>NC_142960.1:13704000-14929500 GCF_039701765.1 Tetranychus urticae | reverse complement strand
TTCAGAGTAAAATGGGTTAAATCATTCATAAGCCCAAGAACTGTTCAATTAATTTTGAGAGAAGCTATTTTTGCAAAGTTTCAGTTTTTGCTACACGATCTTATTTGATAAGATTGAACATCGCATAATACTCAACGAATTATGCTTTTATTGATTTGTTTTATTTGCAAAATCGGTGTAAATTGGTAGAAATCTCAATTAATAAGAAGCTTAAATGAATGTAAATTAACATGTTGAAGCTTCCATTTCATCGATCAAGTGTTAGGATCATTAATAGCAATTGTAACAAAGTTCGGACATTCACAGTTCCTTTGAAAACTAATAGAAATAACATTAACAAGTGCTTTTGATGCAATTCCTATTGCAATTCAGCAGTTTAAAGACCTGAAACCATACAGTAAAACCAATGATAAATCCTGCTAATTGACGAGACCGTTGTCATTGTGACTTCTGATTCCTGTTATTCGTAGATGCATAGAGTAGCTTTCTTTTGTCGAATCGCAATTATCTCAATTAGTTTTCCAAGAATCGTCAACTTTCTTCCAATTTATAACAATGATAATTATAACTGATCGATCGCTTAAACACTAAATTACTTTCTTTTGATTCTCAAGTCATTCCATAATTAATTCTGAGAATTAGTTTCCAATTTCGATTAGTTTACCAAATCAAACTTGTTCAGACTTTGTTTTGCAACGCATGACCCAAGGAGAGTAAAGATTGACCACTTCATCTGTAAACTGTCCAAATGCTCATCTTCACTCTTAGAACTGTTCCAATTTAAACTGCTTCAGTGTCCAAAGCTCGAACCTGTGAATTTCGGTGAAAATTGAATGAAAAAAAGACTGAAAAGATTTCACTAGAAACTCTTCAATTCATTTTGCTTGAATACAAGTAAATATTGAGTTTGACGAAGAGCATGAAAGTCAAAAAGCTTAATGAATATCAATGGAATCTTTCAATGGATTCAAGTTGTTTATCAAAAGTAAACTAAACTCTCTTATTCTGATGAATTCATGTTGAATCAACTTGTTGTGTCCACCTGTGCATCAAGTCCATGAAAGGTAAAACTTTTATCAATATTTACTCAAGTTAATCTGATTTTCTATTCATTGATTGAACACTTTTGATAACCTTGTAACAGGCGACCCAATTGAAACAATGAAAAGGAGGAAAATGCTGTTAATGATCATTTACTGTTCATTAGTTTATCCTGCTGATCCTCAAAGGCAATGATTAATTGTTGTTTACATAAGAGTTGATTAATTTTGGCACAGCCTACAGTTAAGTTTATATTAAAACAATTCTGATAACACTCAACTCTAATTAACTATTCATTGCTTTAATTGAAAATTATAATAATTAATGAGTGTGAAACCTTGCATTATAAATGAAAATCTTTTCACCAATAACTTTTTACCCTCTCAATATAGCCATTAATGGTGAAAACAAGCAACAATTATCGATTGATTGTACTCAGAATTTTCAATTCCACCTGCAACTTGATCGTTGAAACATTGAAATTCAATACTAATCTCAACATTTTTACCAATTTTTGTTTCTTTTGCAAACTTTTCTTCTCACTTTGATTCCATTTTGGATTCCAATTAACTGTATTTACTTTTCACTGGTCAAAAGTTGGCGCCAATCTCAGATTCCATGAGCTTTGTTATTGAACAAAAGTTTTGCTTTTCTTACCAAACTTCTTAATCATTTGTTGTCAAATCTCATCCATTTCATGTTATTCCTTGAACTAAAGAAACACAATTTTGCTCAATTTTGAAACAAAAAGGAAATCCGATTTAAAACAAACTCAACTTCCTATTCACACTAATCTCGAACAAGCAGACATCGTTCAGAGTTCAACAGCCAATCGACAGAAAATTTTGTCTCGAAATGGTTTAAGAAGCAAAGCTCGATATGAAACAATGGCTAAAGAACAACAATTTGAAGAAAAGAATGAAAAACAAAAGATGAAAATTTTCTAAATTTTCTCAAGTTCATCTTGTTATCAAGAAGAAGAAAGATTATTTTGAAATGTTTTACTTTACAGTGAAACTTGTTGAAAGAAATAAAGTAATCCTGTCAGGTTTAAATGGAAGAAAAACATTTTCTCATGAAACTTGTGAAAACAATTTCATTGAGAATCACATTTGTTTAGTCGATAAGTGTAAAAGACATTCACAGAAAGTGTCAACAGAGATTCAAAATGTTTCAATCTTTATAACTTTCAAATTCACTGATCAGATGAACGATAAAAGGAAAGGAAGAAACAAGACTTCAATTTGTTTGCTTTTAACAGAAAAATTGATCATCAGTTCAGAGAATTTCAATTCTTTTCTAAATTTCATGCTTTTCACTATTGTCTAGTTACATAATTTTCACTCCATTGACTGTGTTAATTGCTTTATCTTCTAGTCCACTCGGTCTAAATAACAATTCCTATTCATAAATCCATGAGATAATCTATTTGATAATATTGTAATAATTGATAAAAATTACAGTCATTCCGAGTGTTTTCAACCTTTTAACTCCGATTCGCCAAATTCTGTTCCATTTCTGGTATTTATCGTTCTGTTGTAGATTATTATACAATCAATAAGAATGCTCTGACTATTTGAAATGTGTTGTTATTAATCCAGGGATTTGCTAGAAATATTAATTGATACTTGATCCTGATTGGAATAGAGTTTCAGATTATAAACTTGACTCATGAACTTTTCTGCTGAATTTTAATCCATTTACATGTTCAGTCTTAGAGACAGAAATAAACAGATGAAAACAAACATCAAGAGTCAGTTTGAAATGCTTATTTTTGATGTTTCTAATGATCGCTTGAATACAATGAAATTCAGTATTTTCATTGGAAACAATTTTTTTCTTTCTGAAATTTTCACGGAATTTCAGAAATTTCATTATCTGTTTCTATCGAAATAAGACTTTTTAATGCTCATAACTTGTGGTTAACCTTAAAGGTCTAATAGTAACTCGATGGACTGAGTTTACTAAACCGTATTTTGTGGACAAACTCGATCTTTAACGAGTCGATAAGTTTGATTAAAGATTAAAGGTGAAATGGTTTTACCACATAATCTGAGTTTAAGAAAGTTAAGCTTTTTGATAGAAGCTCAGTTCATTCTAACGAATCTCAACATTCAGGAATTGAATACTGAACTGAATATAATCTTCTGATTCTTATCTAAATTCTGCCTCAGCTAAATGTATCAAATATGTTACAAAACCTTTCAACTTGATCCAACACCAAAGACAGACAATCCAGGAAATGATTAAGTTTGCTTATTGAAAAAAATCAACGTGATTCTGAGATGAGATTCACACCTTATCCAGGTTGGGAGAAACGTCGAAACTCGATAATTGATATTTATCAATCCCAGTTGGAGTAAACAAATATTCACACGCAAATGGAATGATTAATGAAACATATTCAATTCTGTAACATGTTTACACTGAAGCGAATTGTCACAACCAAATGATTGATAATAACTACTTTTAAATGAGATATTATCAATATGATTATCAATAACCACAACAATGATTCATCATTATTCATCATTATTCATCCCAAAATTGATAACCAAATGGAAAGAGCATTTCATCTTGAAGGATAGAAAAAAGTTATTTTCTCTCATTCTGTTAATTTCACCATTTCTTGATCATCAACTTCTGTTATCATGTTCACCCTTGCGAAATGCTGAGCACTTTTTTCCTCTTTCATTCACTTTCCTCCACAATTGTCTTGATTCCGTTTCACCATAAATCATCTGTAATGAAACAAGTTCAACAGAAGAAGAAAAAGAAAAAGATGAATCCAGAATCACAGTTATCATTATCTTAACCGTTTTCACTAAACCAGATTCATCCGTTTTCACCTCCCAGTAAATTCATATGCTATCACTGATTACAATCAAACTTAACATCAAACATTCACTTTACCATTTTTTGCAACTCAAACCAATTAGAGTTAACCTTTTATCTTCAAGATTAATGAACAAGAAAGTAAAATGGTTAAACAGCAGCAAAAAGTTCATCATAATCATTATGAAACAAAAAGTATGATGAGCTGATGATGAACCAAAGCAAGTTGAGATTCAACCGAATCCAGTAAAAGGTGAGATAAAGAAACCTGGGACAATCATTATCATCTCCATAAGGAATCCTTGAAATAAGATAACTTCTGTTAATGATTCTGTTTAATTAACTTCATTTAGTTACAATGAAAAAAACTCAACTCAACTTGAAATTAGTTATCAGAAACTCCAAGTAAGGATTTGGAGTTTTCACTCCGAATAATCTGTCTTGTTACTCCAAATCGATAACAAATTGTAAAGAAAAATAATTGATTTGATAAAAGATTGAAATCAATTTTATTGAGATTCATCTTTTGACCATTGAAATTACAAATTGAAATATCTGGTTCTTCCTGAAATGACATTCTTACCTTGAAAATGTTGAAGTTCAATTTACTGGAAAAGATATTTCATTTTACTTTAGGCCTTCAATTGTTATTATTCTTGGGTAAAAGTATTAAAGTTTTACTTTGTATAATTTTAATAAGACCAAATATTAAATTGTTTAAAATGCATATTTAGAAAATACTATTGATTAATGTTTTTGTGATTACATCTAAATATTAAAGGCATCACTGAGACAGCTTATTGTGAAGCAAAAAAAGTCATTTTCAATAAACATTGAACATTTCAAAATGTAACTCGATTGCGTTCAACATTATCTTTATTCCGGTAAATCTCAGTCTTGTTCAATATATTGGCTTTTTTATGCCAGTTTTTGTTTTCATGGTGAAATAAATCAGATTACAAAACTGAATAATCTCAACTATACTGAATCTACTCTTGTAATGTTAAGCTCAAGATTTGTTTTTCTTCATATCAACATAAAAAAAAGTCTCATTTTCTCATCTTTTTTTTCTGCCTACTTTTTTCTTCCTCTTCACAAAGCAATATCAGCCCATCAGTTCAACTGTTGAATACACCATGCACCAAGTAAGTAGTTGGATTATGAAACATTCAAAAAGCCATAAACTGTAATCCGTTGAATCAAAAACAGCCTTTGGTTTCATTCATTACAAGCTTTGAAGATTCTTTTCTCTTCACCTTTTTTGTTCATGTAAATATGAATGTGTGAAAAGATTGAATAGATTTCATTAGTTGCTAAAATGAAGTTGATAGATTCATGGATTGATGCATCTTTCATGAAACAGATTTACGAGCAAAAATCGTTGAAATGTTACAATAGTTTAACTGAATTTGAAACATTCAATTTTTTGATGCAAATTTTTGCTTCTCCTTCGAGACAAAAAGCATCTTTTAACAGCTTTTTTTGTGCCTTAAAAGACAAGCAACTTTCGCGTGGATCAGATTAACATTTAAAATGAACATTTAAGGACAAAAATAGATGTTCAACATTCACAATGAGATTCATGTTCAAAATGAAAGTAATTTTCAAAATACAATCTTTTCCATGAAAGTCGAAGTGAATTATTAATTTTAATGAAAAAGTTTGTTTTTCTCATAACATGATTCTGTTCAATTTCAGGCCTTTAATTGAATTTTATTGATTGAAATTTACACGATTAACACAATATATTTGACAAATTGAATTGTTTCCAAAAATAGATGTTGACTTTGTAACGTTGTTGTTAGTATTTTCAATTCACAGTTGAATCAAGATATTGTTAACATATGGCTTCAAGGTGTTCAACATTGTAAACTGAAATTGGTAAACTCTTATTTATGCTTCGGGAATTCACTGGATTCCATGATTAATATCATTTACATGTCATAATATAAATGCATAATGACTTTAAAAATTATGAGATTTTATGAAAAGAAATAACTTCGCTTGCGAATCCTTTTCAAAAAATGATCATTCGAATGAAACACAATTATCGATAAATACTTACATTTGCGGAAACGATGATAACATCAGCAATGACCATGGCAAGCATGAATGGATCTGAATTCTGAAAGAAACGATGAAAAGAAAAATGTATATCATTTCACAATCTAAATATTCATTGATAAAATCGTCTTTTGTCATTTCAAAGCAAAAGTGATTCAAGGATTTCTTTTCTTTTCTTACTAATCTGTCTTGATTATGACCATGAAATTCAGACTTATAAAGTTTCTTAATACAATGAGAAATATTATGCTGATTACCCCTGCACCATCAAATATCAAATTATTTGACAAATCTTCAATATAAGAAAAATTGATAAACTTGAGTTTTATCTTTCTGCACAAAATCTTGTTTTATCCGCAAGAACTGCAAGGACTGAGTGTGGCGAAGCAATTAAGCACTTTTCACTGATAAGCAAAAATATCTGGTCGGTTGAAATGTCCAAAGGTCATGCTATTACAACTATTAACGGGGATGTCTGGAAACTTCGATTTTTGTGTGTGTGATTTTTGATTAAAAATGCAAATAACCTTGAGATAATCTTTCTGGAACGGATTTTCTGATAAACCTAGGTTCCTAAATAAGACTGAAATTTTTTTAACTGAGATCATTTCGTATCAGAAATAAATCAATGAACATGTGTTATTCTAAGCTGGAAATTTGTACTATTCTAAAGTTTACGTTCATGAACGCAACTCAAGCCGCTGAAAAAATTGTTCAGTTTATGGAACAATCAATGGATACTGTCTCAATTCCCGTTGATCAAAATTGGTTCAAGAACTGCCAGGAAGATAATTTTAAGCTTGAAAGTCTGGTCCGCCATCTATCGAAAAAGTGGACTTAATCTTGGAAAAGGTTACTTCTGACCGTCATATCAGTAGATGTGATATAGCTATAGATTGATTACAAGACAGTTTCAAACCATTTGGAAAAGGATGCTTACTCAAAAAAGCTAGATGTTTGGGTTCCTCATGAACTTAAAATGCAAATCGATTGAGTCATGTTTCGATTTGCGAATCTCTACTGAAAAGAAACGAAAGCGAACCTTTTATCGAAAGAATGATTACAGGTGATGACATATGGATCTCCTACGATAATAATGGTCGCAAAAATCATGGAGTAAGCTGGTGAGGCCTAAAAATGTAACCTCTAACATATACAAGAGCGATTTCCAAAAATAAGCTTTGATGACCTTGTCCTCGAAATATAAATCGCAATAATTTATCTGAAAAACTTTCATGAAATAATTATCGTGTCTCTAGGTCAACTACAAGCTGAACAATACCCAAAAAACATCGGAACGAATTAGCTGTAGAATGTGATTTATCAAAACTACTGTAAACTCCAAGGTGTTGAGCATGGAGTTGGAATGAAAAGGCAAAATTGATTACAGCTTTTATTTCATTATTCAACGTCTAACATTATTGGAGTTTCAATGAGTGGTGATTATTGTTATCATTATTGAACTGACAGTTGAACAAATGTACAATGTCAATGTCTGATTGATGAGTATTGATGAAAATAATAAACAGAGACAAAGCAAACAAGGTAATATCAACAGGGAGTGAAACATGCTGATAATGAACAATATGATTCTTTCAACAGTAAATGTATGAAAATAATCTTTTCCAACGTGAAACTTTATTCTCCTTTCCTATCAGATTCATGTTTCCAGATCATTAATCAATTCAATGTTTCATCTTTCTAATCACCCAATCAACCAGCAATGTTAACACAAACATTTCACTTTCACTTGTTCTCAGGTTTCTCATGGCCATACAAAACGGGGAAACAACATTTGAGAACCTCTGAACAAAAAGGTAAAAATGTAACAAAAAATGGAAACTCGAGTAAAGTGAAGAGTTTAAATTTAATATGCAAATCGTATTCAAACTGGACAATGATTGGCAACTTCAAGTGTACAAGTAATTAAATTTGACACTTTGATTTATTATTAAATTGTTGAACAACTTTGCATAAAATGTTCAAAACTGAAAGAAACATTGAAAAACATTTCAATTGAAGCTAATGCACAAGTCACAATCAATAAGAGTAAAGTGTTTCAAAACCCTTTTCTCGTTTATCCGTCAATTCATCAATGTTCAATCATTTTACATATGAAACATTCAAGCCAAAATTCAGTTGAAACAAAACTGAACAAAAATGCTTTGAAAAGTCACAGACGAAAAAAAATGAAAAGTCTGTCAACTGAGCTAAAAAAGTACAAGAAAATCCCTTTTGATTGACACTTAATTTACCTTCAATTCATCAATTAACTTTCATGTAAACAGAAAAAAAGAAAAGAAAAAAATGAATTTTTTTTCGAAAACTTACCGTTCCTTTAACAGATCGAACCATCATAAAGATAATTATGAATACTTCAAGAACTGTTAAGATTGAAATGGTTGCCATCCAAGGCAACAAAAGGCTAACATTTTCCTGGAAAATGGAAAGAAGGGAAAAGCGAGAAAATCAATTGAACGTTGATTCTTTTAACTCAACTTACCCCACTTATTCCGAGGACCATGATAATTGATGTGACAATTGTCAATGCTGACATGATCATTAAACAAAGCACGGAAACAAAAACATCTAAAAAGATGGAAGAAGAAGGAAAAAAGAGTTAAAAGATGAAACTGGAAAATTGATCAACATTAATGCTAATCAAGTACCAACACTCTAGTCGTTACCAAACCTCAATATGAAGAAGCAAAAGCAGTCATCTTTATGCAAATGTTTTCATGATTAAATTAAGAGTCAAATGAGTAAATATTGAGTCGAGATTTGGTGAAAATTCAGTCGAGATTTCATCAAATTTTACTTTTCCATTTTTTCTCCTTTAAACTTGATATTATTCTGATATTATTTATTGCAAGAGAAGGTAAAAAATTATTAAATTTTACTGACTTTTCCCTTTAGTCAAATGCAAGCATTGTGCATGTAATTCACGTTTCATCCTTTTCTCAGTCAGTCAAACCTAATAACTTTGGATTGTTGCCCAACATTCAAAATGCATCTTGAAAGACATTTTAAGTATGATGATCATGGCCATGATTACCATGGACACATCAAGTGAAAGGTGAAATTTCATGAAGACAATGCGCAGCCAATTGAATGACCATGGATATCATTATCATGTCTTCAAATTATGAGCCTTCAATTTTCACAACTTCTTTTCCTTCTTCCAGAACTTTTCTTCTTTCCATTTTCCCTTCCAACTCAGTTTTTCTGGACAAATTGTTTTCGCCATTTTCGCTCTTCTCTACACCTTGCTCTTTCCTTTTCATAAGATTTCGACTCTTTTTTTATTCCATCTTTTGCCTTCTCCTCTAGTTTGAGGCAAAAAAAGCCATTAAATATTATCTATCAATTTTTTGTATGTTCAAGGAAATGTTCATCATCATTTTCATCTGTTTGGAACTTTTTTCAACATCATTTTTCTATTCTTCCCTTTTCCCTGCCATTCTAGTTCAACCTTTCGATGAATGTAGAGATGAAATTCATTAGGAAAATACATGATGACAATAATTAGAGTCAATTTTGTTTTGTCTTTTTTCGGTCATTTTCTCATTCTTTTGGTTCGTCTTATGGTTTCACTGAGATTGCTTTGCTTCTAGCTAATAACACTTCAGGAAATGTCTTGGTCTGAACATTGATGGAATCGCAAGAATGGCAATAATTTTCACTCGATATGAGCTTTAAATTTATCCAAACATAAAAAGATTTTTAGATTTGCTTTTCGATTCAACTTTCAACTTTGCAATCATTTGTTTCATGTTTGACCAGTTTTACAGGGAAAATGTGAAAATGAGCATTTCATTGCTAAAAGCAACTGTGAAATTGATGAGTTTCTGGAACTAAATGATCTGAAAGTTATTCATCTGCAGAAAGAAACATTCTAGAGTGAACACTTCGAAGTTCAATGGAAACTTTTTTCAACTTTTCTATCCATGACTGACTGAAACAATTTCAACAATCAGATCATATAACTTTATACGCTATTAGATTACCGACATCGAAAGGATTCTATTTTCGAATCATATTCTGTTCGTCTTAAAGGCAAGGAATCTTTGTGAAAAGGTCAACAGAAGAAATTAATTTATTTTTTATCCATTCATTACAATTCGAATGAATACATTGAACTTATTCTTGTTCATTTTTTTTGTTCGCTTTTGTAACGAAATACTTTTCCAGTTTGGGAATGATGAGTAAATGTTATTATACATTTGAAGCAGTCAGCATTCACGGTACGTGATCATGGTTAGGTTGATGATGAGGTTCATTGAGTTGATGCAAAGTGAATCCTCATTTTTCAAGGCTTATCAGCTTAAATTGAATTTAAAATGCATTTTACGGTTCATTTTGCATCATTGTGACATGTAATTGATGTGGTCATCCATAACTGAATTAGCTAACAATGATAATTCTGAATAATTGGAGTTACTTTCAATTTTCATTTTACATTGTAAGCCTTCTCTAGTTTATAGACTTAGTTTACCAAGTTGATTAGGTTTACAATTCATCATTGACCTTTTGCATTATTAGGGAAACAAACAAATGAATGTAATTTCAACAAAACCTTTGAAGCCATTTTTATGACTTAAGTCGATCCTAAACATTTGACTGTTATTTGTTGGACTTTCTTGACTTAAGATTTAATTGACTTGCTCGAGTGATTCAAGGCTACTCTAATCACTAGTTATTGTCCAGAATGGTTCAGACTGATTATTACTTTGACTCGAATTGATTCTTAGGAAATAAAACATTTCATTCTGTTTGACTGTACTTATATTCAAAAGTATAAAGCCAACTATTGAAGCAAAACCAAATCAAAAGGTACACATCTGAGCTATCAATGGTCATGAAATTTCGTTGTCCTCAGGTCAACCGTTCTTTACAATCCGATTGTTCGAGTTATGTCATGGAAATCAATAGTAACACACAACTTGACCAAACATGAGATAAAATAATAATCGCTATGCAGAGAAATTCAGTTCCTTAGATCGATGTTATTTTTATCAAAATCACCGATCAGTGCAAAGTCAATTCATACATTTTCAATTTTTTGGATAAACTTCATCATGTTGTGGAGTAAATTGATAAATTTGAGTGAACAATAAGCAAAGTGAATGACTGAAAGGAAAATCAGTTTTAACTGTTTGCTTCCATTTATAAATATTAATATAAACATTGAATTCATTGAAAGTTTAACCTTAGGCTTTTCACACATATGTGTCAGTCTAGTTGGTAATTCAATTGGTATCTTGACCAATCCATTCTATTGACCAATAATCTCATGGTTGCCCGCATTTCAATACATTCATGATAATGCCTTGGCATATCGATTCCCAAGTCAACCAGATCAACTTTGAGATGAATAATTGAAACTGATTCATTTCAAATCGACTCATTTTTTACTCTATTGAATCTATTGATAATTCATGTTAATCCCAACATTTCCAATCAATATATTGAGCTTTCACTTTAACCTTTCACCCAACAAATCTCAACTTTTAATGTTAAAATAAATTCAATGAAAACTGAAACAACTTCCAGATTAAAGTTTCAATTTAAATTTCAATTAAATTTTCCAAAGAAAAAAAGGTTCAACAATCAATCAACTCGGATAATTAATGATGGAAACAAAAGAAGATTATCAAATCTTTGAATCTGAAACAATAATCATCTAACAATGTCCAATTATTCCGGAAAGTTGATTGAATCTTGCCATGTCAACAGCTTATTCAAATTACAAAGTTTCATTTCTCTTTTTGTCTTCAACTTAAATTGCAATTTGTAAAATAAATGTTCAACTGAAATAAGGTAAAATGAGATTAAATGAGGAAAGCCTTCAATTTTAATACACTTGTATTACTTTGAGTTTCATCTTTAATAGTAACAGTTTTTTATCCCAATTTATTTGAATACAATTTCCCAGTTGAAATCAATTTAAGGTTGCCTGAACTGCATAGATAGTAAAATTTAAAGCAATTGACGTAAATAAATAAAGGAAAATAAAAAATGATAAAGAACTGAAAATAAGATGAAAAAAAGCAATAAAATTCCCTCGTCACTGGTGAGCTTTCATGAGCAAACAAATTGCCAATGATCAAGAATAGGCTTTAATACCATCGAAACCAATTTACGAAAAATGTTCAACTTTGGTCGATCATCAATTAAGATTTGAGGTTGAAAATGATTGATAAAAGTATCGCAAGGATTGACTGTCAAAGTTGATTGTAACAGTTTGCTTCAGTTGACATGAGTTTGTCAAAATTGAAATTTAATTTCAGATAGAGTTGGCTAATTAAATTGCTGTTATGATTGAATGGGAAAATTGATTTAATTAGCAATGATTTATGAGCAACTTTGAGTTGAATGAAATGAGATTACTCTGGACTGTGTTGTTCAATGATAAGCAGAATGTTGATTAAAATGGATTATTGGGTGACAATGTTGATACTTACAGAAATCATTTTGCATTGAATGAATATTAATTGTTCCAGCCATAAAAATTATAGTGTAAAATATCTGTTGGGAAGTCAATGAGAGAATGGAGTTTAGTTTATCATGAAAATATTGAATAGGAAAATGGGATTAAACTGATTCTATTAAGAGTGATAATGGTTTTAGGATTATGGAAAAGTGTAATTCAGTTTTCACTGAAAAACAACAGCAAATAGAGTTGAAGTTGAGTTTAAATTTTACACTTTGATGCTTTATTCAATTATAGCAGGAAAGCAAATTAAATGTTAGCATCAAATCAACTCTTGTCATAAACCTTTTGTTTATTTTGTTTGAAGTCAAATCAGTTTCAATAATAATGCGAAGTAACCTGGCGATGATCAACATTTGAATTGGTCGAGTCAGTTCAACTTTTAGACTTGAAATAAACTAAATTCAGATGTCAATATTTATTGGCATGAAATTAACTTCATCAGAACTATAAAATCTATTGTAAAATTTGTATTGAAAGCAGATGGATTGACTCTGTTAGCAAAATGGTCATCTATTTTGATTGCTGAGTTATTGTCAGTTGATCAACCTTTGGGTTTTTCAAGAAACGATACTTTTAATGTAAAGGAAATGAAATACAATCTGAATTAGAGTTTTAATAATAAAATGCTCGATTTCATGTTTCGATAATTACAGAATGGAGATTATGATTATTTAAGCCAGTCCTACGCAAATGTAAAATCAAGTGGTTTGTAATAGTTTTGCTCGTATGTTTATTTCAAGTGTAATTGAAATGCAAATAATTCAATTTTTCAATATCATTCTTTCAATTCATAATTCATTTTATTTTAATCTTTCAAGAGTTGACTTGAGTTCATCTTGAGCATTGGTGCGTAATGAAGATGTCAAAGTTCAGTTCGTTCTTGATTATCTATTAATAATTAGTGAACATACTTCACATTTTAGTGAAAAAAATCTAACAGAGGATGGATTGTGAAAAATGGAAACTCAGAGATCATGAAATCGAAGCAATTCCTATTCTAAACTAAGCCACCATCTCGGTTAGGTTATTTCAATAGCTACTCTGGTGAAATTGAAATACATAAAGAAGCTCAATTTTCATCTCGATCAACTAGTAATATGAAGCGAGAAACTATCGCCAACTGCATTACAGCGTTTTCTAATTATATTTTTGTATAATCAATCGAAAGGAATACATTAAAATGAAATTTTATTTGCTCCAAAATCTCACAAAATCCTTGTAAATCCAATAGTATTTTCATTTAAATAATCATGAAACTAAATAAACTAATTGACACGATAACTAGAAAGTCATTTTCTCTCGAGCATGAAATCGAGTAATTGATTGATCTTGAAAGCTCTAAACTCAAACTTGAGCCTAACCTTTTGAAGGCACGAGTATACTCGAGGAAAGATCAACCTACAGAACAATCCTCGAGTTGAAAGAATTTTGACATTTTAATCACTCGACAGAGAATGAGTACAAATTCTCAGAATATCAAAAGTTCACCTCAGCGTTTTTGAAGCACTCAAATTCCAATACATATTGAAAACTGATTCACTGTTACTTCACCACTAAAGCCTCCGAGTTTAATCTTTTTCATCTAATGGAACCTTAGTCACTTGAGCGAAGGGAAAAATTTTAGCAAAATTTTGTTTCAACTTTATTTACACCAAAGATCCAAGCGACTTGATCTAATGCATTTCCAATAATAGCTTTAATAAAACTTATACATCTAGTTGTTATTTATAGTTCTAGTCCTGAATAACGAAATGACCTCAAACATCTCATGGAAACATAACACTACCTCCAGATAATCTGAACATAACCAAGAAATTCATTAACATCTTATCAACATTATGATTACAATATTAATCAAAAACCAACAGGAGGCTATCATCAGGATGCATATGAGATTCAACGTTTGAAGCCTTTTGAAATTTATATCTTTTCATATTTTTTCGCGATTCAACTTTTCTGAACATTGAACATGAACTAGTGTATTTTGTCAAAATATCAAAACAATTGAACAAAATAATATCTGAGTTTCAATAGGAAAATAAGTTCAAACTGTTTCTCTAGATTGTCTTTATGCGAAATAACAGCGAAACTCAAAAGCTTTTCGGAAATCGATCTTTTCACTTCTTTGATCTGTGGATTGAGCTTGAATTCACCGATCTTGCCAGTGGGATTGAGATTCTGTCTAAACCTAACCTAACCTTTAAAATTGTCATTGATTCAGTCGTGAAACAAAGAAATTTTTAAATTGTTTTGAATTGTTTTTTCTGGAAATGTTTCACAAAAACGTGTTGTAAACAATTGAATCAATAAAACTTAGCTATTGTTGAACCTTTCATACTATCAACATTAAATTGTAAATACTTCTGGGAATGATGATTATCATTTATTTAAAATAACAGAACAATAATTTTGCTGTTTTGTTGTGCTTATTGTTATCTGAACAACGGGAAATGTTTGTTTTTAATGTTACATATTTATAAATATATTTACACACAACGATAATATATTAATTTAATTTATGAATTGTTAAGTAGTTGATGATGGTTAAAGGTGATTACAACTGTTGTAACTTGTACCAACAACTTAATGTTAATTCATGTGCATACATAAATTTCAAATTGTATATTATCTGATCCAAAGAAAAGGTTGAAATCTTGAAAAGAAAAGAAAAGTTATTCTCATTATTTTCATGGAAACAGATGAACTGAATTGGTTAAAAGTTGAAAGTCTAAGTTGCTCAATTAATTGAACTTTTCTCAGTAAAAATCGTATAATAACCATTCTTGGTTAGTTGTTATTTACTGGAATTGCATCGAGATTGTTCACATTAGTTGAACAGAAGTGTGTTTTGTTGAGCTACATTTAAGGACAATCTTTTAATCAACAGACTATTAGATTGTTAATTAAATACAATAGATGTAATCAAGTAAAAGTAATACAAATGTTAATGTAATCAAGTTAATACAATTGAATGGTTAAGGGAAACTGCTTATTAATCAGATGTACACAGTTGCTTTTGCTACTGCTGTTGTCTGCCTTTTATTTATGGATTAATTTAATTAATAATTGCAGTTGGAAGGACAATTAAAATGAAGAATGTTAAAGGAACAATTAAATGGTTGATAAACTTGCAAGGGATTCACAATTAAATTGATTGGGAATGGTTAATGTTAGTGTTACATACCAAAGTGTAAAATGCACTCAAATAGCTTCCTTTGCGTAAGGAAAAGAAGCAACATCGTTTGATTAAAGCCATTGTCGTAACTATAGTCGATTAACTAATTGTGATACATATGATCTTATTGACCAGTTTGATTGTTGTAACAGTTTTAAAAACAATTAACCAAATGTTGAGTTTAATATAAAAGTGACTTTGTCTATGGCTTTGCTTTGGTATCTTGAGATGGTTGGTAATTATGTTGATGATGTTTTAGATTTGATTAAAGATGATTAGATGATTAGTCAGTGAATTGGTGTCATTTAGTTTTGGTCTTTTAATGAGGACAAGATCAACTGTCACCGTTGGTATATTGTCATTGCAAGTTGAAGTTTACGAGTGACACTGTTTTCAACTGGCGTTTATAACACATTTCAAGGCAATGGTGTTAAACAATAAAAAATAAGGCTCACAATTTATCATCATGTTATTCACGAGAAACACACAAAAAAATAAAGTTACTGAATCTTTACTCCTTCAGGCTGCTTCAGAGGCAAAGGAATACAAACATTCTTGGTTCACTGTTTTTTTTCACGCTGAGTCTTGGAGAGCGCAAGATCACACAGTTTAATCTTTCTCACTCTTTTATCATCTTCATGAAGACGATTATAAAGCTGATGAGCATGATGAAGATGATGGAAATGATGAAAATGATGATTATGGTGATGTAGATGGAAAAGTGAAAGAATCTGATCCACAAATGGAGTGAGTAACTATCCAATTAGAGTTATCTCAAGGGTTCTATGTTGATCTTTTCTTTGATTGTTTTTTTTTCTGTCCACCAATTGTTAACCTATTAATTGTAACTTTATAATAATAATGATCATAATGGTGGTCAACGATAAACTAACAATCATCCATTCAATTTGTGATTCAACATGTATTTGCTTTAATTAGCCCATTATTAAGCTCAATGATTTATCATTTTCAATAGTCGCCTCTACAACATTGTGTTAATTGTCATTGTCTAATATATTTTCAACGGTAAAAGTGTCAATTTTAATGGTCATTTTAACTTTATATTGATGATTTAGTAAATCCATTTGTTAATTGTCAATCTATTTACGTTTCATTTTCTTGCTTTTATTAGCAGATAAAAAGTTGAAATAAAAATACATTTTCTGGATGCTATTTTGTATCATTTTAATGTATTAATAAATGTAAACCTTGCATTGTTTGTTTGATTAAATTACAGTCGTAAGTTATGAAAATAGGTAGACTCGTATTATCTTTCCTGTTTTATAATAAATATAAGTAAACATGAGTTTACATGGTCAGCTTTCAGATTCAAGCGATGTTATTCGTTGGTTTGCTAACCATTAAATCCCAACTTGAGACTGAATGCTTACAATAAAATGAAAACAAAAAGGAGAAGACAAAAAAAACAAATTAAGATGAAAAGGTATTAAAATACATATGGAAGGCAATAATCATCAAAAAGCAGAGTTATATAAAGTACAGAGTTTTATGAAAGGAATAAAAATAAATGTAAAAAAGGTGATTAATACAATGATGGAAAGGGATTGAGAAAAAAATATCATTCAAGAATTTTTTTGGAAAGCTCTTTAGACTCTCAAGTTGATTTTGGCCTTTTTCAGGAGTTTGTCTGCTTTTTTCATCTGTTGACTAATAGCCTTTTCGATGTTCTCCTTTTTTGCTTTGATCCGTTCATATTGAGCTAGAACGGAATTTTCGTCCACAATGGTAAAATGGTGGCAAATTATTCGACAAGAATTGATTGTCTTTCTCATGTTAGTTAGGCAAGGTTCAACGGCTGTTGAATATTCTTGTGAGTCAATTATTTCTAAAACGAAATGATCCTTGTTCAATGAATCTAATTCATTTAATCGTACAGAAAGTTGACCTAAATGACCACGAAGAAGCTGGTAATATTTGAAGGTAAGGTAAACACGAACAGAATCACTTTCCTTCTCATCATTTGGTTCATCGTCAGTGGTAAAATCATTATCATTATCAGGCATTTTTGATATCAATTTGTTTTGACTCGTCAACATTACATGTTTTTCAGCTTGTTTTGGTGTAATCTCTCCTTTCGAGTGTGGATATTGATTCTTTTTCAAGCTTGATGCTTTTTTAATAGTTATTTCAGTTCCATTCTTTTCAGTTAATGGACTCAATGTTACTTTTCCACCAGCTTTTTGTATGGTATTCAATCTTTCATTGATTGATACCGTTTTCCTTTCAGAAGTAGCAACTTGATTTGGAGTCATTTTACCAAGACAAGGCGAAGCTCCAGATGAATTGTTCAACTTGAGGCTCTCGAGGGAATAAGTGAGATCATTAACAGTTCCTTTATCTTGCCTTTCTTGGATTGCTGAAGGAGAATATTCCTTAAGTCGAGGAGATTCGGTGATAGGAGATAAATTAGACTTAAAAATGGTAAAACTTTTCATAGCTGCAATGAAGCTAGCATCCGGAGATTTTTCAACATCTTTATTATCTTCCAGGTCATCACTTTTCGCCACTTGTTTATTTAATAGACAATTCAAATCGAGTTTATTGTTATTCTGATTTCCTGAGGAAGTCTTACCTAACTCTGAGTTTTTACATTTTTTTGATTTTTTAATTCCACTTTCCTCGGAATTAACTTCAGAAACAGAGCCAGCTTTGTCGAAGGTTGTAGAATGGGTTTGAGTTGATCTGGAGTTGGGGCCATTCAAAATTTTTGATTGAAGAGACAAATCTTTTCCAGTTTTAGCTAATAGTTTAGGATCAGTTTGAGTTTTTTGGTGGTTAACATGTGATGAGATACATGTTTGACATTCTTTTTCAGTTGATTTGATTGATTGGGTTTGAGTTGCAGCATCAGAACCTCTTCGATTACCTAACAAGACAGCAGTTTGAATTAGAGCTTTTATCTCGCTAGCAACCATATCTGTTTGAATTTCACAATCAATTTTAATAGGGACGGATGCGTTATCCTTGGTTATGAACTGACTCAAATCAGAAAGTAGACCCAATGATGACATGCCTGCAAGAATAGGAGATGAAGAAAGGAAAAAATTCAGTATAAAATTTGAAATGGATATTTTTTGATGGCATTTCCCTGGTGGAAATAGATATTGAAAAGGAAAATTATAGGCAGAAGTAAAAAATTAAGAAATATTGAATTAATGGCATTCATTAAAAGCTGTGAATATTTCTTTTAATTTAATCATGTTGTAATTATCAAGTTGAATACATTATAGTACGATACTGAATATTGAAATGTTTATCTTAGGCTGCCTAATAGAAAATACACATTTCTTGATTTTATAAATGTGAAGTATTGAATAGGTAAGAGGTGAAAGTAGCTGCGGGGGATTGTGAATGAACAAATTGAATTATCAAGATACGAAGATTGCAATTGATTGATGAGAGATGAAAAAAATTGGAGAGCCATGTTGAGTGATTAGAGTATTTATAAAACACTGACAACAAGAGAATTAATTCAAGGTTCCTAATTAATTAATACATAAGAACAGTGTATTTATAATAACAAGCTTAAAGGGTAAAGAAAGATGAGAAATGCAATTATCTCACTGTTTTAAAAACATCCAAATAATGAATCTCTGATGAATCTTGGTGAAAGAAAGGATAGATTCTATAGATTTATATGTTATAAAAAAAGAAAAGAAAGACTAACAACAGATCATTATGTTATTCAAAAGTTGATTGAATTAGAAGTAAAGAGTAAAATTAACAAGTGTAGCATACATTAGCATGTTTCCTATTGTTCATTGAAGATCATAAATAGCTGATTTAAATTCAATATGACTCTTGAAAATTTGGGTTCCTGTTCATTATACAAAGCTTGGAATATAACTTAACTTGATATAATTATTGTGCATCCATGAATTATTAGCAGTAAATTGATTAAACTTGAAACTTAAAACCTAAGCGCATAATTAAATAAACAGATATGATATTTGCAAAACTCAACATTTGGGAATCAGTCGAACAGAAGCAATAAATTTGATTTATTATTGAATGAAGAAAATCAACAAATTACCTTTAATTTCACTGGATCTTTTGAGTTCCTTCAATTTGTTCCGCAATTTGTCAGATGAAGGTTCATTGATAATTTTTGATGATCCATCTCTAAGTTTCTCTATAGTGATTTGACAGCAAAAAAGAAGTGATTAGAGATTATTGTGATTCGAATAATAAACAAGGAGAAGTCAAAATTTGAAATACCATTTATAATAAATGAAGATGAATTTAGTATATCCTGAGATGAGTTCAACAAGTTTGAAATGGATTCTAATAAACTGTGATCACCACTTGAATTAGCTTCCAGCAGGAATTTTCTCCAAAAATCACATACTTCAGTAAGATGCTCCATAAATTGTCTACAGAGATTCTCACTAGTTTCCAAATCATTTGCATACGCTTCTTTTTCACGACGAAGAATTCCTATTTCAAATTTCATCTTGTTGTCCAAGTCATTAAGCTGACTTTTCAAGTTTCTTATTTGATTATCTTTATCAATCAATATCTTTTTGAAGTTTTCTTCGATGGTGTTTGAAGGCTTATCCTTGCGTTCATCGTCATCTGGAATGAAAAATAAATTTAAGGATACATTTGCATTGAAAGGTTAATTGAAGAAATAGTAGAGTCACTCAAAACTGATCAAAACCAATCAGTATTCGAAAAGATTTTAAATTTGAGAGGATTGTAAGACTTACCAAAATGTGTCTTCTTAGAACCTTTTTTCTGATTTTCAACATAAAGCCTTAACTTGAGGTCAAAGTTTTCTCTTCGTAAAGCATTCAACTCAGCATCGATTTGTTTCATTGTCATGGCTTGTCCGTTTACTTTTCCCATTGTATTGGGAGAAAAAACTTTTAAAGGCTCTCGCAAAGATGGCAGTGATCCATCAGATTTGATTGAGCTTTCATCTTTAGTTGCCCCATCATTACTGGATTGGAATTTATTTGATGCATCGACAAAAAAATGATAAAAATAACAAAGAAAATGTCAAAATTAATGCCAAGTTAGAAGATGAAGGTTGTCATTCCAAATTTAGATTGAAAAACAAAGACAAACTCACCTTTTATCAGGAATATGAATTGACGATAAGTCAACTAAACTATTACACAGCATAGCTATTAGCCAAATAAACACGAGAAAACAAAAAATAAACGTGATTGGAGTTGTACAATTGAAATAATTAACTTAAGAAATGATTAAAAGACTAACACTATCCCGCTTAAGGGTGAATTCAAAATGAAAAATCCGTTGGTAACTGTGACAACGCAAACAGTTTTTTTTGTTTAAATAGCTTAAGCAGTGTTATTCATACTGCAAATATTCAGAAAACTACTTTTAACTGATTGCCAATAAACCATTATATTTCCTTAATCACTGAGGTTTCTATAATTGAATTGAAGATGCAATAATCATTTCAGAAACAATTAATAATCGGATTATTGATTAATTTCGTGAAATAAATCATTTTTGAACATTATTTACTGTTAAGCTGCCATCTAGTATTTTCTATGCGACTTTTTAAGCTCGGCCCACTGGTTTGTTTATTTGTTTCGTTTTAACAATAAAACAACTGTTATCTCAGCTTCTTTGTAGCGAAAATACACTTGTATTGCTTGTGAAGAAAATATTATTGTGTTTAAGACTTATTATTATAAAATTTATTCAACATGGGCAATCATTTGTCCGGAGTTGTTCCAGTACAAATTCATCCCACAGAGTATTACATTTCAGACATAGCCAACTCTGAATTGATTACTTTTGATGGTAACCTCGGATCTACTCGATTCTTCAAAGTGGCTCGGGTTAAGCTTCATCAAATACGCCCTCAAGCATCTGATGTGCTTTCATCTTCCAACCACTCTGGATTAGATGCCCCTGGTCTCGGTGTAGCCAAAGTATTTGTGATAAATGATCCAACTCTACATTTAAAGGGTCATAAAGAAGTGATCGATTGGCTGAAGGAAGCTTTGAAAGATAATCCAAATGCTTTGGTATTCAGCAAAGCTGTTATCAATGAGAAGGCTGCCGTTCTGTTAAGACAATACATCAAATTCAATTTGTATGATAGAATATCTACTCGGCCATTTTTAACTTTCTTTGAGAAAACCTGGATAGCTTTTCAGCTACTCAAGTGCTGTGAATGGATTCATGAAAAGGGTATATGTCATGGAGACATTAAATTAGAAAATATCCTTATTACCAGCTATTTATGGGTGTTATTAACAGATTTTGCGACCTTCAAGCCCGTTTTTCTTCCTGAAGTAAGTCTAATTGTTTAATAATTTAAGTATTCAACCTAATATTCCTCCATCTTTTATGTGTTGGTAATTTCACTGCGTCAGCAAAGCTGTATCATTGTTTATTTATGCATCTTCATAATGTCATTTGAGTTTATTATCTCACATTTTTTTGCAGAATTTACATTTCAGAGTAAATATTTTAGAGAGAGTAATCGCTAGATGAAAGTATAACTAACACACGGGGATGGGTTTTCTTTGTTTGCCTTGGTTCTAGTCTTATTCCTAATCTTTTGTCTTGTTTTCTATAGGACAATCCAGCAGACTTTTCTTATTTTTTCGACACTTCACGAAGACGAACCTGCAATGTTGCTCCAGAAAGATTCATCCAAGAAAGCTATACTCAGGGGGACCTAACTCCACCGGGCTATATCCATTCTTCAATGCAGGATTCGCACAACAACTTGAAACCTGCTATGGATATGTTCAGTCTTGGCTGTGTTATCGCTGAACTTTTCACAGAAGACTCATCTAATGGTGGTCTTTTCGATCTTTCAGCTTTACTCTCTTTCAGATCTGGAGAACGCTGTCAAAACAGCTTTAACAAAATTATTGATTCAATCCCGGATAAACAGATTCGGGATCTAGTTTCGAGTCTAACCGATCTAGATCCGAAACAAAGGAAATCAGCATCATATCATTTAAAAAATCTAACTCCATCATTATTTCCCCATTATTTTAATGACTTATTTATTTTTTTCAAAGATATAATTAAGTTACCACCTGATGAGAAAATTATAAAGATGGCAAACAAACTGAAAGCAATCATTCCTTTAATCAAAAAAGAAGATTCAAAAGGATTACTTTTGATAATTGTACTGGTCACATCGATTATGAGATCGATGAAACATTTGCATGCAAAAATTATCGCCCTCGAGGTTCTAAGTGAGATTCTAAACTGTGATATGCCCGTTATTTCTCCACATATTTTGGACAGAATATTGCCTTACCTAATGGTTATGCTTCGTGATTCTGATCCAAGAGTAAGAGCTGAAGCAATCTTTTTTTTAACTTATTGCCTTTCAACTGTTGAAAAAGTCCCTCCATGTGATAGTAATGTTTTTCCTGATTATATTCTTCCTAATTTGGTAAGTCCTAAGTTTATTTATTCAAATCATCATTTTAATTCTCCTTTCATTATTGTTCTGCTTTGTAGACACAACTTGCTAAAGACCGTTCAATTCTCGTTCGAATGGCATTGGCCAGGCATCTAGCTGATCTTGCCGATATCGCATCAAGGTTTTCATCTCATACTACTCACGATAAAAAGCATTTTCAAAATGAATTGGCAGTTCTACATTCAGGCTTCCAGATTATGGTTGCAAATATCCTAACAGATTCAGCAAGTGCAGTTAAAATTAACCTACTCTCAAACAATATTTCTAAGCTTTGTAAATTTTTCGGACCCCATAAGACAAATGAACTGATCTTAAGTCACATTTTCACTTTTTTAAATGAAGCTGTGAGTATCTTTTTTCAATTTATTCAGATTAGATCTCACAGTTGATGAAATCAATAATCTTTGAATATCTTTTAGGATCGATTTGAACTTCGGTGTGCTTTCTTCGACAACGTTGTGCCAATTGCTGAATATCTTGGATCCCAATGTCTATCTCTTCTCAAGCCATTTCTCCAACAAGGTATCTCAGATACAGAAGAAACTGTGATCTCCAAAACTCTGTTTTGCTTGGCTAATTTAACAAAGCTGAAACTATGGGATAAAACTTCAGTTTTAGATATCTTAAGTGAATCCATACCCTTACTCTGTCATCCGAATATTTGGATAAGGCATAGTTTAATATACTTTATTCATCTCTTAGCGGTTCAATTAAGTCCAGCTGATGTCTACTGTAAAATTATGCCTTTACTTGCTCCATATGTTACCAAGGAAATTTTCTCACTTGAAAACACTAATCTGCTTCTTGATAACTTGAAGACACCTCTACCAAGATCTGTATTTGATATGATTGTTCAGCCATCACGTTTTGCAAGCTTGCATAACAATAGTTTTGTCCCACTTATTGAGTGCCTTAAAGAAAGAAAAAGGATTCGAAGCCTTGGAAGATCTGGAAATAAAGCTGCTAACGAGGTTACTTGTCCTCTTCTGAACGCTATTTCAAACCAAGTGGAAGATAAATTGACTGAAGAGCAAGAAGAACAAATTCTTAAATTATCAACTATCCTGAGAAAAATTAATCGAGAGTATCGAGCTCGAGCCGAAACTGACCAGATTTATGGAAATATCATTCAATTAAATCGTAAAAATCGCAAGACTCATTCCATGTCTTTGTCAGAGATGCTTAAAAATTATCCTCTTGGTAGAAGAAATTACCAATCGGCTTCCGGAATCAACATGAATGAAGAATGGCACACCATGTTCGGCTCTCAAAAAGACAGCATCGAAGTATCTCAAGAAATTTTAGATGTTACTGTTAGTGGTGAAAAATCGGCTGATCTCAATGCTATTCCAGTTGCTCAAGAGGCAAAAGAAAACATTCTTGATGATTATGGTCAACAGTTAACCACTTGTCCTCCTTGTATCAATGATCTTCATGGTTTAATGAACCACAAGAAAAACTATTTCACTTATCACTTATCTGATCCTTCTATTTTTGATAATGAACCTCGTTATACTAGCAAAATTGGTTTTACTTCTCATGTACCTCGAGGTACTTTATTAGGACAACTTCATGAGCATAGTAAACAGGTTAACAGGATAGCCGTCATTGACCCAACAACTCTCTTCGTAACCTGTTCATCAGATGCAACTTTAAAAGTTTGGGATGCATTGAAAGTAGAAGATCGAAATTGCATGATAAACCGATCCAAACAAAGCTTCAGACTTTCAGATGAAACAGAAGAGTTTAAAGCAGTTACATATCTACCAGGTGTTGAAAGTTTGGTTTGTTACACTAACACCAATGCTGTTTATGTTCTCCAATTGGATCCATCATCATCCAAGATGAGATTACAGCATAGAATGAAGGATTATTGTTGCGAGGGAACCAATTTAGTTCTAACTGATTTGTGTAGTATTTCACCAAATGTTTTCGCCATATCAAATACAGCATCTCAGTTAATAGGGTGTGATCTCAGGCAACCTCCAACACAATCTCCAGCATTTTCCATTCTTGCACCGTTAGCCAGAGGAATGGTTACCTGTATCGATGGAAATGAATATCTTTTATCTTGTGGAACCTCTCGTGGTCTCATCATAAATTATGATCTCAGATTCATTCTTGAAGCCAATTCAATGTTCCACAGTAAAGACAAAAAGAAGAGCAAAAGGGTTATGCGTATTCTCATTACTTCAAACGCTATTTACTCATCGGGTAGGTTTCATACAATTTTATTTCATTTCTTGTAATCATATTTCAAACTAATCTCCAAATGTTTGGTTGCTCTTTTTTCTCTTATCCAATAGTTCAAGGTAATAATGAAGTAGCTGTATGGAATTGTGGTACTGGCGAAAGGATGCGTTCTTATTGGGCCAGTGATCTTCCAGCTCTTTGTCAAGAGAATCGAGATAATGCTTTACGTTCAGTCAACGGAATGGTAGTTTTAAACAGAGCTGGAAATGAATGCCTCATAACTGGAGGAACCGACTTTAAGATTCGATATTGGGATTACTTAAATATTAACAATAACGGTCTCATCTCAGATTCCGGTAAACCCTCTCCTTGGCCCTACTCACCGCCGCTCAAAAACTACCAAGGCGATTATTCAGTTCATTATGAATCTAAAATGATGGAAGGATGTCAAGTTATTCAGGAACATAAATCATACAGACAACCATCGGTTACTTCTCTCGACTCTGGTTTTCCTCATTCCGCTTCCTCATCATCTTTATCGGTCAACTCACTCGGTTCAGCTGCTTCGATTGGCTCTTCTGGTCTGATTTGGGAGCAACAGGCAGTTTCTCTAGCCCATAAAGCATCTATAACAGATCTTGTTTGGATCAATAAGATGAATCTGTTAATTTCATCAAGTTCCGATGGATGTGTCAAAGTATGGAGATGAATCCCAATTGTATTCATCAATCTCTTCAATTTTCATTTCAGTTCAACTATTTTAATATCTTGCCCTTTCATTCGCCATATTTCTTTTGAACAATTATTTCCATTCCTTCACCACCAACTCTTGACTAGTTCCCAGTCAACCTATTGCTCATGATATCTAACTTGACATGAAAAAATTGTACCATTTTCCCCCTGTCTTCTTCAATTAATCAAACATCGCAATCATTTTACTCTATCAACCTTTACCACCCATTCCTCTTATGTTTGAGCTCAAGAAATGACCAATATTTATGTTGATTGCGTTTTTAGCAGTTTATTGAATTAAAAGCGGAGTAATCAACGAATTAAACTAATTTAAAACAATTTGATGAATGTACAAATTTGCAAACATAATTTGTGATTAATAAAATTTCTTAATACTCTGTATTATCCTATTTAAGTGAACAAACAAGCTCTATTCATTTTTTCCCTTTGTTTTCGTCAAAACTTACATTGATTTTAATCAAACCTGATTACCGCTAATTATTTTCTTAAAAAAAGATGATCATACATGTCACATTAATTTGTGAATAATAAACGTGGAAAAAGTTATAATAATATTAACAATGAATAAAAAAGCTGAGATAGAAAATAATGTCAAGTTCAGTTAGGAGATGAGCAAGGAATTGAACCGTTTTCTTATGAATAATCCATCAACCTTAAAAAAACAAAGAAGCAAAAATAATGTCAACAACATTATTTTGATGATTTGATTTCCTCAAAACAACTCATCTTAACGATTAAATGATGCATGTGATGATAATTTTAACAAGTAAATTAGAGTTAATTTTTAAGACACATTTAACCATTTATTCAAAAATTGTAATCACCAATTAATAATATGTAAATTAAGGACATTTTTGTTCCCTACCAAACAGCCTTTTGAACCTAGTCATTGTCACTTTTCCCTCACTTTTTATTCCTTGTATATTCAATAATAGGTTAACTCTTCTGCCTCATGTTAATCTTCTTATGCATAATTTTGACTGTTAATAAGTTTCTTGTCACCTCGCCATAATCAAGTTCAACATAACACTGAAATGTTTTTCAACGATTGACAAACAATTAACATAACGTTAGTTGATTAGCAGATGATGATTTGGAGGCATACAATTTGGACAACCATTCCTACACAATTACCTTGACGTTGATTTTAACTCTGTCAACATGGTTAAAGGTTTACTTTTACCCTGTTTAATCCTCTTAATTGTTTCATTAGAATCAACACTTTCTGGTAAGTTTAACGTTTTTGTTATCACTCAACTCTGATGTCACCTCTTTTGTCTAATTTAATTTTGAATATCTTTTGGTTTTTACCAAACGACATCTTGACGCATAAGATTACAATTTTACAGTTTTCTTTGTTCTTTCCTATTTTCTTGTCATTTAGTGCTGCAACTGAATAACTCTTTGAGATTATCTTCAATAAATAAGCCATCATTTGTTGGATCAAATAAGCCGTATAAGATTGTTTGCTACTATTATGCGGTTGAAGCATGGTACAGGACAAGTCGAGGAATGTTTTTACCTGAAGATATTGATGCTTCTAAGTGTACCCATATTCATTATGCTTACACAGTTTTAAATAGTGAGACTTTGTTGATGGAACCAAGTGATAAATGGGCTGAAATTGACAATCGATTCTATGAGGTAAGATAAATTTAAACTTAATTTTGTAAATTCACAACTGTTTAGTCATGTATCATGGATAAGCTAGTTTCAATAATCGTTTGATTAGTTTGTGTGTCTAGAAGGCACATTATCTACCATAGCCTAAGCAAAGGTAAAATTCACAGCAAAATGAAGCTCTTAAACTACTTTATTTATTTACTTTGACATTATGCCGATGATTTTATGAGTTATACGCTACATTAATACAATTTTAATTTCACTTGAATCTAAAATTTGATCATTTATGATGACTATCATTAATTTTACTCGCTCTTTACTCTTCTTTTTAATCTTCTGTAGCGAGTGATTGCTTTGAAGGAATCCAATCAAGGACTGAAGATACTTTTATCCATTGGAGGCTGGTCAGAACAGTCTGACAAATTTTCGACTTTAATATCTGAACGGTTAAATCGAAAAGCATTTATTGACCATGCTGTAACTTTCTTGTTACTTCATGGTTTCGATGGACTCGATTTGGCTTGGTTTTATCCGGTTTGCTGGAATGGTGATTGTCGTTCTCAGAATGTTCACTCTGAAGATCGGGAAAATTTTGGCCATTTTGTAAGGGAATTGAAGGATGCCTTCGATCAATCCGAATCACGTCTTTTGGTTACAGCAACAGTATCTGGTGATCCAATGATAGCGAAGCGTAGCTATGACTTTACTGCATTAAGTCGCTTGGACTATATAAATGTAATGACATTTGATTATGTCGCTCACTGGAATCAAATGACTGGCCATCAATCTCCACTATTTAGCCAACCAGGATTTCCAGTTGATCTCAATGCTGTGAGTAACATGTTTTAATAAAAAATCGAGTGAAAGTTAATTCTCATGATGAACGTCTAAGTGATATTAATTTATTTGTTAATGAAAGACATGATTGCCTGTTTCAGCTTTCAATTCAATTCAAATTCTTAACTCTTTGCTTCTTTAATTTATTAGAATTCAAGTCTGCATCTTTACATGTCCAGAGGAATTCCAAGTCGTAAATTAGTTCTTGGTTTCCCCAGTTTTGCACGTAGTTTCACTCTAGTTGATTCAAATGACCATGGAATTGGTGCTGCTGTTAAAGGACCAGGAGACAAAGGAGAGTTTACTTTGGCTGAAGGGTTATTAGCTTTTTATGAGGTAATTATAACCACAATCAAATTTTTAACCACACTTACAATCTCTATTCACGTCAGCATAGTCCCATAATAAAAACAAGCAAAAGAAGAAAAAAGACTTTTATTCTCAAATCGTCTTAAATGCTGTAAAACTTGAAGGATTTATTCATGTGGTTTCACTCAATTGATTGATAATTGTTTACTTTTTAGTTCTTGCAACAATATTGGATCCAACGATTGTCAATTATTTGTTTCAACTGCTATCAGCTTATTCAAGATTATACTCGAATATATGTATAAATATTTATTTATATTCACATTAATCTCTCTTCAATTCATCTTGATGTATAAAATTGATCTAATCAACTGTAAACGATCAATTCTGTACGCTTCTAATAATATCTTTTAACATTTCTTCTATTTCTTCTATTCCTTTTTTTTCATTTAAGTTTACCATAAGAATAATGCTCAAAAGGTGAAAGGTATTATCTTGGGTTATCTGTCAATTCATATTATCCTCACACCATGATGAAGTAATTCAGAGTAACAGCCAACATAATTCCAGCCCAGTATGTGTATTTGAATAGAAGTGAGATGCAAGTAAACATAAATTTGGTTAACCAAAAAGAAAACACCAGGAAAATAAAGACAAAGTTACAGCCTTGTAATTCATTTGATTCAACCCAAATCAAGTAAACAATCCATTCTATTTGGCCCATTCAAGTAAACACTCGTTTAAATCCAAGCCATTTCAACACTAATCAAATGAACAACAGGACCTTCTCAGCTAAAAGCACAGCTTAGCACATGAACCAAGCTATTACAAGTTAACAATTATCGATGTTATAAACATGGAAAATATTTTTATTGCTAAGGAAAGAAGAGACAATGAATTCATTGTAACCAATCGTAATGGTTCATGATCCATTTTAGTGAAAATCAGTTGATTGTTGTTAATGGGAAAAGGCAGAGTCTTGCAGTTTAACTTTGCGAATCATTTATTAGCTCAATAGCTGATGTGACATTGAATTATTGCCATAAGATTGTCGAAGGTAAAAAAGATAATAGTTAATATCAATATTATGATGGTGATGATGCTTCTTAATACAGAATAATATGGTGAAGGAATGCATTCAAGATTAGTATTATTGAATAACAAGGGTTGAAGGTGATGAGAAAGATGAACAAGAAAAAGGAAGGAAACAAGAAAATTGTGTTTACATAAAAATACAGATAAGCTTGAATGGGCACTTGGAATCTTTTGTCCTTAATTTGAATCACTAAAAGTTTGCTCAACTATTCAAATTATCTTGATTGACTTTTGGTTAAATTAACCATCGACCCATTTTATTATTATTGTTGTTGTTGGTGACTTCAACATTGAGTTGAACAAAAATTCAATTTCACATGAAGATGCTGAAGAATGAGAATGAAGAAAAAAAAAGATAATGAAGAATAATAAGAAGACGAAAATTGAATGTTTAATTAATCTTTATTTTGCCTTGTTTCATGTTTAGATATTAATTGTTTCTTACTATCTTTTGCTTTACATTTTAAAACTTCTGACATTTTTTGGCTCTAACAATTTCACTTTATCTTTTTTGCTTTAGATTTGTGATCGAATCCAGAAGAAAGGTTGGAAACTTGTTCGAAACTCGGAAAATGAATTGTTCTACACTTATTACAACAACCAATGGGCCTCATTTGATCATCCATTTTCAGCTGCTTTAAAAGCCCAGTTTGTTAAACAATTGAATCTTGGTGGCATCATGATGTGGGACATTGATCGAGATGATTTTCATGGAAACTGTTTTGGAATTAAATTTCCCTTACTCACAGCAATCAATTCAATTCTGGTTCACGGTAAATCTGTAAAAATGGTTCCAGGACTAATCTAATGTACATTTCTCGGAAAAAGACGTTTTTCAAAAGATTCAAACCCAGGCAATATCAATGGCTCTTACCGAAGGAACAAAAGGATTGGACTATTCACACGCAAGGACAATAACAAAGCAAAGATTAATTATTTATACAAAGAGCAAAATTTAATTCTTGGCAAATGGTTAAACCACTCAATTAGTTTGTGACCGTTCACAACTGTTAACAGTCAAAAGAGGAAGATTGAACTTACTTTTCTATGGAGATGAACCAAAAGTGAAAAGTAAGAGAGAAAGGGGAGGGATCTTACTATTCTAAAACCTTTCGGTTTTAAGTGAAGAGTAAGAAGGAGAGAGGGCAGCACAAGGGAGTGAAGAGGCAAAGTTGAAAGTTAAGTCAAACTTTATTGATAATGTTAGAGAAAAGTTCGGAGTATATATGTCTCTCATGGGACATAGGAATATCAGGGTACAAATGGTTTAGTTAAATTCAGTATAAAAAATAATCATAATAAACATATAAATACAATGGTTGAAATGTGCGTAGTTAAAAGTATAATATTTCACGTTTACATTTACCGCTAGGGTTACCTGCTTTTGATTGGAAAGATACAATTGTAATGCATTGAGTTATATTGAAAAAGCCCTAGTGGCGAAGGTTGAAAGAGAGAGAGGAACATATGTTTTAAGTTTTTGTGCTTGGTTTGTTTTATTGAAGTTAATCATCATCACATTCGCCCACTGTAATTTGAGTTTGTTGTCTATCAACAAACTGCTTGAGCTGGGATGAATGAGCTTGAATTGGTGTTCCTGAAAGTGATTCCGAGATGATGTAGGTTACGTCCGTGATCTTCTTGATGACATAGTATGGACCTGTATACTTAGCTGTGACTTTAGTTTTGGATGGATGGTTAAATGGTACTTCCTTGAGTACTTTGGATCCAATCTCAAAGTTTGCGACGGGATGTTTAGCGTCATGTCTTTGTTTCCTTCTTTCTTGTTCCGTACGTGTCCTGGTCCGGGCTAATTCTCGTGCTTCCTGGAGATTGTTGGTTTGACCGGAGAAAGTCGGAGTTGGATCAGTTCCAAAGAAGAGATATGCAGGAGCATAACCAGTGATATCGTGTGGAGTGTTGTTGTAATCTGTGACAATCTTTGGTAAGAGCGTTGTCCATTTACGATGAGGATGATCTTGTAAAGCAGCTCTTACTTTGACCATCAAAGTTCCATTGATACGTTCGACAATACCGTTGGTTTGTGGATGATATGGAGTACTAAAGATATGCTTTATGTTGTGGCGTTTGAAAGCTTGTTTCAAGACTGTACTTTGGAAGTTCTTGTGACAGTCAGTTAGAATAGCTTTGATGCGAATACCAGATTGAATAAGTTTGTCTAGGAGGGTTACTACTGATGCTGATGTGTTGGTGGTTGTGGGAAAGGCCCAAACATAACGTGAAAAGTGGTCTATGAAGACTTGAATGTACTTATGTCGAGTACTACCAGCTGCAGGTCCCATGACTATAGTATCGAGGCCGACGAGATCACCAGGTTCGAGATCAACTGAAGGGAGGATCATTTGACCAATACTTGGACGATGGGTTTGCTTGACAAGCTGGCATGAACGGCATGAATCGACATAAGCTTTGATGTCTGAGATCATATGAGGCCACCAATAGAAACGAGTAATAAGTTTTACAGTCTTGTTTTTCCCAGGGTGACTGTAATCGTCGTGAAAATGCTGCAAGACTTTATTACGGAGTGTTGGTGGAATGATTGCTCGAGTGGAACCACGAGTTTTCACGGTGACGATGCCATCCACTTTAAAAGATTGTTGGATATGAGAAAAGTCAGTGGTAGCTTGATGTTGCTTGATTTCATCAGCATCGATGAGGAAAGTAACTGGGGCTCTTGATAAGGCATCAACGTGTTGTTGAGAGACGCCAGCTCGATGAAATAGCTCATAGGATCGAGTAGAGAGCTTGATACTCCAGCGATAGAGTCTTCCTTTGGGTTTCTTGAGTGTGAGGAGCCATTTCAATGCACTATGATCGGTGATGACTTTGAATGGGAGGCTAAGATAAGCTTCGAAGTGATCAACAGCTTCTACAACTGCAAGGCATTCAAGTTCGAATGCGGTATAGTTGCCTTGGTGTTCGTTGAGTGCTTTGGAAAAATAAGCAATGGGATGTTCAAGACCATGTTTGTCAGTTTGAACTAGCGTAGCTCCAATACCAATCTTTGAAGCGTCAGTGTAAAGGGTACATGGTTCATCTTTGTTGTAAATAGCGAGAACTGGTTCATTGATTAACTTGTTTTTGAGGATTTGAAAAGCGGTTTGATGTTCATCTTTCCAGTGGAAAGAAATATTTTTACAGAGGAGTCTGGTTAATGGTTTAGAGATGGTTGAGAACTTGTCTATGAAGCGACGATAATAGTTTGCAAGTCCTAAGAATTGACGAACTTCCTTGACATTACTTGGAACAGGAAAATGTTCAACAGCTTTGACCTTTTGTTTGGATGGACTAACTCCTTCAGAACTGATGATGTATCCAAGATAGTCAACTTCATTTTGCGCGAAGTTGCATTTAGATAGCTTCAGTTTGATGTTGTTATCCTTGCAAAGAGTGAAGATCTTCTCTAAGAGTTGGAGATGTTCAGAGAATGTTTTGCTGTAAATGATGATGTCATCTAAGTAATTTATTGCTCCGTTGTAGAGTAAAGAACCAAGTACTCTTTGTAGAATTCTTTGAAAAGTTGCGGGGGCGTTTTTAAGACCAAATGGCATGACGAGCCATTCATAGTGTCCTTCATGGGTTACGAAAGCAGTTTTCTCGATGCTTTCTGGGTCCATCTCAATATGCCAATATCCCCATTTGACGTCAAGTGTCGAGAAGTACTTACTACCTTGAAGACGATCAATGACATCATTGATCCGTGGCAGCGGCATCTTGTCATCTATGGTGAGGGCATTGAGACGACGGAAATCTATGCAGAGTCGTGTACCACCGTCTTTTTTTGGTACACATGTGACTGGGAAGGCCCAAGGACTTTCACTATCACGAACCAATCCTTTTTCTTTGTATTCTTTAACTTGACGACTTATTTCATCAAGTTCGGCTTGAGGACGACGATAGGCCCTAAGTTGAATTGGAGGATGGTTTATAGTGGTAATCCGATGTTTGGCAACGGTGATGCGGCCAATGTCTGTTTCATTTTGGGCGAAGGCAGATTTATGTTTTTCAATGAGGGCGGCAAGTTGATCTTTCTCATGTGTCTCTCCTAACAGGGTTACTAATTCTTGAGTCTCTGGTGATCGAATGCTGACAGTCTTATCTTCTAGGTTAAGGTGAAGACCGAATTCGATACTGGTGTTGAGACCGATTAAGATTGGATAGCGGAAGTTGGAGATGATGTGATACTTGATCGTCTTGGTTGTTTTGTGGATGGTAGTTGAGGCGAGAGTGTATCCAACACTCTTAGTTGAACCTTCTAATTGGTTGATGGTTATTTGTTGTTTATTGTTGATAGGAAGGTTGAGTCGTTTACATGTCTTTAGACTCATAATGCTGATTGTACTACCGGTGTCAATGAAGGCTTCGACGGAAATACCTTCGATTGTTAGTGGAATATCGATGAATTTCAGTATTGGAGATATGTTTTTAGCGAAACATACGTCTCCGTGGTCATCTGGATGGAGTTCTTCCTCGGCAGTGTGGGTCGATGGTCGAGGTTGACTGGTTTGAGAACGATTAGGGCATTCACGATGCCAATGGTTTTCCTTTTTACCAAGTCTTTCACAGTACCTACAGGCTGGAGGACGGCGTTCAGCAGATTGACGAGGGCGGCTATTGTTATGTGGAGGTGCGGCGACCAATGTTTTAGCAGCGGGTTTCTTTGGTTGTTGCTTTGTTAGGAATTTTTCCTTTTGTTTGTAACGCATTTCGGTTTCAGTGGCTATTTCGAGCCAATCAGAGAGTGTACGAGGGCGTCCAGAGCTCATATGGAGAGTCCAAGCAAAGGGTAAACCAGAAGTTAGTTGCGAGATGACTTGATGTTCAGCCAATTTTGCTTCACGAAGGAGTTTTATCTTACGGCGATAATACTCCGTCACTGTCTCTGTACGCTCAAGACGGATACGTTGAGCTTCGAGAAGTGGGTCCTTGAATTCAGAACCGAAGCGAGTGATCATTAAAGATTTGACAGTGTTCCAATCAACATGCTCTTCAGTTGCGATTTCTTCGGCGTACCAACTTAGAGCTTCTTTGTCTAGGCTGTAGACTAAGTCTCTGATAAGGGTGTATGGATCGTTGGTGTTGACATGTCTTTCGTACAGGACTAACCAAGCTTGGATGCGGATACCAGATGGTTCGCCAGTATAACATTTGAGAACCTTCTTCTGTGGTAAGGTTATGTACTGCGTTGGTTGGTCGATAGTCGTGTCTAGTTGTGATGTAGTGGATAAACGGTTCCTATTTTGGTCTTGGAATCGAACTGCTGGTGTAGGCGGGAGGTATGGATTACGGATTAATGTTGGTAGACGAACATTTGTTGGGTTGACCAAGGGTGGATGGGTTGGTTGATTTGGATTTGTGATTGGGTTTGAGTCGAGGTTGTCTCTTTGGGCATCTGGATCTGAGGATATTTGATCAGAGAGGTTAGTATCATCGTGATCATTTGCCATTTTGTTCTCGGCTTTACCAGGTTAAATTGGACCACTAGATGGAGCAGAAGGACCAGCGGGAGTTTCAACAGCTTGAACTTCAGGAGTTACCAAAGGACGGAGGAAGCTGGGTCGGCAAACTGGTTTTAGGGGGTTCGGTTCCACCAAAGGACAATTAGGCTGGAAGAGTTGGCTGATAGATGGAGACAAGAGATACGTCTGTTCAAAACAGGAGAAGAGATCCTGTCGACTGCGCCAAATGTGACCGTTCACAACTGTTAACAGTCAAAAGAGGAAGATTGAACTTACTTTTCTATGGAGATGAACCAAAAGTGAAAAGTAAGAGAGAAAGGGGAGGGATCTTACTATTCTAAAACCTTTCGGTTTTAAGTGAAGAGTAAGAAGGAGAGAGGGCAGCACAAGGGAGTGAAGAGGCAAAGTTGAAAGTTAAGTCAAACTTTATTGATAATGTTAGAGAAAAGTTCGGAGTATATATGTCTCTCATGGGACATAGGAATATCAGGGTACAAATGGTTTAGTTAAATTCAGTATAAAAAATAATCATAATAAACATATAAATACAATGGTTGAAATGTGCGTAGTTAAAAGTATAATATTTCACGTTTACATTTACCGCTAGGGTTACCTGCTTTTGATTGGAAAGATACAATTGTAATGCATTGAGTTATATTGAAAAAGCCCTAGTGGCGAAGGTTGAAAGAGAGAGAGGAACATATGTTTTAAGTTTTTGTGCTTGGTTTGTTTTATTGAAGTTAATCATCATCACAAGTTTAATATCATCTCATGATGCTGCTGCTACTTACACTAATGATAATGAGTATGATATTGAACTATTGATATTAATGCCAGAATGTTTAGGAAACGTTGTTGGCAAAAAAGGAGAGGAAAATAGAAGCAAAAAATAGGAGAAAAGATTAAAGACGTTGAGGATTAAATTATTTTCACGCAAGATTGGATGAAACATTTAGCTCAAGATTCATACTAATGATTGGTTGTGTTGATGTATTAACCCAACAGTAAAGTTGAGAAGGGAAGAAGTAAGAAAAGGCTGACAATTTTGGTTTCCATCAAAATTAACAATTCAAGCCACGAAAAGGTCGTTTCAACAAAAGCCAAGGTATTTCCAACATGTTATGGTTTCTTTTTCGTCCCTCAACGTTTCTGCCATTTTTTGCTTGATATAATTTTGTTTCATTGATTGTTATCATGATAATGATGAGACCAATCCCAGAAACGGAATAATGTTACCTCACCAATTACTATTGATAACGACGATCAATCAAAATAACATTAAAAAAGAAGAAGAAAAGAGGTAAAAAAATCATTTTCGCTCTTTCAATTTCATTTTTATTCCATTGTCCTTTTGTCAATGTAATCTTAGACCATGATGATGATGATGATGAAGTATCATATTGAATGATTCAGTTGTAAACTTCAATATGCTTTTTCAATAGCATTTTTTGGTCCAAGGTAAACAGGAAATGTTATAATATTTAATGAATCAAAACTAATAAAATATATTTCGTTTTTATTTTACTTTTTCAGCTTCAAATCAAATTATTGATGATAAAGGGAATCGTAATCACATCAATTTTAAAGATAAAATTCAATAAATCGAATTAAATTAAATTCGATTTCATTTTCAGTTTGATTTTTTGTTCATCTTCAAATACACTGAGAAAAAAAAGGTAAAATTCCTGGTCTTTTCTTTGCTAAAGCTATTATTTTCTGATGAAACGAGCAAACAACCAGATTAATCTAATCATGATAATCAATTGAACTTTTCAATGTGAATAGCTAATATTTTGTTAACCTTTTCCTGTCAGTTTTAAAGTTGAAACCTCAATCACTTTTAAGGTGAGATTTCTGTTGGTAAACATTTCATTGAACACTTAATTTTACCTCTTTGATTGGTTATTGAAGATGAAAATGAATAAAAATATTTATTATTCTCAAAGGTAATTCCCATCTTTTTGTATCCTACTTATCATGATGAGCCTTTTACCTTCAACTGTTCAAAGTGTGCTAATAGATTTCATGGGATCAATTGGTCAATTCAATTGGAATTGTTGAGTAAAGGAGAAAACCAAATGTCCAAAATGATAACTCAAATGATAAGGAAAAAAGTCAATCAAGTAATCTTCATTATAATGGATAAAATCAACCAAATTCTGATGATTCAATCAACTCGTTCCATGAAACAAAAAGCTTGAATAATATCTTTTCCCATTCCGAAAGCATTTCCTTCATTTTCAGTGAAAAAATGAAGAAACCAAATGTTTATTTTTTTAATGTCATTAGCTTTTGGTTTTATATGAAAATTTGTTCAAACCAAAATCAAATAACCAGAGCAAAATGAACCCAAAACCAGTAAACCAATTTTCTGGTTTTAAAAATTGAACCAAAAATCAAAAGCTGTTTAATTTTGAATCTCGATTCTAGATAATTTACATTGAATTGTAAATTGTTTTAATGTCTAAATGTGCCTTTAGCTTTGCTTTAATGAAAATCGGTTGATTTTGAATAATCAAATTGACATTTTACTTTGAAAATTTAGTGCGAAACTGAAACAAGTTTACCCTAAAGAAAGGAAATCTTTTTTTTCCAAAATTTCCATTCATTTTGCAACATTTTTCTGGTGCAAACCTTGGATTACATGGGAAATCATTTTCATTTGTCTTGATCATACATCACCATGAAATTGATCATTGGAACCGTTTAACGTGAAAACTCCTTTTTTATCCAACATTTTCACCTTTTCCTTTGTAAGAAAAGATGGGAAAAATGAGTAAACTAGATAATTCATTTGATGGTTCATTGCAAGTTCACCTCGATAATTGTTCAATATTATCATTTTTTTATCAATCAGATCACGTTTTTATTTCCCTTTGCTTATAGCCTCACCATGATCCCATAATATTTGATGAATTAATATTTTGATTGATAAAAAAATGGTAAAATTGTTATCGACTTTTTGGCTTTTAATGGCATTCCGCTCTAACCAACATTAACGTTTACCATTTGTTTGCCTTGGTGAGGTGACAATTAACTATCTGTGATAATTTATCAGCATTTAATGAGTCGACAGTTGAACGTGATTGGAACAAAGGAAAATTGTTCAACTTTTTCTCTCGTATTCACTCGATTTTGAGTTAATGAAATTCATTCAATTTGATGACAATAAGAAGGACAACAAATGGAGATGAAAATGTTGCAAGCTAAAATGGTGTGATTACACTTTGAGTCCATTTTCAATCTCATCAAATTACAAGGTTTTGTTATCAGAAGACTTGAGACTGGGTTCAGGCTTTGATGGTCACACAGTTAAGATGGTCAGACAATTTGACTTGATAATTGGTATCACATTGAGAAGTGAATTAAATGAAATTGGATGAGAAACAAAAGATGGACAAGAACAGAGAAGAGCATAAAAGTACATTTCCTGAGATGTTTGGTTGCATCTAATTGAAGGTTTCACATTTGGTCGCAATCTTTACTCTGGTCCTTTCAATGGTCCAATTCAAGGTAAGAATGAAAAAGGAAATCAATTGATTGTCAAAGCCATTAGAAAAGGCAAAACAGTCTCATTGTTCATCAGATATGAATCCTAAGTATTCATCAAGAATACCAATGAGAATTGAAGGCAAAAAACCTTTTCCATTCTTTTCCTATTCGACCAAGTTTCCATGATGAGATTAAATAAACTTTGAAAGATTCAATTTTCAAAGCAAATCACAAACAGATTCATTTGTCCAAATTGAAGTTTAAACTAAAAGACTCAAACTTGGACAGTTTGCATCATTAGCTGGCCAATTGAGCTAAAGCAAATTTTCAATTTCAAATCTGAAAATCAAAAAGGTTAAACAAAGCAAATTGCAAGTATTCAAGTTAAACTGAATTTTACAATTTTTTGATTCTTTTTTCTGCATTTCTCAGCATTTACTTCAAGATGTAATAAGATGAAATGGTTATCTTTGAAGTCAGTTACTCTTGGCTTTCCGATAACACTGGCAAGTTAAACTTGAAAGACACTTGGGAGTGAAAATGGAACAAGCTTTCTTTATCAGTTTCATGAGGATAATGATGATGATTCAGGAAAAGTTGTTTCATGGGCGATAGTTAATCACAGTTGGGTGTTTGCCTGGTGGAAAAACGTATCAGAATAAATAAATATTCCAACATTTACACGTTTCCATTTCAAGTTTTACCACAAAATTTTCTGATCCAATCATTGATCTTGAAACAAAAAAATCATGGAAAGCTTTTGAACTGCAAAGACATAGCATTTTGTTTCCAGTCAAAATCATCTAATTGTTATTGCAAACAATCAATCCAACTGACCATTTAATTAATCTTAAATTAGATGTAATTAACTGAAACTCCCATAAGAATCCTATCAGATTGAATCAACTTTTTTGTTTACTGAATAAATGAATCTGAAAACACTTCATGTTTGATGAGTCGATGGTTTCCCGTCAATTAGCAAGTAATATTAACAATCATTTAAACTATCCAACTTTTATGTGCAATGAATGTTTAGGTGAAGTGAAAGAACCCAAAAAATGTGAATCGAGTTCGAAATCTGGTTAAAATTAAATGACAAAGACTTGAACCAGGTACGAAAGATTTTTTCATTACAGAATTCATCGATCGAACTCGCTTGATCGTTTTGATGAAGAGCAGTCATTTTGAGTCTTAATTGAGTTGTCAGAAGAAAAATTAAAATAAATTGATTGGTCATTTTATAGTGGCTTCTCAAGCACCTTAACATAAATGGGAAAAACGCTGTATAATTAGCTTGATCCATGACAGTATAATAATTTACCATGAAACTATAAAGTAAATATTAATAGTTGTAAAGCTAATAATAGCAAACATTGAGCTATTATAATAGTAATGATAATAAGCTGTAAGAGTAAAGTAACAACGTGATTCTATTATTGTTGTCTAAAGGTAATAAAATATGATAACAGTAAAGTATTATCATGTTATAAACATTATTGTTACTATTATGATTAGTTTTATTGTTACTCTTTTCATCATAATAATGCTAGTAATTGTGCTTGGACGATGTGAAGAGGTCCAAAAATGAACCATACAAATAAATTTATTTTCAATTCTCAAGATTATCTTTACATCTCTATTGATTCAATTAATTGCATTCACTCATTTCAAAAATCACAAAAACACGAAGAAAAATTATCTGATTGAAAATTCATCATTAGCCTAAACGAAAGAAAAGATCGTAGATCCAGTAATAGACTTACAGTTGGTTCTTGGGCTTTCAATTAAGGTATGGGCACTAGATTCAACACGTTAGTTTGGAAGCAAATTGGAGGTGGACTTGAGCGAGTCAATCATGTTGCTGTTGCTGTTGATGAACGTATCTATTCTTTCGGTGGATTTGCGAGTACTAAGGACTATTAGCTCAAGTGAACCATTGATATCTTCACTCTTGCTGTGACCACATTAAGGAATGAGCATCTCATTATACTCATTTCATTAACTTACAGTGCATTGCAAAAGTTTTGGAATCGTGTTTTGATTTTAATAACTCTTTTGTTTCTATACCAAACTTGATCAAAATTGGCATACATATTTTTAGTAGCTTGGTTAAACATTAGCTAATTTTAGTCTGAAAAATTATTGTCTCTCTCTTGTCATTTCCAAGTCAGCAAATGGAGACAAAAGCTGATTAAACTGTAAATTGTAATTGCTACCAAAATTGGTTGACATTTAACTTTACAATTATTGTCTACAGAATGTTTCACCCACACTGCAATGATAATTATCCATCTATGATAACCAACAATGACGACTTACAAACAGCAAGACGAAGGAAAAGAAAACGACAAGCCAAGCTCAAGAGAAATGCAAGGAAGGGTCTGCAAATATCAGAAATTGAGTTTTATTTACTCACAAAATGACAATGAATGATGTGAACAAACAATTTTTGTTATTTCCGTTTCTATGATTAAGCAATCAATTTGCATTTTTTATGAAGATAAAGCAAATAAATGGATTAAAAATCGATTGGTCTTGATTATTGAAGTTTGGTTTCTCTGAATTGATTTAATCACTTTTCATCAAAATATTTTAATGCGACACCAAAGAGATTAAGGTCCACTTTGCAGTTCATGTCCCTTTTAACTGCATTGCAAAATCAAAGCTAGAAAATTGATCAATTACTTATGACAAATATTTAAGCACATTTGTCTCATTTCGTAGACTAATCACTTGTTTTTACAGAGTGTTGAATAGCCTAAATTGGTGTCGAAAGGGCGTGTTCATTGATAATAAAAGTGTATAAAAGCGATTCATTCAAACAATTCAATATTGATACTCATTGCTCAGTTATAAATCTATAAGAAAATGTTTTCATACAATTTTATTTATATCTATGCAGCAATCATTATAATCTTTGTTGAATGGAGTTATGGTTCCAGTTACTGTACTAATCCAAGTACTTACACATGCGAAGATGGATATAAACCTACTTACCAACAGGTTCGTTCATCTCTTGGGTTTATTTGTGTTGGTAGTGGTTGCGATAGACACCTTGAAAATGATAAAAATTATTGCAGCGCCGCCCAAACATATTGTTCTGATACACTTTTCAGTCGGAATTCACCAGTATACTCATTTGATGGAACAACTGGAGTACGCCGATGTGATTCAAAAGAGTGAATTCACGCGTCCCCACTTGAGGAACTTGCATCCTTTAACAGCAGTTGTGCTGATGGAGAGAAAATTAGCGCTCATAATCTACGACAATTTTGTCTTGAAGTGGCTAATTCACAAAAAGACTAAAAATTGAAGTCACAAGAAGTTCAGAGATGTAACTTTTACAAAAGAGGATCTAGAATAGAGGAGATCAAATCTAGAGGAGATGCATATTGTGAATATGTCTTGCTTTATTGCAACAAAAAACATACCGAATATTGATTTAAGTCTATTTTAACTATACTTCACTTCCACTCTTGTTCTGGTGACTCTTCTGATGTTAATCATGATTCCAATGACGGCTTGTTGCTTTAAATGCTTCAAACCATCGCTTCAAGCATTACATTGTTGGTTCTAGAAAACAACTGAATCACCTAATTTGAACAATTTTGTTTTTCCGAGAGAATAAAATGAAAAATTTGAATTTTTGTTCTTTTCATTTAAGGTCAAAATTGCAAAATCTAATCAGCTACCGATTGAAAGAGGAATCAACTTTTTATTTGGATTTTGCGAAGCATTCAGATTCTCCAAGACTTACTTTGTTAGCGAATCGGGTTGATAGTGTTAAGTGCATAATGTGTCACCTTAAAATTCAACTGTCATTCACTTTTCATTGTCACATTAGTTGTTAGATGTTTAAGTTAGAAACGGAAATCTCAATCGAATCCGAAAAGTCACTGGTTAAAGTTGATTGTTAAAGCATTATCAACCTTTTTCCTTTACATCAGTCAATTGTTGTCTGAATGCAAATTCGTGTGAGGGTTTCGAAAAACATGATAAAAACTTTTTATTATTTGTTATGATTAAACTCTAGTAAAATATACCCCCGAGTGCCACCTCAACAAAATCAGCTCCAGTTTTCGCTGATCCAGTTCTCCAGTCATTCTAACACCACTATGCCCAGTCGAAGGCGGCATACACGCCAGAAAATGCGCGCCGAATAAAAGTCTCAGATTTAGCGCGAGCAATGCGTAATGCAGCAAAATGCACGTTTAACCAAGTTAATGTGCGTTAGAGAAACCTGACGCGGATGAACAACGCGAATATCCGCGTTCATGAAACTTGTTTTCACTATTCATAAAAATATATTTTTAGATCATGGATTTCAACAAATAATATTAACTTTAATGAAACAAACATTGAACATGTCAACAAAAATAGAAAAATAGATAAATATAAAAATAGAAATAGAAAATAGAAAAATAGAAAAATCGAAAGATACATAAACGCATAAATGAAAAATTACAAAAAATATGAAAGCTCTAAATGAAATTCATGATTATGCATAAATGTACGCGTACATGATGATGGTGACATGAATCTTAGACATGTACATTGTACATGTATCTTAGTACATGTAAACTACAGAGTCTTTGGCTAATTCTGATAATGAATCAGTTTCATTATCATGTGCATTGTTTTCGTCGTTCTTTTCATGTTCATCACTTTGATAGCTTGTACCACCATTACTTGGTTCATTCAAAGCCTCATTATTTGAAGAGTTACTCTTTAGCTGAACGCGTCTATTCAAGTCATATAAGGCTTTGTTGATTTGGTACATACAATCACGATACCCAGAAAGCGTCATTCCAGTTTGATCTTTAATGATGTGTGCATGCTCTAAGAATAAAGATTAATGATAAAATTTTTTGAAATTAACAATGAAAATGAATAAGTATTTTACCATGCTTACCAATTAACATGTCAATTATCTCTTGTCCTGCTTGAATTCGCGCTGAATCTGATACATGATCCTTTCCAAGTCTCCATAAGAAATTAGTATTGTCTGGTTTATTATTTATTTCACAATTTAGTTTCATTTTATCTGGAAAACACGTACGAATGATTCTTGAGATAACAAGGCATGGTTTCTTTGCCTCGATTGCCTTGCAATAATTTACCAATGGAAAAGTCAATTTGCCTCCGATATTGATTTCCTGTGGATGGACATAGAGATAAATTAATGATCTATATAAACATGGATTTGCATCAAAATGACTCACCTTTCCATGAATCTTTTGTAAAGGAATATTACGTTTGAGTGGTATCAGTTTTTCAGATGGGTTATTGTTATTGCTTGAATTTATCTTGACATTCAAGCTTTTACATACAATCAAGAGATTTTTTACCACAGGAGTAAAAGTATCAGAAGCTGGAAGCGTGGGAATTGTTTCTTCAAGCTTGTCAAGTGCATATGTGATTTCAGTATTTGCCTTTGAGATGTCCATTGCTTGATCATTCAGAATTTTTGCGATTATTTTTGAATCATTGTAATTATGGACATGTTTCTTTTTCTTTGTCACTTTATCATCGCTCGTCTTATCATGATAATCTTGTTCATCTCCACTTGAAATCTCGAAAACATTTTTCTCGCTGCCTTCAAATTCATATTCTTCAGTTGCATCACTTTCGAATGATGCATCTGGAATATCTTTCCTATTTGTGGGAGTATCTTTGCTTGTACCTGCGCCATCATGGAAAATTTCACTTGTACAATCGTCATGTGCACTTTTTTTCTTGAAAACTGATGATATAAAAATTGTCCGTTTGTCTGTTAGCTCAGCTCGATGCAGCTCTGTAGGTTTTGTTATGGCATAACTGAATGATTCAAGTTTAAGTGAATCGAATCCTGGTTTATAACTTAGCTTGATCATCATATCTTTCAAAGAAGCTTCCAACATGGCCCTATGACCTAAAAAACGAAAACGTTTACATGTTTACATGTTAGCTTTTATCATTATTCACACGAAATACTTACATGAAATCATCATTATTCGACCAACCAATGATTCTCCATTGAACCTGAATCTAACAATCACATAAATACCATTTTCATAGCTTTTCGTAATACTTGATTCTTTTACAAGTAAAAATATTGGTTTTATTAACTTGATGTCTCGATTGGTGGCGAAAACAAGAATGAAAAGCGTGCCATCATTAGCCTTTTCTGGTAACTTCTGGGTAATTGAGCCAAGTGAACAAGCAGATGATACCACAGCAGTTTGAAGTTGATGTTTTTGCATGAAATCCATTAGATTTAGTTGTCCAGGTGGCTTTTCAATTTTTCTCTTCCGGCCTCTACCAGGTTTCTTCATGGCACTTGCAACAAATTTATTACTTTGATCACTGAGATTTGATGACATGAAAAAAGGATTCATGATTATAACAAATATGATTCACGAAAAAATGATTGCACAAAATGTATTAATGAAGAAGCATGTGATTCAAAACAAAAAGGAAGTGGAAATAAGTAAAATTATTCATTTAGATAAAAAAATTGAATAATTCTCAAGAGAATTGAAAACAAGAAAAAGGCATTTAAATTAAGGCCCTCTAGTAGCAAAATTAAACTAGAGTTGAACATATGTGATTATACATGATAACACATGGTTTCGTTTTTCATTTAAAAGTAATCATTAGTCTTGTGTGATAATTAACAAAACATGAATTTTACATCCCGTGCTACATATTATCGTGCACGCCAGCTGAATAGAATCAATTTCATTGATAATTTACTTGGCGATATTGAAAGTGACGATGCTCACAATAGCGAGAGTGAATCAATCAGTTCATTGATTGAAGATGAAATTTACCCAAGTGTGCACATGGAGGAAAGTGACAATGGAAACTTCAACAATGAAATGCTTATTGATTGTTTACTTGGTAAACTCGTGTGCGATGTCAATTTAAGTAAATCACAACTTGAACATGTCATCAATTTTGTGAATTTATTGATGGCAAGATGTCGAGTAAATGGCTCTGTGACACAAGTTTGGACATTTTGGAATAAATATGTTAAAACAATCCCAAAAGATTATTGGTTTCTTTGTGAACAGAACCATGCTCATGGGCCATATATTGGAAAACCATGTCAATTCTCACCATATCATTGCAATGGCGAAGAAATTTCGCCTGAACTGAAAAATGGAAACTTTTTCTTGCGACTAGATGTGGCGAAACAACTCGAACTAATTCTTCCTTTAGTTTCATCTAAATTGCAGCATGTGAACAGGCACAATCATGATTACATGTATGATATTAATGATTCAGAGGCAGCGTTAAATGCGACAAATGATGATGATTCGTTAACATTCACTATGTTCACCGATGAAGTGCCTGCATCAAAATCGAGTAAGATCTCAGTATTTCCAGTTTTTCTCATGATTAATGAATTGGAACCGGAAACTCGCATGAAAAATGTTATTCTATGTGGTATTTTTGTCGGTGCAGTCAAACCAAGAAACGCTTTGACATTTTTCAATCCAATCATTGATCAATTACGAGCTCTAGAATCACATGGACTTTCATGGAGATGTGACTCGACTCAACAAGAATTTATCCGTAAATTTAAGCTCATTTGTGTGATAGCTGATGCTCCAATGCGAGCTTATCTTCGTGCTGTGAAACAATTCAATGCTCGTTATGCTTGTGACTGGTGCAAAATACAAGGGCATGTTGTCAATGGTTCAATGAAATTTCCATTGATTTCGAAAGAAGATTCTCAGCTATTATTGCGCACGAAAGAAGAGTTCTTGATGTATGCACAAGGAAACGTGGAGGATGAAAGAGTGATTCTTTCTCTCAAAGGAACAAGCTCATTCATTTACCTAACGACCTTTGATATTGTCTGGGGCTTCAGCGTTGACATCATGCATGCTGTATATTTAGGGGTAATCAAGAACTTGTTCAAAAATGCTTGGTTCAATGTGAGCAAAAGGAATACTGCATATTATCTTGGTAACAGAGACAAAATCAGTTTGATGGATCGTAGAGTTGCAGCGATAAAAGTAACAAGTGAGCATTTTAGAAAGCCAAGATCACTAACTGAATGGAAAGATTGGAAGGCAACTGAGTATGCTTCTTTTCTACTATATTTCTTTCCAATTATTCTCAAAGATCAGATGCCCGCAAGATACATTGCTCATCTAGCCATGCTTTCGGAAGCAATTTGCATTTTACAATCCAAACCAATCATGAAACGTGATTTGATTCATGCAGAAGAAAAGATTTACGAATTCAGTGCTAAACTTGAATGCTTATACGGTGCAGAATTTATGACGTACAATTTGCACGTACTTTCCCACTTGGCACAGTCAGTTTCATTTTTGGGACCTGCATGCACAATTTCTGCATTTAATTCTGAAAACGAGATGGGCTGCATAAAGAAAAAGTGTAGAAAATTTGTTGATCTACCGCAAACTATCGCTAACTTGCATGTGATCAAGCTTCATCATAATCTAAATCTACAAAGATTCATGAAAAATAACTGTTTGAACGAACTAGAAAAAAAATTTCTGTGTAAAGATAGTAGCAACCATGCTTTCACGTACAAGTCAAGGAAAAAGATTGCTCATATTCATCCATCACTTGAATCTTTTTGTCATGAAAACAACATAGATAGTTCAAATTTATATGAATGCCCCATGATTAACTATAAAGGAACTGTCTATACAACATCACGATATGATGAGTCAAAGACTCGTTGTAACTCAATTGTTTTGATAAATGAATCAAGTTACATGATATCAAGTATTTACACTAACATTGAAGATGTAATCATTATCAAAGTTAACAAAGTTCTCCTTGAATCACCCTTTGTATCAATGTACACTTTTGAGCATGGCTTGACATCAGAAATGAAAACAATAGCAAAATGCATCGGATTGAGTCCAACTAACATGTATTTTATTGTGTCAGAAAAATATGATAAACTTTCTAAATTCAGAGATGGCAATGAAATGAATTATGTTATAAAACAAATTTTGAAGCTATATTAAGCACATGTTACAATGTTACAATGTTTGATGTTATGTTTTATGCTAACAATTGTTCATGTAAAATGATAAATGTTTCATTTCTGCACTTGAACTTGTCCCTCTTTCTCTTTCAATTCGCGCCGAAATGCTACACAATTCTTGAGGTAATGATTACATGAACAATATGGACATTTATGGACACGTTCACATCCTGGAAAACATTTTCCATAATAATGAGCTAAATAACAATAATCCTCATTCGCGAGGAAACAATTGGACTCTGATTCAATTGGTAGTGCTAAATTTGCTTCAATCAGTTCCTTAGCCCAATCCATTTTTTTGCCATTCATGAAACTTGAGACTCGGCAAAATGTGGAATCGTTTGTTGTTTGGTATTCACGAATCACGTTAACACGGCCACTTGAAGGCTTGAGGTACTTGTTGATGTAACTTGTTGCATTTCTTTCAAGCTCCTGGACAAAACAAAAATTTGAGCGAGGTTTGACGCCAATAAGACTGGCTTTGAAACATGTTTCCTCAATGTCATGAAACTCAGAAGGAATCGTGAAAACATTATCTGAACTTATGTTAATGTCTTTTCCATAATCAAGTAGTTTAACCAGCCATGTTCCTCTCTCTTGATTGTAAGACCTGACAAATGCTCGCTTCATTCTAGGACCATAACCAAGTTTATCCTGGATCACAACTCGTTCATGAGGACGAATACTCAGCTTTTGAATTAGACCTGCCTCAGGCTTATTGAGCTCACTCAATATTTCCTCTCTTTTTTTAACCATTTCAGGTTTTTCAAGAAAAAACCAGAGTGGACATCTTAATGATGTAACTTTAACAGTGACTTCATTGTTGTCATGAAAGCGAATTAAAGATGATTCACTGGCTGATGATGTCTTGGGCGCAATGGTTTTCATGGCTTCGAAGCTGTCTTCAGTGTATACTTCAGTGTATACAGTATCCCAATCATGTTCATCTTCATGTTCACTCTCATCGCTGTCATGGGACTCAAATGGATCAGGTCCGACAGGTGGGCATCGCTTTTTTGCTTGATGTTGATTCACAGAATCATGTGGACGTTTTTTATTAATGTATTGGCAATAACAGTCAAGGTTACCGCAATCATGTGTGTGTGGAAGTTGGTCTGCAAGCATATTGATGCTTAATGCTAAGATGTTTTCTGTGGACATTGGTCTCTGGCTACCGTGATGAGCGTCACATCTAGTTTGAACCATCGCATCATGATCAATGACTTTTCTTATACTCATTAAAGACCTTGACTCGTGTATATCAAATGAAAATTTGATCAATTGTGGAACTACAAGTGATTCCAAGAATTCCTTTATCCATGATTCAAGTTTGGCTTGAACTACCTTTTTATTCAACATGTTAGCTTCGATCAAGTACCTGACACTATGTACATGATCTTGATCCATGAGAGATGACAAAAAACTTTCACCACGATTAATAGCCTCTTTCAATGAATCGGCTTTCGACTTGTTTTCAAGTTGAAGTTTCGTGAATTCATTTTTAATAATGGAAATGTTTTCATGGAATGTGGCTTCTTCTTTGGCTATATTTGCATAAAAATCCTCCAATTTTCGACTGCATGTCTCTAGGTTTTTCTTTATTGTAGAATGAAAACGCTCTAAATTTTCAGAAATATTTGACGCCTCAAGTGGTACGCTATTTGAAGAAGCATGTTCCTTGTTACATTTTTCGCACAAATATTCACCTGTAACATCATTCATGTGAGTAGCAATAAATTTATTGCATTTAACACATGAAGCATCAGCATTGACGTTTTCAATAAATGATGGGATACATCTTTTGCTTGCAATTATTTTACGATGAACTGAGAGTAGATGTAATTCACATAAGGCAAGTTCCAAGCAGTCACATCTGTATGCAGCTGGAGTCGAGCAATTATCATGTTCACAGATCACTTGTATGTTTGTGGAGATGAAATCTTGTTCCATGAGAGGGATTTCACATGATGGGCATGTTCCTCGGGCGTCATAACATTCAACACAAAATGTTTTCAAGCATTTATGCATGTAAAACATGACTCCTTGATGGTGTCCACAGAATAATTTTTGAGTTTCCTGGAATATGGAAAATGAAAAATTTAAAATATTGACATGTTTGTTGGTTAAAAGAGACATGTAAACTCACCTGGTTCATGTTAAATGATTATTTGTTCAACAAAAAACACGTAAATCAAATAGGATGGTGAAAAATGGCGCTTGAAAAGATGGTGAAAAATGGCGCTTGAAAAATTTCTATTAGAATACAAAAAGAACAATAGCTTTGCCAATTGAGGTGTTAGCTAGATAATGACTCAAGAGCGCGTAATTTGAAGGCTCATGCACATGTGAAAGCATGAGAAAAAAAGCATAAATGGCGCCATCTTTGTTGAACGCAAGTTTCTGGCGTTTTAGTTCAATGCGTATCAAGATGAGCATGAAACGCGATTCAGTGTACCAATTTTTATTCGACTGGGTGAAGAGGCCAAGTTTCCATGCAAGTCCACGCCAATTAAAGTTACAACAGTTTTGTGATTTAATCGCTTCTGATAAACACTTTCGAGTGTAATGGTGGAAATAAGACTGAGTTTTCCAAGAGTAGAGAAACAAAAAAAACTTTTTAATAAAAATAAAGACTCTTGTACTTATGGATAAAAAGGTTTCACTCCATAATGACATTGATAATGAACAAGATTAGTTGATAATCTTGACAATTTTCATCATCACCATCTCAATAGCCTCAATCAATGGCATTGGATATTGAATGTTCAAAAGCAACAACAACAGCAATCTTTATTGCATGAGATGAATTTCATCTTAATTTGCCTTTTTTCAACAAAATTGCGCCTTTTGCCCTTTAACATGAACCAAGTGAACGGATTGAAAAGAGGCTGACTATTAAATCCCAAAAGCATCTTGATCATTATCATTAGATGTATGATGTTGATTATCTCGGTATATTTCACATTTATTATGAATATAAATGTGAAATCATTTGACTGGCTAAGAGTAACTCATAACTCTTCCATTACTAGTTTCTTAGCATTTTGCTTCATCCACAAAACCATTTTTATTATAGCACATAATATCAAGTTGATAAAAACCAACATTAACTCAATATTTAATTCAAATGGACAGAAAGTGCAATGAAAAATAGTTTCTCCATAAAAGTCTTCTAATCATGATTTACAATCAACTATAAAACCAATGAATCATTGCATTTATATCGCAATTTCAATCGAAAATTTTCTTTTCATTAAATCATTCAAAGCTGCAAGTTGAATAAAAATTTGCAGAAAAAAAGTTTCCATTCATTTCAAGTTAACGAAACAAACTTTTATTAACTTTGATTGCATTGGAAAACACTTGATAACTTGAAACTGAACAATTAGAGTTTATCAACAGAATGTTTCTGATGGAAATTGACATTTTTCATTTCATCTAATTGTTCAACTTGGATGGAGAAGATGAAATTTCAAAGTTTTCGTTATTATTGAAACAATCACAATATCATGTTTACCTTTGAAGCTTTCAACCTTTATTTACCTCTAATGACATTTTGCCCAAGTTTTACCTTTTATTTGAAATGCTATTCACTCTTGGATGATTTATTGAATATTCAGTTACTTGGAATCATTTCTTTGGAAGTAAAAAATGAAATTGGTTTCGTTTTCAAAATATTAATAAAACTGTTATCATTTCAACGATGAAAGGAAACCTAGAAAATGAGTTTAATTTGAAAAATTGAACCAAAAAAGAATCTTTGATTTCCAACAAAATTCTGAAAAAGCTTGAAATGCTTCATGGTTTATCATTAGTTACTAGAGTCAACAAGAAAGTGTTACACTTGCTGATAGAAAATTCAATTGAACTCTTTTCTGATGAATGTCCGTTAACTAGTCTTTATCAGAATAACCAAATTGATCAACATTTTACAAACATCTTTGACATCTTTTAATGCTCTTCACTCTTGACATTCACTTAAAACATCTTTATCTATTCAATATGAATTCATTCATGGATAACATTCAAAATATTTCACTTCAAGTCCCTGGATTCAAGATTCCCTAAAGCTTATTGAAAATTTTCCAAAAAATGAAATAATGTTATAAAAGTATTGAAAAAAGATTTTCCATTTAACTCAAAATTTTTTAAGCAATCAGTCAAATTACTTCAATAAAAGTTGCCAGAATGAATCTAGTTTCATGAAGAATCGCAAGCTAACAAGAGGAATAACTTTTGAGTAAATTTAATCGTAATTAGGCTTCAATTCATCATGTTTACTGATTTCAACCTTCGAATTTTCAACAATTTTCTGTGCTTTTGCTGAATGTCTTGTAAACCATTGAAGTCGAGTTGAATTTAAAATTGGAAACAGAAGCTTTTTGAATGTCAAAAGCTTTCACTTGTCTAAATGTTTGCGCACAAATATGACAAAATTATTTTACCTTTTGATACATTTTCATATATTGTTCTCATTTTCACTCAATCAAGGCTTATCTTGATATTGAAATTTGAGCAAACTTTTATTCGTTTTTCCATATCGCCACATTCAGTGTTTCGACAATTTTCATACTCTGTCAACTTGCTCATTCAATTTCATGTTATCCGATCAAATGAATTTCCCTTGAAATTCGGACATTTTTCAGTGAAAACTAAACTGTAAGAATAAAAATTGAAATGTAAACATTATTTAGCAAAAGGAGAATCAATGAAATGAAAATGAACATTTCACATTCAATGGGCACAAATAAAGAGTTTCATTTGTTTTTAGTTTCAATTTTCACTGAACAAAATACATGAAATGGTGGCAGAAGAAAAAATAATTTTGATTTTTGCTCATTGACAAGTGATGAAGCCACAATGTTGACTTGAATTAATGAAAATACAATGGATATTGTAACAATGAGAATGTTTATTGTTATTGCACTTTTATCATTGGATGGCCAGTTGGAATGGAGATAAATATCAATAATCAATAGATATGAAGACAGAATATGAATTATTTTTTAATCAAAATGGACACTAGAGAGGGACATAGACAAAAGCCAAATGATGAAGGTGAATGGTGGATGATAAAGAGACTGAATATACGAGTAAACCATAAAGAAGTCATAATTCGTTCGGTTCGGTGAATTTGCTCATTTCAAGAATGATGAACACAAGAAGAAGAAGAAAATGAGGCAAAAAGAGAGAGACAAGTAAACATGAAAAGAGAACAAAAGAGGAACCATCTTTATCATCATCTACTTCCAATGTGGTCATCATTCACATTCATTTCTTTCTCTTCCAATGGACTTGAACTAGACAATAAACCCAAAGATGGACAGAGGAAAAAATGAAGCAAAAAAGTCAGGAAACACTGTAAAGTAACTTTACAATGAACGTCTTTCAAGTTGCAAAAAATGAGCGACCGAAGGAAAAGACTTTTGTTTTCATTTCATTGTTTTTCCTGCTTCAAATTTAGAAATGAAAATCATTTTGAACAATGAAACGAGCAAAGACAGTCGCTTCAACAAAGAGTTTTATGAAACACATTTTCTGTCAGTTTCAATTCATTGTCTTTGTCAATCAAGATTTGTTAGCTTTACAATGATCTAAAGGTTTCATGACTTAAGAACTGACAAAAACTGAAATTCGTTTGCAGGATTTTCTTCATTAGAAGAACGGAACTTTTCCTATTTAAAATTGATCAATTTAAGTTTGCAAAAGTCGAGCGAAGTCAAAAACGAAGTTGATTCCAGCAAACGAAGACAAATGTTGCAAATTCGTTGCTCTTTTGGTCAAACATAAAATATGATATTATCATATAATCCAAAGTTTTATATTACTTTGTGTATGGACTGAAAAGTTTGATTTGGCAAAAGACTTTTGAAGTTAAATTGAAAATTCCCAAAATTTGTTGAACCCAGCAAAACTTCTGAATTTGTGCGACTCGTAGACAAATAAAGATTGAGAATGTTTTATGTTTGGTGGCTCGAGCGACTGATGAAATGGAATTGATTGTGAACTGAGAAATTGTGCCCTTAAACCCTAATAACAGAGAATATCATAATCCAAATTCAATTCACCCATGAGCCTTACCTTTTCATGGCTCCTAAATAATAAATAAACACGAGAACAAAAGTAAAGCAGAGAAAATTTTCTCTTTACATGGTTATTCAGCGATTCAATGGAATAACCTTGTTCCATCTTTTATCCTCTTTCCTTGCTATTTCTTGTTTGACTATAAATAATTTACATAATAATCATGTAATATTGAAATTAATTCATGTAACTTGGTGAGACTCATTCATTTCTCTTTTCACTCTTTCTTTTTATGTAATAATATCGACATGAAATATCTTCAATGAGTGTCCCATGAATATTATACCATTATTTATATGGAATCATTTATTACGCTAAAAGAAGAAGAAAAAGTCATGAAAATAATGATAATTAAGTGAAGTGTAATTTGTTTCCTTTACACTGAATAAATATCAATATTGAATATTGAGATGAAGAGGAAAGCAATAAAACGACATTTTCATTGCTTTTCATTTTTCTAATGATCAAGTTGAAACAGAATGTTAACTTGATTTGAAATAATGTTGAATAAAAATCAGTGAATTATTCATTAATTAATAACAATACAAACTGCAGTCAAACAACAATGATTCCATTGAAATTGTTTCAATTTTAGAGCAACAATTTATATCCTTTTGTTTGCTTTTCTTATGTTTATGGCAATGTTAACATACAACAATAAAGCCAACAACAAAGTTGCTAAGCTCTAAGTTTCATTGATCTCTTAACTTTGCAAATGAACTAAATGCAATATACTTCATTAACAGATCAATTGATCTATCAGTTCAATGAGCGAAGTAATCAAATACTAACACAGTTAGAAGTTTAAATTATGCAAATCGTTTATTAATTAGTTATGAAAGACATAAGACGGACTAACAATCGATTTAGTAATAGGGTTTCCAGCAAGCATTAGGAGCCAACTTTCCAATAATGTCATTGTATTTGAGGGCTTCAGTGTAAAGGGTTAGCGATTCTGGACCTTCTTGACATTTAGCTTGGAATCCAACCAAGTAATGTTTCTTGTTGTAAGGACGAGCTGCGAATACTGCTTCATCGCAGTCGACGAGTTGAGAACCATCAGCAGCGAGTAATGAAGCACAAGCTTGAGTGTTTGATAATTGGATTCTACACTCTCCTTCAGCTATAAAGTAAAACGGAATACTTTGGTTAGTTATATTTTTATGCAATTACAAGATATAATTCTCTCTAGAAACTTACCGAAGTTGTCAAAGTATTTAGTTTTGATACTGCTGTTGAGTAAAGGACTCATACGAATACGTAAAGCTTCAATATCTGGATTGTTTTCTAGAAGACAAATTGGTGTGAATCGATCGTCAACTGGCCAACGCAAAGTCAATATAGCAAAATCATTTGAACGAGTTTCTGGATCATAACTAGGATCGACCCAAAGAGCAGAGACATTTCTCTTTGTTCTATCATTCAATTGAACTTCTAACGAATTAGCTTTTAGATCGCCAATACAATGAGCAGAAGTAGCAACATGTTGATCATCAAGCAAAACAGAGCCACAGAGGTTTTTGTCTTTGCCACTTTTATTATTAGCCAGAGAAAAGGATAAAGTATAATAGTTAAAAGTCAATTTATGTCGAAAGTATTTAAACTTATAAGCAAATAATTTGTTGTTATAATACTTACATAACATTAGTAAACCATGGAAATCGACTCAACTTTCCTTCAAATAAGCTCGTTTCGAAAGGTCTTCCAAGTGAATCACCGCATTCTATGACAATAAAGATTACGAATTAGTTGAACGACAGCTTAGTTGTATGAGTGATCTTACCACAAGCGAAAGACTGATTGATCGAAAAGACCAAAAGAGAAGCAAACAAAATAAAATTCATTTTAATACTGTTGTAATATAAATTGAAGTGTTGTATCTTAATAAACTTTTGTAGGATTTACAATGATTTCATTACGATTTAACGATCTCCTTTTATACTTGAAATCAATCCTATTCTTCTTATAGCTTGAAGTCTTTTCGCTCACACGAAGTCTGACAAAAGTGACATAATGTGAACACAATAGCTAATAAAACAACTGAAAATGATGATTATTGTTTGATTGACATAGTCAAATGGAGATTCTTTATATTGCAGATGTTTAGTCCTAATTATATGTACTTTTTTCAGCCTAATATTAACAGGGAAAACAATTGCAATCGTTTTGCGAGTGCAAACTTCATGAACGCACAAGCAAGACTTTGAAAGTTTGCAATTGCATAGAAACTGAGCCCATTAGTGTTGGTAAAATTGCTAACACCAAATATTAGATTTAGAATTGAAATAGTCCATGTTCAATTTCTCTGTGCGTTAATGAAATTTTCACGCGCAAAACAATTGATAATTACGTGAAGTGTAATTTGTTTTCTTTACACTGAATAAGTATCGATATTGAATATTGAGAGGAAGAGGAAAGCAATAAAAGAACATTTTCATTGCTTTTCATTCTGCTAATGATCAAGTTGCAACAGAAAGCTAACTTGATCCAAAATATGTTGAATAAAAATAATTGAATTATTCATTAATTAACAACAATACAAATTGCAGTCAAACAACAATGATTCCATTGAAATTGTTTCAATTTTAAAGCGACAATTTATATCCTTTTGTTTGCTTTTCGTTTGTTTATGGTAATGTTAACATAGTATTATAATATATAGCAGGTAATAATATAGCAATCGGACAAAAAGAAAGTCAACTTAAAATTTAAAAAGTTACAAGCACTCAGTTTCATTGATCTTTCAACATTTGCAAATGAACTAAATGCAATATACTTCAGCAATCGATCAATTGATAAATCAGTTCAAGTTTTGTAAGTCAATACTCCGCATTTGCAAGAACTAAATGCAATCAAGTTTACGAGTTAGAAGAGAGTTGAAATTTTAGTCCAGTTTGTCGTTAGATGAGTTAAAATACAGTGTGAATGCCGTTTTCGTTCTTATTCTCATCTTAATATTCAATATATTTATACACAGCAATGGAAAGATATTTCAAATCGATATAATTAATAACTGGAGAGACGAGATGTTCAATTTTCTCTGTGCGTTCATGAAGTTTGCACTCGCAAAACGATTGCAATTGTTTTCCCTGTTAATATTAGGCTGAAAAAAGTACATATAATTAGGACTAAACATCTGCAATATAAAGAATCTCCATTTGACTATGTCAATCAAACAATAATCATCATTTTCAGTTGTTTTATTAGCTATTGTGTTCACATTATGTCACTTTTGTCAGACTTCGTGTGAGCGAAAAGACTTCAAGCTATAAGAAGAATAGGATTGATTTCAAGTATAAAAGGAGATCGTTAAATCGTAATGAAATCATTGTAAATCCTACAAAAGTTTATTAAGATACAACACTTCAATTTATATTACAACAGTATTAAAATGAATTTTATTTTGTTTGCTTCTCTTTTGGTCTTTTCGATCAATCAGTCTTTCGCTTGTGGTAAGATCACTCATACAACTAAGCTGTCGTTCAACTAATTCGTAATCTTTATTGTCATAGAATGCGGTGATTCACTTGGAAGACCTTTCGAAACGAGCTTATTTGAAGGAAAGTTGAGTCGATTTCCATGGTTTACTAATGTTATGTAAGTATTATAACAACAAATTATTTGCTTATAAGTTTAAATACTTTCGACATAAATTGACTTTTAACTATTATACTTTATCCTTTTCTCTGGCTAATAATAAAAGTGGCAAAGACAAAAACCTCTGTGGCTCTGTTTTGCTTGATGATCAACATGTTGCTACTTCTGCTCATTGTATTGGCGATCTAAAAGCTAATTCGTTAGAAGTTCAATTGAATGATAGAACAAAGAGAAATGTCTCTGCTCTTTGGGTCGATCCTAGTTATGATCCAGAAACTCGTTCAAATGATTTTGCTATATTGACTTTGCGTTGGCCAGTTGACGATCGATTCACACCAATTTGTCTTCTAGAAAACAATCCAGATATTGAAGCTTTACGTATTCGTATGAGTCCTTTACTCAACAGCAGTATCAAAACTAAATACTTTGACAACTTCGGTAAGTTTCTAGAGAGAATTATATCTTGTAATTGCATAAAAATATAACTAACCAAAGTATTCCGTTTTACTTTATAGCTGAAGGAGAGTGTAGAATCCAATTATCAAACACTCAAGCTTGTGCTTCATTACTCGCTGCTGATGGTTCTCAACTCGTCGACTGCGATGAAGCAGTATTCGCAGCTCGTCCTTACAACAAGAAACATTACTTGGTTGGATTCCAAGCTAAATGTCAAGAAGGTCCAGAATCACTCACCCTTTACACTGAAGCCCTCAAATACAATGACATTATTGGAAAGTTGGCTCCTAATGCTTGCTGGAAACCATATTACTAAATCGATTGTTAGTACGTCCTATGTCTTTCATAACTAATTAATAAACGAGTTGCATAATTTAAACTTCTAACTGTGTTAGTATTTGATTATTTCGCACATTGAACTGATATAGCAATTGATCTGTTAATGAAGTACATTGCATTTAGTTAATTTGCAAATGTTACAAGATCAATGAATTTGAGTGTTTAGCAACTTTCTAAATTTGTAGTTGGCCTTCAACGTTGTACGATTGTTATATTAATACAATAACATTACAGCATGTGTTTGCATTCATGTCTAGATATTACTACGCAAGGTTTTTGAACAATGGTCCAAATCAAGAGAACTCGTGAAAAGTTGAAAAAGTGTTCGTTCATTGATAACTAACAGTTTTTATCGGCAAATAATAAGTTTCCTTTATTTAATATTTTCATGTAACGAGAAAGAGGATAAACATGATAACCATTAATCGATTTTTCAACAAATTTATCAAAATTTGTTTTTCGCATCACATCATTGGATATGCAAATGTGTACAAGTGAATTAGATTTTATCGTTTTTCTTTTCATCTGTTAACATTATCATCATTATTTTCATCGTTACCATCGCCATCATTATCATCAATTCTGACTGAAATCAGCTCATTTGAATTCCTAATTTCGCTTTACAAGCTTAATAACCTTTCATTTGCCAAGTTATCATTTCCAATCAAGTTCATATTTTGTGCAGACAAATTTTGTTGCAAAACATGAAAATAAACATACAAACATATAAATATTCATTATCATTATCATCATGATTCGATAAAATTTTTTGATGACCCAAATTGGAAAATGAAAGTGAAGAAGATGCCATGAAAATCGATAAAAATGAAGACTAGTTTCAGAGCAAATTACAATTCCCTCTTTATGTCTGTTTCTCCGATTCTAATGTCTAAATATTACTATGATGTGATATGATAATTGTGACAAAAGAGCATTACTGAGATTCGAAAATTTTGTTCATCATTGGCCAAAATAAAAGTTTTGATCCTTAAGCAAATGACTCAAAACACCGCAGCTTTTCGCAATTCAATCTTTAATAACAATAACTTTTACTCCCAGTGAATTCTGTATCGATATTATCATTCATGTTTTTTTCATCAATCCTCTTTTCTGTCAATACTAATTGCTGTTTCTTGTTTTCTTCCTTCAATATATTCAATGAAAACTCATATTTTCATTTTCTCCTTTCCCTGCTTCTTCACCATTCGAGATGATGAAAATTAATTGAGATGCATTATTAGGGTTTCATTTCAGTTGGAAACGAAATCGAATTTCATTACCAAAAGAGAAGAATTCTGATGAAAAGAAATGTGTAAAAAGAAAAGATCACTTTGTTTTTTTCCTTCGTTGCTGCCTTTTTTGTGCAAACATTTTGCAATCGAATTTTCGAAAAGCTAATTTTCTATTAAAACAGAATTTCGTTCCTAATTTCAACATGAAGCGTGTTCTTCCGCCCTACTAACACTGATAATGAGAGAAGCTCACAAAGGCTGCGATATTGGAAGAGCAATTTTGTTTACCTGAAAACGAAAGTTAACTTTACCATGAAACTATGATAATTTGAGCCTTGGTGAAATATATCAATGGTTTGATCTTATTGGTTGAAATGTTTACTCAATGTTCTGGAATGTATTTCATGGTAAATTTGTGTTCACTCTGTGCAGCTTTCCCCATCAATTGACCACTGATGGGTTTCGATTAACAATCTAATTAGGCGAGAAGTAAAAGTTTTTATTGAAAGGAAGAGTTCATAGTTTTAAACTAATTTACTAAATTAAATAAATTCACTTCAATTGCGTACAAATCAAACACAATTTATTAAACTCAGAAGATTATTCAAGCCTTTCAAATCCTGAATACTCAGGTTCTTTTAGGATCACCACAGATTCAACTGGAACTAGTCTTAGACTATTGTTGGATTATCTTCTCTTAACCACAAATTCAACCAAAGAATGTTGTAGGTTAAGTCTTAGACCAAATATCTGAACAGGTATAGCTTACTAAAGCTGAACAGGCACGAGTCAGAAAGCTTTTAAAAGGTAAAACCAAATTCTAACCAAAATAAGCTTAAGGTAGAACAGTATAACTCGGAAAGCAATATCAGGATAACTACCAATAGTTCACTAGCTTTTAACTCTAGAATCATAGACTTAGTCTTTTATTACCAAACTGTTGAACTTCGAACAGGCTATCTTAGGCAAACTTAGAAAGCACTTTACCACAATCAATTGTAAAGATGGAAAACTGGATTTTCTCGATGCTTTACAGGGGCAAGAACGATGATTAGACTTAGTCTTGAAAGATATGGATACTAGAAAAGGAAATTTAATGAATAGAAAAGTACTGTATTTTACTTATATTTTAAATGTGTTTCACTTGACTGTTTTAAACATGAAATTAACATAAGTTGAAGATTACTAGAAAAAGACAATTAATTAATCAAAAACTTCTGGTATTTATACCAATTATATCGGAAGGAAACCCGATTTCTTAAACAAAGGAAAAGGAAAAAGAATTTATCAATTTAGACAAATTTAGACAATTGTCGAAAGATGTCTTAGACAGAAAAATAGAAAAATGGAGAAAGACAAAAGACTTAGTCTTTTGATTACAAAATTGGTGAGAAACAAAAAATGAAAAATGTGTAATGCACAAGGGATTCTAATCTTAGTTTAAAATTTTTAACTCTTAATAATCAACCTTGTGATAAATGATTAAATGATTTAATTTGGTTTTGGGTAACTCTACCCTTCACATCCTCGGACCCTTGATCAAGAACCCAGAATTGAATTAAATCATTTTACTCCTCATTCCATCCATCTAATTCTTGTAGCATTCTTGAGGCGGCGGCTGAGCCATCATCCGGTTTTTTATTTCTCATATCTTCCCAAACTGTTTGAAACTTTTCATTGGGGTCCATAACTTTTTGATTCTTTGAGGCATTCTCAGATTCAGATGATTCTGCACTCCTCTTTGCTTTAAGCATCTCTACAATTTTCTTGTTTCTTGATTGCGGAGTATCTCCTTTGACTTTCTTTGAGTCCTGCTTGCAAAGTTCAGCAGTTCTTTTCAAAATCTCGTTATCAGGGAGAATACAATTATCATTGAACTCAGGGATTCGTATACTTCGAGGGTTTTTCTTCCACTCCTCTGGCCATTTGCATACTCCTTTGGCTATGCCTTCGGTAAATTCATTCAGCAATCCAGAAGTAACTCGGTTGCCACAAGTCTGTTGACAATTCTGGTTGTGAATTCCACCATGAACTTCAGCCATTCGTTCAATTTTATTCCATTGCAAAAGATAGAGTCTCATTACCGTAGTAGTTTCGACCACTGGAGAGTGAGGGTTTGCAGGAAGAGTGTATCCATGAAACCAAAGAAATGCAATCGCATGTATATTCATGGGATGCTCAATGTATGGTGAATAGTAATTATTAATATCTCGGAGCTTTGGGTGTAACACCTTAATTTCATCTCGAGATAGACCCAAATTTTTCAAATGATTGATTAATCCATAGCCAACCACTTTCTTTGCACAAGCTAAGAATTTGATGACTTGGTCTCTAGCAGTAGCCAAGTTGCGAGCGTATTTCAAGTCTTTGACTGTCAAACCATGGAATCGAGAATCAACGTGGTCAATCTCACGATACTTAACGAAAGTTTCGTATACCACTTCCAGGTTTGCATCCATGATTGCTATCCAACACGGTCGAGGTCGATAATATCCATTCTCATTGATTCTGACATTAAACATAGAAATCGAAAAAGTTAACTCCTTATCAGGGCATGTTGCCGACATTTCTTCGATAGCATTGAGTTGTTCTTGAAGCATTGGCGGAATGTTTGCTTCAGGTCGATTCTGGAAAGATTGAGCCAATTGAGTGCGTTTGCGATTTCTTGTTATCACAGTTCTTTCCTTGGTAGAAACTGCTAACTCTCTATAAATGTTTGATGGATTTTTGCAACTAGGGAAGTTTTCCCTTATCCAGTCTTGGACTGAGTCCGCTTCTGCTGGAGCCATACGTTCGAAAGGGTCAGATAAAACAAATGGTGACTCTGGATCATTAAGATCATGAGAGTAGAGTACCAATGAAGATGTTGTAGAAACACTATCAGCATCAATATCAACATATTTTGCCCATCGTCTCCAAGTCTCAGACTCAGCAAGGAGATAGTATGGGATTGTGCTATTTCTGGCCATAGGCCATCGTCGAGGCACATCAGGAATAGGAACAGGTGCACAACTCGGAAATCCAATCTGTAGAGCCCATTCTTCACCTTCATCCAAAGGTTCTGTAGGGTCAGCCATTCTCTTTTTATTGTTCCAATAATTCAGTTGAAAATTGGCTTGAGTACGCATTTCAATCGGTGTGACTTCTTTCCTCTCGTAACTTTTGATAAGGAATGCATAGCAGAGAGCTCTTTCATGCCACATTTGAGGAATTGTTTTCGTGGGCTCTTGCTTTTTCAAATGCACCGGCAACAAGGAATTGATGTCCTTAGGACGCTTGTTGAGCTCGTCTCGAATAGGGCCAGACATAAAAGTCAACTGCAAAGTTCGGTCGAATTTGAACTTAATTGGACCTCTTCGGCACTTCTGTAAGTGATGCAGAATATTACAACTGATATGTTGTTGTTCACAGAATTTTCTATGACATCTGAAACTGGCGTCTTTATAGAATTGAACAATAGACTGGTCTTTGACCTCTCCAAACTTAGGGTATCCCATCGTTTGCAAATCCACTAAACAGTTCTGATTTATACACATAAACCCATCAGCTTGCTTGACAGTTTCCAATTCCAAATCGATTGGCAGAGCTTGAAGCCATTTTGCACAACCAAGGCAATAGATTTTGTTACATTGATGGCAACTTCTTGGGTTAAGAGCAACTTGCTCACACAGAATACAGGTAATAATAGTTTTAAACTCGTTGAATTTTGGGTGGATTACCTCAGCAGCAGTGTATCCTTTTCTCAGCGTAGCAAATTTAACTTTATCCAAATTGTCTTCGACAACATTTAACTGAATCTTCTCTCTGATGAATGAGTTAAACCATTTTTTATCGGCATCAGATTCTTCAATGTCTTTCTTGACGTCTTCTCTTGCGTTTATGAAAAATTCTGGCTTCAGAAATTCATGAGGGTCTGCAGTTCTTTTAGGTGCAGGAAATAAACAATACCTTCGTCCTTGATCTGCGCTTGGTGGAGGGTAAGGACTGTTATCAGTGAAAGTCTTTGAAAATGAACTAAGTCCATAGGCTGTCTTCTCTGGTAACGGGTCATAATAGTGATTAAGCGCGTCTTGAACATTCGCATTATCCAAATGAATCACTGTCTTAGTAGATGAGTTCATATCATCTTCCATTCCTGGCCAATCCCATCCAGATTGAGCAGTAACATTGTTACTATTATCAGTTTCCATTGCATTAGTGTTGTCTCTTGAATTTGAAGCAAGTTCAGAAGCTTCCAGGTCTATGACCGGCACAGGGACAATTTTGGCTAATTGTCTTCGAAGTCTCATTGCAAATCTTGCATCTTGAATAACAGTATTAGCGCTAGCATAGGAACCAGAACTTGATGAAGATGCGGTTGAAACTACTGATGACGGCATCTCGATGAAAAAGTAAATCTGTTTTAAACAAAGGTTTTCGTTGAACTGTTCACTGAATTGTTCACTGAATGTTAATTGTTCAAAGTTCACTGTTGAATCTTGATCGATTGAATCAAGGTTGAAACCAATTAGCTTATTTAAGCTTGATGAGCACAGACTTAGTCTTAAAGCTGGAACAGAATTTTGAAAATTCTCACAATTTGGATTTTTCGATGAAACTGAATTAACAAACTTAGTTAATTTAGTTAACAATTTGCACAAAATAGTCAAAGACTGAACTTGGTGTTTGAACTTTTCAGGAAAAGATAGTTTAAAACTAGAAAAATCAAAATGAACTTGAAAGGGAAAAGAATAGAACAATGACTGATCAAAGATGTCAACTTGACTAATTAGAGGCAGAAGTGAAAGTGAGACAGTTAGTGTCTCCCCCAACTGTAATGCACTAAGAGCGCGAAAAATAGCCAAATGCTTAATTGCGCTAATTTTAAACTTTTTCACTTTTAGTCTTAGACTTTTTAGAGTTTTTAAGCTCTCGAACTTAATCCAGTTCACTGAAACAATTTTTCTTCTTCTTGTTACTGGTCCAAGTTTTTCAACATCTTGACCACTAATGACTGGATTATCTCTCATAATCTCTCGATTAGCAGTAACATACTTTCGTTTCTTTCTTTTTCTCTGCTTTTTTGACTTTTGAACTTGATTTGATTTTTCAATTGTTGTTGATTTTTCACTATCAGAGTTAATATTGACTTCCAAACTATCAGGCAAAGTTTGATTGGCGGCACTTAGTCTTAGACTTGAATTAGAAACATTTCCAACTTGATTAGATTCATTTAAATCAATTTGATTTAAATCTTGATTAACTCCAGATGCTTCACTTAAGTGTTCATTATCATTTTGATCATCTGCTTCAAGTGTGTTGACTAAGTCAGCTTCTCTTAACAATTCATTTTTCAATTGAATTAACTTATCTGGAATAATTCCAACATGAGGTTTTGTCAGCTCCAAATTGCTTGTAAATCGTTCATGATTTTCAGGATTGAGTAAAAGTACTGAGCCATGTTTTACTCCCAAAACAAAAAATGGTCCAAAAAATTTGTTAACTAATTTCTTGGTCGTTCCCAATGAAGGTGCACTGTTTTTCACATAACACAAATCCAAAATTTTGAAAGGATTTCTTTTAGTCATAGACTGAATCCTCTCTTGATAATAAGTTTGCTGCTTTAAAAGCCTTTCACGAGCTAACTTTCGGCAATTTTCAATTGTATCGTTAACTGATGAGTTCAAGTTCAGGTGTAGATCAATCGGTTTCTTTAATTGTCTACCAAAGACTAAATAATACGGCGAGAATCTCGTGATTTTATGCACTGATGAGTTGATTGCTATGACAGCATTTTCCAATGATGACTTTAAGTCGATTGTTTCTAAATTCATAATTGATGTTCGTAAACGTTCTGCAATTGTTCTGTTGATTCTCTCAACTGTTCCTTGACTTTGAGGATGATATGCGTTTGAAACTTCATGTTTTATCCCCAACTTCTTCATATGATTTTCAACGTCCCCTGAAAGGAAGTTTCTCCCTCTATCAGTTTGAATTACTGAAGGAAATCCAAACTCGCTGAAATATTCATCCAGAAACTTTATAACAGTCTTAGACTTTTGATCAGGTAAAAGTTTCGCATAAACAAATCTTGATAGAGTGTCAATCAAAACCAGTATTACTTTTTTAGCTCCATTCTTAAACGTAATTGGACCTTGAGCGTCCATTTCCAATCTTTCCAAGATTGATTCAGGAACCGGTTTTAAACTTGGTTCAGCATAAGTAACATTAGATGACTTTCCAAGGTAACATTTTTCACAATTTTGGCACAATTCTTTGACTTTGTCATACATTTTCTCCATCCAAAATCGTCTTGCAATTTGCAAATAAGTTTTTTCAACACCAAAATGTCCACCATGAGGAGATTCATGTTCCTCTTGAAATAATTCTTTCAGAATCTTCTCGTTTATAACAACTCGATTTATGTCGTGACCAAACATTGGTTTACGGAACAGCAAATTGTTCATAATCAGATAACTTTTGTGTAGTTCTGATTTCGGATCAATAATTAAATAGAGAATAATCTTACTGATTGCAATGTCTTCGACTTGTGCAGTTCTCAACTTTTCATTCCAATTGTCATCAGTCTGGTAATAGTAAATAGTTTTAAACTGACTTTTTACCAGAGAATCAAGTAACTTGATTTCATTAATTTCAGATTCAGCAATCACGGCATCAGTTTCACTTTCGTCAAAATTGATGAATTTAATCCAAAACAAATCTTCTATGAAGTCGGCTTCAGGGTCTAACAGCTTCGGAGACCATTCAGTTTGATACCTTGACAAACAATCAGGACCATGTTTGTCACCTTTGGTGTAAATAACTTTGTATTTAAAACTCGATAGAATGATTTGCCATCTCTCCATTCGTTGATTTTTAAACTTTAATTTCGGCAATTGGCATAATGCATGATGGTCGGTTTCAACTAAGAATTCTGATCCATCCAAATAATGCTTGAATTTCTTAATTGCTACTAACACAGCTAAACACTCTTTTTCAGACACAGAGTAACTCTGTTGGTGTTTTGCTAACTTCTGTGAAAAGAAGTATAAAGGCTTCCAATGCTTGACTTTGTCTATTGGAACATCATTGATTGATTCAAATTCACTCGGAATTTCTTGATGAGGGTCTGCTTGAAGCAAAATTCCTCCCACTGCTACATCACTTGCATCGACTGTGATCTTCTTTTTTAACTCAGGGTCGAAATGTACTAGCATCGTTTCCTCGATTAAGGCACTTTTCAATTCATCTAACGCTTGATGATCTTGCTTTAGCATCTTGAATTTTCTTTCCTTGGAAATCAACTTATACAAAGGCGCAGCCAAAGTTGAATAGTTCTTAATATACCTTGAAAAATAGTTGTAACAACCCATTATCGATTGAAGTTGTTTCACACTTGTAGGGTACGGTAATTTTTTCAATGCAGCAACTTTGTTAGGGTCAGGTCGAATCCCATCTCCATTGACAAGATGTCCTAACAACACTAATTCGGTAACTCCAAACTGACATTTATCAGTCTTAATTTTCAGATTCCAGTCTCTAAGTCGATCGAGCACTAATCTTGTGTTACACAATAACTCTGACCAACTTTTTCCCATAACCGGAATATCGTCAAAATACCCCAAACATTCGGTATAATTTAAACCATTCAGGACTGTGTTCATAAGTCGCTGAAACTCGAAAGGTGCACAAGCTAGGCCCATAGGCAACCTTTTGTATTGGTATTTACCATCAGGCGTCAAAAACACTGTTTTACCTCGTTCACTTGGAGGGATTTCAATTTGAAAATAGCCTTGGTAAAGGTCAAACATGTTAAAGAACTTAGTTCCTCTGATTGCTTCCAAACAATCATCAATTCTTGGCATCGGGTGAAATATCACATTAGTTAATCTGTTGACGGCTCTCAAATCATTTAATAGTCTGAAACTTCCATCTGGTTTACCAATCAACATCGCAGGAGATCCTCCAGGAGCATTACTCTTCTCGACTATGTCATGCTTAATCAATTCGGCAATTATCTTTTGAAACTCACGTCGTTTCTCAATTGTGCATGGATAGGGTTGTTGATGAGGAATCTTCTGATCGCCAATATCAATCTTAATTGGCCATTTCTGCCAAGGAACTAATCCCATATCAGCCTTAGTCTTACTGAAAACTTCTTGAAACTCCATAAGAACAATTAACAATTCGTTTCGTCTTTCAGTATTCAATTTAGGATCCATCCTTTTCATAAGTCTTTCAGCTAATTGAAGTTCAGGTTGTTCAATTTGCAAATAAATCGGCATTACATTCTCGAATTCCGGTGTCTTAGACATTTCTTGAATATAATGAAGTCGGTCCACCTCCACTTGTGGAAATTGAAAGTTTGATTTTAATTCTTCATCCATCCAGGGTGAATACGGCAAACTATCAAGTAACAATTGTTCGGCTGTTTTGACACTAATTGTGTTAACAGAGGGTATCTCAGGCACATTAAGCAATCCCCAGGATTCTTCAGCGGTGCAAAATCTAAAAGCGACTTCAGGGCTTAGCCATCCGCTTTCAGCACTTTCTCGTAAATTCACTTGGTATCTACCTCCATGATTTACCATTCCAACAAAATATACGTCGGCGAATCGATTACCTAAGACCATCACTGGTTCCAAATCTTTCATTACCTGGAACTTGATTATCCTTGTCTTAGACATTTTCGGATGCTTCAAAATAGCATAAGCGGCTCCTTCAACAGTTTGGTAGGCATCGGCAATTATACCCCGAACTGAAACATTCGACTTCATAATGAAGGCTTTCATTTTCTGGGCAAATTGATAATCAATACAACTTGTACAAGCGCCAGTATCCAGTAACACATCACCTACTTTAAATATTTCCCTCGTTGGGTAACATAAAGTCATTCTGACTGTCGGAAAGTTTCTTGGTGACGGATCAATTTTGGTGATCAATTCAACTTCTTGATTACCATCGGATTCATTCATCATGAATAAATAATCTTTAGCTGGTGCTCTCGCCATGTATGCATTGATAATATTAGTTTCTCTAACCAAATTAGCTGATTCTTTAGCCTGTGGCTGATTCGAATTTTGTTGACTCTGGCTTTGACCAAACGTTGGTGCATTAGCCATCCTTAACTGAGCTGGTTGAAACCGTTCAGTTCGACCTTCATTCTTGTTAGAACTAGGAATTTCACTGGTCTTAGACCTTCTGGGTTGACGGCATTCTCTTGATGAATGACCCAAATTATTACAATTGTAACACCTGAAAGGTGTTTTCCCCGTACGACTTGATGAGGATGCTGATGCTCCACTAGATCCACTAGTATTAACATTAACGGCAGCATGCTTACGGTCATCTCCTCGTTTCTCATTCTTATCTTTGTTGGATTCCTTACGCTCAGAGCGTTTTCTCAACTCAATATTATACTCGTTGACCAATGCGGCAGTTAGATCTTGTATATCGTGAACTGATTTGGACCTAAATAATGAGTCTTTGACTTCTGCTGGTAATCTTATCAGTACATCTTGTATGAATTCTTGAGGTGACGGTTCACCTTTTACCTTGATTACCATCGTTTCCAACTTTCTAATAAATTCAGCAGGGTGTGAATCAAAATTCCACTTACATTGATGAAACTCAGATGTAGCTTGTGAAATTACCGCTGGATTTCTCAGCTTGTCTTCCAATGCAGCAATATATGACTCGCTGGTGTGCTTTTCTTTATCTAAAATTTTAGCATAGGGCAAGAAATCATACGCCATAGCTTTCTGCAAAACATACAACTTATCGTCATCATGACAGCGTTCCAAAGATAGAATCCTTTTAATTGTCTGTAACCATTGCCAAGGATCCATAGCGTCTTGAGTGTAAACAGGAAGCTTAGGTAGCTTTGGTTTGCATTTTGCAAAAGTTTTAGGTTCAGCCTTAGCTTTCTCCTCAACTTTTTCTGTTCTAGGAACTGTTGTTTGAATTGTTTGATTAACTGGTAAAACTACGGTTTCATTTAAAGCACGAGGTTCATCATCACTATCTGCATCTTCAGGATGTTCATTTTCATCTGCATCTTCAATCTGTTGTCGAGTTACCGTTGCGTTATTGCCTAAGGCATGAGGACTTTGAGAATGTTGAGAGTTATCAGGCAAAGTTCTGTTCAAGATGTCTTGTACATCAATACCAGGGTTGATAATTTGTCGGGTAACAATTGATTCAGTAGGCTTAGCCCATTTCTTAACCATAGATTCGAGTAATCTTTTCGCAGGAGATGCTATCGGCAATTTTCTAATTGAGACGTCACTAGTCAGCATCATCGTTGTAGGTTCGAAACCCATTTTCTTGATTATCTCTCGAATATCGTTTTCAGTTACGCCTTGAGCTCTCAATTCTTTTATCCAATCAGGAAAACTTGTCTTTCTCGTAAGAGCGTTAAAACATGTCTCACCAACCATTTCATCGGTTGCATCAAATACACTTTCGAGGGCAAACATGGTTTGTATTGCCTCGTAGAACTTTTCTTTCACAATTTCATCGTTGTCAATGAATCGCACATTCCAATTCTTCAAGTAGAGTTTCATTTCAATAACGTCCATATTTTTGATAAAATATTTCGGTGTTGGCATAGTTTGAGTCTGTGTTGTTGATGTCTTAGACGTATTCACATTATCACTCTGATCATTGGGATCAGTTTTGTCACTGTTAGTTTTTTCACTTTTATCACCTTCACTAACTACGAAGCAATAGTCAATTTCATAACAGGAATTTAATGGCAATCCTGCCGAGGTCGCCAATTGAAAGGAAGAGTTCATAGTTTTAAACTAATTTACTAAATTAAATAAATTCACTTCAATTGCGTACAAATCAAACACAATTTATTAAACTCAGAAGATTATTCAAGCCTTTCAAATCCTGAATACTCAGGTTCTTTTAGGATCACCACAGATTCAACTGGAACTAGTCTTAGACTATTGTTGGATTATCTTCTCTTAACCACAAATTCAACCAAAGAATGTTGTAGGTTAAGTCTTAGACCAAATATCTGAACAGGTATAGCTTACTAAAGCTGAACAGGCACGAGTCAGAAAGCTTTTAAAAGGTAAAACCAAATTCTAACCAAAATAAGCTTAAGGTAGAACAGTATAACTCGGAAAGCAATATCAGGATAACTACCAATAGTTCACTAGCTTTTAACTCTAGAATCATAGACTTAGTCTTTTATTACCAAACTGTTGAACTTCGAACAGGCTATCTTAGGCAAACTTAGAAAGCACTTTACCACAATCAATTGTAAAGATGGAAAACTGGATTTTCTCGATGCTTTACAGGGGCAAGAACGATGATTAGACTTAGTCTTGAAAGATATGGATACTAGAAAAGGAAATTTAATGAATAGAAAAGTACTGTATTTTACTTATATTTTAAATGTGTTTCACTTGACTGTTTTAAACATGAAATTAACATAAGTTGAAGATTACTAGAAAAAGACAATTAATTAATCAAAAACTTCTGGTATTTATACCAATTATATCGGAAGGAAACCCGATTTCTTAAACAAAGGAAAAGGAAAAAGAATTTATCAATTTAGACAAATTTAGACAATTGTCGAAAGATGTCTTAGACAGAAAAATAGAAAAATGGAGAAAGACAAAAGACTTAGTCTTTTGATTACAAAATTGGTGAGAAACAAAAAATGAAAAATGTGTAATGCACAAGGGATTCTAATCTTAGTTTAAAATTTTTAACTCTTAATAATCAACCTTGTGATAAATGATTAAATGATTTAATTTGGTTTTGGGTAACTCTACCCTTCATTATTAATGTTAAGGTCAATAAATATTTTCATAATAATATTCCCTGAATTAATCATGATAATAAAACAGCTCTTTACTCATTTGCCACCAGAAAATAATCGTTACCAAATTTGTATCTCTAAATGTAAATTAAGTCAACCAACTGATTGGTGTAGCTAAAAAGATACAAATGCTATCAATGAGTTGATCATCAATCTTGGATAATGGCCAATCACAGAATATCAGATTCATGTTGATTATGATTCTCATTTCATGAATCATTTACATTATCTTGCATTCAAAATTTGATTACCACATGAAACCATTTGCTTATTCATCATCAACCAACAGGCTAAAGTCAATTGCGATGAACTCATCATAAAACCTAATCATTTGTTTCTTTCCCCTTTATTCATGTTCATCATATTCAATGAATAATCAACTGAATCACGAAAAGTTGATTAAACATGCTCGCGATAATTGTTGAACAATGGATGAAATTTGTTCACCAAAAGTTCATTTGTTATCCAATTAGGGAACAATTCAAATGAACCAAATCGTAAATGTCAATATACTTCCTTATCCGATAATGTTCACTTGATTAAAGACGATTATTGTCTAACTGGGAATGGAGTGAAATATGGCAGAATAATCGCATGAATTTCCATGAACATTCTTAGGCACGATCTAAAGGGATGAAGATAACGATGATGAGAATCACAAATTAAGCTTATCAAACTGATTGATAAAATGATTGGTCAACTGGTTTATGATTCAACTAAGATTATTAGTGATGAGATAATAAGTCTTAAGAATGCAATAAAACTAAAAGTCATCATGAACCTGAAGAAGAATGAAAAAATAATACAAAAAATCGTTCAATGATGAGCTGGTTAAATGAGGCAAAACGAGTTACTATTTGGTCAGTAAAAGTTGAAAGTTGGACTTGCTGGGAATGATAAGTTGGAGTTGCAAAGGCAAAATTAATGTTATTCAGTCAACAATGAATATGATGATGATGGTCAAGATACAAATGTTCAACTCGATATAAATTTTTTTTTCCTCAATCCTTTTTGTTGTTGCAACCAATGATGAACCAATTTCAAGTTTAACTTTTTACATAAATAGAGCCATTTGAGTTGATTTGGATTTTTTTGTTTACTTTTAATGTTGAACCTTTTTATGGATCCAGTTTGGTGTCAATTGTTTACTTGTGACTTTTTGCCTTTTGCATGATAACGATGGTTAAACAAACACACATGAATTGTATGGGTGAAATGAGTCTAGAAGAATGAACAAATTTTACTCTTGAACAGAGTCTTTTTTTTCCTCCTTCTCTTTCTCTTCCATTGTTGCAATTTATACAAAAATAATGATGATCTGCTAGTTTTATGTTAACTTATCAACTTTTTTTATTTGACTTGTTATTTATAATGCTTTGGACCAATGGTTTTTTATTGATGTCAAATGAGACACTTACATGTCAAAAAGTTTGTCCAAAACCAACAAACAAGTGATTGTTTAATAAAAGATGAGCACACTGATGATGACAATGATGATATGGATGATTCAGATGATAGGAACAGTTTTTTCTCTCTCTTACGCTTCATCAAATCAGTTTTTATTCAATTATCTTATTCACAATTTATCTCCTCTCTTTTTCATTACTGGAAATCTTTCACCTCTTCCATCTGACTCAGATTCTGTTCATCTTTATTTGTATCTAAAGTTTAAATGTTTTTGGTGGTGGGCAATTTACGTATAATTAATAGAAAACTTATCAAATTCAGAAAATTGTTTCAAGATCGAATTTAATTATGGCGAAAATCGGAACTTTTAGCTGCAATGGATTACGAGAAATCGGACTTTCGGATTTTCGGACTTGATTGCGAAGAAATACGCGAATCTTTCCAAGGATTCATTCGCGATCCTTGTTTTTTCTAAAACACGTGAAAAAGAATTTTTAGGGTCAGGGTTCGTGAAAGAACCACAAGCGATGCAAAGACCGATTGTGTATCGAGATCGAGGGATGATCAGCCAAGGCTTTAAGCTTTATCTTAGGAAAATGTGTACACAGCTAACAACAAATAAAGTCACAACTTAAGATGTATAAGGTTAACTAGAGAGAGCACGTTTATTGTAAGTTTAAACTTGAATGTAGATTGATCACAATAGGGCCAATCGGAATGAAGGTTGGAAGTACAGAGTAAGGTAAAAGGATACGGAAGGTTGAGTACAATACTGTAAGGTAAGGATAAAAATGTATCAAGTATAATGATTGAGGAATGACCAGTGATTGACCAGTGACTGACTGTTGATTGACGAGTGTGTACTGACTTATAAGTGACAACTGACTAAGATGTAGTAAAAAGGATTTCTTTATATACAAATTATTTGAATGATAAGATTGTTCATCTTGACCAATAAGGTTAGTGTAAATGAGTAAAGAGTTATAATTGGACAATGATATAATTTGTGAAGGGGAAATGATTAATGAGTGTGTAGACCCCTTACAGAATGATACAATATCTCACCGCATTTATTTCATTGAACTAGCTCACAGATACGATAACGACTCTATTAAATCAATGCAGGATCTTAAAAACAAAAAAGACTTTTAATAAAAGTTTGTTTGGTTAATTTAGTTTCTTTATTTCTGATAATATTTCATTCCTAGATTTTAAGGAATGCGTACATTTACCAGAGATATTAACTTTTCAAACCAATGACACTATTTTAAGACCGCTATACCGAAGATATGTGTTGTCCTTTAGTCAATATAATCTAGAGCTTTGTTTTTCATCCTCGAAAACTAAGCTTTTAACTACAGACTTATTAACTTAGTCGCAGGAATCACTGTTTTTGAGATTATTATAACAAAGTTAAAGAAGTATCCGGGTTAAACTCACGCCACTTTTGAACAATTCATTTGCCTACATGCAGTGTCTATCTTGTAAAAAGGAAGGAATGTCTTAGAAATGAACAATCATGAAGTTTTAAAACCGAATATAAAAATCCAAAAAAAGAGGTTCATGCATTATAAAACAAACAATATGCATTATTGATTTTTTACTGAAATTCGTACATGTGAGCCAATGGCTTGAATGTTGGAGTTGAAGATCCTGGGGGTCTATTCCCATGTTGGTAAGCATTACAAGCTCTTCGTCGATGTCAACACAGTAGTAATCATGACAATAAGAATCAAGCGATTCTCGTATTTCCATTTCATTTGGTGGCACTCTAGGTTCGTCATGGTGATCTATTATTATATTTTGTATATGATCCGCGCTTGATGTAAAAGGGTTTTCAGTTGCGTCAGCAGATGACGATAATGACAAAAATATATATTTTGCGCTCGGTCGTGACCAACTAAGCCGTGCTATTGGTTCATATTTATCAATAGCTTGAAAATATACACAAAAAGATAACTATTGACTTAATTGTTACTCAAAAAACAATTGCGGAATTAAAAAGCTAATATTTTTCGTCTCTGTATCACTTATCCATCTATGTAGAGGGCTATTCAGCTTCATTTACTTCAGAGTTTATCCAAAATCTAAATGATGCTGATCCAAAATGCTAGGTTACTTATATCTGAACGGTATGCTTTTGAGAATTGAAGAACATTTTTTAGAAGTTTCAAGGTTATTCAAGTTTATCCGTTTATTTGACCTCTAAACGACTTCTAGATGTCATTTTCAGATTCCATACACTTTTTCACTCTGAAAAATGAATGTCATAAAAGTTTGCATTCTTCTCTGAGAAGTTACACAAGTTTCATTCAATTCTGGCGATAAATACTTCGTGAATGATATCTTCATTTCAGTTACTTTTGGTACTTTGAGATGAAATTAGAGCGATGAAAGGATGGGCTATACCAAGATGACCTTCAGAAGTAGTTTAGAGGTCAGATAAATCAATGGCCTTGAATGACCTTGAATGACCTTGAAACTTCTAAAAATTGTTCTTCAAAAGCATAGCGTTCAGGTATAAGTAACCTAGCATTGTTCTTTCTTTAGATATTGGATGCCCCGTGAAGTAAATGAGGCTGAATAGCCCTGTAAATCAACTTTGACAAAATAGCGCATAAAAAATTCACTCCCAGTTTTCACTCCAAAACCTAACTTAGCCGCTCACTTGATTCATTATTTCACGTTGATAGTCTGGAGCTTCATCTATTGCAATTCAATAAAAAAGCTAATGATAATGTTAATCTTGTTTCATCATATTTCGACTTATATCTTGATAGTAACTGTAGCTGGGAGTAAAGTTTTATTACCTTCAAATTTCAAGTAAATTGCAAGCGCAAGGTTTTATTTGATAACAAGATGATATTGAATTTAATCTTTTCATTTGATAACTAACCTGATATTGGAAATATTGTTATCCCATTTATCTTGCTTTTTTTCATGTTAAGTTTCCATTATTCCATTAGAATTGATGATGAAAGAAAAACATCGAAAAAAAGAAATATTCTTTTTACTATTTTGTTTCCTCTTTTCTTTATCAAATAGTTTTTGTCATTGTTTTTCTGTTTCCTTCAATTCGAAAGGCTATTCTTATTCTGCCTTTTTCTTTTCTCTTTTCATGACTTTTGATAAGATATTTATAAGGTTTGAGCAAGACATTTATCAAGACTCACAAGCATGGACAAAAAAGGCTAACATTCTTAATCTGTTTAGTCACAACGCAATTCTGAACTGGAACTTTTCTCTTCTTTGCTTCCCTTTTTTACAACCAGTCTAGAGATGACAACATTTAATAACATTGGATTATCATAATAAATGTCCATAAGAATCCATTTTGTCGGTTAACTTTCCAGTAATATATATTTCATTGAATCGATTGGAAAAAAAATTTGTTTTTCCTTCTTTTTTGCCTTCTTTAGTGTTCAATGTTCAGTTCTGATTCAGAGGAAGGATATTGAAAGAGAGTAAAGACTAAAGGAGAAGAGGAAGAAAAAAACAAATACACAAAAAAGAGCAAAGATGGATGATAATGTGAGCCAGAAGAAAAAAAATTGGTCATCAGATTGTAAGGATGATGTTAATGTATAAATAAGAAGAGGAAAAAAATTGATTGAATTGAACAAGTTATCAAATTATCTTGGATATATATAAAAGATGATGAAGAGGAAGTAAAAATGATGAGCTTCAGTTGATCTCAAGTGTCAATAAGTTGAATATACTTTGATGGCGGAAAAGTTGATAATTACCCATTTTTGATTCATTCAAGTTCAGACAAAGTTTCATCTGGTCCATCAAACTTCAACTTGCTTTTTTCAGTTTTTTTGATACAAAAACAGAATCAAACCTTGACTCTAACTAAAGGCTCATTATCAACCTGGAAGGTCCATCTTGTTGCATCAACCAAGCAAGTTGTTTCACCCCGACTGTGGAGCACATTTCATTTTCTTATCAGGAGTTTTATCGCCATTCTGAATGAATCTCACACCTCTCACACGCAATGTAACGCCCGATATGGAACAAGTTTATCGACATCATTTGAGATGTTCTGTACCATGATAACCTTTAATCTTACATAGCACCTTGACCTCTTGATCTTATGTTTCACTAGCTTTTCATTTTCATTGAAATTCACTCTAGGAACCCTGATTAGATAGATAACCCCATCTAATCGGTTTTTTAAGATTTTGCATAATGATTTTTATTTCTCGACTCTTCAAATAAACGTGATAAAGTTTTGGCAACGAAATTTTGTTCATCGAAAAGGAAATTGTTGCATAATGTAAACACAAACTTGAGTTGTATTTCCTTGTAAATGTGAATGTTGACTTAAAATAAGGCGGATTTATTTACTTTTGATCAACCCAGAGCAGCTTATCTCTTAGGATCAACTTGATAAGTCCAGCCGCAAAGTTAACTGTGAAATTTCAATAAACTTACGATTGTTGGTTTAATGAATGAACAAAAATTTTATAAACTTTTTTCAAAACATTCAAACTCTTTATTTGGTCCATTTCATAAGAAAACTTGCGAATTGAAACATTCAAAGCATTTCCTGTCATATTGAATTGAACTTTTCTCAACAGTTTGACAGAGAAACAAGGTCGATTAAAAGGATATTAAATGAAGAAGGAAAAAAATGAAGCAAATTTCATTTTCTCATTTCACAATTCAAGTGTAAATAAAGTTTTTTTACTGTTCATTCGTCAATATTAAGGCTATTTTCATGATAATAATTACCCTCATCTTCAAGTTGATTCCGGAAAAAAATGTAACAATTCACCGGAAATAAATAGCTATCAGTCTCTCAAGGATCATGTTGATCATCATGAGCATCATCTTGAGCCATCATTACAAGAGCAGGATAAAGTCGAAAGGAATGAAGTAAAAAAAATAGTAAAAGAAGTAATAAAGTGAAAGGAAAAGAAAAATTTATTCTTGTTGACGAAAAGAAGAATTTGAAATTCTGAATAAAGAGCGGAGGGCGAAAAAAGGAAAGGGAGTGAAAGTTATCACAACATGATATATTTATACAGATATACATTATATTTATCACAGTTGCTTTTTATTATCTTGTTATTAGTATTGTTGTTTGTGTTTGTGTTAGCCTCAGAAATGATGATTTTTCATTCACCAAGACAGAGTGGAAAGCAAATGGTTGATTGGCTGCTTTTTTCTCGTTTCCTTCACAACTCTTTGGCTTCGATTCAAAACGATAAATCTGATGAAAACGGATAAGAAACAAAAGTCCATCAAAAACCAAAGAAAAGATAATGAAAATGATTCAATTTACCAGTTTATTTTCAGCTTGAAACCAACTCGTCGGCTGAAGTTTACTCTGAGTTGCCTTTGAATCGTTTCCAAACAATATCAAGGTTGAACCATTAACAATCCCTGTTACTTCAATAGTGAAGCCTGAAGAAGCTCACTTTGTGTACGAAAACCTGGAAAGGAAAAAGAAGTTTTTTTTCAGTTTCATTTCAACCTGAGTAAACATGACGAACAAATCAGTTTTTTTCTCTTCATTTTTGCTTTGCTTTTGTTTTGCTTCAGTTTTGATTGGAAAAGGGTAAATGTTGAAAATGACGATTGATGATTAACTTATGGTTAAGCTAATGATACGAAGCTGACAAAGCAGCTTTTGTAATGTTGAACAATACATACAATACTAATCTGATTGTTATCGCGAGTTAATGTTGATGTTCATTGGGAAAAAGTTGCGCTTTTTTTGTCTTCCATCTCATAATAATGATGATACTAATAATAAGCAAAAGTGATTACTGAAGCAATAGAATCAATAATGAGACTTGAGATTGAAAGATTGGAATAAAGCTGACAATAAGCTTTCCGCTGAATCAACATTTATTAATCTTATAATCATTGGTGAGCAAAAAAAGATCAATCCAAGCCTTAATCATCATCATCGCCATCATCATCATCATCATCATTATACTTCATCAAGTCGACTTCTTTTATCAACGAAAGAAACAAAAAAAAGTATAAAACTGAGCAACAATGAAAGGATAAAAACGCAAATCGCTTGTTAACTTTTGTCTTCACTTTAACCCTCATGAACATGATAAAGTAGGGAAAAATATTTACCATAATTTTGATTCAAAGGACTAGAGTTTGTTGGATATAAAATGTGACCATAAGAATAACCATGTGAGTTCCATCTGAAGGATGATAAAGTTTCATTGAGAAATGTTCATTAATGTTTACAACATTTTACTTTTCAACTTACAGTAAATTGGCTTGACTTTGCGCTCGACGTTTAGCATTGTTTTGTTCATCTACAGATGAGACAAAAAGGTTAGCTTGAAACAATTAATTGCAGGCTAATGATTGACCAAACATACCTTGTTGTTTGATGCATTCAAGAAAAGAAACTCTCAGTTCGTCCTGAAAAAAAAGTTAAAGAAAAGTTTAAATTAGAAGTTTGATCGAACTTTTTTTATCTCATTTTGAATCATTTTTCCTTAAGCGTTATTTAAGTTCACAAATGTGCCTACAATTGAACTTTCTTTAATAGTCGTTATCATTATTCACATTACAACTAAGGATTAACTTGGCTGAATTTTGCAAGTTTACTGGATTAACTTTCCTCGATTTAAAATTTTGTTAGCTTTATTTGACTAAAGAGTAACAAATTCAAGTTGACTGGAATAGTCGTTTCAATCGTAAGTTTAATTCATCGATGTTATCAATGGAAGGAATTTGACAAAAAGATTCGTTAATTTGTGATAATCAACTTTTGTAGGACTAAATGTTTAATAGTCACTTAACTATCTCATTCATTGGGATAATATTGAGGCTATTAAATGGCTGGGAGTGAACATTATTACCTTCTATATCTGAATTTCATATCAAAGTCGTGATTAAGAGAAGCTGGTTCTAATGAACTTACCTCTTACATTTGGATGGAATCATAAAGGTTTAACATGATGTTAGTTTGAATACATCATGTTGTGAACAGAAGAATGATGAAGAAGACGAAAAAGATGAGAAGGAAAAAGCAATAATCAAGAATTGATGATTCTATTTGATTCACTCAAATCATACAGAAGGGTCATCTATTTCACCACAGGAATCCATCTTATTAGATGGATTATTATCATTCTCTCTTCCCTTTTCTCGACCCTGATACAGATATTTTATATCTGAATTTTATCCAATTTCTGTTCCTTTATATCATCTTATCCCTAACTTCATCATCTACTTATTCACCAATTTAACAGAAGTAAGTGCAAAATAAATGCCCTAATTTTTATCCATTACATTTTCTGTCCAAATCAAATCTTCAGTTATAAACACAGTCCATTTTTCCAGCCACCTTTATCAAATTGATGAGCAAAGTGCATCAATGAAATAAAAAATACTTCATTAACCATTTCAACAACTTCATGAAAATCGCTAAAAAGTTTATTCACTAAAATAATAAAACTTTGGAGTTGCAACTTTAGTCTCTGTAAGAGGACCTAACAGAGACTTTGCATCAACCTGACTGATCAACTCTTCTGCATCAACTTTGCTTCTCCTTCAGGTCTTAGCGTAAGTTTTACCCTAACCAAACAAGTTGTTTTGACCTTATGTAAGGCTTCATCTGGGTCTAAGTTTAGTTGCCACTGGGCAGCTTTAGACTGTCAACTTGACTTGCCTTAAATTGGAGTCTGATTTTTACGAGTTATTGACATTTGACTTTGAGCTTACCAGACGATTCAGTCAGTCTTACAAGTCCAACTCTAATGCATCAACTTTTCCCTCTCTTCAGCCTTAATGTCAAGTCATTGTAACTAGACTGTAAACCTTTTGCATAGTTTTAATGTAATAGTTTCATTAATCATTACTGAATTTTTGCTCATCGTTAAATTATGAGCAGTTTTACTGACAATGCGAGTGTAAAGATGTGAGCAATGAAAAAAAATGAGCCGTAAAGAGTGCAGGAAAAGAATTCATGGAAACTGAGTTAACTGGCAGAAAAAAATATATTAAGATTGAATGATTCTGTTAGGATCGATAATTAGAACAAAATTGAATACAACATTCCAGGTTCAATGTTGCAAGATAATACAAATAATGATATTAAAAGGCTTAAGTAGTTTGCCAACGTTTTTTTTCAGCCTCTCACTGCCTTTCTGTTCATCATTTTCATCATAACTTTCCTCTTTTGAACAATTCATTTCTATTTTAGTTTACAATGTTAAATCGATTGTTTCCTCTCCTTCATCTTTTCCTAACATGAATCCGAAACAGTTTCACCATCTTCATTCAGACAACAGTAACACAAAATGAGCAAAAATGATTAACAATAATAAAAATGAAACGCAATGAGCAATAATTTGAAGTCGACCAAAATTGAATGTAAAACAGAGGAGAAAACATTTTACAAATGTTGTTTTGTTCAGCTTGATTGACAATAACATGAACAAAAAGAGCCTCAAATTGTGACTAGAAATGATTGTAATTCAAAATTAGCGAACAAGAAGAAGACAAGATTCCCTATTTATCATCATCATACAATTAGACTAAAGATAAACTTAAATGTAATCATTAAAATTGTTCAACCAGGCAAACAATTAACTATTTTTACCAATGATTACACACTGAAATTGCATACTTTAACCCAAACAAAGAGGTTGCCAAAGAAAAGCTGTGAAACTAAAGCAAACACAATATCAATTGAATTGATACAAAAATCTTTTGATTTAAAAGGCAACAAAAAAGAACCCAATTTACTTCAATTGTTTTTTAATGTAAACTCAAAGTGAAACATTTCCATTGAAGCAAAGCTGAACAAGCTCATTAAACGCATCAAATCATGAATATGAATATTAACGTGTTAACGCAATTAGATGACAGTGAAAACATAAATATCGCAGACTAAATTGTCATCATTTTTCCTTCGCTTTCATCGTTAATAATTGTTTCCATTCTCATTAGTTCACCATGATTTCCCTTACAAATCAAATCCAGTCAACATTTCATCTCATTAGTGTAAATTTGTATTAATCAACTTATGCTTTTTAAATAGCATCGTTTGTATGGATTGTTGAAAAGGCTTGGAATACATTTTTTTGTCTTTTTCACGCTTTTTTTTCTTCTCATTGATTGTAAATGTTTTCGGCTTGAAGCCAATTTGGATTGGCAAAAGTTTCAACTGAAAATTGTCTAGAGATTCATGAGCATAAAATGGATGCACATGAATCAATTGATTAATAGAGTGACTAGGAAAAGCTGTGTGAAACAAATGATTAACCTTGTTAATCTTTGAGGTTTCATTATAAAGTTTTTGTATGAAAATTGGTTTCTACATTTTTAATGAAACCTTTAACCAAAAGGTTTGCTTTGTTTAATTTTTCATCAATTCATGCTTTAAAAGTTTATCGTAACATTTACATGTGAAAAGATGAAAAGAGTTGAAAAGTAATTTGACCAAATTCCCAAAAGACGAAACTCGAAAAATTGTTTTCTTCTCAATGCTTTGATAATTTGTTTCAATTATCATGATATTTATCACACATGATGCTAAATGTTTTTCTTTTGCTAATATAATTATCATTCCTAAGAAGCGAATTGGACTTCATGTTAAGATGAAGGAGAAAATTGTTTCAATTTTCAGTTGATTGTTGAACGAAATGTTGTCAATTTGAAAGGTTCATTTGAATGAAAGATTTTCAAGTTTTCCTCGAAAAGAGACGTTAAACTGTCGTCATTATGTTGGGAGTTATATCAAGGGAGTGAAAATTTTATCACTCCATGAGATGGAAAATAAGAACACTTTATCGGTTTGATTGAATCATTGTTTTGTCTGTAAATCAGGGTGAATGTCGTGCTGAACAGGGAAGGCGAAGGATGAAAATCAATAAACTATGGGATTAATGATTTGAAGAAAGTGAACAAAATATAATAAAAACTGGTAAAGTTTGCATGTTATTGAGAGACTGATGTTTCTCTTTGCGCGAGTCTTTTGAGTTCTTTGTTTCTGTTTCAACATTCAATATTGAATTTACCCAGTTGAATACAATGTATTTATCATGGAATCAGCAGAAAAAAACAAAAGTGATTTAAAAAGCAAGAGCAATAAGGATCATCAATAAGAGTGATCATCATCAGTATCATCATCACTGGTGACTCTTGTTGGATGAGTAACAAGATGATGTTCAAGTCAAGACTAGAAATGGTTATAAACATAATTTCATGAAAAGAAAGGAAATTTTTTTCCCTTTTCTGGTTTCATGATATATTATTGCTTACTTTTTTTCGCTGATTCAGGGTGAAAAATTTTGCTTTTTAAATCTGATTAATGCAACTGAACAATTGAAGACGATGATAAGTGTCCGAAAAAAGATGAAGAAGAAATGGTTTGTCTTTTTGTTTCTCTACTTTCAAAACCTGAACAGTCTATTAATCAGGTCTGATTGAGATGGCAGGATCTAGTTGGGAATTGGAAAGTCATCTTAATCATTTCCACGGTATGGTCACAGCTCAAAGTTGAAACAATTTGAGCAAAAGTTGAACCGAGCAAATGAACGGGAAACGAGATGAATTGATATTGGATGATAAAAAAGTCTAACCATAACCAAGAGTTATTTACTTTGATTGATAAATTGAAAAAAAGGTTCCATCCATTAAACTGAATCCTTAAACTTTCAAAACATTTACCCTCACCATTATCATCAGGATAATCATAATAATCATGATCATCATTATTTAGCTGCAAACTGTTTCAATCGAGAGACGAGTAAAAAAGTGGACAATAAAACATTGACCCGAACACGAAGAAAGTTGAAAAAGTTGATTGATCAACAGTCAAAATGGATCAACTTTTTAAAGTGAATCTTGAGCTTCGTAGTTGAACCCATAGCAGGAGCATATCACAACCTAGAGAAGTCACTTTTCCCGAACAACTCAACATACACTAAGACCTTTTTCACGGTAAACATTTACCCACTCGTTTTTGTTCAACATTTTTCTGTAATTTTTGATAGAAAGGTTTCAAGGTTCAATTTTCAGTTCACTTTATTGAGACTTGTCATATTTATTGAAACTCATTGAATGGTCAACTTTGAGTCGATCGAAGTTTTTGCTCGAGTTTGAAGTTCGTTCAAAGCTGAAACATTTGTGATATTAAACTATCGCTTTGCCTGGGATTACCATTGATTGGTGTGAAAATGGATCAACATTTTAAAGTGAATCTTGAGCTTCATATTTGAACCCACAAAAAGAGCATATCACAACCTAGAGAAGTCACTTTTCCCTATCAACTCAACATACAGTGAGACCTTTTTCACGGTAAAAATTTTCATCTATTTTAATCTTCAACTTCATTATTTTCATCTTTAACACACTCATCAAGTCAAAAGCAATTTGAAAATTCATGGTTAAGCTACTTTTAACTTTGAATACATTTCCTTTTTATCATGAAATGCAAATATTAAAAAATGAAATGATGAAAAAAAAAGAATGAATGAAACTTTTCAAAATTTATTCGATTCATTTCATTTGAAACTTTTCCCCTGTCTTTAGTCAGTAAAATTTTGACGAAACAATTTTTACCTTTCCTACTTTTCCTTCCTTATTGGTAAAAGAGGATGCTAAAGGAAGATGAAAATGATGATAAGAAAATGGGACAAAAATATGGATTACAGTGTCGACTCAAAATGGATTTACCATTTGAACAGCAAAATTCTATTCACATCCATTTCAAGCTTTCTTTCCATCTTCATCATCATCATCATCACAAACAAGGTATTTCATACTCTAGTCTTCATAATCATTATCGTGCTCATTCTCATTTCTTTGTCTCTCACCTTAATGATTCCAACTATCTTCTTCATATAATCCTCTTCTCTCTTCCCTGGCATCTTCATCATCTTCTTTCTTTTCTCATATTTTCCCTTTTTCACCATTTCTTCTGTTTCTCATCATTCCATCTTATTCTGAAAAACCTATAATTCGATATTGAATACTATCTATTTAGATTGTAAAGTTATAACACATGAAATGTCATTTTCACTCCCTGTCATATTACATCACCTATATATACATATTATACATGATATCACTGAATATAATGATAATCATAAAAGTTATGTTAGAGTAAACATTTACCGGAAGGAAGTTCTTTGTCATGAATTTCCTTCTTACCGGATAAGCTTGTTGACCATCAATTGTTTGCAAAATTTTCATTTTCAATTTTTCGCCTTTTGTTTCTTCAAATCATAAATAATGAATGAAAATTTAGTTTTATCACTTTTCTTCCTGTTTCACTCCCTGAAGTTGTTATTTTCAAAGCGTATAAAAAATTGTTTAAAACGTTCAACTCTACTTTCACCTGATTTTGCCATGTTCTCAATTTCATTCAATATCTTTTTCTGATTGATCTTGCTGCTCATCAAATATCTAACCAATGTTTAGACTTTGTTTCAAGATGAAGTTTCACATTTCAAAAGTGAATATTGATAATATCACATTGAAAGAGAAGCAACATTTTGGCAACTTTTTCATTCTTTTTTTATTCTTTTCGAAAATCAATTTCAAAACGGAAAACTCTGAAAAATCTGGAAGTTGAGAACTGATTGATTGAAGGTCAATTATTTTTTCATGAAAAATGCAATTTTTGATTGGACGATTATCGTCAATAAAGCACATCTCAAATGTCACCATTGGTAATGATTGGTTATTATCAGTGATTATAAACTTTGATTCAACTTGAATTCAATAGTAAGATATTCAATCGATAAACTTGTAACCATGCGATGCTGAATATCAATGAACTGGTATCAAGTTGAAAAGTTGATTATGACTGATTACAAGGTTCAATTGTATTTTGGCACATTCAATTGATACGCTCATGTTTACAGGTATATGATAGGGCACCTCTTACTGTGCTTTTAGCTGGATGGTTTCGTTGCTGGGGAACATCATAAGTGTTGCTTGACTGAAGTGAATTACGAGGTAATAAATGTTTATTCAAGCTTGGACGATTGCATTCTCTCAGTTGGTCACTCGAGTCAACCATAGGTGTCCCAAGGCGTGAAGAGGCATAAGGTGAGGCCAAGTAAATAGCCTCTGGATCAGGTCCATCGGATCGTGAATAACTATCCATGTAATTAGGTTTACCCATTGAGATGTCATCCAAGGCAAGGCATTCAGCTTTAGGTTGACTTTCACCACAAGATGAGGTTCCATCTAATGCAAAAGGAAGAATCAAAATTTTTTTGCTTTTAAAAATTGTTTTCATTTCCATCATAATTAACATTGTGTCAACAGAAGGAATGTTTGACGATAAATTGCATGATAATGATGGTGGGAAGTGAGGAAAGGATGAAGAAATGTTCAAATGAAATTGAAGGGTGAAAAAATCATTGAAAATAATTTGATAATGACAGATTGATGAGGATGATTATTTAATATGGATGATGAAAGGATAATGATAAAGGATAAGTGACAATAAGCATAATATTTACATGAGAATAATGAAAATGAATTGATTCTTTTTTTAGTAATTTTTTTCTTCTCTAAGTGAGAATATAATTATGATGAAGAGAGATGAAAAATGATGAATAGATGGATGGGGATGATAGAGATGAGAATTATAATGAAATCAAAATGGTTGGTTAATGAGTTAATTTATATTAATTTGCCTTGTAGACAATGGAATGATGAGTGTCATGGAAATGATGGAAATGATTATTGTTGAGGAATCAAAAAAAACTTACATTGAATTGAAGATGATCGTGATTTGTTGTGACAATAGACGAGTGCAAAAGTTGTTATGATGAGAGCAAATAGGATGGCAAATGAAGATATAACAGGCACTATTAACGATATTATTTGAGCATTTGAGGAATCTCCTTGTTGATGGAGATACTCTGAAGATGAGAATGAATGAAGAAGAAGAAGAGAAAAAATGGAAAAATGAATAAATTTGATGAACCATAAAACCTGAATTAGGTTAGGTTAGGTTTTTTTTGCTTGCCTTTCTTGCTGTTCCATCTCATTCATGTTCAACCCGATAGTTATCATGTTCATTTAAAACATTACATATTATTTATGTTTTATTTGAACAAGTTAAATGAATTAAATTGCCATTCATGGTTAATATAATAGTAAACCTTTCTCTCGTCTATTCGCTTTATTCAAACTTTGTATATTAAATTTCCTTTATTGTGCTATTTTTGAGCTTTTTGTTTCCATCTTTTGTTAATACATTTTTATATGCAATTTTGTATTTATTGTGCTAATAATTGTTTCTTCCTGATTTTTCAACAATAAAATAACAATTATGTTCAATTGTCTGATCATTTGTGAATCTGTTTGTCGTCAAAACTTTCAATTGGTTGATCAACTGTAGATTTTACTCCGAGTTACAGTCCAACGAAACTAAACGCTAATGAGAATCTTTTGAAACAGAAAATTTTTGACATAAAAGATACTGAATTTGCATTATTTCAAATAGAATCTCTTTAATTGGAATTGAATAGCATTTTTCATTTTGAAAATATCTCGTAAGTTCATTTTCAATGTTATGTTTCAATGTCTCAATATTAGGTATAATCTATTCGAAGAAATTATAATTATTTTTCACCTTTTTCTGGAAATTTGGAAATTCGTTACAAAATTAAATGTGTATTGCATTCAAGTCATCAATTAGACTCTTTGATGTGTAAGGGATCTGTTCACTATTTATTTATTTTCCAGTTTGTGATTAACAGTTAACCCCTTTAGCTTTCCCTCACTTTTCCCTTAGCCTTTTCCTTTTCCTTTGTTTTGATGTACTGGTCAATAGTAAGTAATTTTAATGTGTGATTTGATATTGTCTCAAGAAAATTGTTCAGTTTATTGATGAGTATTAAACTCAAATGCTGAGCCTCTAATATCTGTGCTTTTACCTTTGTGTCATCATTGTGCTTGAAATTTAATCAAAGTGAACTGTTCTGAGATTCAAAGATCTAAATACAATGTAAGTAAATTTTATACTGAATCAAATCATGTTGTTGCTTTACAACTCATCTCCTTGTAGAGTACTCACAGATGGAAACTCAAATTAATTTTTTTCTTCATAATTTTTCATTGTGAAAGATCCACAACCTAAACATTTACCAGAACAAGAAATCACAGGCTACTGGAAAGTGAACCAATGAAAATCGATCGTTATAAGGAAAGGCGAAGCTTATTCCCATGCCTAATAGCTGAAAGATTTTGCAGCGAAAAGTTTTTCTGGCATTACTTCTAAAACTCATGAGGTCAAAAATCGTTCAAAAGATTGAAATTGCAAATTTTTCTGTGAGATTTTTGATGTTATAAGAAATTTATTATGAATTTTATCGAAAGATTAAAGAAGTTCAATCGATAATTGATTGAGACATAAGGTAAGTTCGAGCTTGGCCTTATCACGATAAAAGATAAACTGTTTCAGTCTTTATTTGTATTCAGTGGAACAAACTGACTTTAAGTTTGTTTTAATAGTAATTCAATCGAGATAATAGTTTAATAAGAAAGCCCAAGTTAAAGCTTTTATTTTGTTTTCATTTTTGCTCTATTTTTTGTTGCAAACTGAAATGGTTTTGAACTTTTCTGTTCATCATAAATCACGCATCTTGTTTAATACAGAAGCTAATGGGATAAAGAAAATGATGATGATGGGAAGGAGTAAGAACAAAGAATATGAAGATAAAGTCAGAACTGTTTTTAAACTGGGAGTAAAAGTTATCAAGATTAAAGTTTGACATTTTTTTCTGTCTCTTTCTTTGGTTAACAATTTTATACATACAAATATAACAAGCTCCTGTCTTTGATAATCTTTTTATAATCATTTAAATTTTGATAAAAATAATGAAAGAATGCTCAACTATTATCATTTCATGGGAAAATGCACAAAAAAGAACTTTTCTTTTTTCTCCTTTTTTCTCCTTCTTCCACTTCTCACCACATTTCATTGAAAATTGTCTATTCTTTTGCCAATTTTATCAAAATTTGTTATTAACCATTTGAATGCAGGCTGAGGCATGAATAGTAAAAAAATGAGATTTTAACCCTTTTCTTTTAGATGCTTTTTTCGTCGACAAAAAAAAGACGAGTTATCCTCATTAATGACTTTCAGAATGAAACTGAAGAATGAAAATTTTCTGCTGCTTGTTAATGTATTATAAAAATAAAGTGAAAAAGTTTGGAAAAGTTGCAATTCGCAAGTTTTACTCTTTTTTCATTTCATAGCATTGCCTCAGTAAGACAATGAAATCCTCTGAATTTATAATAATTCGACCTCCTGTGAACTTATAATCAACATGATTCTTGATATTTCTATAATTCATGTGACACTTTAATATCTTTTTTTTCTCTTGCTTCCATTGAAATAGTTTCACACTCAACTCTCTGTACAAAGAATAAGGTGAAACAAAAAGAGATGAAACAAAAGATGAAAAAGATTCCTCATGTCAATTCCAATCTACTTATCAAGAATCTCAGAGAAAAACATTTCATTCTCACCAAATTGTTCAGCCATTTCATTCCCTGGCAATCAAAGAGCAAAAAGAGTAAGAAAAGAATTGAATTTTTTCCATTTGAAAATTACACAAATTATCCAAAAAGGTTTCTTTTTTCATCACAAAAAAGCTTAAAAAATATTGACTATAACTAATCAACTAAATACAATTCATGAACAAATTCAAGTTCACATTGAGACAATATTTCAATCGTTAATACAAATACACAAGAAATCAAACTTTTCGATTTTTTAGCTTCGTTTGTTAATAAACTGAACTTTTATTGGTTTTTTACTTGAAGTCAAACTCGTCTAATGACGATTTTATTGAGTCAAAGAGATTAAGTTATCGACATGATCACCTTAGTGATTCAGCATTGAAATCATTTTGTTAGCAATAATGCAAATAATCTGCTGATTATGAGTTGAGTTGGATGTTTGAGCAAAAATGAAAATTAATGTTAATAGGAAAAATGAAAGTCATTTAAAGAGCGAATTGAATGGGAATAGAAATATAAGTTTGATGGTTTATTCAAGTTTAAAAATAGTTTTGAACAAAAAAGGATGAAAATGACGAGGAAAATGTTGGTAAAAGTGAACATTGGATAAGTGGATAAGCTTTTGAAAATAAGAGTTGAGGGTAAATAGCATTTGAAATGGACTTTTATTCCAAGTTATTGTGGTTTTCACTGTTCAACGAAAACAATTTTTCATACTCAACGAGAATCAGGCTTAGAAAAGAAAGAAGGAGAAAGAGTAAACTGGCAAATAATTTATCACCTCATCATCATCATTATCAAATTGAAATGTCATTCAACTGTGCACAAAGTTAGTGTTGGAAAGTATCATCAGTAGAAATGAGAAAAGTGCCGCAAAAAGGGAAACAAAGAAAAGGAATGTTGAACCAAGAAAAACGTATAAAAGATGATGTATTATTTAAATTTCATCTCCATTTCAACCAACTGAATACAATATCACTTCATTGTTTGATGAGTTCCTACCAAAGTAAACTGATAATGACTTTTGACTGATTGGACTTTAAAACGATTACATTCGTCTTCAACTCGCCGAAAAATCGAAAATTGTAAATTGTAAATGGTTTCATTGATTGATAGCAATTTGCCTTTTAACATGAAAAGAACACCTGAGAAATTAATTAATTACATGTGTCAAAATTGGCAAAATTTTGCATTCGTCAGCATCGAACTTGAAAGTTTGCGATTTTCAAAAAATTTAATGTTTCGAGTTATCGATTTTTAGATTCTTATTCATTCCATGAATGGCACTTTCCGTTTCATTTATAAAATTTCAAGTTTCTCTTTTTATCATTGAAAACTCTAAATGATTGGAAAATTGAAATAGTTTTTCATGCTATTCTGATCGTATTCTGACTTTTACAAGATAACAAGCATCAAAACTGGGAGGGAATTTTTCAACTCCCTGTAAATTCTTACCTCCATTTTCCGTTAGAGTTGCAATTTTGTATTCGGCTTCAGTGGTTCCGGCACCATTGCGAGCCGATATCCAAATATTGTACCAACAGGCTGGTTCCAATCCTTTAATGTACAAATTTTTATCCGACATGAGTGAACCTTCTTCCAACTTGGTCCATAATTCACTTTTATCCTTCTTATATTGAACTGAAAAATAGTCTATCAAACAATCCGAGTCCATCCAGGCAGAGAGGTGGACAATCAGAAAACTAGAGTTGGACGTTAAAAGAGACTCTTTTTCAGGTGCTCTAGGAATGGACCCTTGAGTCTTGACAGACACAATGTCTGAGCTTTTCCCTCGTCCCATTGAATTGTAGGCCAACAAGGAGAGATGATAAGGTGAACCACAATCAAGGCCAATGAGAGTATTAGATGTAACCTCACCAGCAACTTGATTTTCATGCCAAGTGTGTTCATCTTGCTTCTTGTAGCGAACGAAATAGCCAAATATTGGATTGTCATCACTCGGTGGATCCCAAGCAAGCTCAATGTTGTGTGATCCAATTGATAGTATTTTCAAGTTGGGTGAACTCGGCTTATCGTACTCGGTTGTACTTACATACAACTCTTCCGACAAAGGTCCAGCACCTTTATTGTTGTAAGCTTGAACCACAATCGTGTATTTGGTCAGCTTTTCAAGTCCACTCAACTCTTCGGTAAAATGTTGCTTACTTGGATCAGCCTTGACCGTTTTAAATATAAACGAACCACTTCGTTTATCGTCAACCTTCTTGTAACCAATATAATAACCAGTAACAGTGTTACTCCGATGTTTGGATACAGGAGCCTGAGCAATGAATAAACAGAAAAAAGTTTAAATTGTTGTCACTTTAAATAATCGCATAAACATAATCAGAATGCAATTCCGTGCATTAAAAGTTAATCTCATTTTACGCATTAAACTGATCATTTGAAAGCTGAAAATCTAAGTCTTGAAACGTTCATTACAAGTGACGTTAATTTCATTTCTTAATGAACATTCTTAAAGTTGACACAAATGATGGAAAAGATAATTATTTTTGAAAAAAGTTGAACCAACATTCAACTGTCATTGAAATGAACAACTTTTAACCTTTTTGTTTGTTAATCTTATCAACTTTTGTTTCACTTTTTTGGATTAAACTCTATTTTTTTCTCTGATGTTTCTCATTCAATTAATATTGAACTTTTCAGGTGGAAAAAAGAAAATCTTTCCTCAATATTGATCATTGATCAATAAACTAAATTCAAAAAAAAGATTATTTACTGATATTCTTGAAGCTCATGAGAACTGTAAAACTGATTACTTGTGATGTTGGTGAGAAAATGAAAGTTATCAATTCACCGAAAATGATATTTTTCCATATTCCATATTTTTTTGCTAACCATCATTATTAATATGATTATTTATCTTTTCATTTTTATATTGGAATGAAAAAAAGTTGAACAATAAACAAGATAAATGTGATGAAAATGAATAAGCTCAAGTAAACATGTAAAAAAAGCTGATAAAGTTGATCTGGAAAACAATAAAGACTGAAAAGATGATATCATTTGAAAACAATTTCCTAAGGACTTTTCATCCTCTGAGTTTTACCCTGGAAAGAAAAGGCTGAATAATCCATAAACGATTGATAAAGTCAAATCTATTATCATGTTTTGAGGTGGAAAAGGTTTTAAATTGAATTGAAAACCAACAAAATGCCAACTAAAGTGATTACAAGTTGATTGTTAAAACAGTTTTAAAAGTGAAAAGTCGTTTTGACTCTTCAGAGTTTGAACAAAAGAAGAAAATGTTTTTTGTATTTCTATTCGTTTGTTCACAAGTTGATTGTCAAGTGTTGATATGATAATGATAATCATCTTACCTGCCATGAGACACGAATGCTTGTTGATCCTGTGGCTGATACTTGAAGGTGACTTGGAGGATTATCTGGAACTGATTAGGTAAGGAAGGAATGAGGAGAAAGTTAAAGGTTAAGAGTTAGCCAAGGAAAAGCTGTTTTATTGTCTAAATGAATGGTTAATGTTTACTAAAGGTAAACAAGAAGATGATGAGGATAAATGAAGCTGCCAAAAGGATTCATCTTGTAGACTTCTCAATTGAAAAGTGAAAAAACTTTATTTTAAACAGAAAAAAGGTCTACAGAAAAATGTTTGAAGCTAAGTGTCAGGGTTTAAGTCAAAACACATTCTCCCCTTGTTTAAGGATTATCTTTGTCTTTTATTGGGTTGGAGAGGAAATAGAGGAAATAGTTTGGATAGACTGACCAGGTGTCAGCAGAAGGGTCAAAAGATTAAAAAGGATTGTTTCAAATAGATTTAAGCACTAATTCTAAGTGCTCACTTTAAGGGCTAAAAGTTAGTACTAATTCTTAGTACTAACTTCAAGTACTAAAATTTAGTACTAAATTTGAGTACTGGAAATAATTTTGTCTTTTACGTTAACTGAGGATAGGAAATAAGCTGAGTTTGAATTAAATATTGGAATGGGTGAATTTGCGAACAAGGGAACAGTTCATCTCCCCCTACTTAGGAAAATCTCGACTCCGTTCGTGATAAAGTGAAATATTGGATATGTGAGATACATGTTCATCTCCATTTTCGTCCAGATAAATGATGGTCTTTGGTTTACCATCAAAATACTTGACTGAAGCTACTTCAAAAGGTCCTTTTTGCACTCTCTTTTTACCATGATAGCCCAATTTAACTAATATTTTGTCGCCTTTATTGATGGTAAAATTCCCAGATTTTCTTTTGTCGTTTGATTGTCGGGTCTTGGCTACTTGATTATCGTCTTTTGGACTTTCTTCAGTTAAATCTTGTAATGTGAGGCCAAAGTTTTCATCGGCGGGTAACAAAGGAGTTTGTCCATAAAGTTTGAACCACGGGGTACACCCGATAACAGAGTGATAACTACGATTTGAGTAGCGTATGGCTGAAGCTAATAAGTCTTTCCAGTCACCACCTGAGCCTTTGTATATGCCAATGAAGGATTTCACATCTCTCATTTTCCGTTCAACTAGCCCATTAGCAGCTGGATGATATGGTGAAGTATTTCGCAGAGTGATTCCTCTGAGTGCAGCCCAAGCTTTCATTTCTCTTGAGGTAAAAGCAGTACCATTATCTGAAATTATGACTTTTATTTCGTCAATTCTGTTAAAAGAGTTTAGAAAGTTAATTACTGCAGATGTTGACTCTTTCATGGCTTTACCATGCATAATGCGGGTAGCTTCATCAACCAATAGCAAGAAAGATTTAGTTTTCTTATTAACATCGGATTTCTTTTCTAGTTCACCGAAATCTATGTGTACTGTGTGGAATGGTATCTTTGAATGATTTGGAAGAAAAGGTGGGTCAAATTTTGGTTTGGATTTGTTAATTTGGCAAAGGTGACACGACTTGATGTAATCAAAAATATCACGTTTCATTCCTGGCCATTGAAAACGCATTTTAATTTTAAAATAAGTTCTCCAATAACCACTATGACCTCCTGAGTCACGGTCATCATGATATGCTTTAAGAATTTGGTTCATTTGAGCCTTTTCAATAGGCTTAGGCTTATTACTACTCATGCGATTATTTTTAGTACTAGTTTTGAGTTCTTTTTCTGAGTACTTATTTTTAGTACTAATTTTTAGTGCTGAATCTGAGTTTTCATTTTTAGTACTAGTTTTGAGTACTCCTTCTGAGTGCTCATTTTTAGTACTAATTTTCAGTGCTGAATCTGAGTTCTCGCTTTTAGTACTAGTTTTGAATGAAGATAAGCTTGATGAGAGTAAAGCGTAAGCTGTTGGTTCTAAACAAAGTCTAGATAATGCATCAGCATCTGAGTGCATTCTTCCAGGTCTGTGATTAATCTTTATATCATAAGACATAAGAAAAAGCTGCCAGCGAGCTAATCTACCTTTAGGTTCTTTAAGCTCCATTAAATAAGCTAATGCAGAATGATCGGTGTGAACAATGAAAGAGCGCCCTTCAAGATAAGATTTAAAGTACTTTATGGCCTTGATGACTGCTAATGCTTCCTTTTCAGTAATGGAATAATTTAATTCTTGTTTGTTGAAAGTATAAGATTGATAACCAATAACACGAAGTTGTTGGTTTCTTGGTCTCTTAATGTCTCTTTGGTAGAGAACAGAGCCTGAACCCAGACCACATGCATCTGTGCATAATTCAAATGGTAAATTCAGATCTGGTAAATTTAAAACAGGGTTTGAAGTTATGAGTTCTTTCAAACGGTCAAATGATTGTTGGCAATTTTCAGTCCATACAAATGGAACATCTTTACCTTTCAATCTATCTAAAGGTCTTACAATTGAAGCATAATTTTCGATGAATGCCCTAAAATGACCTGTCAATCCAGTAAACTGTCTAAGTGAATGAAGGTCATGAGGAGGAAGCATATTGCGTACTTTTTCGATAGATTCTTGCTTGGTAGTTTTGGTATTGCCGTCGATTATCCGACCTAGAAATTTTACTGATGGCTTAACAAATTCAGATTTTTCAACATTGATAACCATATTGGCTTTATCTAATCTAGTTAAAACTTGATATGTTAGTTTTTGACATTCCTCTGCGGATCGACTACCCAAACAGATATCATCGATGTACACACATACTTTACCAGTCTCAATTAAATCTGAAAGAATTGTATTCATGTGTCTTTGGAACAATGAAGGACTATTTTTCCATCCGAATGGAAGACGAGTCCATTCGTAATGCCCAAAAGGTGTAACAAATGCAGTGAATTTTCTGGTCTCTTTAGTTAAAGGCAATTGCCAAAACCCATCTTTTAAGTCAATTTTTGAAAAGAAAGAGCAGCCACCAAAAAGAGAAATGATATCGTCAATCAGAGGGAAAGGAAACGGATCTAAATCTGTCTGTTTATTTATATCTCGGTAATCTATGCAGAAACGGAGATCACCATTTTCTTTCGGAGCAAAAGTAACAGGTGATGCATAGCTAGAGTTAGAATTTGTAATAATTTTCTTACTTAGTAGTTCTTTTATTTTATCTCGGGCGAATGCTAATTTATTTGCTGACATTGGATAAGGTTTTCGCCTAACAATTTCATGATTTTCTCTCAACTTGAATTCAACAAAATTGTTGGATTCTGGTAATAAAGGAGAGCAAAGTTTTGGAAACATTACTTTAACATCATTTGTGTCTTTGATAGATGGACAAGAAAAGAAAGCATCTTTGTCAACTTGGCAAAGTTCTATCCCTAGACGTTTGAGATCCGAATATCCTAGAATTATTGGAAATGGTAGGGTATCCAGAAGTGAAAAGGTTACATTAGCAAATCTACCTTTGAATTGAATGTCCGTTTTACAAACTTTATTTGAATTGAAAGAGTCACCATTTATTTGTCTTATGGTTGCAAATTCATCAAAAAGATTCCAATTATTTTCATAGGCAATCTTTGATCTAATGAAGCTTCTGTCAGAACCAGAATCAAGTACACATTGTAAAGGTATACCATTAACAACTATTTCAGTTTTAGGTTCTAAACTTGAGCAATTGAAAGCATCTGAAGATTCAGAACAATTTGATTTATTTTCAGTACTAAATTTCAGTACTTTTCCTAAGCACTCATTTTTAGTACTAATTATTAGCTCTTTTTCTAAGCACTCATTTTTAGTACTAATTTTTAGCTCTTTTTCTAAGCACTCATTTTTAGTACTAATTTTTAGCTCTTTTTCTAAGCACTCATTTTTAGTACTTATTTCAGTCATGTCTAATGAATTTTCGATTACATCAAGGGTATCAGTTGGGTTTTTAGTTTGGTTCTCGGTTAGAGCGACAAAACTATCTGATTGTTGTTTTGGTTTAGTATTATAGTTAGTGTTAGTCTTAGGGTTTGGTCTAAATTGATTCTTGCCATTAGAATGATTCAGCTTACCACTTTTTGCAGGTTTAATCATCTCCAGAGCTTCTCTTAATTCCTGTTTGGTTCGAAGTTGACGATTGGAAAGTTGATTCTGAATATCATCAGGCAGCCCCAATAGTACCATAGTTACAAAGTTGTACTCATCCAAATCAGGGAAAGCTAGTTGAATTAACCTTTGCTTGTCGTAGTAATAATCAAAAATATCGCCACTACGGTACTCCCATTTAAGAGCAAGACTGGCTGAGCTGACTCGGTTTTGACCAAATGACCGTAAAAAAGAAGATTTCCATTGTTCCCAGTCCTCAGGAACGTTATCACGGATCATGCTATTAAACCATTTTAATGCATTTCCTTCGAAGTTGGATTTAAGACCATTTATCTTGGCTTTATCTAGAACCCAGTTATTGTGCTCACACATCTTTTCATATGTTGATAGCCAAGTCTTTGCATCTTCTGTCTTGCCATCGAACTTAGAGATTTCCATGCGTTGCACTTTTTGATTGACCAAAGGTCGAATTGAATCTTGGAAACATTGAAAAGTGTTGAAAAACATTTCTTGTTGAGCCCTCATCATCTCTCTCACTGCTTGTAACACAACTGAGTCTTGATTGGAACTTGTCGATGCAGAAGTCGGAATGCTCTCGGAGTTGTCAGACATTTGCTGGACATCACCTTCATCACTAAGCACACTACCAAATTCACAATTAACATAAGGTGTTGATTCGTCCTGAGTGAGTTGGACGGTCAGAGTTCGATGTCTAGTGAAGTTTTCAAGAGCGGACGCTACGGAGGGCTTTGCAACTATCACTTGATGAGAAGAAATGAGTCGATGTTGCGGATCAACCATGACCCATTCGTTTTCTGAATGAACTTTATATTTCACAAGATGCACTTGCTGATTTTCAGCACGTTGAAAATAGAATTGAAACTTAGTTGACATCTTAGCGATCCTGTCGTTCACGCCAAAATTGTAGACTTCTCAATTGAAAAGTGAAAAAACTTTATTTTAAACAGAAAAAAGGTCTACAGAAAAATGTTTGAAGCTAAGTGTCAGGGTTTAAGTCAAAACACATTCTCCCCTTGTTTAAGGATTATCTTTGTCTTTTATTGGGTTGGAGAGGAAATAGAGGAAATAGTTTGGATAGACTGACCAGGTGTCAGCAGAAGGGTCAAAAGATTAAAAAGGATTGTTTCAAATAGATTTAAGCACTAATTCTAAGTGCTCACTTTAAGGGCTAAAAGTTAGTACTAATTCTTAGTACTAACTTCAAGTACTAAAATTTAGTACTAAATTTGAGTACTGGAAATAATTTTGTCTTTTACGTTAACTGAGGATAGGAAATAAGCTGAGTTTGAATTAAATATTGGAATGGGTGAATTTGCGAACAAGGGAACAGTTCACATCTTACTGTGTTTATCTTGCCTTTCAGTTTCAACCGTTTCCTATGTGAATATATATATTCAATGAGCCTCTTAATTGACAGTTGATTCAGTAAATTCATTGACTCTGTCTGTTTTTGTGCCATTTTTATACCAATATTAGTTCACTTTCTCATCCATTTTCACCTTCTTTCTTTTTCTTCTTCTTCTTCTTTTCTCATCAACATCTTCATCATCTTCTAATGGTCTTAAGATTGAGCATTGAAACAAGAACCTTTTTGTTGATCAAAATGATGATGATAATAATGATGAACATGATGATCCGAATGATGAAGATTCATCCTTTTTGCTCATCTCTTCCTGTGGCCAACCTTCAAGTCTCCTGTTTAAGCTCATTGGTAATCAAATGATAAATGTTTCCCTTTCATTCAAGTCAAATTCATTTCACATTTTAACTCTAATACTCAACCAAATATTGCCTTAAGCTTTTCCCATTTACTGTGGATTTGCTTTGCTTGCTTAAACTTGCTCATTTTTCCTGTGCCTTTTGACTTTTATCATTCCAGTTATCACTATCAACTTGCATCAAAACAATTCAAACTTCATCTCTCAATCTAATCGTAAATTGATCCAATTGATGAGCAAAAAAGCTGCCATCAAATAAACAACATTTAGCAAACGGAAAGCACAATTTATCATCAACTAAACATCTTTTCAAATCCTCAAAATATGCCAACAAACGAGCGTCAAGGATAAAAACACCCAGTATGTGAACGAGTTGACAAGCTGATTGGAAAACTGATAAACTCGAATTGCATGATTTTTCAAAGAATTTTGTATTTTCTATTTTGGGTCAAAGTAGCGATTGAGTTTGGCAGGTTGAAATTGCAATAATGAAATTGGAAAATTACTCTTGTAAACATTGATTTTCTTTGGATGAATTGAAAAGCTACTGTTCGATAGTTTATCAATTTGTCTCTTAGTTTCTGACCATTGATTCAATTTGATGGAACAAAAATTTCACAATTAAAATAAAAAATTTAACTCAATAGTAATGAATTTCGATAAATAAGATGAAGGCCTCTTGAGGGTTGAACTTTTGATTTGGTTAGTTGAAACTATGTTATTTCAAAGGAAACTAACCTTTACTCAAAGAGCTTTTCAAAGTAACAATTCCCAATAAGAAGCAACCTTTCAACTTACATTTAGAGTAAATATGGAGCAATCCTTGGGATTGAAAATAGCAAGAGCAAAGAGTACAAGAAAAAGGCCTTTTTATGTGTAAATATACAGACACATTGAATTGCTGTCATGTAATCAACCATCACTTTCCCACCAAACCTTATACTTACCTTGAAAATAGCAACGAAACCTTTGATAAGCTTTAATTTCATTTGACAATCAATTGCAATACTTTTACCTTTTCATTTCTCTTTGCACCTTCAAACAATTTTCAACTTGTTTCATCCTCATCACTTCCATCATTTTCATCTTAAATCATCTTTACTCATCATTTATCATCATCATTGAATCAATTTTTGAAATAATCTCAACTTAGACTTTTAATCGCAAGTCAAAAATCACAAGATTTCAAGAGCAAATTCAATGAAGAAAATTCAAAGAAAAGATCAATCAATTAAGAATTGCGAGATTTTACAAAAAAAATCAAATCCAGTTGTAAATCGAACAACAATTTATCACAATTTAATTTAAATCTAAACAAGCCCAAGGATTTCTGACATTCAAATTAGCTGTTGATCGAAAACTGAAATAATTGGCAAATTCAATATGAATATGTAAAAATTGATTGATAACAAATACAGAGACCTGCCAGTAATTTAGACTAAATTTTTTTATGGTCCCTATTGAAAAAGGGCAAAATTTTATTTGGATTTAACCTAATTTCAGTTAGACTTTTTTAGTTATTAATTAACTTAACTTAATTTCCATTCGTGAAATATTGATGCAAAAACTGGCGAAATCAGCTTAAAGCAACATTTTAGAATAAATTTTCTCGATTAAAGAAAATTGAAAATCATGAATTATGTTGCTCGACAAATAGTGAAAATAAGCTATTTCAAGCGAGTCCAAATTACTGACGGGTCTCTGTATCCTCTACTGATAATGAAATAAACTAGAAATTCGTGCATTCGAGGCATTTGCAAAGTTTTCTATGCACATTTTTCTCGCTAGAATGCAGAATTTGAGCTTAAAGAAAGAAAATATTGATATTTGCTGTTGGATTAAGTCACTATGTTTATATTGCAGTTTTGAGCCAAAATCAACGTCTACGACCATACCAGACTGAAAACACCGGATCCCGTCCGATCTCCGAAGTTAAGCAGTTTCGGGCCGGGTTAGTACTTGGGAGGGAGACCACTTGGGAACCCCCGGTGTTGTAGACTTTTTTGTTTCAATTTAGTATTAAAATACCAAATTAATCCAAATTGAATGGATATGAATAGACATTCAAAAAAATTTAGGCTTGCAAATTAATGTGCATCGTTCTTCATGTACCACAACGTTAAGTGTCATTTTGTCTTTCTTTAGACTTTTCTTCCTTTTTACAGTCTATCTTAGTCTCTTTTCCATCTGCTTTTCCTGAGTTCAGGGTCGGATTCTAAAAATTTGATATTTTTGGGCGACATTCAGGCCAAAACCTTTCATTTGCTATTAACAGAAAATTCATAGACCGCTTGAGTGTGGAGAAATTTTGACAGAAAAATACCAAAACAGTATTAATATATAAGAAGATTGCTTTTCCTTCCTAATACAGATGCAAATATTCATTGATGCAAGTTATTGTAAAATTGAAAAATGAGATGAAGTTGAATGATGGTAACCAGGCAAACAGACGATCAACCATTAACCCAGATGCATTGAGCTCTTCCCTTAGGCTTAGGCTCTTTGTCATGGTCATTACCGAATATAAGATTTGCAGAAAAATCATTATCATTGTCAACCTCATCATCATCATCATTATGATGGTCTTTAATAAATTACCAACTTACCTTCTTCATCAGTTGTAACCGGAACAATTTCACTCCAACCACTTTTACCATAATCATTTTCGGCTCTCACTCTTATATGATAACTTGTTTTAGGTGATAAACCACGAATCATTGCCTCACTTCGAGTTGGCTCTATGATAATCTCCTTTCCATTGGTTTCCCAAATACCTTTTAAAAAGAGCAAAAGAGAGCAAAAGATAAATTATTATGAGCAACAATTGAAGAGGATTCAAAGATTAAGATGAAATTTGATGAAAAGTGAAGGTACAAAAATAATAACAATGGTAAAGTTTTAATCAAACAGATCAATGAAAACTTTTTTAATACTGGAAAGTAAACAATTCATTGAATGTTTCATTGAAACGTTTACATTAAGTAAACAGGATAAAAAAATTAAAGGTAAAATTTCACTCCTTTTTAGATTGAAAAGGAACCAGAAAAGAGCAACAAAGGTTGAACCGTTTAGAATGAAAAGTTCAACTTAATCTGAAACTCAAAAAAAGAAACAAAATTTGGACAAAACACAAGATCAATAAGTCAATAAGGAAAACACTTGAAGGATTATTTTTATTATATTTAATTCAATGTTCATTGTATCCAATGAATAGAGATGTAACTTTTTTTTCATGAAAAAAAGGTTCGACTTTTTTCAACCTCCTTTTTGACTCCATCAACTTGATAAAATTTGCTGTTAACTTTACTGTTTCATATAACATTTAATTTAGAGTGAAATTGAAAATTGGACAAAAAGTTGTTCATGACAGGCAGGGGAAAATGTGTGGAAACTATAATTACCATTTTCGGGTTTATAATTGATGATGTACTTTTTAATCTGATTGTTTCCATTGAAAGGTTCATTCCATTGGATTTGGAAGCTTCGACTGTTTACTTTGCTTGTTTTCAGTCCATTTGGAGCATCGGGTTCATCTGAAATGAATGCAACAATATTTCATTGTTTACCAAGTGAATATTTCTGTCAACATTTTTCGATGTTTTGATGTACAGAAAAAAAGGGAAAAAAACATGAAAATAAATGTTTACATTTTGCGTTTGTTGACTTGTTTTCTCACATTATTACATACAGAATTAGAATCAATCTCATTTCAAGTATTACTTTTTTTCTCCTTCTCCTTGTCTTGTTTCCATGAATATTCAGTCAAAAAGACCGAGAGAAGAAAAAATCAAATGAAAAACATTATCATGAAAATGTTCAATCTATTTCATTGAGAAGAGAAATACATTAATCTCAGTAAAAAAAAGAGTTTTCTGTTTCGCTCTTGAATCAGTTTCCGAGTTTGTTCTAGTTGACAGTCGATTCCATTTTCATCGCAACATTAATCATTTACAGTAAAAACAGTCGACTTTGGGTAAAGTAGAGAAAGTGAAACAACAAAAGGTCCAAATGCTATAACAATATTGACTTTTGTTTTCCAATATTTTTATATAATACATTGAGCTTTAATATGATACAGAAAATAAGTGCAAAACAATCAACTCTGGTGACATTTAATAAACTATTATTTTACAAGATAAACAGGTAACGAACATTGTTGAAACTCGACTTTGAATAGTTATTTTACAGAAATCTTGAAATCGATTGAAAATTAATCACAACTCTCTTGCTCAAGTTGTTCAAGCTTTTAAATTGAAGTCATCTTTCACTGAGAAAAAGATTAACTTTGAACCTTAATTGTCTCGACTCTTTTCCCATTCAATCCGAACCCAAATTGTCGAGTTCAACCTAAAATCAGTTCTGAAAAAGTCAGTTCGAGGCAACATCGATCACCAAATCAAAAACAATGATCGAAGCTCTGATGCAAATGAATCGAAATTTTCTTAATCAGTTTCTGAGTTTTGAGTGGAAAATTTCGTTTCTCTTTTTGTCATCTTTCCACTCCATAAAAGCATATTTATGTTGAGTTGCACTCATTGTTTTAATATGTTTTATTGGTGAATCTGGTCAAATCTGTATTACTGAAGATTAATCACAAGATCAATGATCAAGAACATTGGAACAGTTGTAGATGAAGAATAACAGAAAATGTTGACAAATATTCAGCCAAATATAAGTTATGTTACTTGGTCATCATCTTTTCATTCATTTGTTCATGTTTTTTTTCTCTCTCTTTCTTTTCATTCTCTTTGGTCCAACAATATCCTATTCCCATCATCTTTCATCTTCCTGCTCATCTCGAGTCTCTTTTTTTGTCTGACTACACCATTATCTGTCCACTGAGTGGTCAATGAATGAAATGACAAAAAGAAAGGAAACAAAACAAGTGAACGAAAAGAGCAAAAGTTCAGCATAGTTGATGGTTAAAAGATTTGCTCGAGTTTCTCCGTTTTTTTGATTATCTTCTGTTCAACTGATCATGATTAAACAAAGTTAATGATTGCAAATCTCAATAAATTATTTCATCAACAATTTATCATTTGTCAAAGTAAAGAATAAACTTATGAGAACAATTTTTGTCTCAATCAAAATTATTCATAACAAAATGGGAATAATGAATATAATGAATCTCAACCTTGGTTGAAAATTTCGTTTCATTGTGACTCTTTTATTTGCATTTTTTGCCTCAAATAATTTCAACAATTTTATTCAATTTACTTTACTATTAGCTAAATAGCTTTTGTTTGTTTTTGTTCAATTGAAGAGCGAACAAAAAAAGCTCTAAAATTATCATTTCTCCTTTTTTGCCATTCTAAATATTAAATAGCTTGAAACTTATTAAACTTTTCAACTTTAAATGGTTCACTGAATCTTCAACCTTATTCAATCTTATTTTTCAATTGATCGTCAGTAAATATCATTACTCTTTATTAATCCATATCAAAATGTTTTAAACTATCGATAAAGTTATCAAACTTTGAAAGGGAAAAATTGATATTCCAATGATTAATGGATTGTTCAATAATGATCGAAGAAAAATTTTCATGAAATTTCAGTAAACATTTTGATGATTTTTCCATTTCTCTTGAAGGCTGCAAATCAGAATCGAGATTTGTCTCAATTTAAGGAAGCAAAATTTTCTGCAACAGTTGAGCTCATTGAATCAGTTTATTAGTAAAATTTTGTTGCGTTTTTTTTCAGGGAAAACAAAGTGTTCCAAGTTGATGAAAAATGTTGAATTTTGTCATGTTTTGCAGTTTTAGAAGAAAGAAGTTGAGAAAATTTCGTCTTTTCTTGTTCACCTTTTCTCATTGAGTTATACAAAGTCATAATGTAATATTGAATTGAAATTGAATTTTATCCTTTTCGTCACTGAGAATGAAGTCAGGAGAGACAAGCTGAAAGAGGTAAAAATGGAGGAAAAGCGAGAAGAAGAAGAAGAAAAAACCTGATTAGGAACCAAGAAATGATTCAATAGAATCGTGATTCCAACTGGTTCATCAATCCCATTTGGGTTAACTGTTCCGTAATAACTTTAATTCAGACTTGGTAAACCAATTGTTAGGTTAAATTTGGGCAAAAACTGAAATCAAGAGAAAAGCATTTTGTGTTGAAAGAGTTTTCTCCTGCAACGCCTTTTCTTCCCTCAACAGATTCTAATCAGATTAAAATTTTCCTTTTTTCTCTTTTCTTTTCACAGGGAATTGATAGAGAAAAGCAAAAGGCGAAATAATTTTAACCTGTCGACATTCAAACTGCATGACTTTGACTGAAAGTATTCAACGGAAAGAAGAGGCAAAAATGGGAAAAGATGAAAAGTATTTTCAAATATTTCTAGATGATATTAATGATAATAATGATAACCTTATCGGTTGGCGAAGTTGAAAGTTGAGTAAACTTATCAATTCTGGAAGAAAAAATATAATCAATAAACTTTCTTGTTCGCAACTTTTATCAATGATTTTCATTTGGTGTAAAGTTTTGTATCAACAATATTGACTTGAAATTTATATTTATATTCAAGTTCATTCCCTGTAAAGTGAGAGGAAAAAAACTCCCAGTTTTAATATTATTTTGTTTACTTTTTATATTAAACCAAATGAACAACTAAACAACAACTTTTTGTTCAATCTTTTTTTCTCTCTCATTTTTACCTTATCGTGAATTGAAAAAAGTTACAGAAACAAAAAGCCATCTCATGAAAAAAACAAACTTGTCAGAATTTTCAACATGAAAAAAGTGAGTGAAAAAAGTATTACATTGACATTATTTCCATGTCATAATAATCTGAACAAAACTTTTTTTTTCGTTTTTTTCTCATTTCTCAAGATTTCTTTTCATCATTTCATTCATAAGGCGATTCATAAACGAAATTCAATATATTCAACAATATTTCATGAAATGGAAATTGAAATATTTTGTTTTCTCTCGAAATTATCTTTATCATTATTTTTTCGATTTTTCATGAAAATCTTTCACAGGAATTATTGCTGGTTCAAGGCAACATTGAACAAGTTGATGGTTGAACCAATGAAACTTTTGCCTCAACTTTCCATGGCCAATTGATGGAAGCCAGAATCTTTCATCTTTTCAGGAGTAAAAGATGTTAAGAAAAGGAAGGGAAAAGTTAATGTTAACGTAAAATGGAAACAGAATAAACTGATAAACAAGAAACTATTGAAAAGTTTAGTTACTCAATACTTGGTGATTCTCATCATCATCTTCATGATAACTTGAAACAAGATATATCTTTATCTTCTTAACATCCCCTGATGTGTCTCAACAGGAGGTTCATCAAGTTCAGATGTTTGATAGTTTTCTTCAAGTTATTCCTTTGCCTTTTCACATTTCCATTCATTTCTTGCTCATCTTTGAATTGAAAATGTTTTCCACGCTCTTTTCATGATCACCATAATACTGTTCAACTCTTACCAATAACTTGAAAAAAGTTCTTCAACCATAAATCATGAGTAGTAATGAGGAAAATTCATCCGTTCTCAGGTCAACTTTGAAATTCTCACCTTATCGTTACATTTCTTTAATCTCTCCAACTATCGAAAGCGTATAACTATCGAAATTCAAAGTCAGGATAATATTCAGTTAGAAGCGAATGTTGAACCGATATTAGATTGTTCGAGAGCAAAAAATCATGGTTAGAAGGAATAATCTGTGTATTAGATGATTAATGAATGGATTAATTTCGTTAATCATTTCGTTGGAAAATATTTCAAGGTATTTCATTTTAAACTGAATTTCATCAGAATTTGTCGAATTTTGATGATAAAATTTTTCATCATTTCTTACATCATTATCAATATTTCACGAATCACATTTTTTGCTGCTGGTTTTTCATAGTTTTCATTTTATTCATCGCCTTCATCCAGGAACATTCGAATTGCATTGATTCAAAAGAAAAGCGAATTCCTCTTTTTAAAGATTATTTTCTCATTACTCTCAAGAGACTGTTATGAATATTTATTGAAAAACAAGGAAAGACTCCAAAAGTATGATAAAAGTTTTCACTGATATTTATATTATTTGAATATATGAAAGACTAGGCAAGTCAAAAGAGAAGGAAAAAAACAATTTTCGTTGAACCAAAAATCTGTAAAACAATATTCTGAGCAAAATTCTTTCTTCTTATTGAAATAATAAATAATAATGATAATATCAGGTTTGAGTTGAGCATCATGAATGTTATTGTTGATATTATAATAGACCAAATTGAATCGTGAATGTCTTCAGGTGAATAAATGCAACGTGTTGACCATTTATTGGTTACAAGTTCAATTCCAACCAACTAAAACCCAAATTTTCGGCAACAATTTATAGTCAAAAGTATAACTAGTATGAAATGGCTGGCTCCAGCACTTTGAAAAAGTGCTGGAGTTTTGAGTTTTGAGGAAAAGTTTGAAAGTCGATTTTTGGTTTAGGATTAAAGCCTGTAAATTTTATCGCGATAACTTGAGGAAATTAAGTTTCAAATAAATCTGATGTGAGTTGAAGTCTGCCATTTGCATTCGGATAATTTAATATTACAGTAGGTTGATCAATTAAGTAATTACCTTAATCTTATTATCATTAATTTCATCATTTTATCCTTTCCATTATAATACCATCTTTATCAGAGCAACTGTTTTCATTCTTGTTACAAGATTAAACAATGAGCTTTCCTTTGTTTGATCATAATAATTATCATCATTAGTTATTAAGATGATAAAATTTCTGATAGTTGCATGAGCATAATAAAATGTTGAGGTTGCTCCTTTTGGAAACAGTCTAAATCCATTTCATTTCTATCATGAAATCATATTGCGTGATTAAAGTGGTTTGACAGATTTTGATTATAAATAAAAATTCTAGCAACAATGTGACACAAAAATCTCTCCTGAAACTCAACTTACATTCAGAATTAGATAACTTCTAGCTGCGAAATTGGATGTGTTCAGTTTGAATTTGAAATTTATTTTTGCGTGGATTGACTGATGACCAAAGAAAGCAGAAACAATTGTTCCCACTTTTGCGTGCTAAAAATATCAAAAACAGAATCCAGATAACTTCAACAAACTCATGAAACCTTAGATGGAAAAAACTCTAAATTATAATTTCGATCAAAAGAGAATGAAATTTTTCATCCTTTCCCAACCAAAAGCTACAAAAATGCTGCAAAGTTGATGAACGATTTCTGTTGGCGAACCATCTCGAAAAGATTAAATAAGAACAACTTTTCGATCGTAATTCCGATCAACCTTCAGATCTTAACAAGGCTTCAACGCAAAACGCAAAAATGAAATGTTATGCATTTCCAATCGAAATGAGTATTTGGTGAAACTTACCTTGGATTATAAGCTCGATTTTTCGTTCATCACTTCCATACAAATTGGATGCTGTGCAAGTGTAAAGACCTGAGTCTGATCTCGAACTTGAACGGATCAAAAATTTGGAAATGTATTCATTGGACAGAGCATTGTTTTCCTCGAAAATACTCTGCATCATCAACGGACTAACATTTTTACCGTCTTTACTCCAAACAATTTTAATGGGCATTTCACCGTGAGAAACACAGCCAAGCTCAATGCTTTCACCTTTTTGAGCTTTGATTGATTGAAAGCGTTCAGTAAACCGAGCAGGAACTAAATGGTGATGATGATAATTAATAGAAGGAGAGAGAAAAAGTTTAATCACAATAAACATAAATAATGATAATCATGTTGATGGTTGATAATAATTATAAATAAGCTAATATTATTCATACAATAATAAAGATTTTGTTTAATGAAGATAAATCTTTTCAGATCAACTCTTTTCCCTCTCTTTGATTAATGAGGCTTGAAGATCTTAATAATGCATATTACATTCATTATAACTATTATATAATATTTATCAATAGACTAATGAGTTGAAAGGAAAACATTTGTCATTCAGTTTCATTATTTTTCTGATTAAAAATCAGGGGAAAAGGAAAAATCAAATTCCAACAATTGCCATGAAAAAAAAGAAATGATTGTTGACCCGATGAAGGAGATAATTTTTTGCTCCAAAAATTATATCAACTTACTGTGAACATTTACTTTGACAACTGCACTTAAAGGTGTTCCAATACCGTTTGATGCTTCACACATGTAACTCCCCGAATCTTCAGGAGTAATTTCAATAAAATAAAGTGATCCATTAACCAAAGTTTGAACTCTACTTCCACTTATAATTGTCTTGTAATTATTGATTGACCATTGGTCAGTCGATTTTTTCCATAAAACTCGAGGCTCAGGTTTACCAATAGCTTGACAATCAATGACCAAACTTTGACCCTCAATAACAGATTTATCATCAGGTTCAAGTTTCCATTGTGGTGGAGCTAGAAGGAAAATTGAAAAGACAATTAGATAATCATGAATTGATGAGAATATAATTTTGAGGAATTAAAAAGAATCGAAATTAAGTTAAAAAAATCGTTTTGGGTTGAAATCATTAAAGGATTTGAAATTAATTTAAAACTGTTTTTTGATCGAACTTGAAAAAACTAAAATTTTTCAAGTGAAGTTTTCATCGCTTTCTTGACTTGTTGATTGCTGAAGATTTACGGTCAAAGAGTCTGATTAGTTCTTGCAGTCCATATTTATCAACAGCCTAAGGGTGAAGTAAGTGATGCTTTAAAAGTTGAAGGTAAATGAAATGTTTTTCAAAAGCCTTTTCATCTTATTTCGTCAACAATTTTCTCGAGATTTTGAACGCAAATTGCTCGTAATTGCAATTGAATCTCTTGTAATTGTTGGCTGATTTTCACATTTTTTTCATTTACTTTTTTTTCGTTTTTTCATATCAATCAATTTGTTTGTAAATGGTTTGACTTGAAATGCAAAGAGTAAAAATTAGGTAAATAAGGTGACAATTTATCGGAAGTAACTGAAAGTGTTCAGGATATTAGATGATGATGTTCAAACAAATGGAGTCATGAAAATATTTGATGATGAAACATTGTGCTCCAAGGATTGAATAAATTGTTGATGATTATGATCATGATGACAAGATAAATTGTCGTTAACAATTGAGAATCAATATAATGTTTAAAAGGGTTGATGAATAGAGAACTGAATTTACTAAAATTACAATTGAAGCCTTTTCGTCAACCTTTTTGGGTTTGCATGCTAATAAAGCCTTTCTTTACCCACTTGATTCATTTGTTATTGAGATGTTGCATTAACATTTAAAGTGAAACTTTTCCTTGTGATTCTTTAAAAACTTAAATCAACTGTAAGTGTATTAAGTTGTTGAAAAGGCAAGTAAAAAGTAATGATGAAAACAATTGATTAATGATGCTTTTGATTATCTTTTTGCCTTCATCTTCATTTTTGGATACTTTAATGTAATATTGTTTGGGGTTTCATAATAACAATGTTGTATAGATAACACATATACATTATAACAATGTGAATGAAGGCAGGGAAACAGATTTAGATGTTTACTAGTTAAGGTGAGAAATGATAAATTAGTTGACGCGAAACCATCAAAATTAATCATACCAATTGAAATACATTTCTTGCTTTCAGGTTTCATCAATCAAATTTAACAGTCATGAGATTAGTGAAGAAGCTTCAAAGTAAAAGCTAAATGCAAAAGGTTAAATTTACTGCAAGCTTCAAGAGGAACCAGAAAATGAAGATGAAATGATATTGGGCTGAAATGAAAAAACAACAATTTGCAATCATCAAACTTTTATAGCATTTCAATCCATCAGCTTAGAATCATTATCTGTACAGAATATTTTGAAACTCAGAAAAGCTGGAATTTCATTTAGAAATGAGCAAAAAACTTGAAGCTAAACTGAAGTCCACTTTCAGCTTCAAAGTAAAGTGAATTTGACCTTTTGATATCATTTGACTGCTAATTTTGATGAATCAATGATTCTAATTACAATTTTCTCGAAGACAAACGATATGAACTTTTCATGAAAATTCAAGCGAAATGAAAGTCTGAATTTTTGGATAAGAAGATGAAAATGTTTGAAGTGTAAAATGGAACGAAATTCATTTGAAATTGAATGCATGTTCAACGGTTCAATATGGTTTGATGTTCAGTTCGGGTTAATCTGCAGTTTATCTTCTTAGTTGATCATTTTGTTAATCAGATGTGTTACTGTGTTTAAGACAATTAATGATGCTTATGATAACTTAAGAGGATTACAAGGTTTATCTTGAAACCCATCATAATTTGGAGTCATTAGCCATTGTTAACAGAGTAAACAACTTGGATTTCAAGATAATACAGAAAGTATCATTGGAAGGTGAAAGTTTATTTTCATCCCAACTTGGACAGCTTTTTACCTGATTAATGATTTACAATAAAATTTAAATTAACCATTTTGAGAGAGGCAAAGTCTATCAATATGAGCATTTCTAGTCTAAAGTGCACACATTTGATACGAAATTTCATCAAACATCATCAATCAATAGTTAATTTGTATTCGTTGAACAGTAATTATCGTTGAAGTGTTGAATCTGTTTCATCTTTTAAAATCATTAAACAGTTTGATTCAACTCTTTTTTGCCAATCTTTACATCTTAATCAGATTAAATCATTTCAGTTTCTAATCACAAGACTAATTAGATTAAACAAGATTACAGTTTTCAAAATTCCGAGTTGATCTTTAATCTGTTGAATAATTAATCTTAAGCCATTTGAAAAAAGTCTTCTCTTGTAATCTCGCAATTTCAAGTTTGATGACAATTTTTGGTGAAAACCAATTATCGTAACTAAATTAAACTCTTAGGTTTAAAATGTTGACCTTTAAGAAAGTGAATTATGAAAATTTACCATCAATTAGTAAACATTGACCATAGCCATTGACCTTTCGTTTGAAAACATTTTTCATGTTGTGACAAAGTAATCGATTGAAGCTCTTTTTTTCATCTTCCTTAATGATTATGATGAACATTAATCAGTCTTTTATCACCATTCACATTTAATTCTGACACAGTTGACGTTAAAGCCTCACCTTTATTCCCATTGAAATGATTTCAGATGTAAACTTTTATTGATTAAAAAAGGGCTTTTCTCGTCAATATGACAAGTTAATCTAAAGATAATAATTTGGCCAACTAATCAAGGGTTGATTCAATTTTTTCTTGAACCAATTCGGACTCAATTGTGAGTTTATTTTAACACAAGATTGTATTTAAAGCAACACTAATCTTGGTCTTGAGTTACATCTTCAATGTTATAATTGAAAAGATTGGGAAATGATTAAAGAAATGTGAAAAAGAGAATAAAGCTGAAACTCAATCAGAATAACCTGATCTTTTGGATGAACTTTTTTTTCTTCTCTGTTGCAGTCTTTTTGCTTCATCTGGACAAAAAGGAGAGAAACAAGCAAACAATATTATTCAATGTTATCTGTTGACCCAAAAGTATCCAAAGGGATTGACCACTAATCTTTATCTTATTTGTAATGAGCAAATGGAAAAGCAAAGAGAAGAGAAAAATTGCTCGAAAATCAGAAAAAGCTCAAGTTCAAGTGGCCCAAAAGAGGAAGATGAAGATGATGGAAATGCCAATGACAGAATCTATCTTAATAAAAGTGGAAACTGATGTCAAAAGAGAATGATGAAACTCATGAAAAAAATAAACTTTCATTGTGAATTAGGTAAACATGATTATCATCAGATGCTTGATTAGAAAATATTTGATTATCTGATGAACAATTGTAACCTTTTCTGCATTCTTTCATCTTCTTTCACATAATCGTATTCACAATCAAGGTTGAGATCAAGTTATTGATTGGAACTGATTTGAATAATATGTTGAGGAACATGATAAATCTGAAAAGATTGAAATGTTTTCCTTTCAAGATGAAAATTTCAATAATTCCATAATTAGAATTGAAAAAGAAATATTGAAATGCTAAATGGAAATGAAATGAGCACTTTTTTGTTCCAGAGCTTGAAACGTTTCTTTTCACCTCAATTTTACTTGTAAAGTTAATATTGATATAATTGGAGTTGAAATTGAAATTTAAAAATAATTGATTCACTTTTTGAGTAGATTAAAGTTATCTGGGAAAAAGAGGAATCAGTATTAATCAGAATTAAGAGTTTGCCGTTCAGCTTTTTACATTATTATTATCATTTCAAATGTTTCTCTCTTCTCATCACACTCTATGTGAATAAACATTAAATTGATTCACAATCAAGTTGAATCTAGGAAAATTATGTAAATCATTTTTAACTCAAATTATGGTAATTTTCATCTCAAAACTCGCCTTTATTAAATTGTTATCAGAATGCATGATAATGTGGAACCACAAGAAATCTCAGCAGATGAAAAGAGGAAGAGCATGGAAAATGATGCAAAATAAAAGGAAAAATTTTCTACGTGAAAAAAGGGTCTCATTGTGTTCAACATTTGATGGGCAAAGGGCAACCTCTTTAGGTTGAAAGTTTCATTTATTGAGGCTCAAGTCACAGGTTCAAAAATGTTGATGTTGAGAGATGGAAAGAGTTGATTTGAAAAGAAATAATTTTCTTTGAAAAGTTGAAGTTTTCTTGATAACATGATTATGAACATGTATATGAAAAAGTTGAACTACCAGAGCTGAATGTTAATCAGAAAACTCACATTTTTACAAATTTAAAATGTTAATTCAAACCTAACCAGAAAAGCCAAAAACCTTTGATTATCCATAAAAAGTATGAAATCTTGGCTTCAATTTTTTACTTTCTTGGTAACTCTGATAAAATCATTTGAGCTTGGAAAATGAAAGGAAAAAAGAAGAAGCAACGAACAAAATGGAAAACATTTCCATCATCATTATCATCATGAACAAGTAACAAATTGAATATATCAGGTGTAACTAGCAACTATCATGAAATATTAGATTGAAAATGAAGGTGAAAAGAAGGCAGACTTTTCCATCTTCTGCATTACACCAGCTAATTTAATGGGATTTATGTTACCTACGTTTTTCTCATCATCAAATGAACTTTTCATTTCTCAAACTCATTTCTTAATCGCAAGTAAATAAGGTAAATATGAAGAAACAAACCGAACGCTCTTTTTTTGCTGCTGTCTTGATGATGATAATATTCACTCCCAGTCAACATTTTCTTCATCACTTTGTTCATCATGTTCGCCTCTCTCTTTTTTTCCTCATTTTCATCTTCTTTTTCATCTTCATCTTTTTTTTCTCTGTACACTTATACACACTAATTCAGTGTCTTTTCTGGGCCTTTAATATTTTGCCATTTTCAAAGGAATGAGATTTTTTTCATACTTTTTTGCTTCAATACTGAGATGAAATAAATTGAAATGTGAATGTGATGAAATTGAATAAAAGTTTGAGTTTAAAATTCCCATTGAGTACTTTTCTTGGGCTACTAATAGGCTTACAAGCCATTTAAACAAATTAAGACTATTCAACAAGATTGACTTTTAAGTGATCAACATTTTTAGATCATAATTTGGCTTCGCTTTCAATAGTAAAATCTTCCTTCTCTTCACATACTCAGTTAATCAGTTAAATTGACTTGGTTTTTTGCCCAAAATTTGAGTGTTTTTTATGCCTACTTTAAATGTTGCCTTGCTTCTTCTGTACTAATGTGTTGAGTTGCTCATCAGCAAAATAAGTAAAAATGCTTACTTTTTTATCATGCTTTTATCAATTTCATTTCCATTGAAAGATTTGGATTTTTTTTGCTCGAGCAATACTTTTTGTAAGACAATTTATTGGACTAATGTTTAACAATTGTTACCATTGACATTAAATTATCATAATAATAACGATAAATTATCAGCCTCAATTGATTTGTCAAAGAAATTCAATTCAAATTCAACTAATTTAAATGATTTTATGTGTCTGCCTTAAGAGCATTTCAAAAATATTTTATATTGAAATTGTTGGAAAAGTAATGAAAGACATTTTCATTTATTTTCAGAGTTCAATTAGATTTGATTAACAAGTGAATATTAAATTTAGACTAAAATGATTTCAATTTCAAGCTTATTTCTTCATATTTCAGATTAATTACTCATTGAGCAAAAGTGCAATTTTTGAGGAGAATTCAGATTTCTTGAAAATTCTGATTTCCATTCAATCCAATCTTTTATTTTCTGAGAGATTCGAGTTCTTTCAATTTTTAGATCGGAAATTTTCCTGCAATTTTGATTCATAACAAGAATCGATTTTATGATAACTTATAGCAACTGGGAGTGAGGAATGAATGATTAAACAATGCTGATAATTTGTTTAATTAGAGTTATTTACCCAATTAATAGAAATCTTTTCCTTTTTATTCTTTTACCATGAAATTTTTTTCATTTCCCTGAAGCAATAAACAACAACTAACAAGCTGGAAACAAAAACAAGAATCCAAAGCTAATGAAATAAAAATAAGCTAATAACGATGAGAAACACCTTAAAGATATTATTATCATCTTTAAGGTTGAACAAAGTTTAATGAGGAAAAATAATGATGAATGAGAAGGAAAAAAAACGAAATGAAATATTTATTAAGCTCATTTCAGTGCAATTGACATTCTTGCTGTTGAACCCAATACAGTTAATAGAGACACTGTAAACACAAGGAACGAATGGGAATCACGATTGACGACAAAAACTCATCTGAATGTTTAATAATAATGCTAATAATAATGGGTTGTGATATTGTGCCGTAAGGTAAAATATTTGTCCCATTATTTTGAATAATGTCATTATTCACACTAAATCTTGTACTATTACAAGGAAGTGAAAAAAATGCAAGAACCAAAACTCAATGTTTTTTTTCTCTTTTTTTCGGGTTAAATTTCTTTTCTCTTTTCGTTGCAACAGTCTTAGTCTTTCTTTCTTTCCTCCTTCATCATCATCCTTCTGATCATCTTTCAATTCCTCATGAGACTCAAATTGCATCTCAACTGCTTGAGGCGATAAAAATGATAAGAATCATCAATTTCTTAAATCACATAAATAGCCAAGTTGAGCTAACTTATCAAACTTGCTGTTTATATGGAATAAGCTGAGTAGAGATTTTTGCTTTGGCTTTTCATCTTTCATCTTCATCTTCACAACTTTTTCCCTGTTTAATGGTGAGTAAAGTTTACATTTTTCTTACTTCTTTCATTTTCTTCAAATAAACAGTTCCATCACTTGAATATGAATTATATTTGTTCAACAGATTTACTTTATATTATATCAAGATTATGCTCAATATTATAGAAAATAACTCCAAGTTGAACTGGGAGTTTTTTTTGCTTCTCACAATTGAAAGGAAAAGAAACAGATTCAACATTTGCAAGTTTCTTCTCATCGATGGATCCAATAAATCAAGGAATTGGTGATCGATAAGAGGTCAATTAGAAATTTGAATGAAGGAAAATTTTGAAGGAAAAATGAAAAGTTCGGGAAAAGCTTTTGGTGCATTTTTGAGGTGTTCAGGTTTAGTGGATGAAAAGGGGTAAAAATTTTACTTGTTGGTGAAGACACGAAATTAAGTGCAAAAGCTGATGGAATGAGAGGTTGAAAAGGGAAGGGAAAGAGTTGAGGAGAGTGAGGAAAATGAAGAAAAGGTTTACAGGAATGAGAGAACTGGATAAAGGAATCTTAAAAAGGTAAGGATTGATGATTATTTTCTGACACTCTACTTATGATCAATAATGGATAAGGTGTGAGAAATGTGATTCAACATTTTGTCAATGGTTGACTGAGTTATAAAAAGGAGAAGTGAGAGAAACCCAAAAAAAGAGTGAAAATGGAAGATGAAAGATGAGGAAAAATGATGATCAAAGATAAAAATGACGAGGATGACGAGAATGGTAAGGCAAGATTCATCTTTTTTGTTAATGATAACCAAAGGTCTGCAAGTTGAATCGATAAAAAGGATGTTTGACTCTCTCTCTCAATTGAAACTTTTACCTTTATCATGTTATTTTACTCTCTGTTGTTGGTTAACTTGATGATTCTGTCAGAAATGAGTTGAAATATTTGTCAATATTTTTCTCAAAGTGAAGTCAAAGAAGCAACATTTTAAAAGCTCGATAAATTTCACCAAAAGTAATGATCTTTGCAAGACAATATAATTGCTAATTAAATGAGAAAATTGCAATTCTGGTGATAAAAGGGTCAATATTGACTCTTTTTCCTCACTATTGTTGGCCTCATGAGATTGAATGAAATTTTCCATGAATGAGTTATGCAAATTTTGCCCTTTTCAATGGGTCAACATTGAAATCTGCAAATGAAACTTTTAACCTGGAAACTTGAAATTTGTTTGTTGATTTTGACCAAAAGAGGTAAACTTGAGTGAACATTATCATGAAAGGTTGAAAGGTTTGAATGAAGAGGTAAAAGGGTCAAATCTTAATTGCTTTTAATGTTAACTTGTTTCTCTTATTCATTGAGTCAAAGTTCAAACTTGAAACCTTTGATTTCATCAGTGTGTTCACCTCTTCTCAATGAATCTTATCGATATTATATAGACTAATGAAAGTTTTTCAACTAAATAACTTTATCTTGTACTTGAACGTTGATTTACTTTCACCGTCTAATTCATTGTTCATGTTACTTCATTTTCCTGTAAAGTCAATCAATCAATATATCAGCTATTTTTTCAGGTTCGCCTTATGAAAAACAAAAACAAAGTTCAAAGAAAAGAAATGAAGGTAAAAGGATGGATAAATTGACAATGTGAATTGATGGTAAAGATGATTGTTTACTTACAGTCGACTGAAAGATGAATTGTGTGGTTGTTGGATGAAGCTTCATTTGATGCTACACATGAATATATCCCAGTGTGGTCTTGTTTAAGTGGCTTGAAAATCAATGTTGATATAAAATCGTCGACCTTCTCTAAATGAATGTCATTCGTCAACGTCAAAGGTTGACCATTTTTAAACCATTGAATATCAATCGGCACATCGCCGGTTGTTATTGTACATGTCACTGAGGCTCTCATTCCTTCCTGCAGGTTGCCACCAAAACTGAAAGGCATTATCGTTGGTGCAACTGAAGTAAAGAGGTTGAACAAAAGAAAGATTTTAATGGATAATTAGTTGATTAGCTTTGTTAGTTGGTGGTTTGGGTGGCGATGGAATCTGAATTTCAAAAGTTCAAGTTTACAAATTGATTAAATTGCTTTTCACTTTTCATGTTTCCTTATGTTCTTGACTCGATTTAGCTTTGCTTTATGTTTTTTTCACTTGCTTGATTGGTGATTGAAATGATAAGCTTAACCAGTTTTTTGTTTCCAACTAATCTGATTTAGTGTATATGATAGGTTTTGCTGTCTAAATGAATTTAATCAAGCTGTACAAATAATAATTATCTTGTTCAGAATTGAATTGTTTCTTCTTATGATCATGATGGCGATGATGAGAAACATTGTAAAGCTATTTTGATTAAACTTTCAATGGTAAAGTGATTAATGCTTAAAGGTCTTTTAACATGATTGTTTGTTGTTACTTGTACTTTTTTGTTATCCTGGAAACAATCATTTGATTGTGTTAGACAAGGTTAATGATTAAAGATTGCCTTCTGATTATGTTGACTCAAACTACCATCATTATTATATCAAATATTGTATCATTAAATGGTTTAAAAAGATTTTGAAAAATTACATTTAAACGATTCGAGTAAACCTTGTTGCTATATTAAGTCTAGGGATCAAAAAAAGGAGTCAACAATCAATACAATCAACAAGAGTAAAAAATTTATCGAAAATAATTGAAACGATTAAATAATTTTACCAAAGAAAAGTCGATTTTCAATGAAACTCAAGTGCAACTCAGCAACCAAGCCAACCTATTGACTGATCTTGATGCCTAACAAGTCACTCTCCAAGAGCAACTGTCTGGCCTTGTCAGTGAATCAGTCATGAATCTTGCAAAACTTGAATTGACATGAGACGTGACTTAAAGGCTGTATCATTTGTCACTTGCCTTGTTGATAATCAACAAGATCATCAACTGACCAAACTTTGATTTTTCACGTCCCAATAAATGGACATCATTTTTAATTGTGAATCTATCATCTAATTAAAACGTTACCTTTGCTTCATTTTAGCTTAATTTGGATTTTCTTCTTCTTCTTTTCTCCATTGCCTTTCTTCCCTTTCTATACTATTTATACAGCTTTCTTATATTTCAACTCCCAGTAGGTCTGGGAAGGTAAGTTCATTTTTGCTAATAAAAAGATTTGAGAAAAAGTAACATACAGAACTTTATTTTCATCACAATTAACTAACAATTCTCTCAAGATTTGTATTGTTAACTTTTTGCTGGTACATTAATTAGCAAACTGAGCTTATATAAGATGAAAGTAAATTCAATTAATCAGATTAGAAACATAGTAAAAGGTAAAGGGTTATAAGATGCAATATCAGAATAACAAGCAGAAGATGATTTTTTCCTGATATTCAATGGATATTAAGCGAGAAAATGAAACTTCATCAGAAGATGTTTCAATGGTTTTTTGAATTGATATTGAATTCAACTTTGCATTACTGAAGGAAAACAATTTCAATTTACATTTTAAATTGATAGTTTTTTCAATATTTTTTACCTTATCAATCCTTAATGAACTGACCAAAGGATGGGAATACAGTTTTGGTTATAAAAATATCTGCATAATCTAGTTTAATCAAGAATAATCTGAAAAAGTGATGAATGAAAAAGGGTTAAATTTTAATTTCTTTTGATAATCTATCAAACCTTTGTAAACTTATGCAAACTGAAATTAGATGAAACTTGCTCTAATTGTTCATTCATGGAAACAATGAATTTTGAAAAGGACTTTGAAATGATATAAAAAACGCAATTAAGAACAAAAGTTGGAAAAGATTTCTCTGAAATAATGATTTCGGTTGAATTTTTTCGCTAATTTGTTTGGTGAAATGTTTGAATAGTTTGTTGTCCACTTGAATAGTGAATGGAAATGCATTGAGTCCAATTAAAATTTAAATAATGACATTTGATTTGTGAATATCAGTCGTGTTAAACTGTGACCCTAAACACCTTTCCCATGGATTTTAGGTTATAATAGATTATGTCAACCATCATGAGAATGAATTTTCACAAGAGAAAGAACAAACAAAATGAACAGACTGAAAGGAAGATAAAGAAGAGGGAAAAGATGAGCAAAATGAGGAGTGGAAAGCAAGAAGAAAGGGTAAAAGATGAGAATGGATGAATTGAAAAGGAAGAGCAGAAAAAAGGATGAGAAAAGATGTTTGCGTTATCTTGCCCTCATCCTTTTCTTCCACTATCAATTGGGATCAAACTGAGCTATTCTTGAACCAAGGTAGTATCATGATTCAGGGAATGAATAGATTCACTCCTTGCATGATGGTAACTCACAGAGAGACATACACACATCTAAATGTCAACCAAAGGTTTATGAATAATGCAACAATAAAAACCAAATAAACAAGCGTAAGCTTATTGTCCAACTTTGCTTTAGATTAGTTTTTATCAATGTATATCATGTTATTATTATGATATTTGTATTAATATTATGATTAGTTTGGAGAGACTTTCATTTACTTTTTTTGCCTTATAACTCCAATCAAGTAATCAAGTGAAGAAAGTTTTTTGCTTTTTTTCGGTTAAAGGGTTTACTTACCAAGAACACGAACTGAAACTCGTCTTTCAGCTGATCGACCATCTTTATCTTCAACTAGGCACTTATATTCACCTTCGTCTTCTTGCCTGAAAACATTGTGGACAACTAATGTACCATTAGGATAGACTGTTTGACGTCGATTAATAGGAAGCTGACGATCACCTGAAAGAAACATTTTATAAGTTTAACTTGAATGGAAAAAATTTTGTGAAACTTTCAACTTGTCGATTCTCAGTTTTTGACAGATAATCATTTATAAGCAACGTTTCAATGTTTTTTACCATGAAAATTTAAATTGAAAATGAAATCATTTCTTGATATTTTGTATCATTTTTTGCAACAAAATATTGCGTTTCTTGTTTTGGTAAATATCATTGGTAATGGTTTTAAAGGTTAAGATTAATGGTTGGGTTTGAGTGTAAAAACGAGATGAGAAATGTTGATCAGTTTGTTGACCAGAATTTCGTGAAAAGCGAGTTTCTTGTCTCATCAGTTAAAATTGAAAAGATTTTCAAAATTAAGGTCAATTCATCTTTTTAAACAATAATGTTGACAGGGAAGATGATGATGAAGATGGCGATGTTGAAGATGGGAAAGTTTGGATTGTAACAATTTGGCTTTATTTATGCTCTTTTTGTATTGTTACGAATCATTAGTTTAATATAAGTGACCTTTTTTATTTTTCATTCACTTTTTTTATGGTCAAATTTAATCAGAACATTGTTGACCAGAGAGAGCAAAATAGGGAAAAATATTTCATGATATTATCATTTCTGATATTATTATTATGACTATTATTGTTGTAGATATTACATGATTCAATATAAAGGAATTAATTTAAGTTAAAAGTTTTTCGCTTTCTTCTTCATCTTTTTGCTTACAATAAAGTATTGGAAGAAAAGAAAAGAATCCGGAAAAGGATAAGTTAAGTTATCAGGAAATATTGAAAGAAATGATATTTTCGTTTCACTTTTTTTTCAATAATAGATCATTTCTTTCATTCAGTCTTTCTTTCCATTTGCCATTCTCATCTCTTTCCATTCTTGAGATTATTTTTACTTCAATGAACTTTTAAATGGTAACAGATGATGATTGACTTCATGATTAGGAAGGAAATATTGTCAATTAAGTATTGAAAAGAGAGGAAGAGGATGAACTCCGGTCATTCTTGCTTGTCACATAAGTGCATTTTCAATCAGATTTCATTCAATAACGAGGGAAAACTATTTTGCCATCTTCAATCATTCAATCAAATTGTTGAACATTTAACCATCAACCAATTCAATGTTATTCAAACAATTAAACAAAATATTAAATCTCTGGTAGTATAATGGTTAGCATCCAATTGCCTGATTACAAGCTGATTGTTTACTGTAAGGCATAGCATTCAATTTGCACATTGAGAATGCTTCTTTGACTATCGACAAGCATTGAATTCTGGATCAATATCAGGCAAAAATGAGGTTTCACTAGGCAAGTTGTTGATTGGAGTTTTGTATTGACATGATCAAGGTGGTTTGATGAAAGGTGAATTATCAAACACGATAACTTTTCTTTAGATTTTGGTGATTATTTTTTGCTTAACCTGCTATAGTTTGCTTTTTCCTTGATTACTAGCCATTCAGTTTCATGAAATTCTCGTTTCCTCCTCCTTTGCGGTTGAAAACCTGGTTAGCTAATTAAGTTAAATCAGATTAATTAGAAATTATTTGTGGTTAAACAGCACAAAAGGCACAAATGCAAACCTTTAATCCAATCTATTGTATTGAGTAAACACAATTGATTCCTGTGAGATTCATTGAAAAATAACTCATTGGGAAATGGCGACTGAACAAACAAAATCAAGATACAGGGAGAAAAAACAAGAAGGCAAAAACAAATTTCATGTAATCATGAAAAGAACGAAAAGAGAACTCAAATGAATTAGTTGCTATCGAGTCAATTAAACATTATTAAAAACAATTGTAACTCTTAACTATCAATTGGTAATGAAACATTTGTTTAATGTTACAAAGTCAATGATGAATAAATAACATGAAAAAAGGCTAATTGAACTGTTAATTACTGTTTGAACATTGAACAGTTTCAAAATGAAACGAAATGAAAAAAAGTGGAAAATGCTGAAAAGGAAAGAGATTGAAGAACGAATTGAATGTTGAATTGAACATTGAATATGTTTTTATCAAAATTTTTCCGCCTTTTATTTCAATTTTATCAACCGGAAGGTGATTCTTGTTTCCAAAGTAAACATGAATAATATTGTTCATCACATTTTGAGCACAAAATATACAATATGTAATATCAATAACAATAAGAGGATGAAAAGATTGTTGGTCATAAATAAAATAATGTTCAAGTTTCAACAATTGAATTGAAATACAATTGAAAGGAAATTGAACATTTCATGAATCGAGTAATTTTTACTGAAACATTATATTGAAGGGAGTAAGAAAACATGATAAACATTGGAATAAGAATTAACTCCATTTCAGAGTTTAACTTATTTCAAACTCTATTTTCCTGTGATACTGATAATTTTAATGGATATTAATTTCAGTAGGAAACCAAATCATTTAGCATTGTATTCGTGAATCTTATCAGAACAGTTCATTGCCTTGAGCAGTTGTTTCAAGATTTTCCCATATTTTTGCCTATGTGTCTATCAGTGATTCTGTTCATGATAATATAATAAGCGTGAGATTCTCACTGGGAGTTTTTGTTTTTTCTGTATCAAATTTCCTGAGACTTTGTTTGCTTTTGGAATGGAAATTTACTCAGATTCAGACTGGCCGATCAACTCTGAGATTAGCTATCATGGAGTGAATCGAGTAGGATTCAGAGGAAACAGGGATAAGTTTCAAATGCCTCCTCCTGAGAAGTGATGAAACTTGAATGTGATTCAGAAAAGTTACAAATGAAAGTGAACAAAAAATTGGAGGAAAAAAAGGTTAACTTGATGTTTTGGTGTAAAAAATAGGAAATTATAATAGTATGATGTTCATGAGTATGGTGATGATGAAGGATGAAGAGGATTTTTCTCATTTACGATTAGTCTTTGGTTTTTTGCTTCTCTTTCTTTCTTTTCTTGTACGGTTCAAATAATCCGAGGACAACTCCCTGTATTCTGGGGATCTCATGAATGCTTTTTGGTTTGAATCTTAAACGATGACATTGTTCATCGAAGTGTAAGAATCGGTCAGAACAAGAAGGGAAAGTTGAAGAGAAAACAAAAGTTACACCAAAATTTGTTACAACTGGTAACTTCAATGGATAACTTTGTCTCATCTCTTTTTTTTCACTTCTTGTTTGGTTAATAAAGTTGACAGAGTGAAGAGGAAATAATAACTCAAAGATGTTGCTGTCTTGTTTAACCATTGTAAACCAACCAATTCATTTGGTTTTCATGTTGAACACTTTTCAACACCATTGTGAGTTTAAGTTTAGGTTCAGGCATTATTTGAGTAGTAAATTTATCTTTTTTTCATGTCAAAAAATGAGAATAAACAAATTATTTTCCGCACAAAATGTTTGCCATTTTGCTGAATGTCGAGATGTTGAGATGATCTCAATGTATCTCACCTTTGAACCAGGATAATGTTGATAAACGATAGACTGAGTATGGACAATTAATGTAAATTGGGCGACTAGCAACAACAGTTAAATTTCTCATTAATTTAATAAATGGTGGACCAATAACGTTAATCCAGGATTGAGCCGATTCTGATCCTAAGTCATTGATTGCGGTGCACTCGTAGCGGCCACCCTCTTCAACGCTTACACGAGATATATTGATGAATGAGATGACTGAACCTTCTGAGGAAACATAATCACCGATCCGAAGCCGAGCTGAATCAGAGACTGGATAGCCATGAGTAGTCCACATTATTTGAGGTAAAGGATTGCCTTTGGCAGCACATCGTAAGGATACCATTGAGTCCGGTGATACAGTCACATTGGACGGTCGCTTTAGTAACAATGGTGCTTGACCTAAAACAAAAAGAGAGAAAGAGAAGAAAAAGTAAGATAAACATGAGATTTACAAATACTATCAGAATGAGATCAGGATGAAATCAGAATAGGAAATGTGAAGGAAAGGGGAAGGAGAGAGCAGAGATAAATCACATGAAATAGAAAATGAAAAAAGAAGATTGAAGAAAAATAAAGAAAGGGAAAAATAGATAATGGATAAGAGGGAATGTCACTAGAAAACGATAAAATAAATATAATATAAGGTTCTAGGAGGGAAATGCGAAGACAAAAAGGAAGAATAGTAAAGACATTGCCTTAAATCAAGACAAATGTCTAAATTATTTTGATGTCTCTTTGTTCTGCTTCAACGATTTCCAATATATTGATATATTCTTGTAGAGAAATTTTTAGCTCCATTCAAGAATTGTTGAATCTTGAAGTTGAAACAGAAAAGAATAGGAGAAGAAGAAGAAAATAAAAGTTTATTTGGTTGCCTAAACTTGTTAGATTATCTTGCAAAATTTTGTCTTCCCTTTCGCCGAGCTTTCCTCATCTTGTTAACCTTTTATGAGTGTTAAATTTTTGATGGATAGTTCAATTTAAACAATTGACAGGTCATATTGGGGAGAGGATAATAACAGTCAAATGGAGGAAGAGGATAACCATTGTTAAATACGCACCATAAGCTTGAGACAAAAGAGAGTAAGTTAACATTAAAATGTAGTGAAAGGCAAGCACTTTAACTATGGAAGATAACATCACTTTAACCTTTGATTTACAATTGTGTATCAATTATATTAACATAATCCGTGTGCTATTAAGACGTTAGTTTAGCAGTTGAAAATTGTTGATATCACACATTAATAAAACACTGAAACAAATGTAAGCAACACACAAAAATTTTTCGTTGGCTTTTCTGTTTCTTGCAGTCCTTCACTTTAGGAACACAAAAGTGGACATTTATAATTATTGATGTTGTTGTCAACTTAATTTTGGCATAATGTTGGCTTGATGATCATTTTTGACACATTAACTGGAAATTAAAATGATTGGCTATTGGTTAAAGTTGAGCTGGAAGTTAAAGTTTGTCCGATTATAAGATAACTGGTAAAACATTGTTTTAATGTTAACATTTTGAGGCAACATTTGAGTGATATAAAATGTAATGAAATAGATGTGTACAAAGACAGAAAGAGAAAGAGGTAAAATAAAAAAGGAAGAAGAGGAAGAGAAAAGAAAGAGATGGAAATTCTTGTAATATTCACATCTCAACTGAATGTTGACTCGGAATAACACTTTTATCCTCATATAAACATGTTCACCGTTCGAATAAACTCTGACTCTCACTTTGATTGAAACACTTTTATCGTTATATGCAGCGTCATCTTTCGGTTTAACGAAAAACAATATTATTCTGAAAGATTCTTGATTTATTAAATTCTTGGAAATTGATTTAATAATTGTCAGCTTATTCCTCTAAATTTAAAGAAATTAAAATTGAATTAACAAGATCGGTGATCTTAGAAGGGCTTAACAACTCGATTTAGGGTATTCAAGAGTCAATAAGCAATCTAAAGTCACTTTTTTGATACAATGTGATATAAAATGAAATGATTGCCAATTTTGTATTATTTCAGTGAACCTTTTGCAAGCTTTGTTTGAAGATTTAATCGATTGTGTTCCAGCGATATTGTGTTTAGCAATTAATTATTGTGTTCAGCTGTTTATTCATCGCCAGGCAATCATAATCTTAATATGGTTTATTTGAAGGCAGTTTACATGATTGACTGTTTATTGGTTAGGTTGTGATTGGTTGCTAATTTGAGGAATTTTAAGAGGATGATGGAAATTAAGAATTGAAATTGTTTTTTAATTGGGAAAAGGAACGACTTGTAACGTAAAAACGTTAACAAATGATTATTCAAGCGAAGTTAATTGTTAGCTTAAAAAAACGGTCCCTTTATGTTGTTGCTATAGTTACACGGGGCTTTTTTGAATTTTAGTTAACCGCCTTCTTGATTCAATATCATTGTCTTGATTTTGTTAACAAACTTCCTCTCCTTTTGGTGTTTGCTGATCAACATTTCTTTAATTTGTTAATAGATACATTTAACCTAATTAACATGACTCTTTCGGAAAGTAATAACGAATTCAAGTTGACTTCACCTCCAGAAGATTGTATTCAAAGTGTTAAATTTGGATTGAATAGTTCACAGTTTTTACTCGCTGCTTCTTGGGATACAACTGTTCGTTTATATGATATTTCTGTCAACAAATTGAAAACCCAGTATAAACATAATTCACCGGTTCTTGATTGTGCGTTTCAGGTAAGCTTTCTTGTTTGTTTCTCAAGTGAATAAGTAAAATATAACTCATTGGAAATTTGTATTTCATTAGGATTCAAATCATGCCTGGAGTGGAGGGTTAGACCAGCAAGTGAAAATTTTTGATTTTGTCTCTGGCAAGGAAACAATTGCTGGTACTCATAATGGAGCAATTAGATGTGTTGAATATGCACCAGAGATAAATGTTGTCATTACTGGAGGTTGGGATGCTTGTATCAAATTGTGGGATCCAAGAGCACCCGCGCCATCGGGATCTTTTGCTCAACCTGAAAAAATCTACACAATGGATATATGTGGTGAAACACTTGTGGTTGGAACTGCTGGTCGCCGTGTTCTTGTTTGGGATCTAAGGAACATGTCTTATGTACAACAAAGACGGGAATCTTCTTTGAAATATCAGACAAGATACATCAAGTGTTTCCCTAATAAACAGGGTTACGTTCTCAGTTCTATAGAAGGCAGAGTATCTGTTGAATATTTTGATCCTGCACCCGAGGTTCAAAAGAAAAAGTATGCCTTCAAGTGTCATCGGAACAAAGATACAGGAACAGGAATTGAGAATATTTACCCTGTCAATGCAATCTCGTTCCACAAAGTGTATAATACTTTTGCTACCGGTGGCTCTGATGGTTATGTCAACATATGGGATGGTTTCAATAAGAAGAGACTTTGCCAATTCCATAAATATCCAACCAGCATAAGTTCACTCGCTTTTTCACCTGATAACAATTATCTAGCTATTGCATCTTCTTTCCTTTTCGAGACGAACCAATCCCAAGATATCCCTGAGGATAGTATCATCATTCGTAGGGTAACAGATCATGAAACTAAGCCAAAGTGAGGGATAATTTATCCTAACCATTTTTCTAATTTTCTCTGTCAACCAATGTTTTCATCCAATCAATGTCTTCTCTTGCTTTTAATCTGGACTTTTCATCTTCCAGAAAACTTGAGGTTTTTTTATAAAAAAATCTTGCCATTGCACTTTGCATAAATTATGTATTCTATTGTTTTTTTTTGCACAAATCCAAAATATTTGATCTTTATTAATAGTTAAAAGCATATTTAATTAATGCATTCGGGTTTTGTGAAGCATCTCAAAGTGAAATGTGGAATTGAACACTCAAATGATTAAATTGTGTTGCTCAAAAAAAATAAGCATTAGCAGGTAAATCTTCGGCAAATGTTGCATCCCAGCAGGACTTCGTTTCTTTTAATTTACCATTTCGAGTCTTTCCATAGTAGTTATAGTGAACATAAACTGATTCGGGGGCTTTCGATGCCTCGATCTGGACTGTTTTCGGAGAGCTTGCTTTAGCTTCACCAAAATCACTATTTAGATTTTTCTTTTGCGATAAATTCGGGGTCTTTTCAGTCAAGGTCTCAGAATCTTGAGTATATGGAGTTGTCGATTCCGGATCTTCGCTTAAATTTTCTTCACCAATCGAGTTTTCTTTCTTGACTTCGATACCTGACTCCTGTGAGGATGTAATCGAAGTTATTTGCGGCTGGTCCAATTCATTTTTGTAAGATACATTTCTTAAAACTTTTGAAAGAATTGGTTTGTTTTTGCGAAAAAATGGATGTTCATATTCAAGATAATTTGTTTCGCTATTGACTTTACGGAATCCATAAATGTTTAGTTGTCTAAGAAACGCTTTGAGAATTACTGTTTTAAAACCCAACTGATTGGTTCTCAAAATATACTGAAATTCAACTGGATCAATACCAATAGCTGTTCCATCTTTCCGCCATTCAACTGCTTGTATTTCTTTGGACTCTACAATATCCCAAAGCTTTAATGGAAATTTGTTCGGTGTTTTTGGAAATTTTTTAGAGTTAGTTTTAGTTTGTTGTTTAAATATTGGCTGGTGACAGGTTGATTGTTTGTGTTTAAGCAATTGTAAAGATTTACTTCTCGTTAAAACCATTTACTGAATGAAGAAGCAAAAGCAAAGAAAATATTCTGAACCAAATAAATAAATTGAGGTTGTTGAAATGTTGAGACGAAATTTGATGTAAAATTTGATGGTCGGTAAGCGATGAACAATATACCAAGGAAAGGTGTGAATCAACTTTCTTTCGCTTTTTTCTGTAATCGAATCCTCACGATAATTGTTGAGTATTTTTGTCCGGGAATTACAAATTTTGCAAACCTACGATTTAACCATAAAAATTAGATTTAAATGCAAATTCTGTCACATAATTCAACAAAACAGAGGCAGATATTAAAATAAAAGATTTTATATAAGGCTCTGTCACCGTACATAAGAAAAGAATTTCCCTTTTCGTTAATAATTGATACAGATGTTGACAAGTGAAAAAGATCGATTGACGTGGATCTTAAATGATAGATCTTTTATACTAATTTTTTTGCTTCAAAGAAACTCTTAAGGTGTTTCATTTGCCAGAATCCCATGACGAGCAAAATGATTGTTTGTCCCAAAGACCACCATAAAACTCTCGAGTTGGTACTTTCACTGGTCTGTCTAAACCTTTCCTCTCTATATCTCTGGTAATTCTGCTCTTTTGTGATCTGTTCGACTTGATCGAGAAGTTGTCTCACACGTAATTGCAATTCGCTGAGTTTCTCCTTCTGTTGAACATGAGCGTAATCAACAGCGTGTTCACCAACTTGAATATCCAAGTGAACTCTTAGCTGAGAACCAGCAAACCATCGAGTAGAGTTTGAATACAAACAGATAACGTGCTCACCAGGAACATGAGATGTAAATGAGAATCGTCCTTCAGAGCTGTAAACTGTGAGAGAGGAATAATCTCAATTAGTTTTGATAATACAGTTACATTGAGTCAAAAGTGACACTTCATTCATTGCTGCCTAAAGCATCACAAGAGCTCATCAAATCAAGCTATTTAGGATAGCATAATCATAATAAAACTTACCCTTAGATAGCATTATTTTATCATCAGGATCCCTAACCTCCACATGCATTCCAATTCCCGGTGATGATGGCATGTAACCACCAGTTTGTGGATCAAACAGTTGACATTTGTAATTTCCTACAACAAGAGTTTCATCTGGTATCTCTTCTATGAAACATTTTCTCTCGGTTTCCCCTATATGGAAATAAAGGCAATCAGCCAATTGAATTATAAAAACTAAAAATAAAGTTACTGAAACACTAGATTGAAACATAATTAATACCACTGATTATAAAACTAATCGTAAACAATTTGGTTTGTGATCAACCTTATTTTAAAAGATGGCTAAAAGACACGTTAACCAGCTTTTACGGCTAAGCAAAACATGTAATCAAATAGCGACATCTATATGCCACAAAACCAATATTAGGTCCTTAAAAATTCAGATTTTCGGCTAATTTTCTTGTGGATAGCAATTTTTTGACAAAATTTTGTTAAAATTAAGCCAAAAGTGCAATTACGTTGAGCATAAATCGTGAAAATTTAATGTATTATCAAGGTTTTTATATAATAGCCGGAAATTGGTGCATAAATGTAATCTATCGATAGTTGTATTTTTATCGATATCGATATGTGTAATGTTTTGTTTTGAAAACATCAAAGCAATGAAATAAATCACATAAGATTAATTTACTAATTGTTTTCTTTAATCTTTCTCTGCTAAATTAATTTTATTTGCATACTCCACCAACAAAGCCACCATGACTTCATTATTAAACTTGGTCAACATTGGACGTACTCTTGGTGGTAGAACTTCATCTACTCTTACCTTCATCAAAGGTCACCAAGCTGTTGGTGGTGTGTTAAGTAATTTATCTAATTCTAAAATTGAACAAGTTCGTGGAGCTCGTCAGTGGTGGCCTGACAGACAATGGTATGAATCATGGGAAACTCCTTTAGGTGTTGCTATCGATGAACCAGAACTTGAATGGAGGCCTAAACGTAATGACTACATCAGGGAAAAGCCTCATGAAAAAGTGATCCAAAATGCTAGATTCAACTTTGGACCTCAGCACCCTGCTGCTCACGGTGTACTTCGACTTATTTGTGAAATTGATGGTGAACAAATCATAAAATTGGATCCGCATATTGGACTTCTCCATAGAGGAACCGAAAAACTGATGGAATATAAAACATATACTCAAGCCTTACCCTACATGGATCGTCTTGATTATGTTTCTATGATGGTCAATGAGCAATGCTATTCTTTGGCTATTGAAAAGTTATTGAACATGGAAATTCCTAAAAGAGCTAAATATATTCGAGTTTTGTATGCTGAAATTACTCGTTGTTTAAACCACATGATGAATATTGGAACTCAAGCTCTTGATTTGGGTGCCATTACACCATTTTTCTGGCTTTTTGAAGAAAGAGAGAAATTATGTGAATTCTATGAACGAGTATCTGGAGCTCGTATGCACGCAGCTTATGTTAGACCCGGTGGTGTCAATCAAGATATCCCTTTAGGTTTAATGGATGACATTTATCAATGGGCAACTCAATTTCCTAATCGTATTGATGAAATTGACGAATTGCTAACTGGCAGTGAAATTTTTAAAGCTCGAACCGTTGATATTGGAGTGATTTCAGCTGAAGATGCTCTTAATCATGGATTCAGCGGGGTAATGCTTCGAGGTAGTGGTATTAAATGGGATTTAAGAAAAACTCAACCATATGACGATTACCAAGATTTTGAGTTTGATGTTCCAGTAGGAGTTAAAGGTGACTGTTATGATCGTTATCTTTGTAGAATGCTCGAAATGAGACAATCCGTTCGAATAATAGAGCAGTGTTTGAATAAAATGCCAAGTGGTCCTGTTAAAGCTGATGATAATAAAGTTGTTCCACCATCACGAGCAGATATGAAATCTTCTATGGAATCATTGATTCATCATTTCAAACTTTTCACAGAAGGTTATCAAGTTCCAGCAGGATCAACTTATACCGCAGTTGAAGCTCCAAAAGGTGAATTTGGACTTTACCTTGTTTCTGATGGAACCAGCCGACCTTATCGTTGTAAAATCAAAGCTCCTGGATTCGCTCATTTAGCAGCCATAGATAAACTTTGTGCAGGTGCATTCCTTGCTGATGTAGTGGCCGTCATTGGTACTTTAGATATCGTTTTCGGTGAAATAGATCGTTAAAAAGAGCGTTTATAAACTACAGTAAATTTATGGACTTTCAATATTTTTGGGGTTACTCCATCCATTAGAATAGTTAATATATTTTTCTTACTTTGATCACTGTCTACAGTTAATCGCCTTCTTATTAATCTGTCTTTTATGAAATATTTTCAAAACAAACAAAACAAAATTGATAATCAGAAAAAGTAAGAAACAGAAATAGGAATATATTAATTATTCCAATAGCTGAATTAACCCCAAAAATATCGAAAGTCCGTAAATTTAAAGTAATTAAAATGCCATGTAATGTAAATCCTTTTTTCCGTCACTTGTTCAGTGAGATGAAAATCTCAAAGGCTAAAGTGAATTTTATTGTTAAATAAAAGTCCAAAATTGTACAGTCTGGTCAAAATTAACAATTTGTAGTCATTTATCAACTTTCTGATAAACAATTGAATGCTATTTTACGTTATTAACCTTATTTGCTAATGTTTATTTTCAATTTGGAATACAAAATCGACTTTAATTTTTTTAGCAAATCAAAATCTATTCATAAATTTGATATATTCCTGTCAAACAAACTATAATGGTTAAAAAGTGTTGAATGATGTTGATTCAATATTAATAAGAAAACGATTGTCCTGGCATGAATTCATTTTCAATGAAATTTACTCTCTCATTTTAATCATCCTTAATTTGAGGTAATTAACGCGACTCGGTTTCATCAGAATATCATTATAAATATAAATACAATGTTTTGCATGAGTTAATCCATGAAAAGTTTGTCTTTAATGGGAGAAATAAATACGGTAATATGTAACTCTCATGTTAATTATGATCATGTGTGACCATAACTGTAGCTGATTAGAATGTTAAAATTGTGCCAAAAGTTGAGTTAATTGAGGATCAAATGAAAAGATTAATCAATCGAAATAAAACCGTCAAATGGTTAATCTGATAACAAGATTAAAGCGATTCAATAAGACAGTTGAGAGTAAGAAATGATTAATTCATTGGCAGATTAAAAGATATGGTCAACACAAAAATAGCTGTTCAACAATTGAATCAACAAATGCAAGCTTATACAGCAGTGGTCAGGGTTAACTGGATAGGAAAACAACTAACAAATGTTAGGCCTTAAAAGCTGTCCAAAGCTGGCCACACAAACAAAAGGTTAACTCAACACTGACTTGTATTCAAATGTATCAGCAAATGTAAGCTGAACAATTAACCAAATTCAAGTTAAAATGTTATCCAAATAATTTGACGCTTAGTTTGCTTTTAATGGAATCCATGATTGCATTAATGTTGAAGAGTGAAAATGATTTAAAAGGTTGATCCTACAATTGGTGTTGACTTGAACAAATCAAGGTGAATATGAAGACGGCAAGATAATGGTTGATTCTTACCTATACAGCAATCTACTGAAATAACACATGGAATTCCCTTGATAATCAGTTGCATGTTAACATGATTTAGTGTAAAGGTTTGGTGATAGGAAGAGTTGAAAGGAGTAAAATGAAGGTGCATAGTAAAAGTATAATGTATAACACTTTTGTATTTGTTATAACTGATAACTTACCATTGGATCAGTTTTGATATGAAACCTTCAACAAGCAAAAAGACTTATTACTTTACACATTATTATCATTATTATTAACAACCATTTTCACTGTAATAACAGTAATACTAATAATAATAGTAATAAGTATTAAGACGATTGATGAACACTTGCAATATGTGTATAGAGTTGAAAGGCATTTTGTTGACTTGATTGTTCACCCTTAAATATTTATGATTCAATTGTGAACATCTCTCAGCACAACAACAACAATCCAAAAACCTATCAAAGTTAATATATTCATTTGTTATTTATATTTACATACAATTTCATTTCAACTTCAATAATCAGCTTCCACTTTTGATTACATTTGTGTATGCATCCAATATTATCAAAAATGTACACTTTAAACAGTCTATCAATCTTTAGTCAACTGACTTAACAATTAACGGTGGAAATTTAAATTAACCTGTTAAACGAAGAGTTAAACATTAATCAATTGACTGGTTAACTTTTTACCTTTGAATTGAATCATAATAAATGGCCATTACTAATGTATCTTACAACTCCAATAATTATTGACTTAAATGTGGTTAAATGTGTAATGAATATATTAGCTATTTGGTTGAAATGAATGTTAAATTAACTTGATTAGCTTCTTGTTTTGTGCTTGTAATGATTATAATTTAAAAGTTATTCAAATTATTATGCTCATGATAAATGGTTTAATGTTCAATTTGATGGATTAACCTGTCCATTAAATTGTAATCTAACCAGCAACTTTTATTATAACTTTCCAGCTTTTTTTACCTGCTCTTGTTAATACAACAGTGAAGCAAAAAAAAACCTTAAAACAATTCAATTATGTTTCTCATGAGACTTCAGTTAACTAACAATAACTTTAGTCAGTAATTTAACCAGAGTAACAATCAACTTAAGACTAAAGTTGAGTTTTAAAAAAAGCAGTTGATTATCACTTTACATTTGGAGTTGATTCTCATTGGAGTTTAATTGACAGTTTTAAAATTTTGTTATTTTCAGGTAAAACAAAGTGTTTAACAATTGTAATTGCGGTTTAGCCTTTTATTTGAACAATAAATTATTCAATAAGATTGTTAAAGTAATCAGAGTTGATTTGATTGGTAACAAAATTGAACCAGAATCTTTGATTGATTCATTTGAATTGACTTCACTGGTTGAAGTGACATCGCTTGAAATCCAACTGGTTTTGGGTGCAATTGTGGTTAACTCGGAAGGTTGAAGTACGGTTGAATTGTCAATCTCAGCGCTATTTGCTTCCGAATCTGAATCCAAATTGTTATCGTCTTTTGTTGAAATTGAATTGTCAATTGCTTTTGAATAATCCTTAACTGTTGAGAATAGAAGATGAAATTAGATTAAAATTGAATTGGTATTAAAGGTTGACCAATAAGTTAGGTTTTTTTGGGTTAAAACAAAAGTAATGGTTACATGTTTAATGAAGTAAAACCGCAAAAACTCAAAGTGATTTGTATTATACATTGGGATGAGATTTACGGTTTGTTAGCTAATAAATAGTTAAAGTTGAGGTAAAAGATAATTTTGGCGTAAATTGATGATGATTACTGTAATCTAGATTTAGTAAGTTAGTTTGATATGAAAATATAATTTAAAGGTAGAAACATTATCAACAGTGAATCAGTTAATTATTAATAACATTTTCTTCCTCCAAATGATCTTGCTAATGAATAAATCTAACCTGGATCAACATTTATAAACTCAAGTATCAGTTTGATTTACTAATCATAATGATGGTGATTCCATGATGATAATAAACACGTTGAATAGCAATCAATTATTCAACAACTCAAATACTAATCTTAAACACTTGAAAAGGATAAACAGAAAGATTACATTTCTAGTGTTAAACAGCTGACCATCACTGGCTACTGTTTACCAGTGTAATTGGTCAATTGAAGGATATCTTGTTGAGGTTAAAATGGTTAACATAAGGTAAAGTACTTGTTTTAATGATTCAAAACAAATGACTGTAATATTAAATAGGAGCAAGAGACTGAATTGCAAGGTAAATTGTCATTGAAATACGTGTTGACTTGGATAATTATTCAATTGAATGGGAGTTGATTAAGGGACTGACTGGGAGTGGTTCAGCAAATACCTTTTCATCATCTAATTATTAACTTGGTGAACCTGTGACTATTGGTATTCCTGCTGTTTCTGGTTAAGATATGAATTGGGTTTTGACCAGTTTTATAATAATTATCGGTTTAATGGGTTAAAATATAAAAAAAAGAGCAATTGTGTTTAGTTTTAATTAATGTAAACTCAATCAATTGAAACTAGCAAAAAAAGTTGAAAGATGAATAGAAACTGAAAAAGGTAAAAATACAAAAGGTAATTATAATAAAGCAAGATAAATTGTACTGTTCAAGTTTGTTCAAAAGGTTATTATTAAAGTCTCATGGGATGATATGCAAACTGAATCAGAATGATAATTCGTGACCATATCTTGTATACCTTTTCTTGTGTTATATTATTAAATTAACCTTTCATCAATTATATTATTTAGTTTTATTGGAGCAACATAAAGGAAAACAATTTATTGACTTTCAATCGCGACTCAACACTTACAACCAATTGTCAATTGATTTACACTTGCAGGTTCAACACACAAGTCCAATTGTCAATTAAAATCTATATTTATTTTGTATCTTTACCAATATATATTATCATTATTATCATCATTATTATCGTTATTATTATCGCTATTATTGCTATTAATATCATAATTATTCACAAATCCATATGTTTACCATTTTGTTTGTCCCTTTTGGTTGAATCTATTATCTAATATTTAGTTATACATTTTGATACATTTGTCAGTCAACCAGCAACAAAAAGAAACATTGTTTTAAATATTATCAATGGAACTTCATTTTGTTATCTTTCATAAATCATCTTTTAAATTGGTTCACATTTAATGGTCAAATCATTGTCCAACTCTTTATCAATTCATTCAACTCAACTGAATCTATCAAAATGTAAATCTAACCCTGTCTGAATATTGTTTTTTTTGTATTGGAGTTGGAGTTAGGTTTGGTAATGACTTGCCTTGCAAGAAAATGCTTGACTTTGCAAATCCAAGAATATTTTTCGCATGGCAAATGTAACGACCTGTGTCTCCATAGTCTAGGTCAGTGAGGGTCAATTGATAGGTAATCTTGAAGTGGTACGTTTTAATTAATTGAATAGTGTATTTTAAACTGGTTTTGGCATCGACAGACGTTTTGTTGTTTTGTTTATTGGCAGCTTTCAGATTGGGTAAACCAGAGGAACCGATAAGTTTACCAGTTTGATCAAGCCAACTGTGATCAGCAATTGGACTTGATTCACTTGAGCATTGTAGAGTTACATTTGCACCTTTGGTTCCAGTAACACTTACTGAAGGTATCCTAATTACTGGAGCAACTGAAAGTAAATATAAGAAAATAATTAGTCACTTTTCTTTCTGATGGTTTATAATAAATTAATTAGATACTTACATTGGACATAGATTATCACTCGACGGCTTATTGAAGGAGGTACACCATTGGAAGCAATGCAAAGATATGAACCCATGTTCCATCTGGTTATTGGGGTGAAACTCAGTTCTTCACCAATAACCGAAGGCACCCCTTTTAATAAGATCAGATTAATGGATTATCAATGATTATCTTAAGTAACACACACTTAATAGCAAAACTATCTGGTTAAGGAGACACAGAAAGATGAAATTGACTTTCCATTTCATTTACCAAACAAAAGATATCCTTTATGGGATCATTCAATTGACTAATTGGAAGATCATCTTTTCATGTCTATTTTTTACTCTAGTTAACCATACCTGTCTCCGGATACAATCCTTTTGGACTTGATTGATATATTGGCCGACCATCTTCACGACGCCATTCAATTGTTGGACTCGGATTACCGGAAGCACGACAAGTTAACGTTAAATTACTATTTTCACGAACCGTTGTTTCACTGCCACTTGTAAATGAGCTTTCATCAAATCTTGGAGGCTCTGGAAATGGACAAAAGTCAATATCAGATGTTAATCCTAGTTTTAAGCGATTGATTCACTAAGTCATCACATTAGTTAAATCAAATTTGAATAAATGGGTTAAAGAATCGTTTCTATAAAATAAATTGAAAAGCAAAGCACCAAAGTTGATCGGTTGGTTCAATGCTTACTGGAAGATAGGAAACAATTCAAACAAGTGTTTGTCTTAATGAGTTTCAATAGTTTTCTTATTAATATTTCAACATTTGTTTCAATCGTTTCGAGTATCCTAACGACAAACAGGGACTCAAATGATCAGTCAGTAAAAATAAAGGTTTGATTTGGCTTTTAGGCCTAAACTTACCGACAACATTTAGATAACCAAGTTGTGACTTAGGTTCAAGCCAATTGATACGACAAATATAAAAGCCTCTATCCTCCAGTGAAACGTTATTTATTATTAATAGCCAATCATTTTTATCCTGTTTAATTTTAATCCGAGGATTGGAAGATAAAACTTGTTTATTAATGGTGAGATCAGAATTGGTTTCTAAATGATGCCAAGAAATCTGAAACAAATGGATAAAGGAAAGAGTTGTTAAAAAATTGTTGGAAGTCGATAAAAGGTTCAAAGTAAAATGATAATTACAATATTGTTTCCTAAATTTTTAACGGAACATCTCATAACAGCGTCTTTACCAGTAACAATTGATAAATTAGGTATACTTTTAATAAACTCTGGTCTTTCTGGATTTAAACTATGGTAAGTAGGTTGATGGTTTTGGTTAGGATTGCTGGGTAAATAATAGTTTGATGGTTGACATTCAACCAGGAAAAATGTCATCACAATAAATACAATTATCTCTGTAAGAAAAGAAAAGATGAAAATCATTAAAACTCAATTTTTGATCTTAAGGCTTCAATCAACAGATCGTTGATTCGCAATTTGCTTCACAGCATAAAGTGTTCATAACCACTCTAATGCTCAACATGAGTGTATGAAATACAGGATCATTGGAATCCATGTTTAATGCACTAAATTGTGAAAATGAATTTAAAGTTGAGATGTCTTATGATTAAACAAGATTTTTAAAGCCAATTTGTGCACAACAATTGATTCTGGCTTAAAAATAAGTCTTATTAACTTGAATTGATAATGTGGTTCATTTCAATTCATTTCACAGCTATTTACCATAACCAGAAATGTTTATATTTATCATCTGATTATCAAATGATAATTTTATTCGGTTGGTAAAATGATTTAACCTTTTCTTGTTAGAGATCGTCTGTTTACCTTAAGTGAATACATTTCAAGAGTTGAAGTTATGCTTTTTTACCTCACATAAATAATGATAATCAATAAATCTTTTCAATCTGAATCCATCTTGTCTTTATTTTTTTCTGGTTACAATCCTAAATGTTTAAGTGTTCAATATATTTGGATTTTCATCAGCAACCAGTGAAATTGATAATTATTGAAGATGAGAGCGGAAATTTTGAAACACAAAAATATTATTGATACAATTGAATTGAGTAGTGGTTGCAATATTTGCTTTGGGTAGAGTGGAAAACTTGGGTGAAAGGTAAACATGAAATCTGGACATCCAAATGGATAAAAGTTGGTTGATTAAAATAATATTAACAATCAGTGTGATTTGGACAAGTTATTATTAATATTATTAGATCTTCAATTTGTTTAATCTTACTTTGAATCATCTCTTTTCCTGTTGATATAGCAATCAAACCACGACATCAACAGCTTTTTTTGGGTTGTTATGAAAGTGAAAATACAAAGTGATGAAGTTTCTGTGGTTGACAGAACAGGTATGTTTCAACAATTGAAAAATTGAGATAAATCTGAATCCTTTTGACTGGTTAATGTTCTGAGCAAACAAATTTTAAGCTTCTTGATAAATAACCCTTCTTTGTTGATTATGTTGTTGGTGGTGAGTTATCTCATATATCAATATAAATATAACGCAACCAGAATTTGAAGGCAACCATCTTAAGGCTTAGGATAATAGATTGACTTGAAATTTCATTAATTGTTGAAATAGCGATGTAAGATTTCCAAATCTTGTTACACAATTTAATAATAAAACCATTATTGAACTGTTGCCCATGACTTGGGTGGACATGTGGTTTTATACGCGCCTTTACTCCGTTCTTTGTCTCATCCTTGAGTCTATCCATGATTTAAGATATAATTTTGTGGGACACAATTATAATTAAGACGATACCTTAGAAAGGTGTATTTGATATAATAGTGTTATAACTAGAGTAAACTTAATATAAAAAATAAAACAACATTGAAAATGATTTTTAGTTTTTTCATGTTCGTCTGACAAGATTGATGTTAGTAGCTATAAGAGTGTCTAAAAAAAGAGCAAATATGTTCACAGTTATTAGAGTGAGTTTAGCTTCTTATAACAGTAACTTTTTGTTGACAGTTTCATGTTTAGCTTTTTTTTCGGTTTATTATGTGATGAGATGATTTTTGTTCAAATTTCTTCTGATCAATTCATGTAACAAAATTTTCTTTTTATCCAATGTTCCCTGATCGAGAAACCATCACCACAGATTACTTGGTTAAAAGCAAAAAACAATGATAAACCAACAACCTAAACCTACAAAGACAACCAGAGAACATCTTTTGGCTTTATTGAATTAACTTCTGTTCCAAGCTAATAGAGATAATAGGTGAGTCAATTTCAATTGGTCGGTGAGATATTATTAATATAAATAACAAAATCAAGTTGAATGTCCATTTTAAAATTAATCTTTTCTATCCTTTTTCCAGTCTCTCTTTTAATGGACTTGGTCTTGGCTATTGCAACGGTTAGACTTTCATGTAACAACTCTATCAACTGAAACAAAGCCAGAAGACGAAAAGCACAATGTAAAGACCTAAAGAAACCCTAGTTTTTACCTGGTAAATGGACACAAGGGGATTGATGATTTGTTTTTTTATCAACATCTAATGAAGACTAATCAATTTAAACAATCACAACGTATTGTACAATACACATGGTATACAACAAAACATACTTACAGTTGATAAATATTATGTAAACTGTTTTGTTGAAACATGTTTCGTTATTGTATTATATTCAGATACATTTACAACTTTCCCTTCTTCCTGCCAATTCTATCAAGATAATTTTAATGTGCAAGGTAATTTGGTTAAATGATCAAGATTAAATTGTAAATTGTCTGAATGTAATGCAAGGGGACAAGTAAACGAAGTTAACCTTAAAAATTGTCATTTTTTTCTTGGTTAACTTTTTTTACTTTACCTTCCATTTATATTTTTTTTCATCTTATTACTTGATGAAAGTTATATAAATGTATGTTTGTGTGTGTGTGTGAAAGATTATCATCATCATCATCATCATCTTCATCTTGCTGTATATATTGATATCTCAATTTCAAAACTGTGAACATGACTTGAAATTTTCATCGCAATCCTTAAGGGTTTTTGGCCTGGTCTTTAAATTGGATATAACAATGAAGGAAACAAAAGGTGCAAAACAAGATACAAACAAAAAACTTGCGGATCTAAATGGTTATGAGGAAAGAGTTATGAGTTTGTTTATACCTTTTGTTTATATGTATTTATCAAAAACCTTTTGGTAAACCTCTCATCCAACATATTTATATAAATTATTATCATTCCTATCATTATTATTATCATCAGGCAAGTTTTCAAGTTTGTAAGTGACTCCAGTTGAGATGAAAAAGTTACAAAATAAGCTATTAAGGTAACCATTTACCCAGTTAACCAAAATATTGGCAATCATCTTAAACATTGGAATCAATTGTGTGTAAAACAATATCAACTCTAATCAAAACATTTTCACATTCATTTCACTGTAATTACCATCGCTTATGTAACCAAATTTATCAGTCAATTGTAAATATAGAGTAAAATATTTGTAAAATTGTAAATCAATTAGATTTATTGAATCGTTAAAATCAGCTGATATTTAACTTTCATTGTTCCTGTCAATTGTTATACACTAAGATTCGGTTTTTTTGCTTGCCATGTTGAATGATTGATCAAGTTGGTTGATTGATTGATTGAGATAAATTAGATTGTTATATTACGTGAGACTTTCTTAAATAAAACTGGTAATTATTGGTATTAAAGATATGATATGATTAACAAATATGGTAAAGTCTGGTGATCCATCTTATTTGGTAAGACAAATGAGGTATAATCAAGTTAGTAGCAAATTATTTCAATCATTTTGATTGCAATAATAGTTTATCTTAATAAGTTGAAAGAAAGCGGACAATATGAATGTTTTGATTGTCGTAAAGCACAAATTGTTTCAAGTGGTTTCAGGTTAATTTGTTTGGGATTTGAGATTTGACAATTTAAAACTCACCTTTTAGGTTAACATCGGGTTTCAGTTTAAATAAAGGCAAATTAAAACTGTAACTATTGTTAATCGGATAGAGATAATCAAATTTCATTGAAACTTTTCACTTGATAGTCCGATTGTTGTTAACAAATTGAAACACAACAGTCAATTAAATCATATGTAACTTTACAAAGTAAACCAATTGTAAGCAAAGTTGAGTATAAAAGGTGATTCGTCGAGTAATTTGTATTGTGATTTAGTGGCTTTATTTTTGCAAGTTTCAATAACAAACTAAACTTGGACAAACTTGTGATGAAAAAAAAAGACGGATGATGGTTCAGAGTGAGATGAACATCATCATTTGGCTGATGAAAATGATCAGTTAGTTGTGTAAATTTTGGACGCAAGCGCTTTCACCATCAATATCAACTTTATTATTAGTTGATTGTTGCCATTTTTGATTAACATTGGAGTTAAACTGCAAGGTAAAATTCAAGATTTATGCATAAAGCTTCATCCTAGACCTTAAAATGTTTAGATGTTGACAATTTGAGATTTCATTAACTTTGAAAGATTCTCGAGCAAATATTTAACTGCACTTGATGATTATGGTGATGATGAAAATACTGTGATAATGATGATGATTGCCATTAGGGTGATTTGATAATTTAACTGAATGATGGGGACCAACTGATGAAACCGTGAATTGAATAAATAAAAAAAGGGAAAAGATGAAGCTTGAAATTATTTGTGTCATCTAACTTGATAATGAGGCGACATTTCAATGATTAAAAATATATTGGAACAATGATTTTTAAACTTGTAATCAACAGGAATCAACAGTCGAGTAAACATTTTACACCAGACAAACAGGGAAAATGTGAAGTTGGGAAGGTAAAGGCACGAACAGTCCATTGTGATTCCTTTGAAGAGTAAGCATTTTGTTTTTTCACCTCGTCTTGCCTCCATTATTATCATTTTTTGATTCCTCTAAAGTGCCAATCTTGTCAACATCTTTTACCTTATCCTTTGCCATCAATGTTTAGTGTAATAATGATAATAGTACTAATAATAATAATAATGGTGATGATAATGATAATAAAGGAAGAGAGGAAAAAAAAGTTATCAACTCTATTACTGATTTAAGGCGATTCACGTTCACCTCAACCAACTTTCCAATATATTTTTTTTGACAATATATTTCAAAAAATATATATATATTGGTGTAAAGATGATCCACTGTCCACATCGGCTTACAAATAGAGACTATGTTTTTTTATTCATCTCTCCTCATCATCCAAAAATGGTCTTCCAAATATACCATGATAAATGTTCCCTGGGAGTTGGAAAGGAAAAGGGAAGAGAGAAGAAGAGAAGTTGTTTCATACAAATATCATTCTCATTTAGTCCTTTTTCTGCAATTCATTTCACGTTCATTTAAAACCAACCTTTACACATACTGTAGAGCATATTTTTTGACTTTACTTTCATCTACCAATGTCAGTAACATGTATTTTAACCAATAAAATATACACAGTAATTTGACTGTGTGTATGTGTTGACTGGTCTTCCTCTTCAGCTGATTTACCATCAATCATGGGCGTAAAGTAGCGATGACAATTACACATTGATTTGCTACTATTGCTTGCTTTATCACCATGTTTACTTGTTTAAAGTTGAATAAGTGGGTGATGATGGTGATGATGATCATGATGATTATGAAGATAATGATGATTGTATTAGTTAAAATTTACTACATTCCTGGTTTTTTTACTTTACCCAGTTTAGCTTGTTGGACTGAATCCTTTTTGTCCATGGTGAAGGTTGACATTGATGTCTAGTAGTTTCATGCACTGTTAATTGTAACGGTTGAAACGGTTGATTTTGAGAAACTAAATATTCACGGATTAAAAAATAAATCAAAATAAATAAACAATTTGGTTAATGTTAACATAAAATAAAATGAAAGTTAAATAGATGCAAAGTAAATATAAAACAAAAGGCTAACAGTAACGGTTAGTTTAAAGGTAATACAATTGTATGAAAATCGAGCTTTCACCATTTAATCTACAGAAGTTACCAGGCTAAAAGAAATATGAATATTCCTTGGTTAAGATAAGTTCATTAAGAATTGCAATCATTTGTTTGTGAATAAAAAATCTGTCATATTAGATCAGAAATTAAATTGAATTTTGCGCTTCCTTGTCTCTACATCTGTTTCCACCAATTGAATCAATTGAATTGATTCAAAGGCAGACCTGGTTAGTTGCTTTTTACTCCGTTAGGGCTTGGATTGAGAGCTGAAAAAAGGGGGTTCTTGTTGCTAGGACTGTTTTTGTAATTTATCAATAGTGAAGATGGAAATTATTATGTCAAAATTGTGATTCTTAATTTTACGTTTTTTTTTGTTTTTAACTAATTTGACCTTTGTGACCATTGATAGGATCTTACCATTACTCTATCGATGCAAATGGCCGGTGAAGAAGAGCGCAATTTTAGATTACCTTATTATGATAAAATTTTGAAAGGAGTTGATCTTAAAGCAATTGATAAGCTATTGGAAGAGAGACCTGTTAATTTGACTAAATTACAACAATATGTTCTCAAGTTTGGATTAACATCTACTAGAAGAGTCATTGCCTGGAAAACACTGCTCGGTAATTAATTTTTGACCCTTTCCTTTCAATTAAACTCCTTTCTAAAGCTCCTTTTTTTCTTGTTTTTTTTCTTTGCTTTCCGTTTCTTTACATCTCTTGTTTAGGGATCACAGCTCGTACGGAACCTGGTGATGAGTATATCGAAAATATTCACAAAGAAACTTGCAATTTCCTCGAATCGGCTTTGAAAAGTCTCTCAATGATCAATGGTTGCACCAAAAACAGTACTAAATTGTTGTTAATGTATATATTAGAAATTAAAGATCTATCTTTTGATATAGATAAGCAAGTAAGTATGCATATAAAACTTTACATATCTTTCTTTTTCATGGTGAATTGAATTTTAAAGACCAGAATTTTGTTGATGGCTTATATGATTGTTGCTATGGACTCCACTTTTCAGCCTTTTGGACATGATCGTACACGTAGATGAGAGTGAGGAAGCGTGTTTTGCCATGAAAAAGAAAGAAGCGTGAAAGATCAAGAACCTGTTTTGATCATTAATTGATTTTCCATGCGAAACCTGAACTTTTGTGCACTTTTTTCCCACATGTTTAATAATCGAAACTAGAAATTTGCGAATTATTGCACCCATTTCATTTTTCTAGAGATAGCCAATCAATTTAATTGCAATTCACGATGTTACTGCTAAAAATAAAAATAATGTTTCATTCTTTCTACTTTAGCTTGCTTCACAAGATAATGTTACATGTAATGCTATAGCCATGAGCTTTGAAAATTTTGGTTTCCCATTCGTTGATACTTATTGGTTAATGCGAACCTTCCTTCTTAAACTCGAAGAGCAAAGGCAAAATATTTTAAAAATGGTAAATTGTTGCTAAATTTTTATTGCGAACTTTGTTTTAATTTATTTCCCCTCTGTTCAATTTGCAGGCTCAAAAATTTACAATTGAAGACAAAGATTTAGAAAAACACTTGGAAGAAACGGGTGCCATAGACGTTTTGCCAATCTCTGTATGGTTTTGTCGATGCTTTTCTGGAATAATCCATGATAGTTGCTTAGTGAGGTAATTGATGGCCACCAGCGACAACCTTGATTTTTAATTGAATTGTAACTCCCTTTCCTTTGCGCGCAAATTTATCATCGCGCATCTTCATCATCTTCGCCTTTTTGTTATTTTTTAAGGCTTTGGGATCGCCTGGTTAGTGGTTCCTTCAAAATACTGCCGATCATTGCCAAATACACATTGTTGGAACTTAAAGACGATCTCTTGACGATATCATCCTCTACTGAAATTCGAAGAAAATTGTTGGAGGTTAGAAAATTTTCTTCGGAATAAATTTCTTTTTCTCTTAAATGAAATCATTTTTTGAACATTAATCAAACTAAATTTTATTTCATCTTCTTTCAGCCGACTCCTCTATCATTTTCGGAGAACATAACCAGGAACGTGTTGGAAACAAAATAAGAATCGTTCAAAAAAATTACTCTTAAAATTATCATCCATGTCAATTCTCTTCTTTTCTTTTCAACCTCATGAAAGTGTCTTGTCACAAGAAACTTTTTTTATCGAGTTACAAACCAAACTGCCTGGGCTAATTTAAATTCATTTTTCTTTGAGACTTTTCACAACATTCAGTTGAACCTTTCTATATGAAAGACCCTTTCCTTCATGAGAATCTATCTAATGTGGCGTAAGCTGACAGCTTGGTCTATGTGAACAAAATAATTTCTTTTTTTTCTCTCTTTTTTTTAATCATTTTTAAGCTTATAAATTTAAAACAAAAACAGCTTAATTTAAAAATTTAAAATTGTCAATATAGAATTAGCTTTTTGGCTAGTCACATCAATTCTCAATGTGAGAAGTTTTACTAAATAACCTCGTCTGCTAAGCTCACGATCTCTTGACTCTAATTCGTATTGAAGTCTCAAAAAAACAGCCTAACAATTGAAATTAAATAAATTGCTCTCATGTGATTAATCTTAAGAAGAATAGTTTAAACATTATATTATCTGAAAAATCATTTTTATTGATTATTATTAAGATGAAATCGCATCATCCTCTAATAAAGGATGTTACCGCGTTGTACCATGTTTCCGCAAGATTAGTCAAGATGCTTTCACTATTAATAGTACTTTGATTATCGTGAGGAATATTAATTACCGAAGATCTCGGTACAGCTTCCCAATCGCCTTCTTCAATAAATTCAAAATCTTCAAAATCCGTGTACAGGTTATTGTTGGGAAGCAAACAGTCTTCAATAACTTGACTTACATCTTGAGGAATTGAGATGGGTCCTGTTCTGCCGAGGTTACTGTTGTTTGCATCAAAAAATGCGTTTAAATTTTTACCCGTCGAGCTTGGATTCAAAAAATCAAAATGGACGTTTTGAGAAAGGCAAAGATATATTATATTTGCATTCAGTTTGGCAGCTCTATGTAATAATTCATTTTCTGAGGGGAAAAGTTCGGGCTCTTTCGGCTTGTAGCAATCGTATGCTGTATAAAAATCGAAATATTTTTGTTTTTTCGGCAATCGAATATCCAGAATGTCAGAGGCCACGGAAATGAGTTGAGATATATTTGATAGAGCAGCAGTAATACGAAAAGCAGGATTATCACGAGTACTTTCGTCATCATTTAAATGCAAATCCTCGTACTCCTTGTTTAACTTTTCACGTTGTTTACGCAGTGCCATAAATTCATAATAATCCAAAACTCCAGTGCCTCCGGGAATCCAAGATTCAACAATACAGTAATGATGAGGACTCGTTCTAGTGTAATATCCTGAAGAACGGGATCTATCATTAATGATATCGGTTTCCGAATCAGTAGAAGAGCTTGTTTGAGTATCCTGATTATATAACATTGGTGGATCTTTTCTTTCAAAATGGAATAGATCTTTAAGTTTCAAGAGATTTTCCCTATTCTTTTTTTTTATTTCGGCCTCGATTTCATTATTTTCAGCATAAAAGTCAGCTAAACGGCTCTTATCCCGACTAATTCTTTCACGGAAGTCTTTTGTAATATTAGGGGTTGATTCAATACGGGTACGTAGCTTTTCTTCATCTTTGACCATTGAACGGGAACGTTTCTCGGCTAATGATGCCTCCGACTTGCGAAGTTTGATCAAATTTTTAATGTTGGAAATTTTAAACTCATATTCAGCAATATAACTTTCAATCTCTTCCAATTTTTTGTACTCAGCAACCAACTCTTCGAAGCGTTCATTTAGTTTTGTTTGTTCAGCTTCCAGGAGCTTAGAGAAGGCCTTTTGATCTTTCATCGTACATTTGACGATTGTGGCATCTTTAGCATCAAAAGCGATAGCTGTATCTGCTGTACAACGATGACCATAAAACATGGTTGATTTGTCGAAATCGCCACTGCAAATGCATTTTACACAAATGAACGCTGTTTTTTCTTGCTCACAGATGGGACATTTCAGATCAATCTCTTTTGGCGAAGACATAAGCTCGATGTTTTTGAATTGGCTTTATAAAGAATTACCATTAAAATGATTTAACATAATCCGATTGCACCTTTATAAACAAGTTAAAAAAGTAAAAACTTTACAATAAACAAAGGTAACTAAAAACGCAGAAACAAACAAAGGGAACTGTTGCAAACAAAGAAAACAATAAAGACCAAAATGGCTACTCGTCTCTGAACAATAGATGTTACAGAGAAAGTTTCAAAATAATACTCACGGATCTGATAACAATTTAGTTGAATAGTTTATTAATGTTTGTAAGATAAATTAAAACAAAAGTAGATTGTAATCACTGATAATTTTACAGTTTATTTCATTTTGGAGATTTTTTCAAAAAAAATGATAATAAGAAAAACAGTTTTATAGTCAATAAAGAAACAGCTGAGTAGGAGGCGCCAGTTTCCTTTTAAAGATGGATGCCAGTTTCTCAAATCGCTTTAAGAGGCAGGAATCTTAGGAAGTCCGAACTCGTCAACCAGTTCACTACTTCCGGGCTCACTGCTCGGGGCCGTAGGAACACCAAGCTGAACACCTTCTAAATATGAAGTGTCAGCATCAGCAGCTAAATCAGATCCTAGAGCCTCCAATTCAGCCTCCAGCTCTGATTCATCGACATCGGGAACACCGTAGCTTCTTTTTAAGGCATCTTGGACTTCATTTGCTTGGTCAAGCATGTCCTCTAACTCGTCTTGAAGATTTTCGATATCATCGATGTTCACCTTTTTGTTTTCTTTCTTCATTTGAGTCACACCCAATCTCATGGCATCCACTGTAGCTTTCGTATCTTTCAACATTTGTGTAGTAAAATTTGCTTGCTCCATATTAAACGATTGAGCCAATAAATTATCCTTTTGTTGTTCGTACATCTTTTTCTGTTTCAAAACTCGCATGGCCTTTTGCATCACCGATTGTTTTGCAGGTCCAGCTCTCATTTTGTTCATCTGTTCTTTATACTTCATCAGTTCGGCGTCAAGTTTTTGGATCTTTTTCTCAATCGATTCAGCACGACTGTCCACATTAGCAATACAATCAGATATGTTCGGAGGGGCTTCTTTTGGTTTACCACGACCAAATAGACGATTCATCTTGATTTGTCGAGTTAAAATGAAAAACAAAGATATAAAATGACTTTTTAAAAAAGGAGTGAATGAATTGCAGGCTCAGGCAAATGAATTGAAATATCAAATAAAACAGATAAATAAAGAAACATGCGCATTCAGTTTTTGCATCAGCTGTGTTGACCTTGTCAGATCAAATTGAATTTGGTTAAGTATTTACTATATTATTTTCCCTTGTTCGTATTTATTAATTTTTAAATCAAAAAAATATGGCATCGCTTCTAAGATCATCTTTAACTCAATTGCGAGGTTTAACTCGTGTTAGCAATGTGAACCAAATTGCTAGCTCTACTAAATTATCTTCTCGTGCTTATTCAATGAGTTTCACCTTTGCATCTCCTTACGAGGTAAGTTCAACTGATTTTTTTTATTTTCTTATTCATATTTTCTATATCTAATTAATCTATTTGTATTTTGAAACCTTTACAGGTACATTATAAAGATGCTGACGTCAAACAAGTCGATGTGCCATCATTCAGTGGTACCTTTGGTATTCTTCCACAACATGTACCCACTTTGGCAGTCTTGAAGCCCGGTGTTGTAACTGTTTTTGAGAATGAAGGAGATGCTAAGAAATATTTTGGTAAATTTTGTTAGATTTAAATTCAATTAGATCCTATAAAATATATCTAATCATTTAAAATGAGTAAAATCAACGAAAGCATATTTTGCTCGCTCAAATAGGTTTGCCCTTAAATTGAGTCAACTTATAAAACTAGGATAGTCTATAATAGCATATGCAAGAACATGAAACCTATTTCCTTATGATAATCTATTTCGATTCAATGGTTCCTACAATTATTTGACAGTATAAACGCTAGCATCTTTGTCAGTATCGTCTTTTAAACATCATCTTAAAGGTTACCTTTTTTTCGTAATATTATGAATGGGTTTTTATTCAAGCTTGCTTATTTCCTTGTATTATTCAGTCTTATTGTTTACTAATATGTTTTTTATAATTCTTTTCAATTATTTTTACAGTGAGCAGTGGAACAGTTACAATTAATGAAGATTCATCTGTGCAGATACTTGCTGAGGAAGCAGTTCCATTGGATTTTCTTGATGTTAATGCTGCTCGTGACGCATTGAAGGATGCTCAAACTGATGAAAGTAAAGCATCAAGCCCAGAGGAAAAAGCTGCCGCTCAAGTAGCCGTAGAAGTCAGTGAAGCAATTATTAAAGCTATTGAATAAATTTGAAAGTTTTTAGTAGCCTGGTCATTGTTCATTATGTTAGATAAAAATTAAACAATAAATTCATGAGAATTAAATGAAATGATTTTTTAATGTTCATGTTATCTGGTTATTTCTTATAAAGAAATATCTATTTCAAGACTTTACCAAATCAACCAGAAGTATCATATGCTGTCAGCAAGGATTAGATAGCGTATGGCTCGTCGAGCATGATCTGATCTTCAGTCTCGCTACTCTGAGCAATTCCTCCATTTTGCATGTTCGATTTGCTTTGCATCACTCCATTAATCTTAGAATTAGCTTCGATAATCATGATGGCACATGTTAACTTCTGTCTCAAATCAGCCATTACTTTATCAATATTTGGATAAGTAGGGAGCATTTTCAACAATTTAACTGCATCACGAATACTTGATTTAGTTTCGTTGGCATATTTGAGTATCAAAGTTCGCTCTTCGTGTTTATCCAGAAGAGTCCAGGTTGTATTAGCTCGAGCGATCAACTGATCAGCTACTTTCTTGTGCTTAACAGTAAATAGTTTTATCGATAGATCAACAGCTTCATTTCTTCTACTCAATGAATCTGTATGATATCCCATGTCATCCAACAGATCAGCTAACGTTATTAACGTTTCAAGCAATAAATTTTCATCCCTTGGTCTTAAATCGTCGACCAATTTTTCGAGTTTCTCTTGTGCATCAAGTCTTCGTCTGGCTTTCAGCATTACTCTGGCATTTAAAAGCTCTTTTTTGTAACCATCAATATTATCAGAATCCATAGAAGTCATGTAAAAGCACAATGGAAACACAAATTCAAACGGTTTAAAAATTCTGCAGTTTAGACAAAAATGAAGTTTATATGGAAGCAGAACATATGAGAATGAATTTAAAATCCATGATTAACGTACTTCAAAATTGGAATATTAAAGCCCGCACAGCCTATTGTTACAAAGAGTTTTATAGAGATCTAATGTACAATATCTCTTAGAAAATTTAATAAAAATTTAACATTATACAGTGTAATTTGAAATGATGTTAATATTATCCAACCATATCTCTTTTACGTCCACGAGCTCTAACCTCATCCAACTTTTTTATAATAGATAATCCTGGTTTTCCCATTTCTTTTTCATACCGGGCGAGAAGTATAGCGAAAAAGTGACTTGTGTCAAATCCAAGCGTTAAAAGTGATCTTTCTAACACATACAAATCAACTGCTTGATCTTCTATCGATGAACTAAATGACGATAAACCGAAATCAATTGGAACAATTGTACCATCGTCTTTAATCATAAAGTTGGATGTTGTTAGATCTCCATGTATTAGACCACTTTTATGAATTTCACTTATCACAACTCCAACTTGGTCAAATAATTGCTCTACTCGGTCATTTGATTTAGTAATTTCTGCAATAAAAAAGTAAATGAGTGAACATTTTTTTATAATCTCAAACAAGTTTGCGAATTACCTGACAAAATATTTTCTTGAAAGGTTGAAGCATTTTCGATTCTTGTCATGATTATATCGTTATTTGATACACCAAGAATGGTTGGCATTGATTTTGACAATAGAGCTGATTTAGTTTTTAAACAGTGTATTGCCTTGACCTCAGCTCTCACTCTGGATTTAGTTAATCTTTCATCCAATTGTGGATGTCGATAGGTTTTGATAAACCTTTCTTTGCGAACTGCAGGGAAACCAACATAATCCAGAAAATAGATTCGCGCTTCAGCTCCTTGTTGAACCAATTCAGCAGCCATTGTTAGTCCAAGAAGTCCAAAACAATTTACAATAACAGAACTTTTAAGTCGCAAACAATTAACATCGAAAATTCACATGTGAATCACAGATTTGTATCTGAATTTTCACAACAAAACTTTCGACTGTGTCTCCATCTGAATAACAAGAGGCGGTTCTTTCAATTAATGAAAATTAACTTAACAATTTGGTGAATCAACATTATTAAAATTGTACAATTAACCTGTTCACTTATTTTACAACAACAAATAAACTTGATTTGAATGAGAAAAGAAAGTAGAATGTTTTGATTAGCTTTAATATTAATAGATTGTGACAGCACTTTACTTTTAGTGCTGGTTACAATGAATATGAATTTAAGATAGATCTGACCTTTAGATGAATCAATTAAAAGTGTTCTTCAATCTCAGTTATAGTTGAATGAATGAAACTGAGTAAACTTAAAATTAATAGTTCATCAAATTGAATGCGCATGTAATCTTGAATGGAACAGAATTGAAGTCCAGTGGTTAGGACGTCTGACTATCAACATGTAATCCCCGGGTTCGAGTCTCCTTCGGTCCGGTTCTTCTCTCTTCTTTCTTTCTTCTATCTTTCCTCTCTTGCTGAATATGATGTAAACAAGCTTGTGCTTGTAATTTGAATTTGTAATAAGATACACATTTGTAGTTCGCGATTGGCGAACAGTGGTGCCACCTTGGGCCACACCCCTTAATGAACAAATAAAGAATTGAAAAAAAAACATTTCTCTTTAGCCTCATTTACTCACTCAAACTCTAATCGAGTTTGTTGATGGACGATGTAACAGTACAATGTTTTTACAACTCTTTTGTTAAATTGTGATATCTTTTTTTACAACCCTTTTCAATTACCATGGATCTCCTAAATTGCTACAAGTTGGTCAACAGTTGGACTTTGAAAACAACTAGGAACTTATAAGCCATCCATTAAGCCAATGAATTTTTCCATTCTTTTCTTGTGCAGCAAAAGTTGTGTGTTCAGTTGTGCTTTCCTTGTTATTAACGGTCCAACTTTGCCATTCACCATTTTAATGTTCAACAATAGTCGATCGACATTCAGTTACACCTTTAATTATGAAAAAACTTGAGGTCAATAATATAAATTGAAGGCCTTGGAATGAAACAATTGTTTTGTCAGGAGCAACACCAACAACCAACTCGCCAACCCATTGATATCAATGGTGTTACACTATTGATCTTTTGTATTATTTTATCCTCGGTAATCATCCCAATAGGCTGTAATACTCATCAATTGAAAAGTGGTTTATCCTCAATTGTTACACCCAAGTGCCCAATCGAGTGCTCCTGTAATGGTGTTTATGTTGATTGTTCAAATAGGCGATTAATCAATTTTCCCGGCAACATTTCCTCGGCAACCAAAAAATTGTAAGTTGCTCTAACCTTTGCTTTAACCGTATAACTTGCCATCTTAATGTCACTTTTTTCAACAACTCATTCCTAATTCAATAATCAAACTATTCACTGACACTGATCAATAATCAATTTATTAATCTTTTATAAACCCAACAAAACATTAGTTAATTATACACAAGCACAAATGTAGTAAATCTCTTGTTAGGTGTAAAGTAGTCATGGATATTATGCTAATTTAAACAGCTTTTTACTGTTGGTCGTATTAGCTGTGACGAGAGTTGAGTTAACTAATATTGACAAGTTTCTTCCCTTTTCATCGCCATTTTTATTTATTTTCTGGTTAATCAATGGCTTTTTATCAACAAGCGTACTTAATTAGCTTGCAAACTGTCATCGAAAGACAATTTTTTGGCGCCTTTCCCAATCAACGTCACGTGGTAATCACACTGTTTCTTCTTCAATCCTTTTGTTACGTTTCTCATTTGCTTTCTGTTTTTTCTATTATTCTTACTTCAACAAATTAATATAAATTGTTAACGTTCAACAAAATCTCAATCTGTCATGTCAACTTGTCAGTTTCATCAAAAATTGATTAAACTAAGTGAAGAAATAAATCTGATTTGTAAAATATATGAAAAACAAGTTCAATACAATTTCACGACAATCAATCTGGAAACATCTATTGGACTCTCTCCTCTCTTTATTTGTTTCACCATTTTTTGTTTTACTTTTATCGGACAATTCACCAATTCTTTGGGCCAATTTAATTATGATTATGCTGCTGATTTTTCACCCTATAATAAGCTTTGTGATTTAAATTTTGATGATTACCATCTTGGGATTGTAAATTGGAAAGATACTTAGTGTCAAATTGGTGATACTCAAAGCTTTTCTTTGCTGCCTCTACATGTTACACAAATTTTATTGCAAGATTTGTTGCTAATGTAATTTATATTATTGTTTATTGTCATTTTGATTGAACCAATTTTCCCTCGTATTCCATCTAACCTATGCAGCGAAATTCTTGGACAGATAAGATCAAGATTTTTTCAGGAACTAAAGGAGATAAACGACTGAAATTTTCAGCAATTATACATCTTATCATGATTAATGTCCAGTAGAAATTTGAAAATTTTGCAAGAAGTAGTTAAGTGTTTATTCGGCTGTTTTGAAATTCGCGCGTCTCTGTATTTTTTCGAAAATCCTTAACTCTAAATTAATAGCTTATTTAAATGTCCTCTAATCCGCTTACGATTCCTAAAATCTGGTATATTTAAGCATTTTATATTAATATGAAACCTCAAGTTTATGCTGATGACTTTGCAGCTCGAAATTATAACGCACTAATTAATAGGATCAAAAATAAGACAAAAATTATGCCAAAAAAGTTAGACCCCCCCATATTTTCGAGCTACATGAAAAGTCCTAAATGATCCTGAATTCAATCTTGGATTATAGCTTGATTTATATCATCTTGAAGCTCTGATCTGTAGCTACTCATTGTTACCAAATTTAAGTATGTACCTTTAGCCGTTCGTTAATTAAATGGTCTGGAACGAGTTGTCCAAGAATTTCGCTGCATAGGTTACCATTTGTTCAATAAGTTATCTGTAAAAGATTCATCATTTGGAATAGCTGGACCATGAATTTCCTTGGATTTGTTTTACAAGTTAAACTGTTTAATGGAAAGATATTCTTGCTCTATCACTTCGCATCATCTTTTTTACACTCTGGACCTGGTCACCTTAATATCTGTTACTACAGATGTAGATGTAAATGGTAAATTTGGTCCAAATATCAATGGTCAAATATGTAATTCCTGATTGTCATTAGTAATGGATGACGTGTTTTCAAGTATTTCTCAACCTTTCAATGAAATCCATATTATCCTTTCGGATTTAACCATCTACCGTTATTGATTTTTCACGTGATGCTTGATTTTCTTGAGAATGGCTATTCAATATTTTCGATGGATTGTGATAGACAAAATACATTAATCTGATGGACATTCAAGTTTAACCTTTTTCTTCAATCAGAGAGGGAAATAATGAGGACAATTATTGATGGTTCAATCTTGTCTACAAATCAACCCATAATGACAGTTTTCGTCTCATCGCCATAGCCTATTTCTGTATTAGATTTGTCAACAAAGACAGTCAATGATAATAGTGGAAAAATTTCTTGTTAGAACCCATGAAATACAAGTTATACGTGTTCCAAGTATATATGGACAATCTTACACTGAAAATCTAATTGATTTTTCTTTTCTCTGCAGAAATCTTAGTTTCAACAAGTTAACGAGCTGGATTAACGGAACATTCAGATCCTATCCCGATTTGACTCATCTGTTTTTGACCAGTAATATGATTGAGGAGATTGTAATAGGAATGTTTGATGGGCTTGAAAGTTTAATACTTCTCGACTTGTCCAATAACAATATCAATCAAATTGATCCGGACTCTTTAAAACCACTAGTTAAGCTAAAGGAATTGTAAGTACAAATGCTGTTACAAGTTACATCAATCTCACTTAAACTTTGCCTGTTTCCCCTTTTTGACCATTATTTTCACTTAAATCACTTATTTTTTTTCTCAATCTTTTTATAAGCCATCCTTTTAGCAAAACCAATGATTAATATTTGAAATCCTTTTGATCTAAGAGTAGATTAAATAAATCAATCATGAAGATTGTAGATAGGAAATGGCCCATACAGTGCAATTCATTGAATAATCTGTTTAACTTGCCAACACCAACGACATTTCATCAATTTCAAAGGACAAGGATTGAATCGAAAATTTTGCTGGTGACGAAAAATTTCACTCTTCACCTTCTCGTAAATTAATCAATTAACTGTCTCAACAAAGTAACTAAAGTTTCCTTCATGAGTGAAGTGTTTCTGGTCATTTATATGCATGGATAAATTTACTCTTGTTGGATAGCCAGTCAGTCTGGACATAGTTGACTAAGTACTCATTGAATCACAATCAATCCATCAATTCTTGAATTTTGATTATTCAAGAGTACAATTAAGCGCTAGTGTAAACACAGACATACACTCAAATTTATGATCAACAAGTTAGTGTGAGGGAAAGATAATGATATTACATCAACCCATGCAGTTTGACAAAATGATGAAAAAAAATTGTTGAAATGATTTTCAATAATTTCCATCACGAAAGAAAAAGATCAAGAATAATAATAAATTCATCTTCTTTACCTTTCACTTGCCATTCCTCTCTCAGGTCTGTTTGAGTATATGCAAGGATTAGGATGAGACCAAGTTAAGTGAAGATGGAGATGACGATGAAATGAAGAGTCAAGCTCAACTAACCCTAAATATGTGAATTGAATGAAAAATGATCCTAAGCTTTTCATTAAATCCTTACACTCTTTTGTGCTACTCTCGATAATATTCTTGAAATGTATATTTAACTTGAATCTAAATATGACTTTCATGAGTTGCCAATATTTACATTGAAACTTATACTTCTATATATCTATCACATTATATTAATATCATTTCTTTTATTATATTGTCAGATTTTAAATTGGTGCCTGGAAAAAAAGTTAAAGCAAAGTCTTGTTTAATACAATTTACCTTCACCTTATCCATGGGCTGTGTCATTTGAAGAGACGAGAGTTTAGTTGATCCAACCAACCGATAAAAACTCCTAGAATTGACAAGTTTAATCTACAATTACAAGCTCGACAATCGAAAAGACTGATGAGAAAACCTTTTTTTTCACTCTTCTTCCATCCACTTATCAATATCATCTAATTGCCATTTTGGGTGATTTCTGATATCCAATAACCTCTTCTAAACTTTAATTATGTCTGCAAAATTTAGTTAATAGCTGCGTACATAATTTGGACACCTTTACTTTCTTTGTCACACAAAGCAAGTTGATGTATCACATTGATCAGTTAATTTTGCTCAGCTTTTTGTTATGTTGTCACTGTTTCGCTATTTAACAACCTCATAAATCAAGTTTAAATATAACTTTGTCAATTGAGCAACTTGACAAGTTAACTTTGAATCAGGTTTTTACTCAATAGATCACAGAACTTCAATTTAATTTACACTCTATTATTAATTAGTTAATTATTGACTTGCTCCTCATTTTGGCCACTTCATACACTTGATATATATTCATGATAGAAACAAGAGTTTCCGTAAAGTCAAGAATCGAATCGGGTTAATAATCTTTAATCGTATTAAGATGGATCCAAGTTTTTCTTTCTTTTTCCACAATTCTGACTCAATGATGATATTGATGGTAATATCAGAATATATTGATGATTATGATTGATAATGGATTTTTCATGAATCTAGTAATAAGTAAATACAATCAATAAGGTCAATTGATCTTCTATGAACAGTTCATGGATAATTTAAAGGTTAACCTTTCTTGTTATACTCTAATTAACTCTTGAACAATATCCTGATGATTATCATATTGTTTTGTGTTTTTTATCTGCATTATTTGTCACGATTACTCAAATATTAATCATTCTGGTTCAAATCACATTAAATTTCATCCTTAATATTGTAATGTTTAACAGTTGACTTAAAATAATTCATGATTATCTTGTTTTTTATCCCTTTTTAACAGAGATTTAAGTAGCAATGCGTTGGCGGAGGTACCTGTTGCCATCCGGAAGCTTCCATTGTTAAAGGAAATGTAAGACGATAAATTTTTGCCAACAGAGCTCCCTGTCAACATGGAAATTCAAATTTATGCCCAGATTATTTATTCAACCCTCAAGACACCGTTTGATGTTAGGAAGAACAGCAAAGCCATGATGATAATAGGGAAAGAAAGAAGAGGAAAAAAAAGGTTCAAAGCGACGAAAAATGGTGAAAGATGAAAATAGTTGGAAAAAAAGAAAATCCAAAAAAAGAAAATGATTTCACATTGGAATTGAAGATGAGCAGTAGAAGAGGAAATGAAGAAGATAAATAAGAATTTTTGGAAGAGCAATATTTTACGCTTTCATTGACGTTTTTAGATGAAGGTACAATTATTGGATAACTGAGGCTGTCAGAGAGAGAGAGGATGAAGAGTTGAGGTGATGAATGTAAAAGTGAGAGTCACTCGAATGGTAAGAGAAAGTAAAAAAGTAGCAAAATGATGATAGGCCCAAGGAGTAGAGTGAAGGTGATGCTAAGGAGATAAAGATGAGTGAAAGATAGATTGAGATGATTCAATCCGTAGGTATATCTAGAGGGAATCCTGAATGAGAGTAAAGGTATCTCTACATGAGAATTAATCGATTTTTTTCTATCCGTCTTCATAAGCAAATGCTTTTTCTCAGTCTCTCACCTCTTCTTCTGTCTCTCTTCAGTTTCTCTTCATTCATCATATTAACTGAGCATTCTGAAGAGGCTCAACTTAACTCGTAAATGAATGAGTCTTTTATAACCTATACTATTTGATATCGTAGTAATAGTAATACAATCTTGATGAAAGTAGACTTGATTTGGTAAACAGTTTCATATTATTGGAATAGGATTTTGTTGTTGTTGTTGTTTTTATGTGAGCTTGTGAGTGTGTGTGTGTGTGTGTATGTTGAAGTAAAAGGTTGTTGAACTTGTTTACAGTCTAAATGAGCAAAACATTTTTGGAAAGTAATAGAGTTAGAATCACATTTAACATGGTTAAAGTGAAAACAAGTTGAGCACATTGTTGATTGAAAGATATTGTTCAACTCTGTCACTGAATCAGGGTGAAAACGTTCATGTATTTTCTAGGTTATTAAAGGAGGAAACTTAAATGTCATTTCTCATGATCAACACAATTCAAACTGGGCTGTACCAATATCTTTCTGTTGCTGTTGTTTCCAAACCTATTTTGGTGATACGCTTCTCATCACAATCAAACTAACTGCTGTTTAAGATGAAGCCAAATGTAAAGAAAACATTGAAAGCGAAAGAAAAATAATATCATATCAAGATGACAAAAAAGGAAACAAATGGAAAGACGGAACAAGAAAAGATGTTTAACTGAATCTGTGAATCTCAAGATTTACCCTGAAACAAAACAAAGAATGAACAAGATCACAGTCACGTGGATATTAAGAGACTAATCTCAATGTCAGTTTAAAACATGATCCCATGAAAATTGAATACCTTTCAACAAGCATAGTAGTATAAAAATACGATGTTCCTATCGCAAAAACAGGGGACTTCCTATCACAACAAATGCAATTAAAATTAGGTTGAATTTGAATGTAAACAAACATATAGCTAATTAAATCAATCAGATAAGGGGTATTCAATTAACCTGAGCCAATCAATCTTAATGAAAACATGAAAATAAAATGTTTCTATCGCAATAATAAGGGGACTTTCTATCACAAACAAATGATTAGAAAACAATTAACCTGGTCTAATGAAATACCTGTACAAGATCAATATCAAAGTAAACATAGCAATTAAATTAATCAGATAAGAAGATTTAACCTAAGTCATGCTACTAACCTTTACCATGATTTTGCAGCTGAAAGTTTCTATCATACTGATGAGACTAATCAGTTTAATTTTCAGTCAAGCTTTGTAATAATACTAAATCAGATAAGTTTATGATAACTAGTGCAAGCAAATATAAACATTGAAAAAGAAGAAGAGCAAAATTTTCGCACGCGGGCTGATTTTCTCTCAAGGTATATTAGATGTTGTTATGTGGATACTGTTTCATTTACTAACGTGACATATACATGTAAACATCTAGCTAATCATAATAAAGTGATAAATGATTAATAGATTACAGCTGATATTGTTCATTTTCTCTCTTCTTGTTTGTTTACTTTTCTATCGTATATACACATTTCAACCTTATAATGGAAATCTCACAATCGCTTGATTATGACATTGTAAACATCGTTTCACTGTGGGATATTGGAAAGGTGACTGTTGTGATAGATAATACAAGACGTAAAAAGAGATATAATGCTCAAGTGATTAGAAAGGAAGGTGGAGTCTTCTTAGTTTTTGCTTCTGGTAAAGTTGTTGCCACCGGATTCAAGTCAGTAACATTACCCGGATCATTATTACAAGAAATATATCCAGAAAAAGAAGTTATATTCAAAAGGGTGATAAACATAACTGCTCACAGCTTTCTACCATATGGATTTAATACCACTGCTCTTATCGAAAGATATCAAGATACAACATATGAACCGGAGATATATCCAGCAGTTTATATCAGATTACATGATGTAACCTTGATTTACTATACAACAGGCTCTATCATAGTGACGGGTGCAAAAGAAAAACAACATATTGAGCTTGCGTTGAGTGAATTCTGCTCCCGCACTGCTTCAATAAAAGTATAAAAGCAGAGATTGAGCTTCAAACAAGACATTCAGTTTTCTTTCTCTACATCTTCAAGCTACTAATTACTTTACAAAGTGATCATCATCATCATACAGTCATCATGTCTTGGTTTTCATATACCTTCTACAATGAGTCTGATATTTACTTGCGGTTAACTTTTGTGCAAAAAATTCGTCGAGCTGACCTCCGAATCCATGATCATGGCTATTCAACTAAAGATGGAGTGTCCCTAACTGCTTCTGAGCTGCGATTCGTCAACAGTTACATTGTTAATTATTTTGAAGGACGACCTGCTGATTTGTATTATCGTGTTTCAATTTCAAAACAACCAGATGGCCGTTTCCTGATTACTAAAAAAGGAAACAATGATGCAATCACCGGTGTTGCTATTTCATCTGATTTTTGGAAAAATGTTTCACCCATGGTACGTGGTTTAGTCTACCTGATCCAAGGGAAAGATTTACCAATGAATCAGCTGATTGATCTTTGGTTAATGACCAGGAAATACAACAAGGAAGAAATGGAAGGGGACTTTCTATCATTGGATGGCATCAGTGGAGAAACTACTCCTAACCTGGATAATTGTTATCTGCTTGCCTTGAACATGTGTTCAAGTTCAGATATCAAATCTCGCAAGGTAGACCTTGCTACTCTTGCTCACTTCAAAGAGAGTGACAATATTGTATTCAGCTCCCTCCTTGATTTGCAATATAAATAAATAAAGATTCAGTTCAATTCAATTATTCATTTGTTTCCTTTCTTTATTACCATTCAATTGCTAAGTATTGCCATAACTTTTATCCTAATAGTTATTTTACAAACATGTGCTCTCTCAGATCAATTTGTGCTTACTTTGATACTCAGGGCTACTACATAAATGGAAATTATCATCCAGTTGAAGTAACTATGCTTGGAAAGGGTCAAATAGTTCATCTCAATCTTGAAAAAACTTGCAATTGTGAATTTACAAAAGAGGAGGTTCATTCCATTATGCGAAATGATCATGGATTAAAACCGAGAAAAAGAGGAATTAACGATGGTCAAATGGAAAACATCATTAAATTTTTCTACAAATCTTTCCGATCTTTCCCTGCTGATATGGTTGGTGTTATATCAAAGGAATCTGAAATGATATTAAAGAGCTTGAAAATACCAACCGTTAATTTGAGGGACAAATATGATGCTAGTTTCACTATGATCAGATCTGGAAGACGCCCATGTTATCTTCATGCTCGTAAAGGTGCAAGTATTAAATGTTCATTGAACATTGTACAAGATTTGTATCACTACATTGATAAAATTATAAGAAATCAAAATCAAACTGTTTAAGAAATAACAATAAAGAAGATTTAAATATAAAACTAATCATGTCTAATCAAACTTATTTCGTATACTTGAAACATCCATTCACAATGATTGTTTCAGGTCCAACGGGTAGTGGTAAAACTTATTGGATTAAAAAACTTATAAATAATGCAGATAAATATTGTCTACCTGCGCCGACAAAAATTCATTATTTTTATGGTGAATATCAACCTATTTTCTCATCGATGCAAAATGTCAATTTCATTCAAGGTCTTCCTGAAAATTTAATACAAAAGTTTGATGGAATAGAACCGGAATGGATAATCATTGATGATCTGATGATAGAAGCTGGAAATTCAAAGATAATTAGTGAAATGTTTACTAAAGGATCTCATCATCGTAACCTGTCTGTCATTCTAATTTTACAAAACTTTTTTTCACGTGGTAAAGAAATGCGAAACATAACTCTTAATGCTCAATATTTGGTACTTTTTAAAAACCCACGTGATCAAACTATTGTCACAAACATTGCGAGACAAATGCTTCCTGGGAAAACTAAAAAGTTACAAGCTATCTATGAAGACGCAACACGTAAACCTTTCTCTTATCTATTCCTTGATTTGAAACCTGATACACCGATGGAAACGAGATTTCTCACAAATGTAGTTGATGAAGATGATTACATCACAGCATATTTAGTATAAGAAAAAAAGATGATGCAAGATAAGATAAAATTTCATTATGTCTCTTAAAAAGGCAATCAAGTGTTATTCTCATTTGAAAGTTTTAGCTGGCTGTAAATCACATGATAAGCGTAAAAAGTATTTGAAAAAATGCCCTAAATGTATCTATGCAGTAATTTCAGATATTGCAAAACAAATTTTGAATGGAACAATAAAGTTAAAGCCTTTAATCAAAAACCGATTAAAAAGGTATAAGAATCAAATGCGAAAGTTAGCAAGTAAATCATCTTTATCTTTGAAAAAGAAAATTGTAAATCAGAAAGGAGGTTTATTACCAGGTCTACTTTGGCCAGCTGTTTCATTACTTGCTCACATTGTATCTGATAAACTATCATAAAAATGAATTCTGTAACTCGTATGTTTCTTGTTTCTGAAGATCAGTACAAAAGAAATGTATACAGACCATTAAGTAAAGCACAAAAAATCATGAATCGTAATATTCCAGTATCAACAAAAGTCAAATTTCTCAACAATATGATAACTAAACCAACACAAGGGAGAGATGGTAATTTTCTTGAATTTCTCAACAAAATGGTATCTAAGCCATCGAAAGAAAGAGAGGGTCATGTTCTTGAATATCAAGAAGTAAACAGTAAAAAGAGTGATGAACCTGCTGTTGCTTATGATGACAATGGAGAAGAAGAAATGAAATCAGAACAATCAATAGACAATGAAACAATGAAATGGGATTCTCACGGAGCAACATTATTTAACCCCGCTCATCCTCCTCCACAATCAAATTCGTTTGCATCATCTATTCAAAGCCCAATGCAATTTGCACCTATTCAAAGCCCCATGCAAACACCTTCAATTCATAGACCGATTGAATTACCATTACTCCCCTCAAGTACATCTACGCCTAGACCCTCTTTTTCTCCTGATAAATTCGAAATGGCATTGAGAAATGTTGATGACCTTGTTGATGAGGCTGGAGCAATACTTACTGAGGATGGTGAACCAATTTATGCTAGTGATATTAAAAAAATTGTGAATCATCTTCATTTAGCAAGACCGCGTGCTTCACTAAGAAAACCAAATGGTACAGATAGAGTATTGGAGCACATTATCTTCAATGAGCCTCAATTGAAAGATTTTATTAAGAATCAAGTTATAATTGATCAGCTTCCACAATTAACAAACCTGTATAAAGAAAAACGTGCAGAAACATGGAGAGATCTACGTCCGCGTTAAAATCAATTTATTTTGATCCTAAATCACCAGGGTCATTTGGAAATGTCATCAAATTGTATAATACAGTGAAAGAAAAAGTACCTGGTTTGAAGTTTACTATCGTTCAAAAATGGTTGAATGAGCAAGATACATATAATTTATTCAGAAAGAGAATAAAAAAATTCCCACGCTTACCAATATTGGTTGATGAAGTCGATGAACAATGGCAATCTGATTTGATGGATATGACATGGTTAAGTAAAGAAAATGATAGATTCAAATACATTTTAACAGTCATTGATTGTTTGACCAGATATGCATGGGCTATTCCATTAAAAGATAAATCATCATCAACTATGATTTCAGCTTTTGAAAAAATATTTGAAAGTAGTAAAAGAAAACCATTCAAAGTTCAGACGGATCAAGGAAAAGAATTTGTCAATCAAAATTTTAAATCTTTCCTTTCTCAACATGGAAGTATCCATTTCACTTCAACTGATGACGTAATAAAATGTGCAATTGTTGAAAGATTCAATAGAACTTTGAGATCTAGAATCTATAGATATTTACACTACATAAATAGTCAAAGATATATAGATGCATTGGAAGATATTGTTCATGGATACAACTCAAGTTATCATAGAACTATTAAGATGTCACCTGTTGAAGCACTGGATAATCCTGAAGGGGCAAGAGTTAACATCAGAAAAGCTCAACCAATTAATTTGAAAAAACAAAAACCTTACAAAGTTGGTGATACTGTTCGCATAACAAGAGCAAAATCAATTTTCGAAAAAGGATCAACAAAAAATTGGACTGAAGAAATATTCAATATTGTGAAAGTTAAGAAAACACCTCAAGGGTACATATATAGACTCACAGATTATGATGGTGAACCGATAACATCAGTCTTTTATCATGATGAAGTTTTCACTGTGAAAAGACCTGATTTGTATAAGATTGAGAAAATAATTAAAACAAGAATAAACCCCAATACACGAAAAACTGAATATTTTGTCAAGTGGTACGGTTATCCTGCTAAATTCAATAGTTGGGTTGAAAATGTTCAATGAATATTTTGTTGATCTTGTTTCAATTGCTAGCATGGATATATTTCCTGGAAATACAATCTCAAAATTTGTCAATAGATTACCTAGCACTTTGCATTTGGATGGTGATTGGATGGTTGCTGTCCAAGAAATATTTTATCCTACAGCACATAAGCCCTTGAAACGTAATATCACATATTCAATCTCATACAGAGGTTTGCGCCCACTTCGTAAATTAAATTTCACCTACAGTGAAGGTGATTCAATAGAAGTGATAATTAGTAAACTGAATGATCATATAAAGATTGCCTACAACCAAGATAACCTTATCGATGATGATGGTGTAACCACTAATCAAAAAGCCGGATTCATTGCTCCAAAGTTTGAAATGCGTAAAATCAAAGAAAAAGATAGGGAAAAGGAAAAATGTGTGATGCACGGAGGATTTATTCCTGAATCTCCAAAGCCAATAATGCCATTGTTTCAAGATCAATCATTTTTACGGATACTTGGTTTTGACACAAATACATTAGAAAAGGATTACGAAGCATTACAAAAAGGAAGAACAAAAGAGATTATTGCATCATATCAGCCTGAAACCGGACCAAATGCACATTTGATGTTTATTTATACTGACCTCATAGATGATCATTTTGTTGGTGATGTCTCAGCAAGGGTGTTGAGAGTTGTACCATTGGATAAACAAAGTAAAAATACTCTTGCTCATGTAACTTTTAATAATCCTTATTACTATCCTGTTAGATCGAATAACATTGAAGACATTAGTATTTTACTTTGTGATGAAACAGGTCAACAAATCCGTTTTAAATCTGGACGTGTTTTCCTAAGTTTACATTTTAAACGTAAAACAGTTGTATAAGATTTTATGAAACCTAATAAAAGAAAAATTTTTTAGTCAAAATGAATCGTAAAGTTTATTGTTCATGTGACAGTGATTTCACAAGTCATTTCCAACGCCAAGCTGGTGCAGGGTTTTCAGACTTGACTCTTTTTCAAGGTCATCCTTATCAGAGAGGATATGGAATAGGGTCTCTTTTAAAGAGGTTTGGAGTCCCAATATTGAAATTTCTAGGAAAACAGGCATTAAAAACCGGTGTTAACATAGGCAATGAATATTTATCCGGCACTAATTTGAGACAATCTATTAAAAAACAAGGCAAAGCAGGTATAAGGTCTGCTTTGGAAGCTGGCATAGGTCAATTGGATAATATATTGAATCAAAGTGGTAGTGGTATAAGAAAACGTAAACGCAAAACCAAATCAAAAAGGAAGAAGCCTAGTGCTACTAAACGACGTAAAAAAGATATATTTTCATAATGGAGTATCTTCATTCATCATCGCTACCAGTAAGCAAATCTGAAATTCAAATTTTTGCTATTCCTCCAACACAAACTGCTATTGAATCTACTTATGAAGTAGAGTATAGACCGGGTGCAAGTTTAGAGCAAGCAACTAGCTATGAGATCGATATTCCTGCAAGTGAAGATTTCACTGATTTAGCATCAACGTACGTTCATTTATTGGTTAATATTACTAATGGAGATGGAACAGCTCTCGCAGCAGATAAAAAAGTTTCAACAATTGAAAATTTTGGAAATGCACTCTTCAATCAAATTGATATGATTCTTGGATCAATCAATACTATCAAAGCAAATAATACTTATCCTTATCTATCATATATCGAAGATAGACTGTTTAAACATCGAAATAATTCTGATATTGGATCAGAAGGTTACACGGATCAGGATCCTAGACCTTGTGATATGTACTTTAGACTTCATCTGCCTATGTGTACTCAAGATAAACTATTGATTAATGGAGTGCCCCTGAGATTCAAGTTCAGTAAATCGTTGGAAGATTTTGTACTTATGAAAAGAACTGATGATGGACCCTTTAAAGTGAAATTTGATAAATTTTCAATATTCATCAAGCGAGTAAAGCTTTTTCCGGAAGCACAAAAAAGTATTATTATGGGACTTGAAAAAGGTCCTGCTAAATATTTCATCACTCGAAATGAGGTTAAAACATATTCAATTTCTGCTGATCAAACTTCTGTTGCAATTGAAAACGTTTATTCTGGATCATTACCTAAAAGAGTACTTGTTGGTTTGGTTGATGATAAAGCATTTACCGGTTCCTTAGCAACAAACCCGTATGAATTTAAAAATTTCGGAGTGAATTACATTGCATTATCTATGGATGGAATTATGATACCAAGTATACCCTATCAACCTAATTTCTCTCAAGGACAATGCATGCGTGAATTTATGTGTTTATACCGATACTTTAATCAAGATGAAGGTCTACCTCAAATTGATATAAGTTATGCCGATTTCAAAAAAGACAAAACATTCTTTGCATTTGATTTAACCCCTGATGGTACAATCGGAGCTGAAACTGGAACCTTATCACTTGTAAAGAGAGGACATATAAGATTAGATTTGAAATTTGCTCAGAAACTATCCTCATCAATCAAGGTTATCGTTTTTGCTCAATTTGATAATCTGATTACAATAGACAGTGATAGAAAAGTTTTCATCGATTATTAAGATCATGTTATCAACTTATGAGATCCTAAATATTTTAAAAGATGTTTCTTGGTTCAAAGGTGTTTTCCCTATTGATTTGTTACCTGTAACAATGGAAAGAAATACCGCTATTATAATAAACTTAGACGTAAGTTACGAACGCGGCAGTCATTGGGTCGCTCTTTATTTGGATGTTAATCGTTTTGCTCATTACTTTGATTCATTTGGACGAGAGCCAATGGGACTGATACTCAATTTTATTGAACGAATAAGCTATGGATATGCTTATAATCCAGTTAAAATTCAAGATAATTTATCTGTTGCATGTGGTTACTTTTGCCTCTTGTTTGTTATTTCAGTTAAAAGATTGAAAGATTTTTATATTTTATTCAATAAATGTGCACATATTGAGAATGAAAAAACTCTGTTCAAGCAAATGAAAAAATATTTATTAAAAGATAATTAAAATGATCATTACATGTCTTGATTTATTATTTTATGATGACCAAAAGCATAACTGGTAATTTTATCATCAAGCAAATATCTTTTATCATCAAAAGGAGAAAGAGCAACTTTAGTTTGACTGATTAGAGATAAATTATGCTCTCGAGAAGCTAAACGTTTTACATTCTTTCTTTGAATTCTTTCATTGTAAATGCAATCAATGTAATCGTTGAATGTAATTTCACGCTCCAAAACACATCTTTGAACTCCTTTAGCTCTCTTTGAGTCACCTTTAGCGCTTCTGAATGCGTACAGCTTTGCCTTTATTCCTATGAATTCATAGATTGCTTCACCGGCCATTTCATCTTTGAGAAATCCAATTTTCTTTTCATTCACATTTGAATAAAGTTGATGTTGTTGAGGGTAATTTGAAAAATCCATTACACTGTTTACTTTAGTCAAATCTCGAGTGAGATTGTCAGTTTGAAGATGATAAATCAATGAGTCAGTATCAGTATAAAGTAGATCAATTTTTTGATCAAAACTTTCTTTGAAAACGTCATAATGAAGTTGATACATTTTCAATTTCGCAAGCTCCAGGATTGTGAAACCAACAGATATTGGCTTATTCATGTAAACATTAGATCTTGCAACTTGAATTAAAGCCAAATCTTCATTCAAGATTATGAATCTTTCACAAAGTTCTTTCCGTAGTTGAAAATTTGCTTGTGGTTCATTTTCAGCAACCAATACCTGTAAATGATTTCTGGTATTCTCAATAGTTTTACCATATAAAGCATTTACATTCAACTTCCAAAAATTACTTTGAGCAGGATTTGTTGCCTTTTTCCTTTGCTGTGTACAGAAATCAACGTACGGAGATAGCCATGGTAATTGTCGAAACTTGATTGCTCGGTGTATTTTAGATATTTTCATTCCTTTTGATACATAAAATTTCAATGATCTATAATGAATTACATAGTTTTCTTTTTTGAGGAATGATGTTATTAGTTTTGGTTGAGAAATGTATTTTAATTTTTGATTTTCAATCTTCTCAATCAGCTCACACTGGTAAGGACTCAACATGTCTTTACCAATTTTCATCTTTTCAGGAGCCAACGGATAATCATTATGAAGGTCGTGTAAATGAGGTGGATATTCCAAATCAACTTCTAAGAAATATCCTTCATCTGCTGAATCTTCAGTATTCAAAACCTTTTCAATGAAATCATCCCCACTCACATCACACCAAGTAAAACGATCATAAGGTAGCTTCTGCATCATTGCATAACCATAAAGGTTATTGACATCAAGATAAATGATGTGAGACTGAGGCTTTGAAGGGTCAAAGTTCGGGCAAGATGGATTGTTTGCAATTGCATGTCTCTTGCAAACCATTGTTGGTCCGCCTCTAATTCCATTCTCAACCATCAATAACATGTCTATATCATGAAGAAGCTGAAGCTTTGCGTTTGTTGTTTTCAATGAAGCAGCCCATGTTAGCCCTGGAGCAGAATAATAATGCGGCGGATCAATGTTGAAGAAATTTAAACTGTTTGATCTAAAGTCTTCAAAAACAGCAGCCAACAGGTAAACATCAACACGTAAATAAATATCATGGAAGTCACCGAGATTTTTGCATTTGAATTGATTCCAAATTGCCTTGACTCTTTCATATGTTGTGATGTCAATCGATGAATTTGTTAGAGATGAATCAAATGCTTTTATAGGTGGTAGTTGTGTCTCTTCAAAGCGTTGATGAGAGTCCAAGTACTCATAAGGCATTGCACCTTTCTTCATTAACAAAGTTACATCTTGATTGATAAATTCTTGCTCTAAAAGCTCTTTTTTGACTTCATCTGGAAGGATTGAAGATAGATTATCAAGACTTGATGGTAGGAATGCTAAGCTATCGATGAAATTGAAGTTATCAATCTTGAAACCAATATATCTTTCAAGAGTTTGTGCAATAATCTGGGGTTTAGTTTGAAACATATTTTTCTTGATTGCTTGGACAATTATATGTCCATCAAAATTTTTCAGGTTGTGAAAAACTACTGGAATCGTCCTAGGTACTTGATATTCCAGATTACACTCCTGATGAGCCGCGCCTCTAAATTGACCAGTCAGATGGTCATGATCACGAACTGAAGGTCCATCATTAAATCTGTTTAAACGCTCACCACAGATGTGACATTTTCTTGATTGAATGAATTGTAACTCTTCGTCATCAGTGAGATTGAGGGGTTTTTGATGTTGATCCAAATATTCTTTCAAATAATCTTCCAAGTCTATGATTGTTTGTAGAAAGTGATAACCAACATCTTCACCCCTGTAAAATCTTTTTGCTATGACCTTTCTATTCCAATCAACAGCAACCAATCCAAAACTACAAGGCTCATTCTGCTTAAGTTCACCAATATCTAAATTACCTGGTTTTGATAGTGTTTCAAAGTCAGCATAGATGATGAAAGGATGCTTAGCTTCTTTTTTGTAATTTTTTCTTTGAACAAGTGAGAATGGACCAGATGCAGGTGGCATTGTAATCCGCTGCGGCTTGTGTCTCTTACAATATAAAAGATGTGATGTTAGTTTATCCTTTTCTCTGAAATTATACAAGCATCTGTGACAGCAGTAGGTTGCATGTTGCCTCCCTCTCATGAATGCATGAAAATTCACAATGAGATGATAATGATCATCAAAAAGAAACAAATTAACGTGTAAAGTTTGCTCATTTTTTGTGATGTGAATTGGAATGATCAGCTTCTCCTCTACTTCATAGGTGTAAACATTGATGCTGATTAGATTTTTACGTTCGAATGCTGGTATCCTTTCTAACGGAACTGCTCCTCTGACCATACTGAAATCATAATCATTCATAAATTGATAATATCTAGAAGGACGTTTCGGATTATCAATATCTTTGTGTAAACCAGCCAATACACTGTAAATGAAACATTCATTTTTGCATTCAATTGTTCTCAATGATTTCGTCTTTTTAGCCAATTCAGGAGGGAGGGGATTGTTGAAACAAGAGCCGGTGTGTGGTCGGTATTTAGCAATTCTCAATTCAACACAAGCAATAGATTCAAGAGTCCAGCCGCTTCCTCTCTCAGTAAATTGATCAATAGATGATTCTAGTGATAGTAATGAACTGTTGACAATTTCATCAAAGTTATCTGCCTGAAGAACCGGTTGAAATTTAGTCCAAAAATATGATTTTACACTTTGATCAGGTTTGGTGAAGATGACATGTAAACATAGTTGAAACTTGATTAAGAATTTAGCATTCGATTGATTTGTCAACAATTCTTTCAAATCATCTCCCAAGAACTGTTGAAGCATTAATAAACTTTTAATGTTCTCAAGTTTACAATGAAAAACACTTAATGTATCACACAGTCCTGAAGCTATCAACTGGAATCCGGATTTAATTGGTGGTCTACATTCTCGCCGGTGATTCATCTTATCAAATTTAGATTTGAAGACATAATCACATATTGGACACTTGTATTGTTCATAGTCAGTAGATGTACTTCTTGCTCTTTTACGATTAGAAACTGAGTCATGTGTTTCCCTCTCAGTGACAGCAGCAGAAGTAGTTTCCTGTCTTTGCGTTACCTTTAATGATAAATCAAGTGGTTCCATCTCTTCTTGAGCTGGCAAAACGTTAACAGCTGAATTATCTGGTTGTTGTTGCTGTTGTTGCTGTTGATCACTTGTTTTTCTTGATAGATCAAGAGGCTCCATCTGCATTTCATTCATCTCAATAGAATGATCTTGATTATGGGGGGATGAAGGCATATTTGAGTAAGAAGATGAGGATGATGATGGAGATAAATCCTTACACAAACTAAAATCTGAGGATGTACATGGTGAAGGGCATGATAATGTTCGTTCTGGTGATACAGGTTGTATGTTTTCCTCAAAGTCAAAACTTTCTAATTGTCTACAGGGACTGTAAAGACAATCACATGGGTGAACAATAAAATTTCCAAGCGCGGGATAGGACCGCAAGCAGCAAACACAGGTTAATGACTGAAATAAAAAAAAATAGAAAGAAACAAAGTTTATGCATTTAATTTTTATTTTATTTTCATAATGAATTTAATCTTAAAAATAGCTTTATTTTGATTTTTTATTCTGATAATAACAATCTTTTGATCTTTGCAAATTTAGTTTTAGATCATGCGTGGCTCTATTATAAACATTTTCGTAATGTTTCGCTTTGTTTACATAGTCATCATATTTATCTGGATTTACTACTCCTTGATGCAAAAAATGATCGACCTTTGCCTTAGCTTTATTGCTTCTCCTCTGACTAACTATGACCTTTTTTTCAAGATATTTCATCTTATACTCACTCGACTCATCACTTTCTCTCATCTTCTCTAATCTCTTCCTTTTTGCTATTTTTGCCTTTTGATTTTTAGTCAATTTTTGTACTGTAGAAGCTGAAGGCTGATCTGAAGATTGATTGCATGAAGGAGAGTTAACATTATCATTTGAATTATACAATAAATCCTTGGTTGTCTCCTGGACACTCACCATTTTGGATGTTGAAGATGACTTTGATAAAGTTGATGAAGAAAATAATAATGATGATAAACAAGATGATAAGTTCAAAATAGTTGATGCAACAGATGATAAGAAACTGATGATGAAACAGATGCTGATGCAATAGATGAAAACAAAGTTAATGAGACAGTTGATGAAATAGATAATAAAACAGTTGATAAAACAAATGATTGGATAAAAGAATTACTTTAAAGATGCACACAGATTATAACGATGAAATTGATAATAGCGGTATCGATGATTACCTAATCGCTCATCTAATTGAAAAGAAAATCTAGTCAACTGACTCGCTTTGAAAAAAGATGATGCAATTCTCATTCCTTAGTACTTATAAATGAATGTGTTCAAATAAAAAACAGTCCGTGAACTAGATCGCTCATAACTTCGTTAAAAATCAAGTTTGTGACATTATTTTCATCTCAAAAAACTCGGCATAATTTTTAGGAAAAAATTTCCTGTTTATTTTATAAATATTCGGAGCATGATACATTTTATTGTAAAAAATAATAGCATATTAATCTTATTCGGATGGGGCACTAACCAATACAATGGCTAACAAGTCATTGTGTCATCCATGTGTCATGTGATTAGTAATTATTGCGGGTTAATTTTGATAGTAATCTCCATGGCCACAAGTAGGATTCGAACTTGAATCATTAGAGTCACTATATTGGTCAGTGCTCCATCCGAATAGGATACATATGCTATTATATCTTATTTTGTTTAAAAATGACTTTTAAACGTAATAACATATGATTTGACCCCAACTGTCATGTGCCATGGACTTCAACAACAATTCTGCAAAAAAACCGCGCGTTCCGAAATTTTGATCTTGACCTTTGACCTTTGACCTTTGACCTTTGACCTTTGACCTTGACCTTGACCTTTGACCTTTGACCTTTGACCTTTGACCTTTGACCTTTGACCTTTGACCTTTGACCTTTGACCTTTGACCTTTGACCCCGACCTGACCTGGCCCGGTCATGACTTGACATCAACTGCAAACTGTTACAATGTATACTTGCAATGTTTAACCTTTATGATGAATTGTTATTGTGACGTAGAAAGTTTACTTGCAATTAACATGTATTAATCACAGACATTTGACATTTTTTAATCAATGGAAATCGTCTGTCGGATTAGCAGATTCGGACTCGGCATCAAATACTGGTCAAGAAAATATAATGGTTTATGCTGTTGGATCAATTTTGATTCTGACCTGAACATAGAAATTTTCCTTAGGTCACTATTCCGCTCTATTTTGCTTTGCAATGCAAAAACACTGATATCAGCTTACAGATTGCTTCAAGAAGCTCCAAACTTTCTCATCAGATAAGGTCCAGGCGTTTGTTCCTCTGTTCCCAAGATTCTCATGTTCACCCTCATGAGGTTTAGATCGCAAAACGCGATAAGGTCACGAAGAAAAGTTGGCTATGTAATGTTAGTCATTCAATCAATCATAGTCAATTGTATTGCTCTTTTATTATTTGCATAAAGTTAATTTACATTCTTTTCCAACAATGTCCGACGTAAATCCATCAATTATTAACCAGCTATGGGATGTCATCGACATCATTCTCCGCAACATAAATTGTGAAAGTGACCTTGATCGCTGTGAACAGTTTTTTACAAGGATCCTACATGTTCTCCAGGATTTAGAGGATACCGAAATTGATATCGAGGACTCATCCTCATCCTCATCCTCATCCTCCATGGATTGCTCTACTTCTTCATCTTGGTCATCAATCACAGCCTCGGAATCAGGAAGTGAAATTGGCCTTCCTTCGAGTGAAGCTGAAGTAAGTTTGAATTGTCACTCTGACTTGGGTTCCTCTCCTCCTCCACCTCCACCTCCACCTCCATCACCAACTTCGTCAGGCAATGATCTAAATAGATTGTTCACTTTGATGGAACGTCTGGTCGTGTCAATTGACACTCACAATGACATTGACGACCAGCTTTATCATGACATTGGTCAGGTGTTTGGTCATATCCTTGAACGGTTTGATAGTTTGGCTGATGCTAACCGCTCTATCATCAATCAAATTCGCACCCAATCCATGGCCATTAATAACTTAATTGTCCAGTTGAACCTTCTATGGAGAAATTCATTGAGAGATGCAAGAAGAAATGAGAGGTCGGATGGTGAAGATGATTATTAAAAAAGTTATGTTTTACTTACTTCATTATAAGCTAAAACTTTGTATCCCTGCTTAACATTCACTCATAAAAGAATAAAATATTAGAATGAAATGCACAGGTAGACTAAACCACGTACCATGGGTGAAACATTTTTCCAAAAATCAGATGAAATAGCAACACCGGTGATTGCATCATTGTTTCCTTTTTTAGTAATCAGGAAACGGCCATCTGGTTGTTTTGAAATTGAAACACGATAATACAAATCAGCAGGTCGTCCTTCAAAATAATTAACAATGTAACTGTTGACGAATCGCAGCTCAGAAGCAGTTAGGGACACTCCATCTTTAGTTGAATAGCCATGATCATGGATTCGGAGGTCAGCTCGACGAATTTTTTGCACAAAAGTTAACCGCAAGTAAATATCAGACTCATTGTAGAAGGTATATGAAAACCAAGACATGATGACTGTATGATGATGATGATCACTTTGTAAAGTAATTAGTAGCTTGAAGATGTAGAGAAAGAAAACTGAATGTCTTGTTTGAAGCTCAATCTCTGCTTTTATACTTTTATTGAAGCAGTGCGGGAGCAGAATTCACTCAACGCAAGCTCAATATGTTGTTTTTCTTTTGCACCCGTCACTATGATAGAGCCTGTTGTATAGTAAATCAAGGTTACATCATGTAATCTGATATAAACTGCTGGATATATCTCCGGTTCATATGTTGTATCTTGATATCTTTCGATAAGAGCAGTGGTATTAAATCCATATGGTAGAAAGCTGTGAGCAGTTATGTTTATCACCCTTTTGAATATAACTTCTTTTTCTGGATATATTTCTTGTAATAATGATCCGGGTAATGTTACTGACTTGAATCCGGTGGCAACAACTTTACCAGAAGCAAAAACTAAGAAGACTCCACCTTCCTTTCTAATCACTTGAGCATTATATCTCTTTTTACGTCTTGTATTATCTATCACAACAGTCACCTTTCCAATATCCCACAGTGAAACGATGTTTACAATGTCATAATCAAGCGATTGTGAGATTTCCATTATAAGGTTGAAATGTGTATATACGATAGAAAAGTAAACAAACAAGAAGAGAGAAAATGAACAATATCAGCTGTAATCTATTAATCATTTATCACTTTATTATGATTAGCTAGATGTTTACATGTATATGTCACGTTAGTAAATGAAACAGTATCCACATAACAACATCTAATATACCTTGAGAGAAAATCAGCCCGCGTGCGAAAATTTTGCTCTTCTTCTTTTTCAATGTTTATATTTGCTTGCACTAGTTATCATAAACTTATCTGATTTAGTATTATTACAAAGCTTGACTGAAAATTAAACTGATTAGTCTCATCAGTATGATAGAAACTTTCAGCTGCAAAATCATGGTAAAGGTTAGTAGCATGACTTAGGTTAAATCTTCTTATCTGATTAATTTAATTGCTATGTTTACTTTGATATTGATCTTGTACAGGTATTTCATTAGACCAGGTTAATTGTTTTCTAATCATTTGTTTGTGATAGAAAGTCCCCTTATTATTGCGATAGAAACATTTTATTTTCATGTTTTCATTAAGATTGATTGGCTCAGGTTAATTGAATACCCCTTATCTGATTGATTTAATTAGCTATATGTTTGTTTACATTCAAATTCAACCTAATTTTAATTGCATTTGTTGTGATAGGAAGTCCCCTGTTTTTGCGATAGGAACATCGTATTTTTATACTACTAAGCATCTTCAGCAATAATATCAAATTAGCCAGTATCGTTAGTACAAAAGATTACATTCTTTCATTTCTTTCTCAACAATAATGATTTCCTGATGAAATGAAATTATCAGATTTCAAGTTTACTTTGTTACTCTTGACAAATAGCCAATAGGTTGAAGACACTGGCCAATATTTTGTTGCCATTGACCATAGCTAAAAGTATTACCAAAAACTAATTTTAACCTTTAACCAATTACCTGCGTAGGTTTACTTTTAGTGGATCAAGTGGGCGATGATCAATTTAACGTTTCACTTGTAAATGAGAAAAAATATTTTCCCATTTTTTGCACAAATTTTCATGTTACGGTAAAACTGAGTAAAAGCTTATTCACTCATTCATAAAGTGAATGTTCAAATAGCTCAAAATTGAATTTCATCAACGATTTTTTTCCCTGTAAAGACTGAATCTCTTTGAGTGAACCTAAAACAGATTATTCTGAATTATGTCATTGCTTATCCTTTAAAGACTACTTTAAAGATAATCAAATTTAATCATTTAATCGTCTTTTGATCTTTAATCCATGTTCACTCTCTTCTCAGGTTATATCAATTTATCTTGATTCATTAATTTTTGCGTCTTTTATATTAATTTTGTTTAAAAATTTAGATTTAAAGATGAAGCCATTTTCTTGCTTCTCTCATCTTCAATTTCACTGTTGAAATTATATTCTCGTTTAAAATGAATTATCATGAAAAATAATTGAACCAGACGCTTATTTCTCATAACAATGATGATAATTTTCATTCAAAGTAAACCCAGAAATAGCAAATTTTCATTGTTGAATTATGTTAATATTTCACACAATTTCCGACTTTTTTTTCACTCAACATTTCAACTTTATCAGAAGAAATGGCGAGAAGAAAAAAAATATTTTATTAACATTTAACTCCCATTTCACTCCGAACAGGGTAAATCAAAAGGAGAGAAACAACTGAAAACACTGAATAAGATGAATAAGATGAAGAATCTAATAATAATATTGGATAAACTTTCCTCTTGTTCATCATCTTTTCAGTCTTTCAAATGAATAACATGGTACAGAAAAAAAAGAAGCAAAAGCTTAAAATGTTGTTGCACCAAGAACTGAATTTTTTGCCTTCTTTTATCTCTTTTGTTTTGCTCATTGAATCGCTGAATCAAGACAATAGTTTATGCATCAACAGTTAACATTTTAAAATGTTTTTTCGTCAACTTTTCTCACTCCTATCAACTCGATTCAGAATATTTTAACATATTTTTATCGATCAACTTTTCGCATTTCAAGATTGACTCATTATTAACCTCAATGCTATTAGTTCATCATTTGATACTTTGATCAAATGACAAACTTATTACATATTCAATCAAAGACGAGAGTTGAGACAAGTTTCAATGGAAACAAAAAGTTAATCAAATCTTTCAAAACCTTTGCTTAGTTTGAATAAATTTCAAAGATTTCCTCATTTCATGAAGTTCTTGAGTTCAAGTTACTTTTGCTTTCCTTCGAAGTTTTCACCTAAAGAACTGTCCTTAATGACTTGAAAATCTTCCAAAACTGAACATTTGAAATTAATTTCCATTTGTGAGCCTCTTCCACCCAAAGATGATTCCAGTTGAAATGATGAACAAAGTGATTCACAATTTTTGTGAAAACAAACGAACAAATATTCCATTGTCTTGAAATCGAGAACAAAAAATCAGGACAAAATCAGAACATTCAGTTAACTATTCAATTTCCTTTCATTTCCTACTCAACAATTCTCTGAGTTTCATTTATTAATTTTCAATTATATCGATTTTGATTATCTCTTGAATGAAATTCATCCAAAGTCAGTAAACTTTTTTTATCCAAAATTTAATATTCAATTACATTTCTTGCTTTATTCAAACCTTCATATTTGATTCAAAGACACAAAATTGCTACTCAAAGCATTCAATTAAATGTGAACATTTTTTTTCCTTCTGCCAACAATTTCTACCAAAATCGCTCTTGCCTGTAATGACTTTCTCATGATGCTAATCATGGTTGGTTAATTTCAGTCTAATTGTCCAGAATCAGTTTTCTGATCGTTGAACTTTCTTTCCGTTTCTCATTTTACTCCAGAGATGAATTGCATCTTAACCAGTCACTTTTTTGCTTCAATACTTGAGTCTCGAATGAATATAAAAAAATAAATGATAACCTTGACTAGACCAGAACTTCTGAATAGTGAATTTCATCTTCCCTGTAAATGTTATTTACATTATATTCAGTTGAAGGTTTACTTTACACTTTCCAGTCTTTTATCATTTCAGCCTTTTTTATCCTTTTTTTCACTGAATTTGCTTTTGTACTTTTAGTTTCTCGTTTTAACCTCAACTTTTTTCATTGTTTTTATTTTTCTTGTGATTCCATTTCATCTCTATTCTGGTTAAATTGAACGAGCAAAACGTTTCGGTGTTAAAATGATATTATCCATGAATAAAAAAGGGAAACCTTATGCTCTGTTGAAATGATAAATATAACTTGAAATTTATCTGGACCATTAAATTGGTCAACTTGTAATCATTTTTCTTGTCCAAGAAAAGATACTTGTGATAATTTGAAGGCGAATCTTTGAATGTCTTTTTCTGTCCATTAAAAGTGAAGTTGGTGAAAATGAGTTCTACTTGATTCCAGAGTAAATATTAATAGAGAGATTCATTATTAATATTACGATAATGATCATGAATATGAGAAACATGAGTATGATTAGAATGATCAAAATGATTGGTATGATGAAAGATTACATTTGAAATGATGAATTGCTCTATTAGACTCCATTATTTGGCTTTGTTTTCATTCTTGTTTTGTCATTTCAGCTTTTTGTTTAGCTTCAATAAAACATTGCAACCCATTGAAACTAACAATGATAATGTTAACGGTAAAGTGTATTGACGATGATTTATTGAATATTTTTTTGTCACATTATAAATTCTCGCCTTTCTTTTCCTAACGATTCCTTTCAAGCCCAAACAAAAGCTCAGCAAAGTGCTAATAAATCAACTTACGAAAGGTTAGAAAATTATTTCATCAAAATTGACAATCGCATTAAGAGCAAAGAAACGGTCAAAATTTTTGATAATCTCAATAATCGCAACTCACACTTGAATTTTCATTTCAGAATCTATCATGAACAATGATCTTAATCTGTTCAAGTAATTTTGGGCCTTTGACAATTCAAACCTTTTCTTGTCAAGAAAGCTTCTAACCTTAAATTTTCAAAACATTTTCCCATTCAAGTTGACCATTGAAATGAACATTTTAAAGCTCAAATTGCAATTGAATTCAATTCCATTAACTTGAATTTAGTCGATCAATTAAGCTTGCAAGAACTGTGAGGCGAAAATCTGATTTATTCTGTATTCATTTTACATTTCAGGTGAAGACAAATTTTTGATTTCTTGTGTTAATGTTTCAAAGATTTCAATGAAATTGCGATGTTTCGCTTTTCCTTATTATTGATGGTTATTACAGTTGTTCAAGTGTTAATCCAATTGTTAGCTTTTCTTAAGTCCTAACGATTTAAATCTCATCATTATTTGAAAACAAAGGAATGATTGTTCAAAGGCGAAACCTTTAAATCTCATCTTAAAGTGCAACACTTTTTGTTAAGCAGTTAAATATGGCCATTTGTTTAATGTTAATGTTATTATCGTCTTGTTACAGTGAAACCTTTTCCTTTGCCTCAGTGCAAGTTATTTATCATGTTTTTTTGTTGAAACTTTTCACCAACCTAGTTAAGTATTTATATTAAAATATTATAAGACTTACGCTAATACCAAATGTTGTCATTATTAAAGAGTACCAGTTGAACTGGTTAAACTCAGTTTCATCATGATTAAAGAAGAAGAATGAAAATTTTCCTTTGAATAATCCAATGAATGCAAAAGTAAGATGAGTTTGAGTGAAAAAAGGTTGAAAGATATAAAATGTAAACTCAAGTAAACTCGACTTGTATCAAGCTTTTACTTTACATTTTTTACTTGTTTTGCTGTTCTCATTTTCATGATATAATCATGAGATAAAAATTGTTACAAGCAAAAGAATGGAACATTGAAAAAAGGTTTTTCAATTGAAAGTGAAATTTTCGTTCGACTTTATACTTTAATAATAAAATGAAATGGACTTTTTTTAGGTTCATCTTTTCACTTTTGAGGAAGAAAATTTTCTCATTGGGTTTCCATTGAATGACCAAAGATCATTGGTTTTACTCTTGAAATGATTGATTGATTGGGTAATTGACAATTTTAGCCATTCATTTATATACTCATGATGATCAGGATGATAATAGTAATAATCTTTATATACTTTTCTTTAACCATCTTGGGATGGTTTTTTGATTGAAATGTTTCATCCCTTGAATAGCAGCAAGACAAACTCATTTGAAATGATATAAGCTTCATCTTTTATCTTCATCTTAATTCAATCAACATCAATTGACGTGTGACTAGACAGAGTCACAGACAGACATAAGTTTGTTTTATTAAGAAATAGATTCAACATTATATCAACTCTTAGACTGAATGCTCATGAGAATGGCTTTTCAGTCTATTAACCAGAATAGGAATGCCAAGGAGAAAGGGAACAGAAAAGCAAACATTTTTCATGACAAATATCATAATTTACTCTTTTTTTCATATTGTTTAATGGAAAAGCACAAATGATTAAATATTTAAACCTCACAAGTTGATCACATTTCACCGATTTAATTATTCAAGTTAATCAACCTTGAATCGGTCAAACTGAGAATCAAAAATTTGAATCTTACAACAAAAAGCAAAAATTTGTTAGCAAAATGAAAATTGAAATGCGAGTGAAGACATTAACAAAATATTAAACTCCAAGCTTCAACTCCAACTCATTTGGAATGATAAACTGTGAATTAACAGATGAAATGGAAAATTGAATTTAATTTAGAAAAAATTCTGAAAAAATTGTGAAGGAATGGTGTTTGGATTGAATTTCAGATGAAATTTGAAAAAAGGTTGAGTTTTTGTTGGAAATTGTTTGAGCTCAAAAGTGGTCAAAATGACTTTTCCATTGATTTTGTTGATTCGATTGTAATTTAATTTTCTTTTCCCTTCATATCTAGAATGATCAATAAGAATAGAATTGAAGTGATTGATGAAGATTCATTCAATTCCAACAATTATCTACAACTGATTGAAATCAAGGGTAATCCATTGAAGTCTTTGGATTATTCAAGTTTCCTCAACTGCACAAGACTTCGTAAAATGTAAGTTTACCTTTTTGCTCAACTTTATATTTTTCTCATTCTAATCAACTATTTAAATTGATCAACTTTACCCTTGGCCAATCAGCGTAATCTCAGATGGACATGGCTTATCTCGATGGCCTAACTTGTCCAATGCAAATTCACTTCAACATATTTCATTTGATCGAACCAACATTCAAACAGTTTCACCTTTACTGTGTATCTCATCAGCAGCTTTGAAAAGTTTGTATGTAAAATGATTTGCTTCATTTTATTATTTTATATTAATATTTTCTGGTTCAAAATTTAATTTCACCCAAAAACTAAATGTTTATTGAAAAATTTGATGAAAAGGAAAAAAATAAACCTCAAAAGGAGTAATCAAAATCATCATTGAATTCACTTTACAAGGAGAAAAAAATTATCCAAATATTATCCTACAACTTGGAGTGAAATTCATTTTACCATAAAATTAATGATTCCTCATTCCCTGCATAATGATTTTAATACTTTTTGCCCTCTCTTCACCATTCACAGAATTGTCAAATCAAGCCGATTAAGATATTTGCCAGCATTAAATAATTGTGCCAAATTAGAGCTTCTGTAAGTATTAAATTATTCATTTTCATGTGATATCACTTTTCACTTGAAGGCTGCAAAAATCACTGAATCAACACTGAATCTTTTCAATTTTCAGCTGATTTAATCAGTTGACTTTATACATTTTTTAAGCCTTTTTTTGGTTCATTGGATTCAGTCAAAGCTGAAGTCTTGACCATTGAACTTTTACATCTTTATCTTGATCCTTCAAACACATCAACGCATTTAGCTTGGATAGCAATAATAAAACAATTCAGGAAATTTGAATGATCGATCTGAATGCTTATAATTCATCACTTTTTTAGTATTTGATTTGATGAAACAAACCATTTCTTTAACCCTTATGTCCTCAACTAACTTGATTAACTTGATCAGTTTTGATTAATTGCTTAATGGTTTATTAGATTTTCAATCGTCTTGAAAAGATTTGGAAATGATTAAAGGAAAGGGAAATTTTTTCAACCGAACCTTTTCTTGGAATCTTTCATCATCTGAAATCACTGAAACAATGAAATTAATTTCCTGTTAAATTGACATTGATTAATAAATGGTAAATTGATTAAGATGAAAATATTGAGTCAATGTTTACCTCAAGTGGTTCAAGGGTTTAATGGTTTGTAACATTTGAAATATCATTTGAATGTTCATTTGAAACCACAATTTTTATCGCAACTTAAATTGTTGTTTCAATCAGATTAACCTTTGAGTATCACTTTACTCAAGTGTAAGTGTAAAAGTAGATTAAGTTGAATCAATTTTTGTAACAATTCAATGATTTTTATAGATTTCTTTCTCATAGTTTATCCCAAATAATGGAATCTGGTTTCCATGTATTTTAAGCCATAAAATCAGGGAAATCTCCTTAAACATTTCCATTGAGTTTGAATCACAATTAGTTGATAATTTATTGACAGTTACAGTCACCAGTCTGTTAAGCCTTGGATAATTTGGTTTTAATTTAATTTTAAGATCTTTTTTGGTTAAATCTTGTTCATTAATTGGTTCTAATTGTTATAGAGTTGGCTGATTTGCTAATTAACTTAATGAGTGTCTCGATTTGTAAATGTTAAGTCAAATTGTAAATGATTTTAATCAAATGATTCTTGTTTCTTTCCAGAGATTTCAGTTACAATCAATTAACCATGATCGGAGAGAAACATTTTATCACTCAAAGCCAATTAACTCACCTATTTTTAAGCCATAATTGGATTCAGGAAATTCATGGAAACTCCTTTACAGGATTGGAGAACCTGAAAATGTTGGATTTATCAAACAATTTAATCAAGTCAATCCATCCAAACTCATTTTTACCTCTTCTCAATCTCAAAGATCTGTAAGTTGTAACATTTAATTGTAATCAATTTACAAGAAGCTAATATTTGTTAAAGAAACCAGAAAACCCAAAAAACAAAAGAGTCAAGATTGAGTCAAGTTTTGTCTTGACTCTCTATTAATCCAGATTGATTAAAAGGTAATTGTTGATCAATGTCCAAAATGTCCAGTTATTCATACTGTGATAATATTCAATTATTTATATTCTTAACCCTTTCTACTTTCACTTGAAGTAACAATTGTTGTTGCTGTTATTTTGAGTCAACCATTATAATAATCAAAGTATCACACTGGGAGTAAATAAATAAAATTGGAAATATCAACGGGAAGTTTACTTTGGTTTCCTTATGAAACAATTTTCATCAGAATCTTGTACTATATTGTTTAAGAAGGTAACTGTTTGTTTCCAATAATCAAGCCAATAACAATAATAATAAATGGTGAAAGCAAATGTTATCATATTGATATCATGAAAAGTCCAGATGAGTTTAATAAAATAATGGTTATAAAAATGAATCAAGAAAAAAAAGATGCTCAAAGCAACACTTGATTATCAAAGTAAATACAAACCTAAATCATTGGTTTAACTTCAACCCTTCAAATCATTTACTAAACCCAATATTGATTGTTGGTCACCTTCAAGATGTTAAACCTTTAAACCAGAGTAAATCAAAATGGGTTAAAAGTAAACCCAATTTTCACCAGTTGATGTAAGGCCTTTTAGGTCATAATGTTATTTGGGTTGATTTGATAATTGCCTTTTCATTTTATAATCAAACCAATGGTAATCAATGATTTAATTGTCATTGTTTCATTTTGGGTTTTTCTGGTTTCTCAATATCAGGGTTAATTGATATTAGCCGAGTCTATTAATAAGTCATTGTAACCCAATCTAAGGCCTTTTCTTGACAAATAATGTCAACTAAATTACTGAATAATTAACCTTTTCATTTTATTCTTGTTTTTTTTGGTTCGCCCAATTAAATTAACTAATTAGTCTGTTTCTTTAATCAACAGCAATTTAGGGGCCAACAAATTTTCATCATTACCCACAATTGGTTTGCGAGGTGTTCAACAAATTAAAGTTCACAATAATCCTTACCTAATCTCATTCCCGGGACCAGAATTTTTCCCTTCAATCCAAGTATTAGCTCTTTCCTATGCCTATCATTGTTGCTCGTACAATAATCTGATCGATGAAGCTTCCTCATCGTCCTCAACCAACAGAATCAATCACTTTGAAGAAGACATTATCTGGCTTCATCGGGATGATGTAAACATGTCCATTTGGAATACAAGTTGGCCCAATATTTGGTCAACCCGAATCAATTCATCTTCAAGCCCAATTTGGTCTCCGGAAACTGATTCCTTTCTCATGAATATCAGCCAATTCTCAGAGGAATATCTCGATGATTACAAGACAGAGATTAATTATGACAATATTGTCTTCAAATATCCCATCAAGTGCCTTCCTCAACCAAGTAAGTTTAATTCACTTTCAATTTAACCATTAACATAACCATTAACAAAACCCTAACCATAATCATCATCATAATAGTATTCATAATAACATTCATAATCATATTCATGATCATCATTATTTTTTCCCTGTAATTTCGATAATTTATTTTCTCACTTAATCATTTCAATTTATTTAAGTACACTTTTCATCAGCTTTACCTTTAATGTCAACCTTTTTTCAACTGAAAATTTGACTCAACTTTATGAAGCCATTTCATTGATAATAATTGAATTTGGCAAACATTAACCAATGAATCAATGTTGATTGAATTTGCTAATTTATTCAATTGATTGTCCCTTCAATTGTTACATTTGTATCAACTTGATTGTGTCTATTATGATACTTTATGGCCAACAAAATGATGATACAGATAATGCATTATAACATCAATTGTAATAACCATTAACTCTTGAGGATTTTGAGGTCAATAAAAGGTTGAATGATAATAGTTATTATGATGAGAGTTGATAACTGTTGGCTAAATGGTAATTGAGTGGATTTATTGTTGTGTAAACATGATTTTACCAATGGTCAATGTAAACATTGGATGTTAAATACAAGCTAACTGGCCAGTCTAACATCCAAATGAATAGTCATTGTCAATTGTTTATTGGTCAATTTGTAGGTTACTTTCAAATTACTGTCTCTAATTGATTGCAATTGCTATTTAATTGTTAACTCAACTGTTGCATGAAATACATTAAACCAACGCTCAATGAATATTTTTAATAAACTCTTATGATTAATGCAATTATTTGATCAAAATGTTGAATGATTTTGCATTTGAAAGGTTGAGTAAAAAACTCAGGCCTAAAAAGCAGCCAAAATGTCAACAAGTTGTTTGTTTTGAGGCAAAAAAAGCAATTAACATTTGTTAAACAATTGATATTGACTTAAGAGTAAATTTAGACTCAATTCGCTAGCAATTTATTTTTAATTTAGTTAAATTTCTTTCTAAATTGACCCTTAATTCACCTCAATTCACCCCGAATTTACTCAGTTGTCAGTTTACATTGAAAATGGTTTTTTAATAGCATTTCTTCCAGTCAATTTGGTCACTAATTATTGAACAGCTTTTTGTTTTAAAGGTTTGAATTGCTATTTTTAAATTGTAAATGATCAACAATTCAAACAAGAGTTTACTTTCATCTGTTGTCATCAGTGAATGTACATTTCTTGTTTTCCCATTTTATGATCAGTTGGTGTGAGTTGAATATCAATGAATGCCAATTGATTGTAACTATTCCCAGTTTTAAATTAGGTTCAACAATTGACTTGTAACAATCATTGAAACGATTCTCATCAAATTGTAACACTAAATGTAATTCAAGACAAACAGCAACAAAATTAAGCTTTCCATTATTGATGCCAATATTTCAAGCTGATTGTAAAGCTTTACATTTCAAGTTAACTGGACACTTAAATTGTCTGCTTCTCAGCTCTTTTTATAATACATTTACCATTCCTGGCCAATTACAAGATATTGGTTGCATTTAAATGTGAATAATAAATTAACTTAATTGTAAGATAGTTGATCTATTAAACATACAAATTAACTGGTTAAATATGATACTTAATGCTCTATATTTACAATACAATTGAATCAATTTTTGCTTCTCGTTTCTCAACTTTCCTATTTACTTTTGTTGAAACCTTTTCAATGTTCATTTTGCTTCATCTTAAATCTATTGATTTACCTTTTACCTTAATTCATGTTTGCCCAATTCATTTTCATTTGTTGGGATAGCAATATCAATTTGATTAAACCTTGGTCATTGGCTTGTGTTTACTGACCCTAAATTTACCTTTTTGTTTTTACCTTAATCAACCTCCCACCATGAAACAACAACAAATCAACAGGGAGTTTCATTTCAACATTAATGTCTACCTTTTTGATCAGGTAAACATGTCTTTGTTTACCAAATAAATTCAGATAATTTTATGACTATAAGATGGTCATTTTAGTGGCCATTTTTCAGCCACATTTGGATTACAAATAAATCTGTATCTTGACTTGACATGAATCTTGGCTTTTACTTGGACAATTTCAATCAATTTTATTCAGAATATTTTTCTTGAAATGAATCTTGGAATCTTCATTATTCAAGATTGAATTTTTTGTTTTGCTTCAAATTTTAATCAAAAAATACTTGTCTTTATCAAGTTTACTTAAAAGCTAGGTGAGGTGTTGCTGAATATATGGTTTTTGTCTTACCATGAACCTGGATCTAGACCTTGATTACTTGGGAATGAAGAGTTGATTACTTTCGATTAACTATTATACCATTTATCAAGATGTTAACATTGAAAAATCGATCAGCATTAAGATAAATCAATATTTTCTTTGCTTTTTTTCTCCTTTTTTTGTATTACATTTTTCCCTCACTTCGTTCTTTCTCGCCTCATTTTCACATTAATATCATCACAATCTATTTTAATTATTAATAGATTAATATCAATTTCACTTTATTTCTAGGTCCATTTACACCCTGTGAGGATCTGTTTGATTGGTGGACACTTCGTTGTGGAGTATGGATAGTCTTTCTTCTTGCTCTTCTTGGAAACGGAGTTGTTGTTGTGGTTCTAATTTTTGGACGATCCAAACTCGATGTTCCCCGATTTCTCGTCTGTAATTTGGCCATGGCTGACTTTCTGATGGGCATTTATCTTGGCATGTTGGCCGTTGTTGATGCAGCCACACTTGGTCAATACAAAGTATATGCACTTCCCTGGCAGCGATCATTTGGATGTCAAATTGCTGGCTTTCTTGGAGTCCTTTCAACTGAACTTTCAGTTTACACTTTAGCCGTTATAACCTCTGAACGCAATTATGCCATAACCCATGCCATGCATCTGAATAAACGTTTATCATTGAAACATGCTGCTTACATTATGGCTGTTGGCTGGATATTTGCTCTTGTCATGGCTCTTCTACCTCTATTTGGTGTCTCGGATTATCGTAAATTTGCTGTTTGCTTGCCCTTTGAGATAACAGACATTTGGTCCAGAACTTATGTCATCTCTTTAATTGTTGTCAATGGCTTAGCTTTTTTCATTCTCATGGGATGCTATCTTCGCATGTACTGTGCCATCCGTGGATCTCAGGCCTGGAATTCAAATGACTCTCGAATTGCCAAACGAATGGCTTTGTTGGTGTTTACGGATTTTCTTTGTTGGGCTCCCATTGCGTTTTTTACTCTAACAGCGATTGCCGGTTATGAGCTTATCACACTCGCTGAAGCCAAAGTTTTTACCGTTTTTGTTTTACCTCTCAATTCATGTGCCAATCCATTTTTATATGCCATTTTCACGAAACAATTTAAAAAAGATTGCATCCTTTTGTGCAAACGAATAGAGGAATCAAGAGTTACCCGAGGTATAGGACGGGGTCGAAATAGTTCCAATTTTTCTAATCGTCATACTCCTGTTAATACCAATTCTGTGGCAGACAAGAAGAGCTCTGGAGACAGCAATCAACTTGTCTGTAAATGTGGCTTAGCTTCGACAGCACAATCAACTGTCTCAATCAATAAATTATTACCTAATGGTAGTTGCAATGGTCAACCTTTGTTCCGTAAAATGGCTACCAAATGGTGGCAAGGACGATCAGTAACCAAAGATCTGGTTGGTAAATTGGATGCAACAGATTCAGGGAGTGTTCAAAGACGTTCCAATGCTCCCAATAATCGCCTGGACTCAATTTCAAGTGGCAACTATTCATCAAGATCAGATTCATGGAGACACAGCTACATATCACCGCAATTATTGACTACCAAAAGATCAGCTGCTATGGTTAGACGTCGATCTTCTTGGACAGCCTCTTCATCAACATCAACTCGCAAATTGTCCACAACTCGGTCAAGTGTTTCCAGTGATTCTTCATCGGCTGTTTTTCGTCATGATCTAAAGGGTCCTGCGAGGCTTCCAATAGCTGACGACTATCTGCTCACTTTTAATTCAAAACAGAGGTCAAATTCAGTTGTCAGTTCCTTGGTAAACTTCAAACCATCCTCAGCTAAAGCAACATTTCTATGTCCTGAATGCTCTCGGATAGGAACGATGAAACAAAATGAAGCTTCAACCAGTATAAATGTTAACAATATGACGACCAAGTATGGCCGAGAAACGGAAAAAATAATGATGGCTGCTGTTGTCGCCTCATCAAGAGATTCAAACAAGTTTTTCAATAAGCTAACTGAATTGTCTCGAAAAGATAAAAAAGATTCAAAGGAAAAACATTTCGTCTTGTCATCAGGTGAAACATTTATTTGAATATCAATTTTTTTGTAATTTTATTAATCTTTTCTTGTTTATTTTTTTATCCGAACAGGTGAAAGCATTAAAAACGAGACAACTGAAACATCATTACAAGACAGTATAGCAACCGATAGCCAAATGTTGTCCAGTCGATCTAACTCTATAAGCTCACCATTGACCGAGATTCAAATTGAGTGTACCGATGATGATGATTTCAATGACGACTATGATGATCTATTTAGTCCTGAACGAGATTATGATAATTCATATACTTTATACCCTGAACCGGAGAGTAGTCGAGCGTCATCCAATTTAAGTATTCGAACCCAAATACCAAAGGGAGGAACAGCTAGCCCCATAGGCGTCGGAGTAAGCTCAGATGCTGAGCTTCATGTTGACGAATCAACTAATCTATCTGGATCTAGAGAGCTTACTGGCCATGAAAATGGAAGTGATCAAACAGCTGATAATAATCATGAACCAATGGGGTCGAATTTGAGCCAAAGTAGAAAAGTTTCCTCCGATAATTCATTGAAAAGTCCGTTCCAAGTTATTCCTTCACTTTTTAAATCCTTTTCCAGTGTTGGTTCACAGATATTTCGTTCAAATAAAAACGCCAATGAAAACCAAAACTTTAAAGAAAATCGTAAAGCTGGTAAATCGGAGGGAAAACAGTCAAAGCCTGCACAAAGGTACTTATTATCTCCTGATGTTCCTGATTGTTCCATCCGAGTTTCTAAATCTTGCCAAACCATGGTTACATCGGAAAATTTTGAATCAACACTTCGTAAAAGCTGCACCATGGCTCAATTGGCTGATAAAAATTGGAATGACCAAATTGACACATTAACTAGTCCTAAATTGAAAAATGTGTCCACTAACATGGACAAAGACGATACCCGTGATCTCCATTTGGATGAAGATGTACCATTAATTTTTTTCACTCACCGAGATGCTTGATATACTTGTTGTTATTATTGACTATTAATAAATTCAACTCATTTGTTTGTTTATTTTTACTGTTCAATTGTCTATTGTTGTTTTCTCAGTACATAAAGACATATCTCTTTTTATAAAATTTTCAAGATTTCGATTCATTTATTATTAACTTGAAATGGTTTGTCTTAATGTAAATTATTACACTGATTAGACGATTAAATTGAGATTGAGAGAAATTCTGAAGATGGAGCGAAATTTATTAAGCTTCCCTCTCATAATCTTTAGTTTACTTTTTTAGTCACCTGTTTGTTTTGAAAACATTGCATGGAAAATGTGTGGTTAAATTGAATTTTGTTTTGTTTGTGGTATCGTTTAATTTTCAATTAATTATGAAAGGTGAAGTTTTTAATCATGAAATTAGCTATTTATCAGCTAATTGTAATCGCAAGCCTCATGCTTTCGATATTAGAAACAATTTACTTCTTTATCCTTCAAATCTCTCCATATGTATCTATGATTTTGTCAAACAAAAACATGTTCAACTTATAAATGGACATACAAAACCGATTAATTGTGTTCGGTGGATTGTATCAGGTAAGATTTGTTTTATTGGTCAACTGACATTAAAATTAATAAAATATTCGTTTCTTCAGTTGATAGTTTTGTATCTTCTTCATTGGATGGGCTCGCTATTATTTGGACTAAGCAGGGTGATAGTTATGTTCAAAAATACAAATGTTCTGGAATTGGAGATGGACTGATAGCTGTGGACTCTATTGTTACAACAATGAACTTTCAATCTCAATCTCAAAATAATAGTAACAATGTAAACTATCTAACTTGTGCATCATCCAATAGTGAACAATTAGGACTTTGGCTCAATGATGAGCTGGTTGCTTCCATTAACGTACATCAATTCATTTTTGACCTACGTTTAATGCAAAATGAACAGCTTATGTTTGGCAATGATGTTGCTTTCATTAGTCTTGTTGGTAGTGACTCATTAGTTCATCTTGTGGCTATTGACAACTATAAAAACGTTCATAATTTAATGAAATTAAGTGGTCATGAAAATTGGATTCAATCCATCGATCTGCTTCCTTATGGCTCTGGTAAGTTTTTCGGCAAGACATGAGAAGTCCTTGTTATTACTGTCTAACGTTTTTCTTGTTTAGATACATTGTATTTGGCTACGGGATCACAAGACAATTTCATTCGTGTATGGAAAATTTCTAAAATTGATTCTGATCATTCAGAACGAGGTCGAGTTTTCAATTCAAAAGGAAAATATTTCGAGGTTGAGATTGAAACTGTTTTACTTGGTCATGAAGGGTGGATATATTCCGTTCAATTTGTCAATACTCATGGTGGAAAAATTGGTTTACTTTCAGCCTCAATGGATAAAAGTATTGTGCTCTGGCAACAATCTGATGATGATGAAATATGGTCTGAGTCTATCCGAGTTGGAGATGTAGGAGGCTGTGCTTTGGGTTTTGTTGGGGCTCAAATTAATACTGATTTAACCAAAATCATCGGACAATCATTCAATGGTGCCTTACATTTTTGGTACCGTAATAAAGATTCTGAAACATGGAGCCCTGAAATTGGCTTAGGTGGTCATTGGGAACTTGTCACTGATCTTTCATGGGAACCAAATGGCCATTTCTTGTTAACTTGTTCATTAGATCAAACTACACGTTTGCATGCTCCTTGGTCAAATAAAGATTCAGAAATTACCTGGCATGAAATTGCCAGACCTCAGATTCATGGCTATGATTTAAATTGTCTTACTGTGATTGATGGTTTAACTTTTGCTTCAGGAGCAGAAGAGAAAGTCGTGAGAATATTTGGTGGAACTAAATCATTTCTTCAAAGTTTTTTCAATGTATCCAATATTGATTTATCCAATCAACTTAAAGTCAATCGAGATCTTCCTGAATGTGCCAGTGTACCTCCTTTAGGCCTTTCTAATAAAGCAATTTACAGTGAAGTTGATATGGACGAGTATTTTAAAACAGTTGTCCTGGATAAGCCTCCATTGGAAGAGATTTTACAACAAAATACTCTTTGGCCTGAAATTCAAAAACTATACGGACATTCCTACGAGATTTTTACTACAACCTGTAATAAAGAACGAACTTTATTAGCAACTGCCTGTAAAGCAAGTAAAGCTGATAGCGCTAATATGATTCTTTGGGATATTCGTTGTGATTTCAAGAAATTACAAGAGCTTCATTTCCATAATTTAACAATCACTCAAATTCGGTTCTCTCCAAATGATAAATATATTGTTTCAGTATCAAGAGACAGAACCTGGTGCCTTTACGAAGTTAAAAAAATTGACGATGATCTGAAAGTAATCAAAGTTTCTAATACTGATAAAAAGACTTGTTTGCATAGTCGAATTATTTGGGACGTTGCATGGACTCCTGATAATTTATTTTTCATTACCTGTTCTCGGGATAAGAAAGCAATAATCTGGAGTTTAGATGAAAACTTTGAGACTGCAAGTCAAACTGGACCTGTCAAGGCAATGGAAAATCATACTCTAGTTTTAACTGACCCGATTATGGCTATTGACATTGCTAATGATCAAGATTCTCCTTACACGGTTGCTTTTGGATTAGAAACCGGAATCATTTTACTTTACACTTGGTCATTGCAAGCTGGCTGGAAATTAAAGCTTAAAATTGACAACTGGTAAGTATCTAATGTTTAAAATATTGTAGTGTTGCACTAATACTATCGATACGAGTAATAGTATTGATATTTCACTGAGCAATACGTATCGATACTTTGAACAATGGTATCGATACTAATTTGATACTTTTTTTAGTTGAAAATTCAAATTAAATCAAGTTTTTGACTTTATTTAAACCTTTGTCTTGAAAAAATCTCTACTTTCTCAAGTATCGTACAATTAGAATCCCAGAATTTTTTCTTCATTTCTTCAATTGAAAAGATTTCAATGAGGAAAGGTTGAGTTAAATCTTTTGACTTGAATTTAACGCATCAAAGTTCTTAGATTCACTATCTGAATGTATTATTTGAACTTTACATTCATATTCTGAGAAACTAATATTAGATCGACAATAATACTTCCAATACTTAAACAATATTTTTGATATTTCAATACTTTCAATATATCAATACTCGGTCAACTAATACCAATATTATCAATCAATACTTCATGAAAGTATTGTGCATCTCTAAAATATTGAATTGCATTTTTGTGGAAATAATAAAATCCTTTTTTTTCTTAGTCATACCTCGCAGATCAAAAAATTACGTTTCAAACCTGGAATAAATAAACCTGACGAGATTTTACTAGCAAGCTGTGCTGATGATCGTAAAGTTATTATCCATAAAATTTTGTTGAAATAAACAAATACTACTAATCATATAATCCTCGTATCAATCAATATCAATACTTTATATTAAGACATCTGCTGGTATCAATGATATCTTATTATTGTATTAATACTAACAATGCAAGTTAGCAGGATAATGATTTTCATGTAATTAATAGCCTGATGGCTGTTATGGACTATGTTTTTACTTTAAAAAATGTGATAACTATGAATTGTAATAACAATTTATAATAATAAAATTTTGTTATAAACAAATTCAAAATTGTCATGAATGAAAAGAATTTTGTGCAATTTTTTCAGGAGTGAGCTGTGATCTTTTTTGGTGAGTGTCAAACCAACTATTGAAACACTTGAACTTGAGTTCGTAATGCAAAGTCAGTTATTTTAGTGAGGTTTTAATTGACTCACTAAAGCCGGCTAAGTGTAAAAATCGACTAAAACTAAAGCCGACTCACTCACTCACTAGGCTCACTAAACTCACGGTAACAACTTCGGTATAAAATCGCCTATCTCTATGTGTCACATTTTTTCTTAAACTTCTTATTACTTGCATTTCCCAAATTAATGTTTTGTTTCACTTTATTGCTTATTATCTAATTGTATTAAATTGTGAATTAATAACTCTGGATTCGTTTGGTACTCTCTCAACTCTAATCTGTGTAAGAAACATTTCTGTTATCCTCATTGCTCTTTCCTCTACTCGATATCTTTGTTTCTTTCCTTGTTTTGGTTTTATATCTTCATAAATTACTGTTTTTGATATCCATATTGTTGATTTATTTTCTCATTTTCTCTTACTTATTTTTCTTTCTTTTTAACGTTTTTAGATCTGCTTGTGGATTCTGCAATTCTTAGTGAGCCACCAGTGAAGAACATACCATAACTGAGCTTGACAGTGATCCATATATCTCAGGTGCTGCTCAGTGTTAAAAACTGCTTTTGCTGATAATTGATTCTTATTATACTGGTTACATAATATTTTAATTCGGAGGTTGATATGGATGATAATAATGATTCAGACAAAAAAGTATTTGATAATACTGCTCCTGGAGGAGGTTTAGTAGATTGGAGTAAAATAGATCCAAGCAAAATAGATGATTTTAGACCTGAGATTAGAGCTCAAGAGGAAGAAATGAAACTTCGAGAGCAACAAGAAAGACTTGCAGTTGGACTAAAGATATCTGCAGAACGAAAGAAAGCTGAAGAAGAACGACAGAGACGTGCAGAGGGAGGAACAGAGACTTGAAGAGGAAAGACGTGAAGATCTATGGTCGTGAGAGAAACCTGGTGCAGAGTCTGAATGTAAAATTATTGTCTAAATAAGAATAATGTTATTGTTAGACAGTACAAACAAAGCTTGTTAATTATGATTTTTGTCGTGGTTAAAGAAAACAAAATAACGCAAATAAAACAAGTTATGAAATAAATTATCTATACCAAAAATACCGAGTCTCTCCTTATTACATAATAACGATCAAGAGTCTAACTGGACAACAACAACAACCCTAAAAGAATTTCTTGTTCAAATCAGATCACATCTCGAATCAGTCAGTCACTCAAGATTCCTCAGTCAGTCAGTCGATACTTGGATCGACTGACTTCGGTGTCTAAACTCACAAATTCTTTTTTCACTTGAAAAATCACATAATCTTTCATTAAATATTAAACAAATTAAATTTGCTTCAATCTTCAAATTTTTATCTCGTTTATAATGCTTTTAATAATTAAATATCATGAAAACCCACTTTTTTGTTGAAATATTATGAAAGGACAGAGAGCAAAACAAAACATATCTTTGGGTTTCCTTAATAATGAATGAGCTTAGGAAAATCGATTCAATTCAGAAATGGTCCCTATTTGAATCGTTGTCAAGTTACAGTAGTAACCAATCACTGACAGACAGGTTTACTAAATTTATTTAATTTAAAGTTTCAATTATTTTGAATTAGTCTTCTGTTGGTTCTTTGATAAATTTACTTATAACGATCTCCATTATTTTAAATTCATACAATGTCGGGATTTTTCGATTCCATTCCTACCCATATGGTAAGCCTTGTTTCTTAATGTTCATATTGATTATTGCGAAGCATTGACAAGGAAAATTATATTACACTAATATCATTGATCATTCCTATCTTCAGGACTTCGTTGGCCAGAAAAAAGCCGAGAAATTATTCCAAACCTTAATCCTAGCTGCTGCTGTTATTGGTCTCGCGATTGGCTATCACTATGAACAGTTTTCTTATACTGTTTACTCTCTTGGTGCAGGGTTTGTCATCTCTTGTTTGGTGAGTTAAAAATTCATGATTTGCATTGAAAGACTTATGCTAAATTTAGTCCTCCATATGTTAGACGTTGATAAATAGTCATCAAAATTAGCCAATTAACAAGTTTAGACTAAACAAAACTTAATTAATCTTAAACTATTAATCAGCTTTTATAATATGAGATACAATTTGTATATAATTTGTCCTTTCCCATTAAGTCTCAAATTTTACCACAGCTTAATAGAGTTCAAATTTCTTTGTAAATGACTGAAATTTAACTAGGTTAGGCAACAAAAGGATTAAATAATTTGTGTATTCATTTGCGTGACTCAAGTTTATGTAAACTCTTAATTATCAATCTATTTCTACGTCAACAGATTACTCTTCCACCTTGGCCTATGTATAGAAGGAATCCAGTTAAATGGCAAAAGAGAAGGAAAGAAACAAAATCAACAAAAGAAGACGAATCATCAAGTCCATCTTCACCTAGTTCCAAGGGAAAGAAAAAGAAATGATTAATGATTATTGTGCAAGTGTTTTGTAATTTGAAAGTAATGGCGAACCTTATTTAACTTTTGAATAAATCGTTAATGGGAAACGCCATTACTTTACGATATTGGTTTTAAAATAAAAAACATTTTTGTTCTAATCAATTTGATTTTAATCTTATTTACAAAGTCTTTTTTTAAAGGTTGTTACAACATATTTGTCACGTTTTGTCTCATCTCAGCGCCTGAGAGTAATTTCCAAAATGAAGACAGGATAGAGTTAACATGAGGCACATTCAAAAGCCTCTTTTCGTATTCTTTTCCCAAAGAGCAAAATGCAATAAATCATCTTTTGAATTTACAATCTGTTTGCTACTGTTATATCTCGTTTTACCATATTAATGACAATAAAAACTTGACAAGATAAGGTCAACGAATTACCAAATCTGATTGATATCAATATTTGACCGAAATTGCTGCCTCATCATTGTGATTATACAACAATTTACAATCAATTTAACGATGATTTTTTGATGGAATAATTTTCCTTAAATTAAATTCTTTTCTGTTTAGTTGGTTGAGTCGACGAAAAAAGGTTTGATAAGCTAAAATTTCTGAGAATAAAGCAAATCAAAATAACAGATTAATTAAATGAATATCAGTCAAGGGAAGCCAGACTAAAAAAGACAATCTTTGCAACAGCATAACGGGATAATAAGATAATACGACAGAACTAGCGGAGATGACTGTGAAGCAAGGCGATATTAGCTGAAGCTTTTTTTTTGAATCAAAACATTGTTCTCGAAAAATTTCCGCGTTCTAATTGTTATCATCAGAAAAGTTGACCAAAAATTTATTTATCCACCGTTTCAATCTCTCCTGCATTAATTCTGTCAGGATCAGACTGAACAGTGAATCCGAGGATCGAATTAGCAACTTTCTTTGCCTTCTTCTTCTTCTTCTTTGATGCGGCCCCAGAGTTACCATCTCCTCCATTGTTGGATGAAGGATTATTGTGTGAGGATTTAATAACGGACGGAGTTATAGCAGGAGCTGGACCCCACATCAGTTCCTGAAAGATTGAGATAATGAAAAATTTGTAATGAATAATTTTCAATTATCTTTGAAGTTTTTTATCTGCTCACCTCTGATGCTTCTTTTTTAGCTTGATTGCGGAAAAATGATCTTTTTTCTAAGAACTGGTTGGCAAAATCTTTTGTTTCTTTAGTGTCACCCAAATAAGAGTTTACATAATCGTTAACGTCAAATGGAGATTCAACATCTTTGAGAAATGCAACAAACGTTGGAACTAGAAAATAGACACAAGATTAGTAATTATTAGTTCAATCTAAATTAGTGAATTGTTAAATAAACTTACTATCAATAGATGATTTATATTTGCTCAGTGCTTCGGTGCACCATTGAGTAAACTCATCTGTCTTTTGCCGATTAAACACTTTCTTTACAGCTTCCTATAAGTCAATGTTAGAAAAATAAGTCAATTATTTTGTTTAAAAATGAACATTAATGAATTGAAACAAATGCTAAGCATTACTCACTTCATCTTTTCTAGATTTAGATTTACCACTGCACCCGCTATTATTACCACCACTGGACTTATTGCTGTGCTGCAAGGCACTACTTTTTTGCTGTTTTGGTGCATTAGTTTTGCTTTCTTTAACAGCGGGTGTTTCCCAAAAAGCTTCACCCATGTTACTTGAAAAATTTGGCCCCGATGAAGATGATGTTTGATTTGATGAACCGGTATTAACAGAGGATTGATTCCAGGCATTAGTGGAAGACCCTTTCCAGGATAACTGACTTGCTGCATTACTCCATATTCCACAGCTTGTAACCGTGTTTTGCTTAACAGTTTTCTTTTCTTCGACCTTTTTTTGTTTCTCAAGCTTTTGCGCTTCTTCTCTTTGAATCTCAGTCAATGTCTTTACAGGAGCTTGCGTTTGTTGTAAGTGACTTCTGGCCCAAGTCAACTGATTCTTCATTTGCTGTTTCTGCTGTTGCTCAAATAACTGTTGGGCATTTGATTGTTTTTCTCTGTAAAGAATATCGCTAAAAAAGTCAGAAATCCAATTTCAATAGTAGAGCATAAAAAATAATATAAAAATGACTTACAAATAAATATTTTGCCGTTCAGTCTGAGCTTGAGCTTGCTTAATTTTTTCCTCTCTTTCTTTAGCCTCTTGAAGTCGCTGGATTTCAGCTAGAGATATGGTTGTTGAGTTTTTTGAACAGGCTTGACCCCAAATGTGTTTCTCAGATGATAAATTATCAGGTTTCCATAGCTGGTTTTGGGATGGGAACTCGACAGAGGATACCACATTTGAATCAGGGCTTGGGGAATCACTATTGTAAGACCAGCCATCGTTCTTTTCGGATTTAGCTAGATCAGGCCAGATTCTCTTGGATTCTTTTTGCGAATGAGCTTGTTGATTTTGTACCTGTTTTTGGTTCTCTTTTCTTTCTTTAACTTTATAAACAAAAAAAATATAATTAATGCTAGTGAATACAAGTTATGAAATTCGATATAATGTCTTCAGCATATAAAGAGCGATTAAGATAACGAACAAAAAGTCTTCTAAAATTATGAAAATTATTAAAATGGTGCAAACAAAAGTGGTCTAATAGAATTTCACTCATCAGTTATCGAGATAATAAAACCGTTGCTTATATCAAGGTATATTCAAAGTATTTGATGAGCGGGTAATCGTGATAGTATTAAAGTTTATGTAATTGAGGGTTTCAAGAGAATCATCTTGTTCAGACAGCATGAAAGCAATCTGATATTCAAGCAAGATTAAAACATTGTTATAGAAAGTGCCACGTTGGGTTACAATAAGAGCTACTTGCAATTTCAACAACAAATACTGATGACGAAGTGAGTCAACGTGGTCAACGATAAAATAAACAGATGAATAACAGATAAATTTAAATTAAATCTCAACAAACCTTGTTGATTTTGCTGAGCCTGAAGTTGCTTTTGTAGAGCTGGCTGGTTTTGTTTTTGTTGGCTTGACTGTTTTGATTTCCGGGTCTGCTTGAAGTGAATAAAAATATTAGAATAGTGTAAATAAAAGCAAATAAATTTTTAGAATAATCCGAATTAAGCTAAATGAATGCAAATAATCAGACTGCAAAAATTTATCTCAAGAAAAGCCAGATCAAACAGTAATCATTTGATTTTGACTTTTAATTTCAGATGTAAAATCAATGATCATGATAAAATTGGTAATGAAATATTATTCTGCTTTGATTATATGCAAATCGAAAGAACTTACCATTTCTTGCTGCATCTGTTCTTGTCGTAAGATTCTTTCATTTTCTTCAGCTTCTTTTTGGCGTCTTTGTCGCTCTTCTTCTCTTTGTTTTCTGGCATGCTCTTCTGCTCTCAGCATTTCCTCATGTCTTCGTCTCTCTTCTTCCAAACGCTTTTTTTCTCGTTCTAACTCCATTCTTTCTTGGTCTAATCTCCGTTTTTCTTCCTCTTCTTCCCGACGCCTACGTTCTTCTTGATCCCTAAGTAATTCTTCCCTGAGTTTCTTTTCATGTTCCAGTTTACGGGTCAGCTCTTCAATTCTCATTTCTTCTTCTCGCTTACGCTGAGCCTCTAGTGCAGCTCTTTTTTGAGCTTCTAGTTGTTCTTTTTCCAGAAGCTTTTTCTTTTCTTCAAGCTCTAATTTATCTCTTTCTCTACGTTGTAACTCTTCTAATGCCGAAGCGGTAATCACACCACCATTCAAGTCCCAAATGCTTGATGTTGATTGAGTAAGGAGAGGACCACTACGGACAACCGGTACACCAAGTCTTGACAGCTGTTCCATCACTGATTTAGGTTCATCAGGAATGTTCGTCGGTTGAGGCGGAGTGGGTTGCATACGCCTTTGGTCGGCTTGATGTTGAGAAGTTACATATTGCTGAACAAGAACACACTGTTGTTCTTGCGCTGACAGTGTCGAAAACCCATCTTGTTTCTTTAATTGATCCAGGAGTTGTCTTAATTGAGTTTGCATTTGTAATTGTTGATTCAAAAAAAGCTGTCTTTGTATTTGATCTTGTTGGCGCTGCTGGATGATTTGTTGTTGTCTAAATGGGTTTTGACTGCAAATTTAAGAAATGATATGTAAAAATAAAATTTCTAACAAGCAAGAATCAATTAATATAAATAAAACTTACGAGTAGAGAGAGTTTGGCGATAGAGCAGAAGGAATTGCATCTGCATTGATAGGCTTTATTGGTTGTGTTTGGGGTGTTATGCTTACTACCGGAGGAGGATTTTTTTCAGTAATAAAAGGCATTCGACCCCATGCTTTAATTAGCTCACCCAACTGAGAGAATCTTTCATCACATCCTCTTCTGACTAGTAGATCTAAAGTGAAGTAGCCTGAACAAGACCATTCATACATTTCTTGAGGTAAGAAAGGACCTTGGATTTCACCCTGAGGATCACGATAGAACCATTTATAAGCATCATCATGATGGAGTGGGACAACCGTCATCTTATTACTTTGTTTATCTCTCATTACTCTCTCTTCTTGGTCTGCTTCAGCAGTCCATTGAGCGACCATGTTCTCTGCAGCCTTTTCAAGATGAGATAAACCATCCTCCTCAGGATGAGGTTTATGGTTAATATGCGAATTTTCTAAGAGAGATTGAAGATGATGCTGAGTGTTGTGTTGAGATTGTGGCTGTTGCTGAGATAAACTTTGAGTCTGATGCTGATGAAGCAACTGAGAAGAAAGTTGAGACTGAAGCTGTGGCTGAAGTTGTGATTGAAGTTGTGATTGAAGCTGGGATTGTAACTGTTGTTGAAGCTGAGGTTGAAGCTGGGATTGTAACTGTTGTTGAAGTTGGGGTTGCATTTGAGATTGAGCTAAAGACTGAAGCTGGGACTGTAGTTGAGGTTGCATCTGGGACTGGAACTGTGTTTGAGCTTGAGCTTGTAATTGAGATTGCAATGGCTGTTGCAAAGATGAATGCAGTTGGGATGATATTTGTTGGTTTTGCAGCTGGTTTTGAATTTGTGGCAATAATGATTGTTGGTGTGTTTGACTGGATAACTGAGATTGCAACTGATATTGGGAATCAATATTGTTATCAGGTAAGTTCGAAATCGGTGGAGCCATCATACCTTTACTTTCTTCATAAGAATGAGTACTAATACGATCTTCATCTAAATTAGATTGTAATTTAGAATCATTCTGTGATGATTCATTTTTGTCCATATTTACACTATCAGAACTAAGTGAGCTATTCTGATCCACTGTATTCTTTTTCACACTATTTTCTTTAGAGTTGTGACCAGATGAAATATCTTTCAAGTCATCATCCATGGTCCCTTCACGAAATGCTCCCGATGCATCGAATGTACCCACTCTTGCTTCACAAGACATATCATCATCTAAGCTCCATTCTGGTAAGTTTCCTCTACGTTCTTCGTCATCAACATCATCCCAACCTTCAGAATTTCTTTTATAATGATTGCCATAGCCTCTTCGCATTATAGGACCATTTCTATGATTATCATCTCCTAATCCATCGCGGTCATCAGTTCTCCATGAGTCATGGTTTCTTTGCCAGTTATCATCAGTTCTACCACGAGCTCTCCAATTATTACGATCATCATTTCGACCGCCTGATCTCCAATTATCAGCTAGTCTTACGTCCTTCCTGTTTCTATTGCCTTCATCACTGCTTTCACCTCTTGATAAGGATCTATCGAAGCTTTTTTCCCTGGGCCCATCTTCACTAACGCTAGTGCTCTTTTCATAGTTTTTTCTAAAGGCTTCTCGAGGCTCACCCGTCTCTCCATTCTCATCAAATGTTCCTGTTCTTTGATAATAAGTAGGCCTTCCTCGTCCTCTACTTCTTTCGCTGGTCATACCACCTCGTATGGTTCGTATGGGAGGACCAGTTGTTCTTTCATTGTTAACACTACTTACAGTAGCAGTTCTTTCTGTTCGATCACGTTCAACACTGCTACCAGTAGCATTCATCTTATTAAGCCTCAACATAGCCTCACTATTCACAGACTTTGACCACAAACGGTGCTCTTCTTCCGTTATCGGAATAAGAGCTAGAGGTAGCTGACATTTATCCACGGTCAAAGTTGGTATTTCCCTCAATTCTGGGGCCATTTCAATATCGTTATCAAATAAAGCCAACATTTCCTCACGACCATAACGATACTGAGCCAGTTTATACTTGTTACTTGGCAAAATAGAAGATGAGCTGTCTGTTGTTATGGTGTGTGCTGAAGATGGGGTATTCTGGTGACTGGAAACAGGATTAACAGAAGAACTCTGATGACTGACTCCTCCATCTGTTAGAGCTCGGAGCCTTGAATGAAAGAATGGAATATGGATTAAAAATAGAGAATGGTGGCTAAGAAGATTCAATATAGATGGGAGAAACTTACCATTCAGGACCAAATCTGAGAACAGTTTCTGCCATGATAGTAGCTTTTAATTTAGAGCTATCCAATAATTAACAAATAGTTGAAAGGAGAAGAAAAGACGGAAGTATATACCAAGGATGGTAAAACTGTGATTTTAGTGTTGAGAAAACAGACTGCCAACAGTCTATGTAGAGAACTTAGGAAATGGTGTAACTGAACCAAACAAAAAGACACTGAGAGAGATAAAGAAAGAAGGCAGAGCAATGATAAAACATGCATGGAAATCAAAGCGAATCAACTTTTCGCAGATGATGTTGGTTGTGAATGTTAATAATTAAAGTTAACAGTTTACTTACCGAGAAACACTATTGTTGTAACAGTAGAAACAAATAGAATAAAAAAGCAAAGCAAAAGACTGAAAATTAGATTTTGATAAAGGCAGAAAGAAAGTGAGACAGGGAGAGAGAGAAACAGAGAAAGAAAGAGAAGAAAGGAGAAAGAAAGAGGGAAAGAAAGGGAAAGAAAGGGAAAGAAAGGTGTCACAAATGCTGTGATACAAATTAATTTTTCAATTATTTTATGCTTAATTTTCAATCATGAAATGAACAATAATTTAAAAAATTGAAGGTTACCTTGAAATTCAAAATTCAAAAAGATTTAATTAAAAATACTGAGAGAAAGAAAGAGAAAGGAAGAAAATGGGCAAAGAAGCAACGAGTAAGAGAAAGAGAGAAACTGGGAAACAAAACTACAGTTGTTGGCTTGTTCAAATTTATCTCACTGGTTAACATAAGATTTTCAGCAAGATGGAAACAATTAATTTATTAAACGATTGACCGAATCAAAGAGCAATTTGGAAAATAAAAATAGATTGAATTGTTAATTTGTGACCGTTCACAACTGTTAACAGTCAAAAGAGGAAGATTGAACTTACTTTTCTATGGAGATGAACCAAAAGTGAAAAGTAAGAGAGAAAGGGGAGGGATCTTACTATTCTAAAACCTTTCGGTTTTAAGTGAAGAGTAAGAAGGAGAGAGGGCAGCACAAGGGAGTGAAGAGGCAAAGTTGAAAGTTAAGTCAAACTTTATTGATAATGTTAGAGAAAAGTTCGGAGTATATATGTCTCTCATGGGACATAGGAATATCAGGGTACAAATGGTTTAGTTAAATTCAGTATAAAAAATAATCATAATAAACATATAAATACAATGGTTGAAATGTGCGTAGTTAAAAGTATAATATTTCACGTTTACATTTACCGCTAGGGTTACCTGCTTTTGATTGGAAAGATACAATTGTAATGCATTGAGTTATATTGAAAAAGCCCTAGTGGCGAAGGTTGAAAGAGAGAGAGGAACATATGTTTTAAGTTTTTGTGCTTGGTTTGTTTTATTGAAGTTAATCATCATCACATTCGCCCACTGTAATTTGAGTTTGTTGTCTATCAACAAACTGCTTGAGCTGGGATGAATGAGCTTGAATTGGTGTTCCTGAAAGTGATTCCGAGATGATGTAGGTTACGTCCGTGATCTTCTTGATGACATAGTATGGACCTGTATACTTAGCTGTGACTTTAGTTTTGGATGGATGGTTAAATGGTACTTCCTTGAGTACTTTGGATCCAATCTCAAAGTTTGCGACGGGATGTTTAGCGTCATGTCTTTGTTTCCTTCTTTCTTGTTCCGTACGTGTCCTGGTCCGGGCTAATTCTCGTGCTTCCTGGAGATTGTTGGTTTGACCGGAGAAAGTCGGAGTTGGATCAGTTCCAAAGAAGAGATATGCAGGAGCATAACCAGTGATATCGTGTGGAGTGTTGTTGTAATCTGTGACAATCTTTGGTAAGAGCGTTGTCCATTTACGATGAGGATGATCTTGTAAAGCAGCTCTTACTTTGACCATCAAAGTTCCATTGATACGTTCGACAATACCGTTGGTTTGTGGATGATATGGAGTACTAAAGATATGCTTTATGTTGTGGCGTTTGAAAGCTTGTTTCAAGACTGTACTTTGGAAGTTCTTGTGACAGTCAGTTAGAATAGCTTTGATGCGAATACCAGATTGAATAAGTTTGTCTAGGAGGGTTACTACTGATGCTGATGTGTTGGTGGTTGTGGGAAAGGCCCAAACATAACGTGAAAAGTGGTCTATGAAGACTTGAATGTACTTATGTCGAGTACTACCAGCTGCAGGTCCCATGACTATAGTATCGAGGCCGACGAGATCACCAGGTTCGAGATCAACTGAAGGGAGGATCATTTGACCAATACTTGGACGATGGGTTTGCTTGACAAGCTGGCATGAACGGCATGAATCGACATAAGCTTTGATGTCTGAGATCATATGAGGCCACCAATAGAAACGAGTAATAAGTTTTACAGTCTTGTTTTTCCCAGGGTGACTGTAATCGTCGTGAAAATGCTGCAAGACTTTATTACGGAGTGTTGGTGGAATGATTGCTCGAGTGGAACCACGAGTTTTCACGGTGACGATGCCATCCACTTTGAAAGATTGTTGGATATGAGAAAAGTCAGTGGTAGCTTGATGTTGCTTGATTTCATCAGCATCGATGAGGAAAGTAACTGGGGCTCTTGATAAGGCATCAACGTGTTGTTGAGAGACGCCAGCTCGATGAAATAGCTCATAGGATCGAGTAGAGAGCTTGATACTCCAGCGATAGAGTCTTCCTTTGGGTTTCTTGAGTGTGAGGAGCCATTTCAATGCACTATGATCGGTGATGACTTTGAATGGGAGGCTAAGATAAGCTTCGAAGTGATCAACAGCTTCTACAACTGCAAGGCATTCAAGTTCGAATGCGGTATAGTTGCCTTGGTGTTCGTTGAGTGCTTTGGAAAAATAAGCAATGGGATGTTCAAGACCATGTTTGTCAGTTTGAACTAGCGTAGCTCCAATACCAATCTTTGAAGCGTCAGTGTAAAGGGTACATGGTTCATCTTTGTTGTAAATAGCGAGAACTGGTTCATTGATTAACTTGTTTTTGAGGATTTGAAAAGCGGTTTGATGTTCATCTTTCCAGTGGAAAGAAATATTTTTACAGAGGAGTCTGGTTAATGGTTTAGAGATGGTTGAGAACTTGTCTATGAAGCGACGATAATAGTTTGCAAGTCCTAAGAATTGACGAACTTCCTTGACATTACTTGGAACAGGAAAATGTTCAACAGCTTTGACCTTTTGTTTGGATGGACTAACTCCTTCAGAACTGATGATGTATCCAAGATAGTCAACTTCATTTTGCGCGAAGTTGCATTTAGATAGCTTCAGTTTGATGTTGTTATCCTTGCAAAGAGTGAAGATCTTCTCTAAGAGTTGGAGATGTTCAGAGAATGTTTTGCTGTAAATGATGATGTCATCTAAGTAATTTATTGCTCCGTTGTAGAGTAAAGAACCAAGTACTCTTTGTAGAATTCTTTGAAAAGTTGCGGGGGCGTTTTTAAGACCAAATGGCATGACGAGCCATTCATAGTGTCCTTCATGGGTTACGAAAGCAGTTTTCTCGATGCTTTCTGGGTCCATCTCAATATGCCAATATCCCCATTTGACGTCAAGTGTCGAGAAGTACTTACTACCTTGAAGACGATCAATGACATCATTGATCCGTGGCAGCGGCATCTTGTCATCTATGGTGAGGGCATTGAGACGACGGAAATCTATGCAGAGTCGTGTACCACCACCTTTCTTTGGTACACATGTGACTGGGAAGGCCCAAGGACTTTCACTATCACGAACCAATCCTTTTTCTTTGTATTCTTTAACTTGACGACTTATTTCATCAAGTTCGGCTTGAGGACGACGATAGGCCCTAAGTTGAATTGGAGGATGGTTAATAGTGGTAATCCGATGTTTGGCAACGGTGATGCGGCCAATGTCTGTTTCATTTTGGGCGAAGGCAGATTTATGTTTTTCAATGAGGGCGGCAAGTTGATCTTTCTCATGTGTCTCTCCTAACAGGGTTACTAATTCTTGAGTCTCTGGTGATCGAATGCTGACAGTCTTATCTTCTAGGTTAAGGTGAAGACCGAATTCGATACTGGTGTTGAGACCGATTAAGATTGGATAGCGGAAGTTGGAGATGATGTGATACTTGATCGTCTTGGTTGTTTTGTGGATGGTAGTTGAGGCGAGAGTGTATCCAACACTCTTAGTTGAACCTTCTAATTGGTTGATGGTTATTTGTTGTTTATTGTTGATAGGAAGGTTGAGTCGTTTACATGTCTTTAGACTCATAATGCTGATTGTACTACCGGTGTCAATGAAGGCTTCGACGGAAATACCTTCGATTGTTAGTGGAATATCGATGAATTTCAGTATTGGAGATATGTTTTTAGCGAAACATACGTCTCCGTGGTCATCTGGATGGAGTTCTTCCTCGGCAGTGTGGGTCGATGGTCGAGGTTGACTGGTTTGAGAACGATTAGGGCATTCACGATGCCAATGGTTTTCCTTTTTACCAAGTCTTTCACAGTACCTACAGGCTGGAGGACGGCGTTCAGCAGATTGACGAGGGCGGCTATTGTTATGTGGAGGTGCGGCGACCAATGTTTTTAGCAGCGGGTTTCTTTGGTTGTTGCTTTGTTAGGAATTTTTCCTTTTGTTTGTAACGCATTTCGGTTTCAGTGGCTATTTCGAGCCAATCAGAGAGTGTACGAGGGCGTCCAGAGCTCATATGGAGAGTCCAAGCAAAGGGTAAACCAGAAGTTAGTTGCGAGATGACTTGATGTTCAGCCAATTTTGCTTCACGAAGGAGTTTTATCTTACGGCGATAATACTCCGTCACTGTCTCTGTACGCTCAAGACGGATACGTTGAGCTTCGAGAAGTGGGTCCTTGAATTCAGAACCGAAGCGAGTGATCATTAAAGATTTGACAGTGTTCCAATCAACATGCTCTTCAGTTGCGATTTCTTCGGCGTACCAACTTAGAGCTTCTTTGTCTAGGCTGTAGACTAAGTCTCTGATAAGGGTGTATGGATCGTTGGTGTTGACATGTCTTTCGTACAGGACTAACCAAGCTTGGATGCGGATACCAGATGGTTCGCCAGTATAACATTTGAGAACCTTCTTCTGTGGTAAGGTTATGTACTGCGTTGGTTGGTCGATAGTCGTGTCTAGTTGTGATGTAGTGGATAAACGGTTCCTATTTTGGTCTTGGAATCGAACTGCTGGTGTAGGCGGGAGGTATGGATTACGGATTAATGTTGGTAGACGAACATTTGTTGGGTTGACCAAGGGTGGATGGGTTGGTTGATTTGGATTTGTGATTGGGTTTGAGTCGAGGTTGTCTCTTTGGGCATCTGGATCTGAGGATATTTGATCAGAGAGGTTAGTATCATCGTGATCATTTGCCATTTTGTTCTCGGCTTTACCAGGTTAAATTGGACCACTAGATGGAGCAGAAGGACCAGCGGGAGTTTCAACAGCTTGAACTTCAGGAGTTACCAAAGGACGGAGGAAGCTGGGTCGGCAAACTGGTTTTAGGGGGTTCGGTTCCACCAAAGGACAATTAGGCTGGAAGAGTTGGCTGATAGATGGAGACAAGAGATACGTCTGTTCAAAACAGGAGAAGAGATCCTGTCGACTGCGCCAAATGTGACCGTTCACAACTGTTAACAGTCAAAAGAGGAAGATTGAACTTACTTTTCTATGGAGATGAACCAAAAGTGAAAAGTAAGAGAGAAAGGGGAGGGATCTTACTATTCTAAAACCTTTCGGTTTTAAGTGAAGAGTAAGAAGGAGAGAGGGCAGCACAAGGGAGTGAAGAGGCAAAGTTGAAAGTTAAGTCAAACTTTATTGATAATGTTAGAGAAAAGTTCGGAGTATATATGTCTCTCATGGGACATAGGAATATCAGGGTACAAATGGTTTAGTTAAATTCAGTATAAAAAATAATCATAATAAACATATAAATACAATGGTTGAAATGTGCGTAGTTAAAAGTATAATATTTCACGTTTACATTTACCGCTAGGGTTACCTGCTTTTGATTGGAAAGATACAATTGTAATGCATTGAGTTATATTGAAAAAGCCCTAGTGGCGAAGGTTGAAAGAGAGAGAGGAACATATGTTTTAAGTTTTTGTGCTTGGTTTGTTTTATTGAAGTTAATCATCATCACAAATTAGTATATCACTTGACAAATTGTTTTAAATAATAATTCTGAATTAACCAGATTCAACAAAAAAACACAAACAGATGAAAATACTCTGCAACACAGTGACACCTTGTGTTATGAAAAGTAATTTAATCTTTGTTTCAAGATTAATTAAAGTGTCGAGCTAAAAATTACAATTCAATATCATTATCAATGGATAGAATCATTAATTGAATAAAAACACAGTTAAACATTTGGCTTTTTTACCGAAATTGCATTCTCTGTGTTTATATTGCAATGAATAAAAGTCATTCCTTTAATAGTCAATTTTAATGCTCAATGATTTAAGTTATTTGTTCATTGGGCGAGATGTGATGATAAGTTGGTAAAGAAGCTAAATCAACCAACAATCATTACAAGAATAGTAAAATGGTGCTCTTGATTTATTGACACAAATCTTTTCAATGCACTTTTAAATCAGATGTGCAACTAGATTGAGGAGTAGATTCAAAGCGAACGTAAATTTGAACCAACCTGATGAAAGAGTTTTTTTGATTGAAGAATAATTGCTTGAAATTTTGTTGACATTTCAATTAAATATTGAATCTAAGATTAACGTCAATTAAACAGTCAATTTTACTCTTTGTATTGAATTGACTTGAAATTTCCAATTTCAGGTACTTTTGTTATTACAAGATGTCACTAGGTGCTTATCATTTCAATAGTAAATAAAGAAATGATAAAATTGAGATTTATGAAATCATTGAGTAAACAAAACGTTTATCTACTAGCAAAATAGTAATTTCAAAAATAGATGATTTTAATCAATTAGATAACTGTTCATTGAAAAAGGCTACATTTTTTCAGCAAAAAATGGGTTTTTGACAGACGATCTTTAATCGAATAATTGGCAAGGAAATAAAGATCGATTCATGCTCTGATCGGGTTTACCAAAGATTTGATTTGAGATTAATCGATCTTCTCATCTTTACTTCTTGTACAAGACATTTATTTCTTGGATGGTTTAGGTTTGTTTCTGTCATTTAAATTTATTTTATTTTTCAATTTACTCTTTGATTCGGTCAATCACTTATAAATTAATTGTTTTTGTCCAACTGAAAATCTCAAATTAACCAGTGGGATTGAAGATACCAACCATCACCATAGTTTTGTCTCTACCTTTATCTTCTCTTGCTCGTTTGTTACTTGTGTTTCTGCACTTTTGTGTCTCTTTCACTCTCTTTTTTTCTCTGTGTTAAATTAAATCTTTTTAAGTTTTTGAATTTCAAGGTAACCTTCAAATTAATAAATAATTACTCATTTTAAGATTGAAAATTAAGCATAAAATATTTGAAAAATTAATTTACATCACAGGTCTGTGACATCTTTCTCTTTCTTTTCTCTTTCCCTGTCTTTTTTCTCTTTCTCCTTTCTGCCTTTTTTTACTACTGCCTCTTTTCCCTTTTTTTGGTTTCATTTTAGTCTGTTGTGTTTGTTGGTACATCAAAAGTCTATCTCGGTGAGTAATGTGTTCATTTTTTATACAACCCAATATTACTCCCAACCAGCATGACTTACATTAGTTTTCATGGATTCTATCTCTGCCTCTCCTTTAGCTGGACAAATGTCATCCACAGATGAAATAGAATTAGCAACTAAGATGCTTCAAATTCAGCACAAAAGGTTTTATTTGGATGTCAAACAAAACCGCAGAGGTCGGTTCTTCAAAGTTGCTGAGGTTGGAACTGCTGGTAGGAAAAGTCGACTATCATTGGCTATGTCTACAGCAGGCGAGTTTAGAGATCACCTTACTGCTTTCAGTGAACTATATGCATCTTTGGGTCCACCAAATCCTGATAGTCTACCAGAGGATGGAAAATTAAAATCAGAAGTCATGGTAAAAGATAATCGACGCTATTATCTTGATCTAAAGGAAAATAATAGAGGAAGGTTTTTGAGGGTTTCTCAAACAATGCCTAGAGGAGTTCAGCGTGCTCAAATAGCTATTCCTGCCCAAGGAATGATCGAGTTTCGCGATGCATTGACTGATTTGCTTGACGAATTTGGAAACTCTGACGGTTGCCGGGAAGAAGATAAAGTTTCAAGTTCGGGTTTTGAAGGAGAACTGCCTGAAGGAAAGTTAGTTCGAACTGACAGTAAAAAATTTTATTTCGATATTGGGCAAAATAATCTAGGAATCTATTTGCGAATATCTGAGGTAAAAAACAATTTCCGTTCGTCAATCACCATTCCAGAAAAGTCTTGGGTTAAATTTCGAGATATATTCACGGAGTATGTTGACAAAATGCGAGAATCGTCTGAAGAGAAGATTCCAAGTGGCGGTACCGGTGCAAATGGAGGTGGATCACAAGGATGCCCTCAAACCCCAGGCGGTGATTGTGGGGTGAATGTTTCAGCTAGTGAAGGTGGCAATGCTCTCTCAACAACTACCTCTAAATAAGAATAATGTTATTGTTAGACAGTACAAACAAAGCTTGTTAATTATGATTTTTGTCGTGGTTAAAGAAAACAAAATAACGCAAATAAAACATAAGTTATGAAATAAATTATCTATACCAAAAATACCGAGTCTCTCCTTATTATTAATACATAATAACGTTCAAGAGTCTAACTGAACAACAATAACAATCCTAAAAAGGATTTCTTGTTCAAAGTAACTCTCATCTTGTAAACAAGACCAGAGTTAATGTGCTTTCTGCTTTTGGAATTATTTAAGGATTTTTGGGGCGCTGCGCGAACGCAAACACCCCGCTACCAAAAATTTCACTCCCCATCTAGCTCGTTTTGAGTTAGTGGCGGGCTTCAGCCACCCTCGGAGTGCAATGAGAGGGCCTCGACCCGGAGTCCCCGCCTTTTTGATCACGGGGTTCTCGGAGCCAGGTAAGTATGAGTTGAGCCGATTCTTACTTGCTTTATATACACTCTAGTGAGAGACTAAGCTTGTGGCTTTGAATTTACTTTGCTTTGAATCATCATTTAGATAATTTTAAACATCTTCAATTTATACTCATTCAATAGACTTTAGTTTTTTAATTAAAAATACTTGTTTGGTTAATCATTTTATTTTCAATTTTACCTGTAATAACCAATCACATTCAGACAAGAAATGTAGCCAAAATAAATAAAGGATTTCATGGCCAATAGTATTAAGTATTGATGGGCAAGTTTTATCTATTTTTGTTAGCTTTAGTCATTTCCAATTGTGATTAAGGGTTCTCTTGATCCTTACAACTTGCATTATTTCTTAATCATCCTTCAATTGTAATGATTATTCAATTAATTGATTTTTTCATGGCTCATGTTTGTTTATTTAAAAGTAAGATGGCGCTAGACGTGATGTGCGATACATTCATTTATTGAATAAATTTTATTCATTTTTTTCGATATTTAACATTGGTTTCAATGGGCGAGCAATATATCGATAAATATTGAGCGCTGAAATATCGTTAAAAATCATCGATAAAGATAATATCGCCCATCTCTACGTGTATATGACATTTTTTGTACATTATGTGAAAAATTATAAAGAAAATCAACTTTTAATTTGAAGAAATCATTCAAAGAGGTTAATTTATTCTTTCTTTTTTCTCTTTCTTTTCTTTCCTCCTGCACTGTCATCTACCAACCGATTGTAGCGGGGTGTTTGCGTTCGCGTAGCTCCCCAAAAATCCTTAAATAAATCCAAAAGCAGAAAGCACATGATCTCTGGTCTTGTTTACAAGATGAGAGTTACTTTGAACAAGAAATCCTTTTTTTCAGGATTGTTATTGTTCTTCAGTTTAACTCTTGATCGTTGTTATGTACTAAGGAGAGACTCGGTATTTTTGGTATAGATAATTTATTTCATAACTTATGTTTTATTTGCGTTATTTTGTTTTCTTTAACCACGACAAAAATCATAATTAACAAGCTTTGTTTGTACTGTCTAACAATAACATTATTCTTATTTAGACAATAATTCTACATTCAGACTCTGCACCAGGTTTCTCCCACGACCATAGATCTTCCCGTCTTTCCTCTTCAAGTCTCTGTTCCTCCCTATGCACGTCTCTGTCGTTCTTCTTCAGCTTTCTTTCGTTCTTCAATAGCTTTCATTCGTTCTGCAGATACCTCCACAACTACACGTCTTTTTGGTACCTCTCGACGTTTCATTTCTTCCTCTTGACGTTTCATTTCTTCCTCTTGACGTTTCATTTCTTCCTCTTGAGCTCTAATCTGAGGTCTAAAATCATCTATTTTGCTTGGATCTATTTTACTCAAATCTACTTTAACTCTTACAGAAGCAGTATTATCAAATACTTTTTTGTCTGAATCATTATTACCATCCATATCAACCTCCGAATTAAAATATTATGTAACCAGTAAATTAAGAATCAATTATCAGCAAAAGCAGTTTTTAACACTGACGAGCACCTGAGATATATGGATCAATGTCAAACTCAGCTATGGTATGTTCTTCACTGGTGGCTCACTAAGAATTGCAGAATCCACAAGCAGATCTAAAAACGTTGAAAAGAAAGGAAAATAAGTAAGAGAAAATGAGAAAATAAATCAACAATATGGATATCAAAAGCAGTAATTTATGAATATATAAAACCAAAACAAGGAAAGAAACAAAAATACAAGGAAAGAAACAAAGATATCGAGTAGAGGAAAGAGCAATGATGAAGAGGATAACAGAAAAGTTTCTTACACAGATTAGAGTTGAGAGAGTACCAAACGAATCCAGAGTTATTAATTCACAATTTAATACAATTAGATAATAAGCAATAAAGTGAAACAAAACATTAATTTGGGAAATGCAAGTAATAAGAATTTCAAGAAAAAATGTGACACATAGAGATAGGCGATTTTATACCGAAGTTGTTACCGTGAGTTAGTGTTTCCCCGATACCTTTTTTTTGAGTAAAAGTATCGATACTTTGCCTGTCGATATTACTCGATACTTTGAAAAAAATACTCGATACCAAAAAAGCTCTTAATTTGATGAAATTATCAGGCAAAGTATTACAGAATTGAGAAAAAACCAGCTTTCAATTATTTCTGGAGACCATGAGAATGACTCACTGCATAAACTCACGCTTTAATTGTACTCATTAAATACTCGATACCTTTCCGATTGATACCGATACTTTTCAACGGGTCATTTTTTTGCAATATCGGGAAACACTACCGTGAGTTTAGTGAGCCTAGTGAGTGAGTGAGTCGGCTTTAGTTTTAGTCGATTTTTACACTTAGCCGGCTTTAGTGAGTCAATTAAAACCTCACTAAAATAACTGACTTTGAATTTCGAACTCAAGTTCTTGTGTTTTCAATAGTTGGTTTGACACTCACCAAAAAAGATCACAGCTCACTCCTGAAAAATTGAACAAAAATCTTTTCATTCATCACAATTTTGAATTTGTTAAACAAAACTGTGATAACTATGAATTATAATATCAATTTATAACAATAAGATTCTGTTATAAAGTAAAAAATACATCTAAAACTAAGCTAATTAGTCGACTTGAGTTGAAAATATCACCAAGTTAGTGAGCCGAAACTTCCAACTCACTTCTGTACATTTATATGGGCGATATTGTCGTTATCAATTTTTCAAAAAATTTCAAAACTAATCAAACATTGTTTTTGTTTGCATGTTTCTAGTTGTCGAAATTAATCGATTAGCTAGCTAAGCGAGCGAACTTAGCTTCAAGCTAGCTAAGCTAGTAGCAGCTAGCTTACAGTCAGTTGCAAGTCAATTTTTACAGTTTTCAGCCAGTCCAGCATTTTCTGGCTGGCTTCGGTATCTAAAATTGATATTCAATTCATAGTTATCACAGTTTTGTTTAACAAATTCAAAATTGTCATGAATGAAAAGATTTTTGTTCAATTTTTCAGGAGTGAGCTGTGATCTTTTTTGGTGAGTGTCAAACCAACTATTGAAAACACAAGAACTTGAGTTCGTAATGCAAAGTCAGTTATTTTAGTGAGGTTTTAATTGACTCATTAAAGCCGGCTAAGTGTAAAAATCGACTAAAACTAAAGCCGACTCACTCACTCACTAGGCTCACTAAACTCACGGTAACAACTTCGGTATAAAATCGCCTATCTCTATGTGTCACATTTTTTTCTTAAAATTCTTATTACTTGAATTTCTAAATTAATGTTTTGTTTCTTTTTATTGCCTATCTAATTGTATTAAATTGTGAATTAATAACTCTGGATTCGTTTGGTATTCTTTGAACTCTAATCTGTGTAATAAACTTTTTTGTTTTTCTCTTCATCATTGCTCTTTTCCTCTACTCGACATCTTTGTTTCTTTCCTTGTTTTGGTTTTATATCTTCATAAATTACTGTTTTTGATATCCATATTGTTGATTTATTTTCTCATTTTCTCTTACTTATTTTTCTTTCTTTTTAACGTTTTTAGATCTGCTTGTGGATTCTGCAATTCTTAGTGAGCCACCAGTGAAGAACATACCATAACTGAGTTTGACATTGATCCATATATCTCAGGTGCTGCTCAGTGTTAAAAACTGCTTTTGCTGATAATTGATTCTTAATTTACTGGTTACATAATATTTTAATTCGGAGGTTGATATGGATGGTAATAATGATTCAGACAAAAAAGTATTTGATAATACTGCTTCTGTAAGAGTTAAAGTAGATTTGAGTAAAATAGATCCAAGCAAAATAGATGATTTTAGACCTCAGATTAGAGCTCAAGAGGAAGAAATGAAACTTCGAGAGCAACAAGAAAGACTTGCAGTTGGACTAAAGATATTTGCAGAACGAAAGAAAGCTGAAGAATAACGACAGAGACGTGCAGAGGGAGGAACAGAGACTTGAAGAGGAAAGACGGGAAGATCTATGGTCGTGGGAGAAACCTGGTGCAGAGTCTGCCTGTAGAATTATTGTCTAACAAGAATAATGTTATTGTTAGACAGTACAAACAAAGCTTGTTAATTATGATTTTTGTCGTGGTTAAAGAAAACAAAATAACGCAAATAAAACATAAGTTATGAAATAAATTATCTATACCAAAAATACCGAGTCTCTCCTTATTACATAACAACGACCAAGAGTCTAACTGAACAATAACAATCCTAAAAAAGGATTTCTTGTTCAAAGTAACTCTTATGATAAGAGTCTTATCTTGTAAACAAGACCAGAGATAATGTGCTTTCTGCTTTTTGAATCAAAAATTTTGATTCATTTAATGATTTTTGGAGCGCTGCGCGAACGCAAACACCCCGCTACAATCGGTTGATAGATGACAGTGCAGGAGGAAAGAAAAGAAAGAGAAAAAAGAAAGAATAAATTACATGTAACCTCTTTGAATGATTTCTTCAAATTAAAAGTTGATTTTCTTCATAATTTTTCACATAATGTACAAAAAATTTCTTATACACGTAGAGATGGGCGATATTATCTTTATCGATGATTCTTAACGATATTTCAGCGCTCAATATTTATCGCTATTTTTGCTCGCCATTGAAACCAATGTTAAATTTCGATATAAATACCGATAATCATCCATATTTCGGCCAAATCTTCGGATAAATATCGCACATCACTATAGTCACGTTTGCTGTTAACTCAAAGAGTTACAATGGCTTGTGATGTTTGTTCATTTAAAAGTAAGATGGCGCTAAACGTGTCTATAAAACATTTTTTTTGGTTTGCTCAAAATTCTTATTGCTTGTGTTTCTAAATTAATGTCTTGTTTCACTTTATTGCTTATTATCTAATTGTATTAAATTGTGAATTAATAACTCTGGATTCGTTTGGTACTCTCTCAACTCTAATCTGTGTAAGAAACTTTTCTGTTATCCTCTTCATCATTGCTCTTTTCCTCTACTCGATATCTTTGTTTCTTTCCTTGTATTTTTATTTCTTTACTTGTTTTGGTTTTAAATCTTCATAAATTACTGTTTTTGATATCCATATTGTTGATTTATTTTCTCATTTTCTCTTACTTATTTTTCTTTCTTTTTATAGTTCTTAAATCTGCTTGTGGGTTCTTCAATTTTTAGTGCGACATGAGTGAAGAACATACTATAGATGAGCTTGACAGTGATCCATATATCTCAGGTGCTGCTCAGTGTTTCTATCAAGCTGAACGTGTTTCAACTCTCGGAGCAAAATATCCAGACAAAAGCCAGCATGAACTTATAACCCTTGCTGTTAAAGAATGGAATCTTGAATTAAACATCCACAAAAAAGTTAAATATTTAAGGACAGTAGAAAGAATGGGGTTAGCTCGTCAACTGAAAATTCGGGGATATCATGGCCAAGCAAATAATCCACCAGCACAGCGAAGCCGAGCTACTGCATCTTCTTTCGTCAATTCCAATATTTCACTGGCTGATTTGTTGAAAAGAGAGCCTAAAAAGCCACCCAAGAACGGTTACTCTCTATTTACCTCTGAACAATTGGCTAAATATGTGAATGTTGAACCCCAAAAGCGTATGTCCGAAGTTGCAAGAATTTGGAGTCAAGTAATATCCAAGGAAGAAAAGGCTTCTTTTGATGCTCGAAACAAAGAAATGCTTTTGAAATACCAAACAGAGCTTAACGCTTTCATAGAAGTACGTTTACATTCATCTTTTGTATTTCTAGCCTCGTTCTGACATTTGTTTTTTGTTTATTTTCAGAGCCTGACTCCCGAGGAGAAGCAAGTTTATGAGGAATACAGGAATATGAAAACCAAGAGCAAGAAAAAGGTCAAGAAGTTTTAAACTTGCGGATTCGATGCAACTCTAATAGTATTCCATCTAATAGTTGCATCTTTTTAAGTCCCTGACTCCACCAGTAAAGCTCTACCAACATACTACACTTGATACAAAATACCATTAATCTCTCACTTCATCAAACTCGGTTAAATTGATAAATTATAAATCTATAATTGATTGATATTAACCGATCCATCAATAATCTAAGAAACTTTTCTCTAAACTAAAAAATCGTATTTACATGACTATATTAAGACATTGGATAATTTGCTTGATTGATGTATTTTTTAGTTTAAAATTCATATTATACAGCCTTTTTGTCTTGATTTTTTGTCTGATGTTTAATTTATTGCATATTTTTTTCAAACATTCAGACATTGAATAAAAAATGCTGTTTAAATCCAAGCATATTAAGTTAAACTTGTGAATTTAAATTAAAATCTATTGATAAAATCATACTTCACCACCTTTTGAATTTTAATGGCTACAGAAATACAAAATTCTTTTTCTTTTAGTAATAATCTTATACTAGATTTATTCTCTTAATCACCTTCATCATCTGTATCAGCATATTCAGGTGTTGTTTCTTCAGGCTTATAAGAACTTGGTGCCTTTTTTGTTGTAAATATTGGAGTAGTGACTTCCGTATGACGAGTTTCCATTATTTTTGTTGTATGTTTCTCTGTAGGTCGGGTATTGATTGTAGTGCTTGTTTCTTTATGTGTGGTTGGTTTTGCAGTAGTTGAAGTTTCTGATTGGGTTTCCTTCTGATTATCGTGTGATTCATGATCCTCGGATGCTGATCTAAATGAAGGAGCCTTAGATATTGGTTTTTTCTGGACTGGCCTTTTATTCGCATCCAAAATACCAACTGAAAGAAAAGAAGATTTCCTCATTAAAACGAAAATGGCCACAAAATAAACTCAAAACTTACCATTCTTAATTGTCTGCTGTTCTGGACAAACAATCATAAAACAGACTTTTGGATGTAACTGAAGATCACGAATATCTGTATCACTTGGAAGATTGAATTGTGCCATGTTGGAATAAGCAGATGGAGCTTTATTGTTATCCTGTTTTTGTTGTTTTCCTGATCGCAAATCCGAACGAGATGTCGATGATGCTTTGACTGCTTCTGATCGAGGTTGACTTTTCTTTCCATTTTTTACATTCTTGCCAGGTTTCTTCTTTTTGGTTCGGTTGAAAAGTCTCTTCGCAAATCGTTTCGCTATATGGTGATCGGATGATTCACTTTGCAAGCTGAGATTTTCAAAATTTTGACATCTTCCAGTTTTGATACAATCGAAGCTTGTCATTAAGCTTTTCTCGTAAGTATATAAACTTTCCTCGTTAAAATCATCTTCATCTATAATGAAAGAAATGAGCAAAACTTTATATTTACCATCTTTTTTCCTCTTTGTACTATCTGCAGGTTGATTAATTAATTTATTTTTAAATTGCTTCTCCTTTTCATCGCAAATAAAACTACACTTCAAATTGTTTCCGATGGATTCAAAAGATATTTGAGGGTTAACAGTCCAGTCTCTGTTTTCATCATGGTTTTTGGAGCACGAACATATTTCCAATTGGAGATGAACTTCTTGATCATACATTGATTCATTCACTCTCTGTGGTCCACTAAGTAAACCGTGATAAGGATCCAAATGAATCGTCCATAACAATGAGTTCTTCAAGTTTTCATGAGATGATTCTAATAATGATCCAAATGTCCAACAACTTTCAAAATTGATTATCACAATTAATAATAAGGACAAATTTATTAACATATTCATCAGATTGCTTAACATTTGATGTTATTTTGAAATTTCGCTGAGCTTGATTCAGTAACTCGTTTTCTAGGAAAATACATTGCCATCAATGATTAATACCAATCACTTTAACTCAACCGCGATTTGTTTTATTCATAATATTTACCATATGTTTTTTACTTTCCTTGAAATGATGAAACTGATATTCAATTTCACCTTTCTGTGTATTACCCTTCTGTGTAATACACTTAATAGCCAAAATTAATAACACTTTATGCAATTCAAATTGTCTGAACAGAGTTCTGGAAATTGGTGTTATTTTTTCATGAATTTTGTAAAAAAATGACTTTTAAATATATGTATATTACAAATAACAGAGAGGGACAATTGACGGGCCAACAGACTTGGCAGAACTTGAATCGAGTGAAGAAATATAATATAAAAGAAAAAAATTCACAACCACAATCACAACAGTAATCTCACTCATGTATTATGCACTTTTTCAATTTCTCATTGAGCCTTGCGACGACTTAATTTATTGTTAGGTTTAAGTGTTTGTCATTGGATTTTCCTGAGTCGGCTAGATTTGGCGGAGTGATCTTCTGAAAAATTCATTCCTCTTCTTTCACGTATGTCTTCAGCAATTTCAACAACACATTGTTTCGGAAACCACCCTCTAGGCTTAATTATATTTTCATTGATCGGGTGAATCTTCTCTCCATACAGCCAATGCTTTTTCCATCGTGTGACAGTAACAACATCATTAACATTCAATGAAATACGAGCTTCGTCACTAAAGGGAAATTTGAGACAAGTTCGCCATCCTTGACTGAATAAAGGAAACCAACTACCATTATATTCAGCAATTACTTTGTATGTTCTAGATCGCTGTCTTTTTTCCTTTTTTTGTAAGATTTGCTCGTATGTTAAGGTATATTGAGTGCATCCCTCTTTGATAGGCCAATTGCACCCATCCATCCATTTACTGTCCCTAAAAACTAGCATAAAGTTTTTTCGGTAACCTAGATCATAAGGATAAACGAATGGTTCTGTCCTCGTACGAGCCTCTGCTTTAGTAACGATCCATTCCTCGATCGATGTGCGGTTCCGTAAAATTATTTTCATCTTAAATGAGTAAGAAAAGAAATTTGGAATTGTTAAAAAATAAACATTGAGGCATTTCAAATTCAAACTTACTTGTACATAAAATAGTCCACCAACGGCGATAATAACTCCAATAGAAAGTCCAATACTGAAAACTGAGCAAAGGAAAGAGGCGAACGTCAAAAGAACAACTGACTCTGGACCTCTGTGATAAAAGTACCAAGTCTGTCAATATAAAAAAATTAAGATAATGAGAAATGGAAGATTTGGATTGTTGGAGTTTTGAAAATTACCGCATGATAACCTCGGTAGATTGCTATAGAAAGAAGTATAACTGAATGTAGAGCGCCAAGTACAGCAAATAATAAGAAAAGAGTAAAATTGAGGTGATTTTTATGGCCAACACAGTTGTTAATCCATGGACAATGATGATCCATCTTTAAGTTACACTTATTACATGTTCGACAATGATGGGCGCGAGGCCATTTATATGATTGGCATATTGAACAATATTGAAGTTTTTCAGAGATAGAAGGATTGTCTGGGGTCCATTTGGAAAGGACATGACCAGGGCCAATGAAAATGGCACTAAAGAAGTTATAAAGAGTTAATCCCACAAAGCTCAAGAATATGAGATAATTAATTATTGAAATATAGGAGCTAAATATTGGCATCCACATGCTTGTCATGTATAATGTAGTAATTGCCACCCATTTTATTATCAGGAATGCAAGTAAAGGTCCCCAGTGCAGTATCCTGTATCCAAAAAGACCGGACATAACGAGTTGTCATTAGATAAATATCTAGGTGGGTTGATTATTCTGAGCCTGAGAAAAGAATAGAAAAATATACAAGGTTAAAACAAAAGTTCAATTAGGGAGTTACTTCTAAATGATTGGTATCAAAATCAAGAATAGAGAATGAGTAAAATCATTAGTCATTGATTATTTCAATGAGAAAATCAGAGGGAAAATGTTCATAGAGAAACAGTCAATTTGACTCACAATAATTGTATCTAAAAGAAATCTTTCAAAATGAAAAATTAAAACTACATACCTAGAGTGTCAATCTTTAACAATCAACTAAACACCAAGAGTAATGTAAATATAACTGTGATTTAATGTCCAATCCTTCCACAGCAATTTAAATTGACAAATTTCTTAATAGAAACAAAAAGAAGGTAACTTGATGAGATGAGAAACACATGAGAATGGTTTCTCAACATTAAGAAAACCAAAATAAAACAAAAACATGTGATGTCAATGTAGCGTTTAATGTTGTGTTTACCAAAATATTTTCATGAAGTATTGATTGATATTAGTCTGATGAATATTGATAAATTGAAAATATTGAAGTATCAAAATATTGTTAAGGTATTGGTTCAATATTATTGAATGGTATTGTGAATATTGTGAGATAAAGACAATACTGAAACTCAAAAGCTATTTTCAATTTCAGATAAAACCTGTAATGAACCTAAGAATGATAAAATGTTCAGACTTTTGGCTTGGTTCTGTTTCATTCATCTAACAAATCTATTTTCAGAGCACACGTCCTGCCGCTACAACTGCCGCAGCTGGAACTGTTAGATATTTAATCACAAGATTGTATAATTAAGGCAAACTGGATTTGTCCATCTTTCAAAATTACACAAGATTGGCTGTTCAGGGAAAAACATCAGACTGTGTGTGCTTCAAGCTATTATCATGCCTAAAACTATCATTTAACATGTAAATTGAATTAAATTGCTCAGAAATTCTAAAATCTTCGTTGGTTCGGAATTTAATGGCTCACAACAATTTATTGACAGTTTTTTGATCAAAATATATTGTAATCAAAAACAGCGCTAAAATTGTTTTGCTCCACCTTAAATGGGGGATTCACTAAGGGCAAATGCAGTTCATTCATACAATGTAATGAATGCAATGAATCTATTGATCAGCTAAACCTAATTCTGATTCTGTTTTGGGTTCTCTTTAATTACTGTGAAATTAATTTCTTTTATCTATCAAATTCACGTTATTTGAATTTCAGTGAATACTGAATGTTTTTTCCCAGTGAAAAATTGTGTTGACCTGTTAGTAATTTTTACCAACGGAATACCATTTTCTAATAAAAAGTGAGTAAATCATTGTATACAATCAAGCCTCTTGCTTCTCAAATGTTATTTTTTCACTTTTCCTCTTTGTCTTGCATCTTCCTTTTTTCTTTGTTCATCTATCTTCGTCTCGATGTTTATGCATTTCTAATTATTGTTTGCAAATCATTTCAATTCAGATTAAGTATTTAAAGGGTTTGATGCTCTTTATGAGCCTGTTGCCATTTTCATTCACATTCAATAACTGGACTATTTTCTCTTTTTTTCTTCTTAGTGAGTGGTACATCATATACTGAAGAACATCTTATTGATTCTGATGGAAATCAAGACGATCCTTACTTAAGACTGACTTTAGAAGAAACCGAAGACGATTACAATATTGAGGATATTTCCAAAGATCAAGTCAAAGAGTTACATGACGATAACAGATTTTTGTTGGAAGATGATGAACCAATAGAGTCTACCAGCTCTCAAATAAACATTATTGACAGACGTGTCAATGACAAAATTAGGTATCATTTGATTCTTTACAACATCTTTACACATTTTTTGTAAATAGTTTTAGTGTGTAATGATCTTATTTTATTCAATCTAACTTCCTTATTCAGTGGTAAAAATAAATCCAGTGACATCAGTCAAGAAATTGGTCCTCCAAGTCCTACTATTGATACTCGACCATCATCATATACAGAACCAGAATTTTGGTGTTCAGTTGCATATTATGAGTTGAAGAACAGGGTTGGTGATACTTTTCACGCATCTCAGCCATCACTAACGGTGGATGGATTCACTGATCCATCAAGTTCAGAAAGATTTTGTTTAGGGTTACTTTCAAATGTTAACCGAGGTAGTTTAGTTGAGCAAACTCGTAGGCACATTGGTGAGTAGGTTTTTTGATTCTTATACCTTTTGATTCTTCCCTTGCCTCCCACTGAGTATTGTCTATGGAATTTTTGTGTTGAAATCCATCATTTATGTCTTTTTTTATTGCCTCTATCTTCTAATCTTCGAAGGTCGGGGCGTCAGATTGTATTATATTGGTGGGGACGTCTATGCCGAATGCCTAAGTGAGAGCAGCATTTTCGTCCAAAGTCCTAATTGCAATCGAATGTACGGCTGGCATCCGGCTACCGTTTGCAAAATACCTCCTCGTAAGTCAGCTTTACAGAAACAAATTACAATTCTTCATTATATCTTTTTTAACTAAAATCAGAATGATTACATTTGATCAGATTTACTTCATATGATTTAATATTATTTGATTATTTCTGAGCTTATTTTAATTTATTTTTCTCAATAATCTTGTCCATATTTTCATTCTCAATCTACGAAAGAAATTAATTTTGAGCTTTATCTATCTTGATAATTTTGTTTTCTTCTTTGGTATAAATAAGATAATTGATGTTAGAATTGAATATTAAGAATATCTGTATCAAGTAATATTATGTTGGATTTTTATTGAAATTGATTTTTCTTAAGAAATTTTTGTCTTTATTTTTTATTAAAAAACATTTTTTCTTTTCTTATTTTAAGGTTGCAATTTGAAAATTTTCAAAAATCAAGACTTCGCCGATCTACTCGCTCAATCGGTCAGTCAAGGTTTTGAAGCTGTGTTCGCACTCACCAGAATGTGTACTATTCGTATAAGTTTTGTTAAAGGTTGGGGAGCTGAGTACAGAAGACAGACAGTAACATGTACGCCATGCTGGATAGAGCTACATCTAAATGGACCATTACAATGGTTGGACCGAGTCCTAATTCAAATGGGTGCACCTCGAATTCCTTGTAGTTCAATGTCTTGAGCACTCTTATCCTCTCCTAAATCCGCAACCTGAAAAGATGATCGTAATCAACAATCTTAAATCAAATTTGTTCAATAGATTGTTTAATTTGTTCTATGTTGTAAATGACTTGAAAACGAGCGAGCAAGATGTAACCAGGGATGGATTATTGATGTACAAAAAAAAAATGAAATACAAACTGTTACCTTAATCAATTCATCTTTTAATAATGATCGAATTAGCATAATTAGCGAAGAATGGGAAATGAATTGACAGTTAAATTAATAAAGCCCACTATCATATTAAAGCTTGTCACCATTGAAACTCATGCTGTTTGTAATTGATTTCGTGTTTGAACTCAACCAGATTCTTACACAGATGATCAACATCTCTTGAAATACCCTTTAATCTAGTTGCTGATTATTGCTTTCAAATTTTTGATTTCAAGTTTTCATAAATTTTAATTACTAATCATCGTTAAATGGGAAATGAATTGATAGTTAAATTAATAAAACCCAAATCATTAAAGCTTGTCACCATTTAAACCCAAACTGTTTACATTTGATTTCGTTCAACCTGATTCTTTCACAGATAATCAACACCTCTTGAAACATTTCAATTTAGTTAATCATTGATTTCAATTTTCATAAATCTTAATTTCTAATCACTATTGTGTTTTTATTTCAAATAGTGTAACTCTTTTATTAATCAACTTGCAGTTCTTATCAATAACAATCATCTGCATACGTTAACATGTTTAAAGATTGGAATCTTTTCGCGGAATTTTTGCGTGAATCAATTGCTGATTTCATTGTAAATGTATCAATATTTTCCAACTGATTCAACCAGTTTATTATTTCATATTGGTGTGATAATTCCAATTGGTTAATAATATCCTCTTTTGGTTATACAGTTTACATGTACTACATGGATTTACATGTTTATTTTATGAATCATTTCAACTGCAGTTTGATTTTGGTTATTTTTGGAGTCAAAGCTTTTCCTCAGCATTATATTCCTTCTCGTTTCAACCGATGTAACTGGCATATTTCATTACAAACATTCTTGGCATGTCACATAATTTACACTTGTAGATACAAATTTTGCCACCAATAACTTCACCATCACAAAGACTAATTGGTTCCCCCTGAATCGGCCTCTCAACTGGTAAATGGCCATGATTACCGAATCCAAATAACGGCGCCGCTTCTGTTGATTGACGATGACCTATGCCAATCATTATCACACTGATCAAAATCAAAATCTGGAATAGAAACAGGATTGAATCAATGGAACGAGTCAATAGATGAAACATTGGTCTTTTAAAATGAAATCAAAATTCAACTTACCCTAATATGCATTTCAACTGTGATCCAAAGCCACCTGAGTAATCTAATGAGGTAATATAAAGGTTTAAAATTTACTGGTAATCAACAAAGGCACTAAGAAACCAGAAAAGCACCACTAACCATTAGAGTTAAAACGTTAAAAATGATGGAATCAAATGATGTTGGTTAGGTTAGGTTGTGGATACTTTTTAGGGCAACATCGAGAGTGAGGCTAAATGTTGGTTTCATGATGCTATTCATGTAATCATAAAGAGCTGGTCATTGATAAACCCAAAAACAAGATGGCAACCGTTAGTTGATTGTTAACCTGCAAGATAATATGAAGCTGATTGGTGACCTTGATGTTGACTATATTTAAACAAAAACTTAACAGCTATTATTAGATTGTTATTAATAATGACGCTAAAAGTAACCGTTCATTTTAGCTACCAAGTCTTAATTGTTTCATATTTTCGTGAAACTCGCCATTTGTAGTTGTTCATTTGATCTAGGATTTAACAAGTTTACCAGATTGTCTGTGATTTTAACAGATAGGTGAATAATAATGTTTGTTGATTTGCACCTTCAAATTGGTTAATTGACTGACTAATATGTTTTGTTGATTTATCGAGAGATTGGCTTGATAACAATTTAATTACTAATTGCTTGTATGAATCAACAAAAACAACAATCACGACAATCTCGTGCGTAAATCCTAAGGAGGATCAGCAGAGTCGCCGGTTCTCGGTTATTTTTTGTAATTAATCTCTGAATGTTTCTCTTCTGAATCATATTTTTTACTGATTACGAATATCTAACTTGTTTTGATTATCTCTTTTAATTTAGGAACCATTCAACAAAAAAGATTAAAGGATAAACTTCATTCTTCACCTGTTTGGCCATTTTTCAAGGAACCGAATCAGTATTGAAAATTACATTGAAACTGGTTTGTTTTATGGGAATATTTCAATGGGCGATTTTCCGTATTCATTTGCAGATTCTCATTAGTAATCAATTGTTCAGTAATCTACGTCAATTTGTATCAACCAATTGTCAACAATATTTTCGATATGATTATGATTAGAAGGAAATTAGTCATTAGAAATTGTCTCAAATGTGTTTACCAGTTGGATGGTTGATATTTTTGTCTGAATATACTTACAGATTTACCTTTCATTATAAATTGTCAACAGGATTTAATGGTAATTCCGTGTAAATTAAAATTGTTTGCCATTGACACTCACATTGATTGACATTCATTGAAAAGCAAAACAGAATAGTCTGAATGATGAACTTTTAAATAATGGTTTACGGTGATCAACCCATAATGAGATCATCATCAACAATCTAAGTATGTTAGTTTACAATTTGGGTTGAAATTACTGAATCTGTACCAGAAAAAAAGGTCTGTTAAGGTTAACAAATTAATAATAAAAACAATGATAATAGCCAATCTACGTGACTCAATACCACTAATCAAATTACAATAAACATCTGGTATCAATAGTAATAATTGATAGTCCAAGGAGTGGAAAATTTTAACAATTCATCCAAAAATTGGCTAAATTAGATTGTCTAACAAAATGCCAGGATTGAACTTTGATTAAAGTAACCTTCAAGCTGTATTGTTGTCTATGTCTTGTTTTTAATACACTTGACTCATGATTTAGGATTTTATTATTGATTCGGATTCCGGTTGTTTGTCTGGTGTAAACCATCAAATTACCAAGAAAGCAACGATTAATGATAAAACTGCTATTTTCAGTTGATTGTGATTTTCAGATTAAAAAGGCAAACCTCAGTCGAGTGAGAAATAAAATATTGGGAGCCAAATATGAGTGAGCAGGTTGAAATGAAACCCATAAATTGAACCAATAAGTTTGTTTAGTGATCAATCCATAGTGACTTGAATACAGCAAATAATCAACTGAATTGGAATTAATTTAAACATATTTAAGTTCTTAACTCTTAATAATTAACTCTATTTGTTTGTGCGTCTTGACTCTACCAATGACTTCAAAAATAGATCAACCAATGCCTGCCAAATGGATAGCTTGTTTTTAAGCCCTAACATGACTGACTATTTCTGTGACCAAAAGTGTCTATCTAGTGAAAGTGTTAAAAGGACGTTTAATAAATTGACTAAAAGCTAATATTTGTGTAAAATATTGTTATTATCACCAAATCTTGTCAGCTGTGTTTTTTTGGAAAGATTAAATTAGCTTGGACTTAAAGTCAACAAGTAAATCTTGCAGTTACTGGTTCCATTTTTTTCTGGTTTCCTATTTTCCAAGCTTACCCATCTAAAACCCATGCCTGGTTACGCTGCTATCAATCGATCTCGGAGACGAAGTCGAGAGCGAAAATTGTCTTTCAGTTCATGTTCATCATCTTTGAATTCCTCAATTTCTGGAAGTGAGATTGATATTAAAGGTGGTCATGAATGTGATTTATGTGGTCTTCCTCTTAAATCAATCAGAGAGCATTATGTCTGTGGCCATGACTTTCATATCGACTGCATTTGGCGATGGACTAAGCAAATAGGTTCCAACCATGAAGACCAATGTCCAATCTGTGGAATCAACCATCCTTCTAGAACAATTAAGACTTTTTAACCCAAATCTCAATCAAATGTAAAATACACCACCGGTCAACCGGACTCCTCTATTTAATTGACGAACTGTCACAATTGATTCATCATTTGTTATCTACTCATTTCATCGTTATATTTATTTAATAACTGTCATTAGCCTTTTCTTTTCATCAATCTTGTAAAAATTTTGATTAAAATTGAATAAAAGATTACAATGTTGATACATTCTGATAATGTTGATAATTTATTTATTGTCATTTTTTATCATCGGTAAACAATGAGATCTTGTTGCTGCTTTATGGCTGTTGCCAGGCTTAATTTTTCTTGATAATTGCTTGCTTACACAGTGATCGAGCAACTAGATTAAAATTCAAAGTTTAATCCATCAGATTTAATGAGATTTGCGAGTTAATTTTTATTCCATCAGATGTCTCTTATTTCAATAAAAAAGCGTGCGTCTGCGGCAAACAGTCTGCAAGCAGAATCTACTTATGCTCAGAGCAAACAAACATCTCAATAATATGTCCGATTAACCAAATTCAACCGCTCATTTATCTAATTAGTGTTTCTTTATTTATATCATATTGTTAGTTCAACTGGGTTCAGTCTGTGAATTAATATTTTCTGGATTGGCTTGTTTATTGCTGTTATATATCAATGTAAGTTTTGCCTCGCGATGTCTCTTTTCACTTTCTCTTTTTGCTATCTGTTGTGTACATCAAAAAATTTCTTTTAATTATATTCCTTGTGTTTCTTTTTTATTACTAGTAAATTGTTTGTGGATATTTCGTTTTTTATTGAAATATGAGTGAAACTGAAAATACACCAGACGACGTTGACAGTGATGGATCAGAAGAGCCAGAGGTTGAGTATGTTGTGGAAAGTATTGTTGATAAGCGTAAAAAAAATGGAAGAATCGAGTACCTGATAAAGTGGAAAGATTGGCCCGAAGAGGATAATACTTGGGAACCAGAAAACCATTTATCCTGTCCTGATCTAGTGGAAGAATTTGAAAAAAATTTACAAGCGAAAAAAGAAAGATCTAAAGCCAAAATAAGAGAAAAAGAATTAGAAAGAGCCAAGAAGTTCAAATCAAAGGAGAAAGTTAAAAAGAAAGTGAGTTTTTTAACTTAAGTCATTGAGTTTAGATTTTTAATAATTTTTTTTCTCTTACAGAGTCGAGATCGTGTTGAGGATGATCTCTCAGGTCGTAAGAAGAAAGCAAGAGTAATCGAATCCTCATCAGGGACACCTTCACCAGCTTGTGTTGAAAATGGATCTAGCTCAAACCGTTTCTTTCCCTCAGATGACAGCATTAGTTCGGATAATGACGAGTCCAATGATTTGAAAAAACGCCTGAAAGCAATAAGTGAAAATAAAACCTTCTCCAAGCTCACTAACATCAAACAAGAAAGCAGTGATGAAGCCGATGATGATAACGAGGAAGAAGACGGAGTCACTGGATTTGATCGTGGATTAGAGCCCAAGAAAATAATCGGGGCGATTAGAGTTGAAGATAAACTGATGTTCCTAATCAAATGGGAATCTTGTAAAAAGAGCGATCTCATTTTGGCTGAAGAGGCCAACATTCGTTGCCCACAAGTTGTAATAAGCTACTACGAAAAAAGACTCAAGTGGGTTCCTGATTTTAATGGAAATGACGAAAACTAGCAAAGTAATAAAATTGTTCAAACATATATCAAGAGCTAAAACTTTCATCAAAGCTCGATGTTGGTTGGTAAATTTTTAATTCATTTAAAATAATGCAATCATTTCAAATAGGTGTTCTGCATACCTGATCTGTATCTACTACTGATGTATTTTATTTAAGTAGTATACCATTGTTTTATTTTTTGATATTATGATCAAGTATAATGATTAATCTATCTTTTGTGAAATGAACAAATTCCTATCTCATGAACACAAATATTGAAATCGCAAGAAAAACTCATTTAAAGTCTCTTTTTCAAAACAATTTTTTTACTTTTTGATGTGTTAATCCAATGTAACACATCAAATCAAACACTTCATTGTAATAAATTTTGTTCACCTCTTCATATTTCATAATAAACATAGTAATATAAAATTTACTTTAGTCAAATTTGGCTTTCTTAGCTTGAAATCTTTCGATTAAAAAAATACAAGGTGATCAATTAATTTCATTAATAATTCAATAATTTATTGAGCAGAAAATTTGAGTTAGCTTTTAATTCAAATTTTTTTTATGATTTTTTCTTAGGTACCGGAGACTTAATGTTATTGTCTGATGATTTTGAATCTGAATCAGTTTGATCTTTATAATCCAAAAGTCGTTTACTTCTAGTTCTCTTGGTTTCCAGATGATTGGTCGATCCACGCTCTAAATCTTTCTGCTTAGGACTTTCATCCTCCTGGTCAGTACTGACATCAGAATCAGTCGCTGCTTCTGTTAAATTTTTATTTACATCAAGTTTACTATTACGAGATGTTACTTTGTCCTCATGAAGTGAATCATAACGACCATACCGATAACTAGTAATGGATACAACAGCGATTATACTAATATAAATCACGGCACAGAAAAAAAGGATTAAACTACTCATTCTCGATGGAATCCAATCGATTTTCCAATTACATCGAAAATAGTTGGTAGCTGGATAAGGGATTCTTCCATTCTTTATAATCCCGGTAAATATTGGTGTCTTCCAACTTTCATATTTACTGTGATCAATTGGTCTTCCTAACCAATCCTCAATGCTCTGATAAGACAATGAAAGTTTACAATTATTTAAGCTACTTTTAACGGTTTAAGCCCCTTCTAGATATGATTTTTATCATAATGAAATGTAAGTCAATTGAAATGAACTCTGAATCACAGCAGCTTGCTAATGAGAAAGATTTTCTAACTTATTCTTCATGCAGTTCCACATTCTATCTTTAAAGTTGCAATCTAATCGATTCCCTAATTTTTGCACGGTTAAAGACATAAAAATATCAAATGGCTATCATTGGTAAGTTGAAAACTTTTACCTATGGCAAGACTGGATACCCATTGTGAGGTTAGTTTCGCTCCACCTAAATGAATTACCTGATTAGGATTAACCAGATGATTTGTTTTTCAATCTAAAGTTAATTTCTTGCTTCTTCATCTTCATCTTTAACTTTAAAATTAAGACTCTGTTTTAAAGCAAAAGTCAAATTTTGTTTCTTTTTGTCATGTCAAATCAATATGAATTGAGATTGGTTAGCTTTTTCGTTTCTTTATTTTATTGTTTTTAATTTAACTAGCGATTTCGCTATCATTTCTATTCTTTGTTTCTTACACTGATCAGATTACCTGAGATATATTCATATCCAATCATGTGACCTTCTAAATCATTTATGTAGAGAGATTTCTTGTTATCAAATTGGACTGATTATTTACAATATTTTCATTTAGTTGTTCCTTCTTCTGGTTCCATACAAATGCATCATTTTTTAACTTGAATTCTGAATCTAATGAGAAAGATTTTCTAACTTATACTTTATCTTCTGCAGTTCCAGATCCCATCTTTGGTGTTGCATTCGAAATGGTGTAAATTTCAGTTACAACTTCCTTCTTCTTCCTTTTAAGTGTTAAATTCTCAGCCTCAACATGGTAAACTTCCGATGAAGGAATAACACTTGTTTCTCTGCCTACGGCTCGTTTCTTGTTTGATTTTCCTGGTTCATAGTCTAAGGTTCCCCAGGGTTGAGGTTCAGCTGTTGCAAAGAGGACAAATACAGTGCCTCCAATTAATGAGACGATTCCTGATGATATCCAAACCATGTCCCATGGATGAGCTGAGCCAGCCTGTAATGAGATATTTATTTGGTTATCTGTTTTCGAAAAAACTTACAAAAGAAACATTGTTACAAATCTGATTGTAATTACATTTGCATCAATGATCAAACCAGCAATTAATGGAGCAAGAAATCCCATTGCTGAAGAAAATGTATTGGATATTCCAAAAGCTAAACCAGAAGCATCAGGAGCCATTTCTGAAATAATTGATTGATCGCCAGCAGTTGAAAAGCCTCTCATAAACATCAGCATGACAAGAAGAAACACTTTGATCCATGGATCTTCACCAGTGAATGGAATGAGAATGGTTGATATGGCACATCCTGTGTTACCTGGTAGAAATTAAATGAGTTTGAGGAAATCTGGTTAAAATAATATTTAATAACGGCTAAGTGAAACTTACAGATGAATTCAAATATTTTTCGAGTTGTTGTAACGGAAAAATAGCCCTTTTCTATCAACCATTGAGACGCTGGAGCAGAGGCAAACATGGTTGTCATGATTGCGATGTAAAAAAGTCCATTGATAAATCCATTATCTTTTAGATTGAAGTTGAGCTCATCTTGAAGATATTGTGGAGCTTTGAAGTTCATTAACATGTAAGCAAATGAATTTGCTGCTCGAGCTATTGTTACAGACCATAAAGGCAGTGAAAGCAACATAGCAGACCAGTTAACTTTCATCTAGGTTTTCCAAAAATAATTAGTTCGTGAACATCGAAACCATCTTTATGAAATTACTAAAGTCGAATGGACAAACCTTTTTCTTTGTAGTATCTTTTCTTGTACTGCTTATAAGCTCGAGTTCAGCTTGTGAAATCCATTTGTTATCCTTTGGATTTTTGGTAACAAAAATCATCCAGAAGATGACAAAGAGCGCATTAAGAGAGGCAAACAGGTAAAACGACAGTGGCCATCCTTCCCAGTATTGATCAAGAGGACATAACCAAGCAGTTATCGGCATAACCATCGCAGAGCCAACATTGGAACCAATCAGTACTCCAGCAATTGGAAGACCAACTTCATTTGGAGGGAACCATCGAGCAAAGATGACATAAAGAGTTGAGATTATTGGTGCTTGGACAACTCCTTGAACTAAACGAATAGCGATCGCCCAACCAAGTCCTCCGTAAACAGACAAAGGCGTTAAAGCAGTACAAAGAAGGGATAAAATGTGTGCCACTGTGCTAACATGAGCAGCATCATATTTGTCCGAAAGGCGTCCACAAATGATTTGAAGGGCTGCATATGTATACGAATAAGCACCGAGAACAATTCCTTGTTCTTCCTCAGTCCAACGCACTTTATATGGTCTTGGTGGCCTGTTAAACAATGAAACATGTTACAGAAAACTATTAATTCGTTATAAATATTACTTACCCGGTGGCATTCAAAATTTCTGAGGGAGATTCAAGCATATCAAGAATAGCCAAACTGAAAATGGTTCGGACAGAGAAACACATTAAAGATGAGAAAAGGCCAAGGACAGCAATGTAAAAACGAAACGGAACTCTGACTTTGTGGGAATCATTGGAGGAATCATTGGAGGAACCGGTTGATCGTTCATCGTCTTCATGGATTTTACCAAGGTTTTGATTGGTTGTGATTTGATTTTCTGGATGAACCATTTTCGATTTGGAAGAGATCAGTTTCAATTAGGACTTAACAACTTGTTGCAGCAAAACACAATAAAACTTAACTCGACTAAAAGATTTTCACAACTTCATTCATAATTATCTAACAATCTAAATTGTTTTATGAAAATGTTATGACCTCTCGCATCAACTACTTACTAATTTATTACCAACTTATTTCCAGTGCAGTAATTCAGGCAAATTTAAAGATTAAATGCTCCGTCTATTGGAAAACTATTGTCCTGTGATTTGATAACCAAATATCATGCAGATTATCATTAGATTGTACAATATTAGGGTGTTTTTAAATTATCTAACCTGATGCAATGAAATCTTCATGCTATTAGATTTATAAAATTCATGTTTATTAATAGTTGTTAAATTCAACAGAAACATACTTGCGTCAATGAAATTAAAGATTGACCTCCTGTTCAGCGGAATGAAGGTGGATTCTTCATACAATCTCTGCACTGATAGAAATCATGATGAAATGTTGAAATGGAAAAAATAATTGCAGTAAAAATGGGTTAGAAAATAGATTTTGGTCAAATTTTAAATCGATCCATGACAGATGGAAATCAAACTTACGTAGACAACGCTCGAAATGCGTAATCCCCCCTAGACAATTAGTTGATTACTCAACCTATTTTCAGTCAAACTGTAACTAAATGTCGATTCTTGCTCTTAATTGCCTCTACCACTTGTTAGCCTATGTATATGTAAGTTTCAATTATCTTGTCTCGGTGATATTTCGGATTGTTAATCTCATGAAAAGGTTGTTAAACAGTGAATAAGAATCCTTTTCTGTTTACAATATTTAACAATAAGAGCCATAAAAAGATGTATAAATAGATTAAATTGAATCACAAAAAAACAGAAATTGTTTTATTCCTCCGATATATTAGTTTATTTTTAGTTCTTAAAATATAAGATTATTAAAGTATTGTATTATTGATATTAATTTCATAATCGGAAACAATCAATAAAAATTTGAACGGTTAAACAACATTTGATTTTTGTTCATTGTTAATATTTTAGTAAACATCATAAACAGCTCATCAAGAGTTTATCAAATAGAAAGATCTGTTTCTTTGAACAAATCGACTTGGATGATTCTAATTAATCTTAATCTGTGATAATTATTCCATTATAATATAATAATTTGTCAAATTTCTTTGCTTTCATTTTTAAATTTGGCGTCCTTATGCTTTTTTGGGTTACACATGCTCTGCACAGAAACCAGTTTTTGTTTCATGTTTGAGTCAAACATTGTTTATGTTCAGTTTTTGAAGGCTCATCTTAAGATCTGAATTGAATTTACATCTTGTGTTTTTATTAATATCGTTTTACTGTGAATTAATTATCAACCATCGAATTATTTTTACTTTAAAGTAGATTATGAATTAACTCAAGCATCTTTTGTTCGTACTTTCAAAGAAGATTTAAGAGAAAATCATTTCCTGATTTGATGACGTTTCAGAAGCTTTAAACCAATGAATTGATGCTTTCTAGCTTTGATTTCTTTCATTCTTGATCATTTTCTCTCTCTAATACATTTATTTATTCTATAGATGTTATCCTCCATGTTTGTAACCACATTTCAAGATTGTTTATCTATTTGTTTCAACAATATAAGCTGATCGCTGGTAAGCATAATGAACCAATAATATCATTTTCAACTCACTGAATCAAGTCCATTCTGGATTGGTCAAGGTTCAGTGCCAAAAGAAGAAGGATATAAGAAAAAGATAATTGTTATAAGCAATAATAAGCCCGATCCTCCAATTACGTGTGAATAATTTTTCATTTGTATGGGTATAATCGTCCATTAACAAAATTGAGCCTGAACAAAGCACTATGCAAGGCGAAGGTAAACCTATGTTTCTTCGCCACCATTCTAAGGAAGTCAAAGGGGTTGTATTTAGTCCAACAGATAGATATCTTTTCACTTCTGGAGGTAATGATGGAAAAATCAACATATACCGAGCTCATAATAGAGGTTTCCATAAACATGAGATGTCTTTCAAACTCGCTTCACCCACTACAGGTTTGTTTTTTATATCACTATTCAATCGTAGATTCGATCAATTTTAAAATTAACATGAAGATAATACATGTAGGCTCAATCTTTGCTAACCTAATCTGTTGGCCTCTTTTTCAGCTTATAGATTGACTTTTACGTTTCTTTCTCTTTCTCATTTTTGCGTTCTGATGTGTTGCAATAAAAGTTGCCCTGTTTTGAGAGGGCCTCTTCCCCTGTTTTTCCCTTCTCTTTCATTCTCCGTTTCGTTGATAAACTTCTCACTCACCTTCTTCAATTCTCTTAACCTGGTTCCACTATTGATGTAACTTCATGTTTATATTCGACTTTTTTTCAGTTATTCATTTGCTCATTTACTTTTCATTATTTTCCCCTTTCTTTTAGGTCGCACTATTACAGGTCTTAAATTTACTCCTGATGGAACCAAAATTTTGGCTTCTTCAACCTCGCATCGGCTAGCTGTGTTAGATGTCCACCGAGGTCACCAAATTCAAAGTTATGAAAACTGTGTTGGTCATTGCAGAGGTCGAGCTGCATTAGCCACTGATCCTAACAATCCAAATATGGTAGTTTGTTGTGGCCCAAATGGAAAAAGTCTTAACCTGCTCGACATCAGGATGCCTTTGCCATGTGAATTTCTTTTCGATGTAGGTCCTTCACATTTATCCTTGCTGAACAATCTCATCCTGAAACCTTGGTTTAGGCTGCATTATTTTTGTATTTTAGTTGATTTATTCATTCATGAAATGTTCAATATTTTACTCAATTTGTTAGTTTATATCGCCGTCATCAAAACATTGATTATGTTTAGTTTACAAAAACCTATAATTTTTCATGTCTTACAAAAAATCTTCAATGTAGGTGATAAATGTGTCTTTTTTCTCGTTTATCCTTCCTCAGCTCCACACTAGTGTAATCAGAGATATATGTTTCTTGAACCGTAGTTGGCCATTTGTAAAATCCCATCAAAGTGGACTTGTTTCCCTATCTGGAGATGGAGTTTGTAAAGTAAGTTTTCATTATCAAATTTAAATTGTTTTATCTATGGTCAATACTTATTCAGTTTTTTTATCTTTTTCACAGACTACAACACTAGAAGGACTTTCTTTGCACACATTTTCTGTTGGATATGAATCCAATTCAATAGCTACAACACCAGAAGACTACGGGTCATCAAGAAGTAATGGTTTAAAGAGCCATATAGTCATTGGAGGTGATACAATATCAAGTTATACACCAGAAAATGCTGCTAACGAAAAACATAAGAAATTTAATTATATCAATCATTATCTCATCTGGAAACTCAAATACACATCTAATGGAAGTCTTCTCTACTCTGCTTGCGCTGGAGGGAAAGTGAAAAGGTTTCGTCGCATGCAAAATGACCATGAATACCTTGGTGATGTTATGGTTCATAAAGCAGATGTTTACGATATGGACATTTCACCTTATAATGAATTTTTGGTCACTGCTTCAAAAGATCACACCGTCGGTATCTTGCACTTAGGACCACCTAATCATGGTGACAGCTCATACTATGAGCTAACATAACGCTTGAATCCTTTAGTGATACAAATTTATGCAATAGATTACAGTCAGTAGTTTGTGATTCAAGTCACTTACTAATCTTCACAACACAAGATTCACAATATTTTTTGAGCAAATGGTAACTCAAGAATCTCAACAATTAAACTAGCTTGATGAAACTTTTTTTACTGTTAATCAGAAATTTGATCAGCTTTGATCATTCTTATTTTACGTATCTCGATACTCTGTGTATCTTCATTTTTTTTAGAAAACATTGTTTTCTCGTTATCATTAATTTTTCAAATCTTTCCTTGTAAGAAAGAAATTATCAAACCTAATCGATCATGGAGGGCGAAAAAAATTGTTTCATCAATCTCACTTAATTGCTGAGCTAAATGTTAAATTTGCATAGAAAAAATTGGGAACTTTGTCACAGCTATTTCTCATCGAAAAAGTCCAGAGCTAGAATGCTTAAGTCCACACAAGCAAAATTTATAAGACTGTAAAAATTCAAAATCGTTCAACTTCTTTTCAGTTGGATAAAATTTAATCATTTATCATAAATTTTTGATAAAAAAACGAAAATGAGCTAACAAATCACTTAATAAGCATATCTTATTTCAGTGAATTGTTCATTCGACAGAGATTACATTTTTTGGTCTTTATTGATTTGAAAACTAAATTGAATCACTCGAACATTATTTATAGCTCAATATTAGCATTATTAGATTAATATCCTCTTATTTTGATTTGCGCTTCTGGACTCAAATTTAAACTTACTTCATGGGAAATGGCTGTTTTGAGTGAAAAATGCAAATAATTTTGAAGACATAGACTTTCATCTTACTAATCATGAAATTGATTGGTATTTTTTTGGCTCTTCCTAAATAATGCAATCATTTCAAATAAGTGTTCTGAATACCTGATCTATATCTACTACTAACTGTATTTAAGTAGTATACCATTGTTTTATTTTTTGATATTATGATCAAGTATGATGATTAATCTATCTTTTATGAAATGAACAAATTCCAATCTCATAAACACAAATACAAATTCAAATTGGATAAAAACTATCATACAAAGTCTTTTTTTCAAAACAATTTTTTACTTTTTTGATGTGTTAATCCAAATTAACTCATTGAATCAAACTCTTCATTGTAATAAATTTTGCTCACCTCTTCATAATTCATAATAGATTAGTAATATAAAAGTTAATTAAAATTCTCGATGAAAAAAATGATATTAACTGTTGAAGATTTATTAGAAAAATCAAAGGGGATGAAGTTTTGTCATAATGCTGTTTAATATTTTCGTATTCTGTCATTTTATCGTTTATTGAACATTAGCTTGGATGGGTTGGTTTCAAGTTTGATGTCTGTTTAGACCCTTCGTTTTCCTGGTTAACACTAACATCACCTCGTCAGTTCATAGATCAGTCCGAAACAATCCTGTTAAATTTTTATTGGCATCAAATTTACTGTTATCAGATGGTAGTAATATGTTGCTATTTATTGTCTATTTGCAGATCATAACGACTGCACCCATATCTAGTAATTGACACAGCAATTATAAAGCACGGAAAAAAGGACTAAAGTACTCATTTCCAATGAAAGAAAGACTAACTAAATCTAGCTTTCTGGTACTACAAAGCAATTCGGTTTAATTGCAAATAATATTGCGAATCAAACAACCATATACATATGAATACATATATTAATAGCTAGCAAAACACGTAGTATGAACCACAATTTACCGATACACGGATAGTAAGGATGAGGATTTAAGTATAAAGATTGGAAAAACATTTTTATTTTTCAATAATATGTTAGATTGTAAATATTAACAAATATAATCAGCCAAGCTCAATCTGATTTCTATATATTTCTGACAATATTATGTCTCTTTACCAGCATTCTTTGCTTGAGACTTAAGTCGGAAAAATTCGTATAAACTTAATTGTTCCCAGCCATCTTCATTTCGTGGTCTATCATGAGATGGTGGTGCGTAAAATGCTTCCACTGCTTTCAATAGCCTTTCACTGACAGGAGCTGGAGGAGGAAGCCGTATTTGGTCAGGATCTAATGGTTGATATTCAAAATCCTCTAGTTTTACTAATGGAACCATCAAACCAGCTGGAAGCTCGTAATAAGGTGCATCAGGCCGAGTTGGTTCTTTAGGTATAATGGGTGGCTGTGGTGCTGCAAGTGGAGGGCCCGTTGTTGGTGGTCGAGGAGGCGGAGGAACAGTACTGAAAAATTGTGGATTAGGTACAGATGTGAGTTGAATTTGAGCATTCGGTGGAGGAGCGAAAGATGGTGGCGGTGGTGGGATTTGAGCTATCATAGGATGATGTTGACTCGGAGGTATATGCATAGGTAACGGACCAACCATTGGTGGTGGATGATAAAGTGGTACATTAGATGGTGGTGGCTGATGAATTGGTGGCGGGTGACCATAATCCATCATATTTTGGCTGGTAGCTCGATGTTGTTGTTGCTGCGTTTGTTGTTGTTGTTGTTGCTGTGACTGCTTTTGTTGAGGTTGTTGATTCCAATAGTCATAAATCATTGGAGGTGCCGCAACAACACCTTGGTGAGGGGGAATTGGCACTCTTTGATCACTCATTTGAACATGTAATTGTCAAAAAGTAAAAAAACAAGATATCATTTAAATTGGGAATCCTCAATGGTTTAACTACTCAATTGAATGAAAATGGCGCGAATATTGAATTCCAAGCTGTGTTTTACAGTCAGTTGTTTCATATCATTAAAATTATTAAAAATATTATTAAGAATTATTATAATTAATTTTATTATAATAATAAAATGTTTGATCAATTTTATGGCCTTAGAATATTGGGAATCTCAATTTGTGATAGCGACTAAAGCTATCATTTTATCTCTTTTATCCATAATTTAACAGCTCATGTTGAGGGAAACATAAACAATTAATTATTATAATAATAACTACATAAAAGATAATAATGATTTAAGGAACTTGAAAATTGATAGTTTTGTCATGTATCCGTTTTGTGAAATTCAATATTTCCAGCAACCAATTATCAAACCATTAGCATAGCCATAAATTATCTTTCAATTGGAAATAAGAAAATTACCAGATTGTAATCACCAAAAGAAACATTCAAACACTCTACATTTCGCGTAGCAATATATAAATACAAGTGTTTATTATTTTATATAAATTAATACGACAATTTGAGACAATTAATACTAATCTACTTTTGGCAAAAGTCAACTACTCGTTACTGCATTTTCATAATTTATCCAGAAAAGCTCGAATTTGAACAGCTGCATGATTCTTGAAAAAAATGAATGATTGTCTGAACAATTATTTGATATGATCAGACAACATAAACCCGTTTGGTAAAAGCTCTTTGATCATTGATTTTGTATATTTATCTTCTTGATCGACAACATAAATCCAAATTGTAGGTCCAAACTATTGAAAAAAGAGAAAAAGATAGTTGAATAAATCATTTCGTTTGATTATAATCCTGTTTCAATTCAAATCATTACCTCATAAATAAATTGACGACAAGCGCCACAAGGATATGTGAGGCCACCAGCAGGAGCATGAACGGCAATCGCTTTAAACTGTTTTTTACCTTCTGAAATTGCTTTACAAATTGTCGTTCGTTCAGCGCAAATTGTTAAACCAAATGAACTATTTTCAACATTACAACCTAGAGTGTTGAATAAAAAAGCGAATTATTGAATTGTTGCTAGATGGTTATAAGAAAACAAACCGGTGATTATTTGACCCTCTGAGGTTAAAATTGCACACCCAACTGGGAATCGACTGTAAGGCGAGTAAGATAATTTTGACGCATCTTTGGCCAATTTGAAAAGTTCGCTCTTTTGGTCTTCACTCAGATCATCTAAAAGAAAAGGAGGGAAATTAAAATTAAAACAACTGTACAATCGATTGGTTATTGAAATGGTTATTCTGCAGAGTTTCTCTAGGTAAGTGGCGTTATATCAATATCATTCAATGCAATGTTAGATGTACTCTTGATAATAAATTCACTCTAAATGGAATTTTTATAGAGGAAGAGAAAAGTTTATCGATTTCAGTGGCAAGCCTTAAACGGAAAATGAAGGACCTGCGATCACCCATATTTCGTGATAGATATTGCCGCTGAATCATTTAAAAAGGGTGAACCATTAAAATGAAACCCAAAATAGATATGCGATTGCAGAGAAATGATAAATTTCACAGAATTTCTTAGCAGAAGCAAAATAAAATGAATCAATTTCTCTGGCTAGTTAACTTCATCTTACCATCATGAACAGTACAAATTCTGAAAAGTATAGATAATTATATTTTCGTATCCAACGATAAGCAAGAAAATCCATCGAGAAATGAGATTCAGTTCAACTTTACATTACTGCAAGAAAGTCATACGAAAGAGGAAAAACAAACCTGTGGCCATATTAGAGTTTGAGATACTTGTAGACTTCTTGTGCTTATAATTTGTATAGAATCCAGACCAAAAGCGTCAATGGTCAATAAAACGATACCGACTGGCAGGTTAATAATTGATACTAAAATCAATAGTCAAGTTGATACAAATCAGTTAAAAGATAACCATAAGATGAATAAGGGCAAAGATGGCTTCAAAACAAAGATAAGCAAAAAAAGAGAAGAAAAGAAAAACCAATTAAGAAACCGAAAGCTATTGGAATTGTTATTAGACTTACCAGGTTTTCAATTAGTATTGGAAGATTATTAATCAGAAATCAAGATGATGATAAAGGTAATCCCATAACAATCAACACTAGCCAAAACCAAGGGCTATGATCCTTGATTTCCTTGGTAAGATAAAAAATATACTAAAAGATGAAAATCACCACAAACTGATAGCTATCAACTTGAAATCTAATCACAGACAGTAATAGTAATTTCGATCACTCTATTATCCACGAGCAATTCTTATTAAAATTCTTATTCACAAAAATTCATATAAAAAGTCTGTACAAATCGGTAAGGTTCAGCAGAAGAATCTCGTTAAAAGCTAAAACTGTTGCTTGGATACGGTCTCGATTTTATCATATGTTGAGGATTTTATCTTTATTGTCTCATGTTATTTAAACAGTAACATCTTCGCTTTTTGATAATCATTCAGCAAATTAACTGGATAGCAATTTACAAGTCTTGAAATTAAATTAGGTGATTACCATGTTTATCAGGTGATTTTGTCCAAGCGCAAATGACTTGGAAAGGAACATAATATTTACCCATTCTGTTGGAATGGAGCCAATTCTGTTTTTACATCGAAAATAATTCCATAAATTAAATTAGATTGTTTCACTTAAAAATAAATGGTTCAAAACCGTTTATTTTTTCAAACAGATATTTTTATCACGTATCGATACTGGTTTGTTGCCTTCTTGTGTACACATCTTGATACAGATATATGATAGAAATATCTTTAAAAAAGCAGGTGAAATATGTTTGTTTACTGTGCAGACGCTTTCCTTTAAAAAAATTGGCAGGAAAGTTATGCATTGCATTTTCTTGATTAACATTGAACTTAAATGTCAATTTTACCATTTGCAAATTTTGCCATCTAATCACATATCTATTGAATGTTAATTGTTTCCTGATCTGATGTTTGCAGTTAGCTGCAAGACTAATTTGGTTATTGCTTGCGTTTGTTTATTTTTCTTTCCATAATACATTTATTTCCATCCTGCTTTTGTTCACATTCAGCTTTCATTGTTGATTGTTTATGGTAATTCTTCCCACCAATTTAATGTAAGTACATAATGATTTTCTACTGAATTGGAATTTTAACTCTGATTGAGTTGTCGAACTTCAAATTTCACAGCGAATATAATGTTGGTTCGAGTTGTTTTCAAATAATGGGAATAGATGTTAAGCCAGTCAGTGAGCCAAGTAGGTTGTTTTAGCGCTGACTGGGCTCGAGTCATTCAATCAGTCGTATAAATTGTCATATTTTAGCCTCAAAGGACTTCTAAATTAGTTGAACCTTTTCCATTAGGGGCAAATGAGTCTACAAATGTTCAAATAGTTCCATATCTCAATGATCGAAAAAGAGTTTATTGCTATTTCTCTTGATAACTAACATCCATTTACCTTGAAATTGTACTGATTCACCTTGAATAACTACTGATCTATTAAGTCTTGTACCTAGATTAGAGGTTTTGATTTGGCCAATGGTTCATCCATACAAGCATACAATTTACCATTGAAATGATTTATTATACCCATCATGAACATTCCTGTGACTCTGAAATTTTGTTTTTAACTCTTTCGGCCTTGAAATGGTTGTGTTGTTGTTAAGGGGGAAAGACCTTCACTTAATTCATAATTGACTTACACTTTTTGTATTTTTTTTCTAGACTCATCTATTCAGAGCATTATTCTGGTTATTAGACGAAACCTGCACCTAACATTAATGGTTATTGAAACGTCAATCGTGTTTTCCCTTTTCCATGTTTTCATCTATCCTTTTTATGAGGTAAGTTTCAATCTATGATAAAGTGTTGTCGACGATGTTTCAATTGCTTCCCGAGGTCATAAACAACCCCTTTATTGCCTAGTTTCCCATCAGGCAATCCCAGTTGATGTAATGTTTACCAAAGAATCAAATTTCCAAAGGTTATTGAATTGATTAACCGGAGGCCAGACTTGTAATAGATATTTTCTCAGAAAATGAAGCTTATGTAATTTTATGAAATCAACTAATCGTTAAATATTGCAGTGTAATGAAATTTTCGTGCTAGCAATTGACTAATTTGATTCAGTTAACCCACAAAGCAGAATTACCTTTTAACTTCATCTTCAATATGAGGTCAAAATATTATAACGAAATGCCGCAAGGATGTTGTTGATGCAATTTTATCCAAATTTGCAACTTTCATCATACGATTAACACTAAATCATGATTTGCTGATATTAATTCATTTCATTTTCTCATTTTTTATTTCACAGAAACTTTCATTCAAGTGACCGGTTTAACCTGTTCATATCTCAAGAATTGCCGTCTAGATTTTTTATTGTAAGTTTCCGGAGTACTTGAACCTAATCATAATTGCAGAGTTGTTTCAATTTGACTGGAAAATTTCATGAATGCGCTCAATACGTGCCTGGGTATTTATTTTGATGATCAATCGATTCCCATTTTTGACAGGTTTCCAAGAGAGAAATATTTTATCCTTAAACGGATCGTATGATCAATTATCGGCATTCATCAAAAACCATTGATTGTGTTGAATGTTTTTCTCTATTAATGATAAAATCAATTAATCTAATCTATCTAATCTAATCTAGATAAATTAGTGTTAACTAAGGTAAATCAAGATGAACCTAGATTTGCCATGTTGTTATGTAGTGTTAGCTTGAGTTGTCAATCCTAGGCTAAAAGTATTTATTACTAATATGTATTAATAGGGAATTATTCATTGCCTAATTGCTATGATTTATATTATCAATTGATAAGGTAAAATGTATTACCAGAAAGACAGATTGAGTGATTGGCTGATCGAGTCCTGCTTCAGTAAACTATGTTTCCATTTCTATCTGTTGATTGAACAATTTAGGGTTCTTAGTTTCTATTTTTATTAACCCCACTTAACTAGAAAAGAGATTATTGTAACTATGATTGTAAATGATAAGTTAATGATTACATGATGATGATGAGATAAAATGTCGTAAATCTTCCTTCTGACGTCTTTCAGCAATGTTTAGCTTTTGTTTTTCATTTTATCAGATTCCTCTGTTCATGTTACAGTGATTATCAAGCTAATTGATTTCATGGATCAATCTTTTTGATTCATAGATAGATCAAGTTAGCTTTTACCAGTCCATGGTTGTCAGTCTGTCCAGCCAGTTGACTTGATATCAACACCGATATCGGTTAAATCATTATGTTATCGATGTAATGATTATCTGGCGATTCTCAATAATTTCAAGATTAAGATTAGGAAGAAGAAAGGGGAGAAAGAGGACGATTAACTATGATACAAGTGATTAAATAAATGACAAACATTACAATTAATCTGTTGGTTGATTGTTGGAAGGAAAAAAAACGAAAAAGATTAATATTTGATAATAATCAGCCTTGAGCTTTTGCTTTACGATTATTTGTCTATCTTTCGATTATTATCTAATTATGATTGTAATTTAATGCGCTCACCAGTCTGCAATTCAATTCATTTGATAAAAAAGTTGATTTCTTAGTAAATCAAACAGATTCTGTTGGATTCTGAAATTCACTTCAGACCTGTCATAGAAGAAGATTGAGTTTTTTTTCAATTCAAATTCCCTCACTTTCTTTCTCCTCTTTCTTTAAACAAAACTCTCCTCCTCTCCTCTCCCTCTCCCTGAATAAACAACAACCCTACCAAGAGAGTTATAACAGTTTATGAATTGATTCTGATTAAAACTTGTGTTTTTTTTCGTGTTCCTACAGCCAACGTATCTCAATCTACGATCAACCTCAACATATATCTTGGTCAAATAAGTTTGTTGAACGTAAACCATTTGTTAGCCGCTGTTGATCTATATATACATAAACATATATAAGTACGGTTGTCAATCATCGTTAAAATCTGGTTAAGCTGATACAAAGGAGATAAATAACGAGTTATAAATCTGTTCTGGAAAAGTTTCTCAGTTAAACATCAAATTGTTTCATCCTTGCATCGTTCAATCAGCTCCATCATGTCAACAAAACAAGAAAGTCTTACTCGAGCCATTTGGCGATCAGCTGATGCTGTTTGTTTTGATGTCGATTCAACTGTTTGCCGAGATGAAGCCATAGACGAATTGGCCAAGTTTGCTGGAGTCGAGAAAGAAGTTGCCGAAATGTAAGTTTACTATTAAATCCAAATCATTTCATCTTGACTTTTCATTACTCTTCAATTTTACCAATTTAACTCAACAATGATTTCTCGTTCTGACATTTTACTTCAGGACTCGAGTTGCTATGCGAGGTGACTGCTCATTTCAAGACGCTCTAGCCAAAAGATTAGAGTTAATCAAACCTTCACAACATATGGTGGAAAAATTTATCACAACAAAACCTTTAAGATTAACCCAAGGAATAAGGTGAGACATTGAAAATTGACACAAAAATTGAGCCTTTATAAGTCTTATTTACATTTGTTATATATTTTCCTTTTCCCTCTTATTTCAATTCAGAGAACTGATAAGTTTACTTCAAGATCGTGATATTGACGTTTACCTTATTTCTGGTGGATTTGATGTAATTATTGAACCCTTAGCAAAAGATCTTGGCATACCAGTGAAAAATATCTTTGCCAACAGAATCAAATTCTACTACGATGGTAATTAACTGTTTAACTCTTTTTAGGTTGAAGTTACACCAAAAAGTAAAAAAGTTTGAAACTAAAAAGTTGTCATGTTTCCATTTTCATAAAAACTTATAGGAAGCTATGCTGGTTTTGATGAGGAAGCTCCAACATCACAACAAGATGGTAAAGCACAAGTTATTGATTATCTGAAGAAGCGATATGGTTATCAGAGAGTTGTCATGATTGGTGATGGTGCCACTGACTTACTGGCTTGTCCTCCTGCTGTAAGTGCTTGTCGATAGAGAGTTTTTGTCGCCTCTATTTACAAAATGTTACTATTCAATCAATTTCAACAGCTACTTGACAATCTTTATCTAATGTAACATTTTTCTCATTTCCCTCCTTAATTTTGATCGTTTCAGGATGCCTTTATTGGATTTGGTGGTAACCAGGTGAGGGATAGTGTTCGTAATGAAGCCAAATGGTTTGTGATGAGCTTTTATGACCTAATAGAGGAATTAAATAAAAATTAAATTCCCCTCGACCATTGACCATCGAATTAAAGTAAATTTCACTAATCTCTATCAATAAACCATGTATCTAATCACATATAAAATGTATTATTAATATAAATTTGCAATTGTCGGCAAGTAAATTGTTCTAGAATGTAAATATTGAAATAAATATTAATATTAACACTTAAGTACAAAAGTATCCATTATTAAGATACATTTATCTTTATTTATTGAACTTATTCTTTGAAATTATTGTAATTGCTGCTCCCAGTCGGAGCCTCCTACGATTGCCCTTAGTGAGATTAGCCTTTGCTATTTAAACTCAAGTTAATCGAAAAATAGCTTATTCTACTTCTTCTAACCAGTGCTTTATCGTGACTAACGGTCAAGTTGTGTTATTTTTAAAAATTTATTGTTAAAAAGTTTAAACCTTAATTCCATTCTTATTAACTTTCATCATGAGTTCATGGTATCAGAATGAAGACGAGGAACAAGTTTTCGACCCAACTGCCAGCTTAAGACTTGTTAACCAGCTCTTCGCCAAAGAAACAATGGAAACCATGATTAATAAAGATTTCTATGCAATGGAGTTTAATATTAGTTGCAGGACTCGCAGCAATGTTTTTGTTCCGATCGAGGTTGGTATTGTTAAATTCAGCATCAAAGATGGAATTAAAGATTCCTATCACGACTTTATCCATCCTGGAAGGGTTCCGTTGGGTTATGCAGCAACAGCAAAGGATCTGTATCTAAATTATCATGGTATACCGGTACATGGATTCACCGTGAAAAATTACAATTTATTCTTGGAGAACAGTCAAAAGTCATCCAGAGCTGATGACACGGAAGATTATCATACTGCTATAAAAGAGGCTATCAAAAGAATTGATGAATTTGTAAAACCTGATGTTGTTTACAGAGAAGCGGAAAGAGGCAGACCGGGATTGGATGTTCGACCTGTTTTTAGTTATCCCACAGAAGAAGCCGGAGTTGTTCAAACTGATGGATGTCTTCGACGATTGGCCTCGGAAGCTAAAAACTTGTCGTTCTATGAAGGTTTCCAAGTAATGGATGTCGTTCACATGGTCAAATTTGCGTGTCGATTGAAGTCTGAGAGTGCAGATCGAGCGTATGCAATTTTCAAGGATAACTTTAATAAAAAAATCCTCCTTCCACCTGCTGATGAATGCTGTGAATACCACAAAGACATAGGTACCTTTAATTGCGCCCGAAACTTAGCATATACTGTTGCTTACTGTTTTCTGGATTTTGTATGTCCCAACTACCCTGTAAAAATAACTCCTGCACATTTACCACCTCCTATTGGTGAACCAGAATTTTGGTAACAACCCGTGGCGGCAAGAATCTTTCGTTCGAATTTAAATGAAATCTCTTTTCATTCTCTTTGAATTCATTCCCAGTTTTGTATTCGAAATTCTCATCTTTCATTTATTCATTCAATTAAACTTGATTTTTTGGTATATTTTGTTTCCACATTTTGTCATTTCATTAGTCATTACTGGCCAAATCGACGAAATTAAAAGATGGGGCTCCTTTTCTAAGTACTCTTGAGTCAGTGTGCATTAATCTTTGACAGTTTTCGCTCTCCTAAGATTTACTTTTTTCATTTTCGTGAAAAAACAATTTACAATTAAGTTACAAGATATTCAATGATAAAATACTCATTGGATTTACTAATTGTCGGTTTAATCTTCCTAATAAATGTGAGAATGGTTAATATGTGCAGAATGAAATCTTTTATTGTATTTACAAGATATAATCTATAATTTAAACTATGAAAGTTGAATCTTATCCTTTCTCATCTTATTGATTCTTCGTATCAAAATAAATGAAGATATAAGTGAAAATGCAATGATAGCTAAGATGGTTAATAAAGAAACAATTAAACCATTAAAAGGCATACAAACACCATAAATGATTTCCTCTCTTCGGCCTTCATAAATTTCGGGTAAACCAGTTGAATTAGGGTTGAAATCAAGATCAATTGAAGTGACCACTTGAAACTCTTTTCTAACACTAACCATGGGTTCTTTAGACGATGATCGCTTGGACCGAAATGATCGAGGTCCGTGTGGAAATGCCGATGATGTTACCGGAGAAGATGGAAAGCTATTTCGTTGACTATCCTTCCTCTGTATTGATGTTAAAAATGGTAAATTAAGATTGGATAAACCGGCAAAATTGGCCAAAAGTGATGCAGCTCGATGTAAAGGTATATTTGGTAAATTAGATGGCGGTGGTCGTTGTGGTGGTTCATTCAATGGTTGCTTCGGATGGATTGGTCTTTGCGGTGGTCTAAATTGGACACCATCAGGAACTATTATTGGTCTTTGTTGAAAATGAGGGTGATGACGATTAACGAGTTGCAGCTTCTGTTTTTGCGGAATGTGATGAATTAAAGGATGTTGCAGTCCCTGAGGCTGAGGTATCAAGTTGTTGAATTTAGGTGGGACAAAACCATTGATTGGACCAATCCCTAATTGTAAAGGAACAACTTGAGCAACCGGATTCTCAACATTCAATCCCGTTGGTGCTTCAGGCTCAAGGTTCTTGTGTGCAAGATTAATTCCTTCTGAAGATTCCAAATTAGGGTTCGCATTTTGATCAAGTTTAGGCATACCAAGCCTCACATTTTGATTATCATTTTGATTCACTTTGATAACGGTGGGCTTCACTGAGCCAAAAGATGAACTTTGTTGATTGGAAATTATGTTGTTGTTGTTGTTATTATTTATATTATTATTAATCTGTGATAATTGACCTTCTTCCTGATCACTTTGATTGACTTGCCTTTGAGTTCCTGTTGAGGTTGCTTCTTTAAATTGTTCATTAGTCTGTTGTTGATTTTGCTGTTGCAAGTGACCTGCTTCTTTGCTGTTTAATAATGAATTAGGATAAGATGAAGTTGGAACGGGCGATGTCAAATGTTCATTGGCAGCAGATGATTCTTCAGAAGCCAATTGCTCGTCATCGTCATTTTGATCGTTATTTTCTTGGTTTGGTTTACTTATCAAGGGTTGAACTTGAGGAGACAAATGATTTGTTTCCTTCAAATTAATACCCGCTGCTTCGACCATGTCTCGAACTTTGGAGTTTTCCAATAATGAAGCGATATTTGGCTTATTGTTGGGATCGATTCCGTGGATAAACCCTGAAGCAAATTCAGCCATATCAGCAACACCAAGATCTTTGAAAAGCTCAGAAGCTTTGTCAAGATTGTCATTGGCAAATTTTGATAAAATTGATTCTTTTTGTTCATTTTCAGGAACAAAAATTGGTTTATCATCTTCTTGGGAAGAAGAAGAGGTTGAAGGATCAGATGAAGGTGGAGATGGAGGAGGGTGGTGAGGTGTCTGTGGAACGATCATTTTATTATCGGTTGATGATTGTGGTTGATAGTCAGACGTCTTAAAGCTCTGCTCGCCTTCCTCGGCAATGGGCTCTTCATCAGCATCTGAATCATTTTCATTGGAGGCAACATTTTGATTGTTAACATTTTCAGATGAATTATTTTGTACTTTGTCTTCCTGGTGTGAATAAACGGGTAATCGTTTCGAGTCAAAAGTTTTTGTTGGAAATGGTTGAACAGATAATCCTGGCTCAGAGGGTAATGATGAAGCTGGTTTAACCTGTGATGTCTGTGAAACTGTGAATGGTGGTGGTGACGGTGGTGACGGTGGAGGTGATGATAGAGATGAAACATCACTTGTTGCTAATCCTTGCAAGTCTTGTTGAACTTCTGGTTGCTCCTTGATTACCTCATGTGGCTTGTTGGAGATTGATGGAGCTGATCTTTGATCATATGAGAAAGATACTTGCGGTTTAAATTGTCTGTCAGGTTGATGCTGGTAAGGTGTTTTTTGACAGGCATTTGGACAACCATGGCGACAAACTTCAACAGTACACTGAATTTGAACATTCATTGAGTCTGGAAATTTGAACGCATAGAAATGTGAATAAGAAATGACAGTTGCTTTGCCATTTGGATCTTTTACTTTCTCAAATTTGGTCAACATTTTAGGTCTTAAAACACAGCCATGTTCATCTGTCAGGTGTATTGGAGGTTTAATGCCATCATGAGCAAAGCATGATTTAACTCTCATGTCAAATTCCCCTCCATAATCATTGATAGCAATCACAATGGTCATGGGTTGTCCAACAGGAACAATTCGTGAAACTTCACGTCCCCAAGGTCCTTTACCTTCTTGAATCTCCATCCAACAATCGATGTCATCGCCTTGGAAGTTCATTTCAACAACATCAAGATCAGCAACAGGAATGGCTGGACGAAAGGTGGCTGGTTTCTCATACGCTTCAAACCATTCACAGCGAAGTCTCTTCGCTTCATCCCAAGCTTCAATAATATCGGTTCCATATTGAATAACAACTGTATTCTCATAATATCTGCCCTGAAGATCAGGCTTGGTTCCACATTGGTCGTAATAAACTTTGAACGTGGCATGAGTTACTCCTGAATAGGGTTTGATGTAGACACAATTATCTTGTCCATAAGTTCCTTTGGAAGCCACAATTCCGTGAAATGGTCCAGCAAATTCAGCTCGCACCGTCATATGATCTTTACCACAGATTACATCAAGAGCTGAAAGTTTACCAAGTCCATTTCCAGTTGGACCATCATCACTCCAATGGCCATTGACACACAAAATCTGAAATTAGCATAAAAATAAATACAATCTTTTAACTTCTCACTTTTTATGTTTCTAATTCATAACAGACAACATTGAACTTCTCATTCCAAGGACGCTCTTTTTCATGATCATTTTGAGCTTTTCATTATTTCAACTGTTCAATCTCATTGAGTAATGTTGATAAATTACTCTGAAATACAAACGAATTTGTTGATGAAATTATTTCCTAGATGTTGATCTCTCATTGATAGACAATCACATATTGTTAATTGTTGAATATTAAATCACTCATTAAAAGCATTGACAAGTTAATCTGAGTTTGGGTTGTAAATGTTTATTGAAGGTGTCAATGTTTCAAGTTGTGAAACATTGACATTGAAAACGTTTTAAGTTATTATTACAGGAATAACTTAAATCAAGGATTGTTACTTAAAATGTAAGATTAAATTTGAGCTGTATTTAAATGAAATTCAAGTTATCTTCCGCTATTAGCACGCTTTTCAAAATAACAATTTAGTTTACTGATTCAAGTGAACCAGCTTTCAAGTAATTTTATACATTTTCAGGCAACTTTATTATACGCTAGAGTTAAATAACTATCAATCCTTGTAATATATAACATTGAAATCTAACTCAAGCTCAGGTATGAAATCCTAAACTTTTACATGAAAATGGTAGTTAATTTCAATAAAACGAACCAAAACAAGAACCAAAAGTGTGATGGCAGTTCGAGTGCAGATACACTAAATACCCAAACCAACACACAACGACTGGGAAACATTGAAAGGTGTAAAACTTACCAGAAGTGTAAAGTATAAAAATAAATTAATCCAAATCATTTTGATGGCACAAAACGTTGACTTCAACAATAAATTAAACTGGAATTGTTAAAAATATATTTTAAGTAGTTGATTGATAATTGTCCGGAGACTGAAGCCCGGACAATTGGTTGAGTTACTAAAGCTAGTAATGAAGTCGTGTCCACAGTAGCAACATTGGTAAACGACGATGGATAAACCAATATGAAGGCAACTTTTAAGAATGGCTAATCAAATCAATGGTTAAGAGCAAATGATGACCATCACCATCAAAATTAAAGGTAAGAGAGGAAGAGTCACAGATGAAAATAGAGGGACAAGAGAGAGAGGAAGAGAGCAAAGACAGGCCCGTAAAAGGAGTAGCGGGTGGCTCAGTTAACCGAGCCTTAGGCCTTACACTTTGTATTTTGTTTAATGGTGAATCAAACTGGATTTAAATAATAATAATGATAATAGTGATAAAATACATTGAAGTGTACCTGGTACTTGACATCATCTCTTGAGGCTATCTTCATCAGATAACTAAACCTGATCGAGTCTTGAGGGCACTTCTTGTTGACCGGTTCTCGCCCTTTTCCCCTCTCCTTTCAACCTATCAAAGACAGCAACCGTTACTCAATGTTTTCATGTATTTTGTAATATTTCATCCGAGTAACTAGGTTTCCAAGTATTTAGTTAATGTGTATACATTTGCTGAATAACTTTACAACTAGTTATTGATAGCATGGAAACTTGGTTCAGTGAAACTACTAAAATAAATAAATCATTTTATTAGGTTGTCCCGATCAAAGCGGGAGCGACTAAAAGTGGAATATTTTCTGATCTAGATCGTGGTCATTTATAATTTTGAGTTTATTCGAAAGGTAATTTTGTCCACTTTAAGATATCATAATTTAAAACTCTCTAGGTCAGTGCTGATTAAATAGAAAATTCATAATTCATTAAAGAGGAGAATTTGAATAGGGAAAATTAACATGGGAAAATTGAAAAAAATGAAAAATTTTCACGAAATCGAAGGGTACTCATGACTTCAAAATCATTTGCCGCCTGTTTTGGTGCAAATTGTGGACTTTTGATATTGATAAATTTATATTTGGACTTTATGCACACCGAAAAATCTGAATTTCGACCTCAGAACACATGTTTAAAAAAAATAATACAGAATAAAAAGGCCACTTTATCGATTTGACCTTTTCGCTCTTTTTCACGTTTCTCTAACAATTCGAATTTTATTTGAAAAAAATGAATTGAATTTACGGTGTCTGAGTAAATGGCCTTTTGAATGAGCTAAAGCATATAATTATGTACCATATATGCCGAAAGATATGTCACTTTTAGTGTCTCCCGCTTTGATCGGGACACCGTAATACATCACGTTTAGTGGTGTAATATTGTCTGTTCAATATGTTTACATCAGGTAATTTGATTAAGTGCAAGCTTTTTAGGTTCAAAGAGTTGAAATCAACTCACTGGGCTTATTGAAGGGCAATATTGTTGATAGCATCTGGTTGACAGTTTTAATCATCTAGCTTTTGTATTGTTTGAATCAGCTCAAGAAGTAAAAGTGGCATTTGGCTAAACATTGGATTGTCTGGCTTAATTGTATGTTAGTGTCTTCAGTCAATTTATTCAGGTATTTTAATTAACTTGAAAGTTGAGCTGGTTTCTTGACTAACCATCATTGATACAGTTTAATTGGATATAAATTTGCAAAGTGATATATTGAATTGAAACTTGTAATTCAAACTGTCATCTTAAATTAACTTTGCTTTCCTTTTATTTCCGTGTTGATGACATTGGATGATCAAGATAAAGGCGATGGCCATACGATATAATAAAGGTACTCATGCTTGGTTTGCAATAAAAATACATATTTATTGACCTCAAGCAAATTCAGCTTCTTTATGGGCAATTAATTTTAATATTTTATAATATTTGTTGTTTAGCTGTTCAATAATTTCAGACAATAGCCAAGACTGTGAAAAATTCAGCAAAACTTGAAATAATAGCTCAAGAAATGCAGCAATCATAGCGATTTGCCATTGTAAGACATTAAGAGTTGAGAGGAAATCTCAAGTTCAATTGTGGACAAGATTCAATGAAAGTAATGTTTGCTCAAAATGATTTGTCCATTATTCAGATTCCGCTTAACATTAACTCAAAGGGTTTTATCAGTCCAATGGTTATCATTGTAATTGCGAATCAATGAGCTAGAAAACAATAATGGTCGGGATTGTATTGTACTGTTGCCCGCTGCGAACGGAATGTAATGAAAACCTTGCAAATGTCTGAATATCAAATTAACCAGACAGCTACTAGTTGTGTTCATGCATTTGATACTGATTTGAATTTGAACCATGCAACCAATTTCATTTATTCAAGCAGAAAAGGTCTTGAAGAGCATCTTCCATTTTTCCTTTTACATCTTGCTCCAATAATATTGCTTGATAAGCTCAAAACTTGAAATAATAATGCAATTTTCTTCTTGATTGATGGTGATGTTGACGATAAAATATTTATTTTCCATCAACCATCAAGTTTTTGACTCGATTCTATCAGTCAAATTGAGTTTACAATGAACGTTCAACTCAGTCATCAGTTTTTTATAAATGTCGCTCGTAAAAATTTTGCAAGTAACAACGATTGTTACTAAAAAGGCACAATTATCACACTTATGCACGAATTGAAAGAAATAGACAGAAACGATTGAAATTATTTTCCTTCAAATTTAGACTTTGATCATTTGTAAGGGCATGAAAAATGAGTCTATTGTTGCGATTAAAAGATCTCTCTAATGAATATTTTTCGAGAAAATCGAGTTCAAAGTTGAAACTTCGATTGCGTTTTCTACGATTATGGAAGCACATTTCTTCATGAGACTCTTAGAACTGATTTAACTTCTGATGATTAATCAGGAAATGTATTCGGTTTGATGCATAGAACTTTTATTTTTCTGCAAAACAGATCAGTCCGATTTTCAAATAAACCGATCGTTTTCTACGACAGTAAGAGTTAGTGAGCTGAAACTTATTATTTGCCCATAAAAATTGTTCCTTCAAATCATTGATTGAATAATTTGAACAATTTACCAACAGTTCTCTTGATATTGGCCATTAGATCCATAACTTTGAGCCTCGATATTTCGAGACTGGCATCACCTACAATCATCATTCTTGCACCAATTTATCTCTTTACTAATTAATACTGCAATGCAATTCAATTACTCTCCATTAGTGCATTTGAACAATGCTGTTGGGGCTTTAATCGTACAAGTAACAGCTTATTTAACAAAACAAACTCATATAAACTCATATCTTGGTGAATAAAACAATTTTCTGGTTAAACTTGCAAATGAAATGCAAAGAATGCTGCCAAAGACACGAACATTGCAGTTGTGATTAAAGACTTAGTGGTATTTGTAGGGATAGGAAAACTGAATCCATTGGTACTAATTAATGATTGATCTGATGGACAGTTTTCGAGAAAATCGAAGTCAAAGTTAAAACTTCGAACGTCTTTTGTACATTTATGGAGGCAGATTTTTTCATGAAACTCATAGTAGGGATGTAGATTTTAATGATGAACCAGAAAGTGCACTTATTTTTTGAAATAAATTTTTCGATTCTCTGTAAAGCATACAAGTTCGTTTTTCATTTAAACCGACCTTGTCCTTTGACCGATAGAGTTAGAGAACTGAAACTCATAATTTGTCAATAACAACTGTTTGTACACATCATAGATTGAATATTTTTTTCAACTCAACAACAGTTCTCTTTATTTTGGCCATAAACCTAAAAACTTTGAGTCTCGATATTTCGAGAATCGTATCACCTACAATCATCATTCTTTCACGAAACATTGAATTTAATATTGGGCTATAATATATTGAAATAGTAAGCCATTCGAGATCCTAGAAATAAAGTTATACCCTTTTGATATTAGCTTGTCAGATTTGAGACTTTGGTTTATAAAGCTAAACACAAATCTTATGCGTTAGAAGAATCTTCATTATTAAATGAATTAGTTCAGATTTTATTGGGTGTTAAGTCATATAATATTATAGCTCATAGTGAAATCTAATGTTTAGCGAAAGAATGATGCTTGTATGTGATACGATTCTCGAAATATCGAGGCTCAAAGTTTTTAGGTTTATGGCCAAAATAAAGAGAACTGTTGATGAACTGAAAAAAATATTTAATCCATGGTGTGTGAAAACAGTTTTTATTGCAAAATTATGAGTTTCAGTTCCCTAACTATTATGGTTAATGAAAATAGTCGGTTTGAATGAAAATCGAACTTATATGTGTTGTGCATTTCAATGTTCGCGCTTTGCAATTACTGTTACTAGCAACCGGGTTGCTAAAGAGCTGTTGCTCTTGGAAATACCGAGTATTTCCTTTTTCTATTTTTTGTGTAATATCCTTACTTTTTGATTTCCTTTTATTAATTGTATAAATAGAGCCTAAATTGATCAATTGTTTTAAGTGACCTTTGATAGATTAAACCTTTGTAATCAGAAATCAACGTGTGTCCTTCAAGTTTATTAGATTCTAGGAATCTGTGCCTTTGGTGAATATTCCAGGAATATTCAGCCTTACCAACTAGGTTGGTTAAACTACTAGTAATACTCGGTATTACATTTGTACTGTGATTAGTCTTGGACTATTACTGTGTTTAGAAGTATTGACTACCCGGTCAAATCTTAGTTTCAACCCTGTTGAATTTATTGAAATACTCAACCCGGTTGAGCCATACTTGTGATTCTAAGCTTCTAGGAAGCTTCTGTTACTCAAAGTGTGTTAGAAGAACTTGGAACCGGACGTCATACAACATTTGGTGGAGATGCCCTTCGATTTGTGAGATTCTCGTGTTAAGCTGTGCTCTATTATTTGGTGGTTTTTGTTTTTTTGGTGGTTCTTTTGTCTCTGTGTGGGGGAGAATTGGTGTTTTGGATTCGGAATCCTATGCTGTTGGAACTTACGCTTGTAGAATTCGTTATTGGTTTGCTGATATTGTTTGCTGAATTCTATTGTTCTGTTCTAAGTTTGTTCTGGTTACAGTGTAACACTCAGTAGAATTCCCGGAATTCAAAATGAATGATAAAGATCCGCTCGTCCCTCAACAACAAAGGCAACAACAATCTAAGCCAACCATATCGCCTGAAACGATTGAGGCTCTGAAACACAACAATAATGTCTTTCAGAAGTCTTTGGCTAATATGGAAAAGACTCAGCAGGAGACACAAAAGACTTTGGGAGAAGTCTTGACAGCTCTGCAATCTCAAGGTACGAATTTAGAAATTCTCATGAAAGATTTAGCTGATGTTAGAAAAACTCAGAATGATCATGTGAATATGATTCACGCCTTGCGAGTTTCTGAAAAGCAGAGAAGTGATAAAGAGAAATTGCTTGAGAGCAATAAGTTGCGTGTTCAGGGAACACCAACATCATCGAAAGAATCTACAGGTTTAGAGGATTCCCTGAATCCTACTGGAGAATCTGATTCTCAGTTACCTGGTAATAGAAGAATTCATTCCTTTCTGGATGAGTTTTCTACAAACGAGAATGGTGAAAGAGCTCGAGGTGCTCTAATGAAAGCAGTTCCTTTGCCTCATTTTCATGGTGAACATGAGAAAGCCGCGAGTTGGTTAAGGAGGTATGAAGAAGTTGCTGCTTTGAATTATTGGACGGAAGGTGAACTTATACGAGGAGTTGGTGCAGCTATGAAAGATGAAGCATCGACTTGGTATTGGTATATTTATCTACCTAAGACTGCTGGAAAAGGTCAATCGTGGATGCAGTTTAAACAACTGTTTCTAGCTACCTATGTTAAGGACGAGGATAGGCACGCGATATATCAAAAGTTGATGAACCGGGTTCATCTCAAGACTGAGAGATTATCTGCCTATTGGCATTCTGTCTTAGCATTATGTATGGACTTTAATCCAGATATGACGGAGAGTGAAATTATTACTCATACACTGAGAGGTTTGGAACCTGCAATGAGGAGTACTTTCACATCGTCATTGATTGGTCGTAGAACTTTAGAAGTTCTCGAACATTTGATTTCAGTCAATGATGCTATCATTGAAAAAGGTCGAAAGGTTGACTCAAAGTCGAATGAGTCAAAACCTAGCCAAAAGAGTAAAGAAGAAAAGCAAGAAAAGCCGCATGATAAAGCGAACAAAGTGTTCAAGAGGAAAGATCCTTCTACTGTTGTTTGTTACAATTGCATGAAATCTGGGCATTTCATGAAACATTGTCCTGAAGTTTATGATGCTGCTAAGGTAAAAGCTAATTCTTTACAATTGAAGAATCAACGAAGTGCTGCTGTTGTGAACTCAGCTACTGTTATTCGAGATGTTCGAGGAACATCAAATGCTAATGTTCAGGGAACATTGGAAAATGAAAGGGATGTTCCAGGAACATCAGGTACTCAGGGAGTATCAAATGAAAATGAAACATTACAAAGTTTCAGAGATGATTGGCAAATGATTACCAGTGAGATTGGTATTCATTCATCAGATTTGCCGATAACGTTGTCTTCATTTCTCGGAAATGTTTCACTGCCAACGTTACCAATCGAAATAAATGGAATCAAGAGCAGAGCATTAGTGGATACAGGAGCTCGAGTATCACTAATCAGCGATTCATTTAGAATTCGATGTGGTCTACCTTTGAAAGTATGGAGTTTTGGTCCAGTAACAATGGCAAATACGAACGTGGACGTTCCTCATGGATGGACTGAGTGCAAGCTGCTTGCAGATTTCCATTGTATACCGATTCGTCTAATTGTGATGAAAAAGTTAACCCAAGATGTGTTATTGGGAAGTGACTTTTGTACTCGCCATAACGTTACGATAACGTATGGGAACAAAAGTGTGAGATTAACCAGACCTCATGGAGATGTCGTGAAGACGAGGAGATTAATAAATTCTGTGAGTTCCAGGAACTCAAATCAAGGAAATAACTCGGTTATTTCTGCTGCTGTTGTAGATCTTGCTGAATTTGAAGATGTTTTCAGTAGATCGCCTGGAGATGTTGGTTGCATCCCGGATGCAGTACATTCGATTGATACGGGTAATCATCCGCCGATTTACCAGAAGTATTACCCGATTGCTGTATCAGAAAAGCTAGCTATTGGTAAATTGCTGAACGATATGCTGAAGGATGGAATAGCGATTCCAAGCGAAAGTTCTTGGGCAAGTCCGATTGTACTTGTTGGAAAGAAGAATGGTCAAACTCGGTTTTGTGTAGACTATCGAAAACTGAATGCGATTACTGCTTTGGACCCGTATCCTATCCCTAAAGTTGAAGATGCTTTAGATGCCTTGGAAGGTTGTATAAGATTTTCATCTTTAGACGTTGCAGCTATGTATTGGCATATTCCTATGAAACCTGAAGATCAGTGCAAGACTGCATTTGTGATTCCTCAAGGATTGTATGAATTTACTCGAATGCCTTTTGGTTTAAAGAATGCACCTGCGACTGCTGTCCGAACGATGAACCGGGTTCTCGCTGGACTTAATTATATTTCATGTTATATTTATTTTGATGACATACTGATTTTTGGTAAGTCAGAGGAAGAGCATGATCTAAACTTAAGAAAAGTATTGGAACGCTTGAGAAAGTTTGATGTAAAGCTGAGAAAAGAGAAATGTTCCTTCAACCGAGAAAGTATTGATTATCTAGGATATCATATTAGTGCTGCTGGAATTTCTCCGAGTCAAAGTAACATTGAAACTGTTCTGAGGTTCCCGGAACCTGAAAGTTGTAAAGACATTAGGAAGTTTCTTGGATTGTGTAGCTATTTTAGGAGGTTCATTCCTAAATTTAGTGATTTAGCTAGACCGTTAACAATTATGTTGAAGAAAAATGCTATTTTCAGTTGGACTGAAAGGGAAAGAAAAGTTTACGAGGAGTTGAAAAGAGTCATAACTTGTAAGCCTGTTTTAGCATGTTTTCAAAATGATGGTAAAGTCGAGATCCATACCGATGCCTGTGATTACGGTATTGGAGCTGTCTTATATCAAAGTCAAAGTGATGGTAATTTAAAGCCTGTCTGCTATATTTCCCGTACTTTGAACCCCGCTGAGAAGAATTATGGAGTGACGGAAAAGGAGTGTTTAGCCATTGTTTGGGCTTTACAAAGGTTACGCCATTATTTGTTTGGACGCATATTTACTGTTGTTACAGACCATTGTGGGTTATGTTGGTTCACATCATCGAAAAGACTGACACCGAGATTGATGCGGTGGGCAATCAAATTGCAAGAGTTTAATTTTGTTGTCAAGTATCGTAGTGGACGATTGCATGGAGATGCTGATTGCATTTCACGCTATCCGCTAAAGGAGATCAGTAATGATGATGAAGTTGAGATTAATCTTCCAGGAAGATTGAATCAGAATGATATTTCAATTTGTTACATTGAACCTGTTGCAAAGTTCAAGGATGTGCAATTGAAAGATGCTTATTGCTTAAAGATCCGGGATCTTTTGAACTCTAGTGAGTTAACGAAGAGAGCAAAAAGCAGATTGAAAAAGAAGTTTCTGATTCTGAATCAGATTTTGTTCTTTAAAAGAGGAAAAGAACTTGTGCCTGTTATTCCTAAAGAATTGCGAATTCTTGTGATGAGCGAAGCTCATAATGAAGGTCATTTGGGTATGAACAAATGTTTGGAAAAACTCAAGTGTCGAGCTTATTGGCCAGGAATGTGCAAAGATCTTTCCAATGTGATTCGAAAGTGTGATAAGTGCCAGAGAAGAAAGCCTTATCCTGCAGCTAGCCAAGGATTAATGATTCCGATAAGATGTCCAAAGAACGTATTTTGTGACATAAGCTTGGATATTATGGAGCTACCGCTGTCGAAAAATGGTTTCAAGTATGTTGTGGTGATCAATGATCGACTAACTAAGTTCGCCGTAGCAACTGCAGTGAAATCAACTGAAAGTGAGCAAATTATTGAAGTTTTGTTCAATGATTGGATACTTAGATTTGGAGTTCCAGGAACTCTGATAACTGATCGAGGGACAAATCTAATGTCTGAGGAGTTTGAAACTTTTCTGAAAAGTTTTGGCATTAGACATTTGCCTACATCAGCTTATCATCCTCAAAGTGATGGACAAACTGAAAGATTTAATTCCTATTTGGGTACGACTTTGTGCAATTACAGTTGAAATAATCCGAATGAGTGGGATAAATTCCTGAAAGAAGTTGTTTTTGCATACAATGTAACGCCTCATAGGGTTACTAAGTATTCACCGTTCTATTTAGCTCATGGTGTGGAAGCCAGGCTTCCCTGGGAATCCAAGATTGGATTGCCAATTGAATGGAATCGAGTTTCCACGAGAGAAGATGCTTTGGGAAAAGCTCGAGAATTGATTCGATCGAACATTGAAAGGTCTCAATCGAAGTCAAAGGAGTTGTACGACCGAACGCATAAGGAAACAGAGTTTGATTTGCATTCGCTTGTTCTGGTAAAACAGCCTTTATTGGTTAAAGGAAGAAACAAGAAGTTTATTGATAGGTTCAAGGGACCTTATAAAATAATTAAGAAGATAAATCCTGTTAATTATGAATTGATTAACTTAAAAGGGCCAGTCAAGAAAGAAGTTGTTCATGTTTCTAGACTGCGGCCATATCATGGAACTCATTCCAGGAATGAGGAGGCAGATGATGAACTGCTGGAAATGCTTGGATTTAACTAATTATACTTGTTTCTGTTTAAATTAATTTATTTTCATTTTGGGTATTTGTTAAATTAATTTGTTAAATTTTGAATTTGGAGGTGCATTTGGTCATTACATTTGGTTACTCGGTAACCATTGACACTTGTTTCCCTCGCAACTGGAAGTGGAAGTTAACCTCATTGTTCTGGGAACAATTATTCTACTAACTTCATCTTTTGATTTCATTTGGAAATTTGTTTAATTGTTTAATTTTGTGTTTTGCAAAATCTGATTTTGCTTTAGTTGCAATTGTATTGCTTTAATCGATTAAGAATACCTTTGCTTTTGGTAAAGATTTGTGTTCTGGGAACACCTTCAACATCGTTCTTGATCTTGGAGATCTTTTGGCTACTGAGTAGCTCTTGGGAACTTTTAGTGAATCTGTATTCTCGGAATACTTAAGTGAGATTCTCAGAATCTATTGTGTTTGTTGAACCGGGTTCAACCGAAATTGTGAGAAAATGAATCTCGACTGGGAGCCTTTGGAAGATGCCGATGGTGGTGATTTACCCGAGATTATCTTCGAAGCTCAACGATGGGACCCTAATGGTCAACCCAGGGAACCGATTGGTATTGCTGGTGCAAATATAGTTGTTGGTCCAGATAATAGACCTCCACCGCCTGTCCAGGAATGGCAGTTGGTAGACGACGATAACGTTCTGACTCATCGTCAAATGGTTAACCCTCAAGAGTTTGAGGATTACAAATGTTTAACTTGTTTAAATGTAGCTGTTGATCCATTGGTTCATGTAACCTCACCGCAACCAGGTTGCCCGACGATCTTCTGCTCGAGTTGTTTTGCACGCTTCCTGGAAGCCTCTGCTAATCCGTATTGTCCTTTTCGGTGTAATAGGAATGAGTTGCTGCGAAATGGTATTGGACCTTTACCTTTGGAAGGTGGTCGCAGGAATCTGGCAACTCTAAATCGTTTGCAAGTACGGTGTAAATATGAAGCTTGCAACGTTATTGTTAATTATGGTGATTTAGGAAATCACATCGCAAATTGTGAACACAATCCGGAGTCGAATGCTCCTTGTGAGAATTGTGGAGTTCCTAAGCGTGGACATAATTGCCGTGAACATGTTAGAGAGCTCGAATCCAGGATTCGCAGCCTCAATGAAAGGAACGAAAATCTGTCCACTCAAGTGATCGATTTAATGATGGAACGAGATGCGGTTCGTGAAGAACTAGCCCAAGCACGTCAGGATACAAGACCTAGAGGAATGATGAACCACATTCGCTGTGCTAACCAATACCGGGGATCACCTCATGTCATCGTACGATACGGTAATCGCTCGAGAAGGTTCATCGATTTAGACCTTGGTATGAGAGCAAGTGAGCTGAGATCCAGGATCGAGCGTCACTTCAACACGGAACTGGGTTCCATCATTCGAGTTGACTACACAGTGTTAGGAACTCACCAAACCCTGAGACAACATCAAGTGGGTCATAGGCCAACGTTTTGGATTGCCTTGCCACCCGGTGAACGGGTTGTGGATGGCCAGTCAATGGAAATAACGCTTGGTGCTAATGGACCGGTGGTCTAGTTTCAGTCGGGGGGAATGTTGTGCATTTCAATGTTCGCGCTTTGCAATTACTGTTACTAGCAACCGGGTTGCTAAAGAGCTGTTGCTCTTGGAAATACCGAGTATTTCCTTTTTCTATTTTTTGTGTAATATCCTTACTTTTTGATTTCCTTTTATTAATTGTATAAATAGAGCCTAAATTGATCAATTGTTTTAAGTGACCTTTGATAGATTAAACCTTTGTAATCAGAAATCAACGTGTGTCCTTCAAGTTTATTAGATTCTAGGAATCTGTGCCTTTGGTGAATATTCCAGGAATATTCAGCCTTACCAACTAGGTTGGTTAAACTACTAGTAATACTCGGTATTACATTTGTACTGTGATTAGTCTTGGACTATTACTGTGTTTAGAAGTATTGACTACCCGGTCAAATCTTAGTTTCAACCCTGTTGAATTTATTGAAATACTCAACCCGGTTGAGCCATACTTGTGATTCTAAGCTTCTAGGAAGCTTCTGTTACTCAAAGTGTGTTAGAAGAACTTGGAACCGGACGTCATACAACATATGTTTTAAAGGAAATAGAAAATTTTATTGATCTAAATAAATTAATTTTCTGGTTCATCATCAAAATTTACATCAGTACTATGAGTTTCATGAAAAAATCGTTTTCCATAACTGAGCAAAAGACGTTCGAAGTTTCAACTTTGACTTCGATTTTCTCGAAAACTGTCCATCAGATCAATCATTTATTAGTACCAATGGATTCCGTTTTCATTTCCCTACAAATGCCTTTAAGTCTCAAATCACAACTGAAATGTTCGTGCCTTTGGCAGCATTCTTTGCATTTCATTTGCAAGTTTAACCAGAAAATTGCTTTTTTCACCAAGATATGAGTTTATATGAGTTTGTTTTGTTAAATAAGTTGTTACTCGCACGATTACAGTCCAAATACCATCTTGCAAATCCGCTAATGGAGAGTAATTGAATTGCATTGCATTATTAATTAGTAAAGAGATAAATTGGTGCAAGAATGATGTTTGTATGTGATGCCAGTCTCGAAATATCGAAGTTCAAAGTTATGGAGCCAATGGCCAATATCAAGAGAACTGTTGGTCTATTGAAAAAAATATTCAATCAATGATTTGAAGGAACAATTTTTATGGGCAAATAATAAGTTTCAGCTCACTAACTCTTACTGTCGTAGAAAACGATCGGTTTATTTGAAAATCGGACTGATCTGTTTTGCAGAAAAATAAAAGTTCTATGCATCAAACCGAATACATTTCCTGATTAATCATCAGAAGTTAAATCAGTTCTAAGAGTCTCATGAAGAAATGTGCTTCCATAATCGTAGAAAACGCAATCGAAGTTTCAACTTTGAACTCGATTTTCTCGAAAAATGTTCGTTAGAGAAATCTTTTAATCGCACCAATAGACTCATTTTTCATGTCCCTACAAACCAATAAAGTCTAATTTTGAAAGAAAATAATCTTTATCCGTTTCTGTCTATTTCTTTCAATTCGTGCATAAATTTGATGATTGTGTTAACCGAGTCTTTTTATTAGTAACAAGTGTTAACAATGGGACTCTAATAAGCTAATGACGAATTAACTGTACTGTTTCTGCCTCCAATTCGCATTGGATTTAAGATTTGCTAAGAAATCTAGACTTTCGATCTTATTAATAAGCCAAATTAACTAATTTGAGCGAGTGAGTGTTGGTGAGAACTCCTTTATCTGAAATGATTCAACCTTTAAACAGTATTACAACAGTATAACTCCTAATGCTTTCTGATTACAACTTCGAAGCGATCACAATAGTTTATATTGATCTTTATAGCAATCGAATGTTAAAAAATTAAAGAAATGGTTGAAATTTTTCTTGCGTTGATTTTCACTCTGTATTTAGGAAACAGGAATGCTTCTCCATCTTCATTTGTACCCTTTTTATCTTGATCATCCATTTTTATCAACACGGAAATGTGAGTAACCTTAGAGGTGACAGTTTAAATTAACAGAACGAATTCAATATACCACTTTTGAATCGGCAACTGCTGTCTTATTTACTGTAACGTTAACCAATGACAGAAACCAGTTTACATTTTTAAAATTTATTTTGATCATTTGTAATACTTGAATTAAGTTGCGTTGACCAGAATAAACAGAAAAAACAAAAGTAAATGACCAATTCCGATTATTTTGGATTCACTTTTACTCTCATTCTGGCTGGATTTTGGAGCTAATTAAACAATCTCAAAAACAAGTTCATTTGTAAAATTTCTCATCTCAAAAATCAATTCAATAACTCATTCCAAGGCACAAAGTAAAGATTCCGATTTGAATTGGACAATGGTTGGAATCGATTTTAATTTTGACATCATTAAGTAAGACCTTTGTGTTGAACGTATGTCAAATTTCAAATAAATCTTAGCAAAATTGTTGCATATTATTCACTGCTTTAGTTAAATATGATTAAAAAGTACTTGTTAATTAATTGTAACCGTAAAAAGCAATGAATGTTGAATTTAAATGACTGAAACTGTTAATTCAAACAGCAGATGGCATTGACGTCAAAGAAAGGTATTAGGGACCGTTGAATAACGATCTCCTTGCTTATTGGTCTTTCTTGTGTTTGAAAGAATCAGTTGTTACAGGTAGGAATTCATTTTTTTGACTGTTAAAAACATTAGCCCAACAAAAGCAATTTTTGAATCAAATTGGTGATTAATTTGTCATCATGTCTTCGGTAAGTATGCCTCTTTTAATATCACCTTTGCAAGGTTTCATTAATTAATGTCATTAATTTTTGATTTTAATGATTTTAACCAAATCTGTTTGCCATCACCATTTTCTTCTCCTTTCTTCTTTAGACATCTTCAAACGTAGAAAATTTATCTCCTCATGTAATTAAGCAAGTCACTAAAGAACTTCACAAATTGGTTACTGAACCATTAGAAGGGATTAAAGTAGTTCTAAATGATGAAGACGTTACAAATATTCAAGCTATTATTGATGGTCCAGGTATGTCTCAGTGAGATGTTACATTGCCAATGTCTTTCACTTTTCTGGTTCAACTGTCAAATCCAATACTCATCCATTGGTTTCTTTATCTTTGCTTTGTTCATTTATCTCAATTGAATCTAATTTCTACTTTCTCTTTTTTACCTATGTATTATTGGGCTATTGGTTAGCTGGAACACCTTATGCTGGAGGATCTTTTCGGGTTAGATTGGTACTAGTGCAAGATTTCCCTTCTGCACCTCCTAAAGCGTACTTCATCACTAAAGTTTTCCATCCCAACGTATCAAGAAATGGTGAAATCTGTGTAAATACCTTGAAAAAGGAGTGGAAGTCTGATCTTGGTATTAAGCATATTCTTCTTGTAAGAATCATTCATTTTACTTTTAACATCTCCCATTTACCCTTTTCACATATCATTTCATGCCTATCTTGCCATTTCCTACTCATTTAGCACCATGTTAATCTTAGAGCCCTTCAAGTTACTTTTTACCTGAATGATGGCTTTGTTAAGCTTGACTGGTGAAGCTTGTTCTTGGCAATCTTTTTTTTATTGAAAAGTCAAATAGGTCTATGGTCCAATGATTATTGTACTGTCTTCTCATTCTATAATTTATATTCACCTGATTTAAGTCATATTTCAAATCATGAGTTAATTGCGTTTTATTAGCACTCTTAAGTTGTTCAGCTACTCATCTGGCCAGTCTCTTGCTATTGTTACTAATCCTTTTTTTATCTTAGATTGTTATAATTTTTTTTATTATACTCTTGATTATTCTTCCTGATTGATTTATTGTTGCATAAATTAGCTTTTTTAGCTTAATTTATGACAATTCATAGCTTTTAATTTCAGATCAAGGCTTGCTTCAAAATTGTGAATTGCTTCATGGTCAAAAAGTGAATTACCAGGTTGCTTGCCTTGTCCCTATCATTAGCCTTGACAACAATTTTGATTTCTGTTTTCTTTCTATTTTCTTATACAAATAATTTTCGTAATTAGTCTCATGGTCGGGCATTTTTATTTAGCATTAACCTCTTCGCATTTCGTTATTGAATGTTATCTTGAATTTTCCTATCCACCAACCTCTCTATATTCACTACTCGTATTTATCTTGACATTAAAATATTTTTGTTTTTTCTTTTTCAGACAATCAAATGTTTGCTGATCGTTCCAAATCCAGAATCAGCTCTTAACGAAGAAGCCGGTAAATTGTTATTAGACCATTATGATGATTATTGCAAAAGGGCCCAGATGATGACAGAAATTCATGCTCGCGCACCAAAGGAAAAGAAGGAGACCACTGATAGTGATGTTGCAGGAACAAGCTCCAAGAGCACAACAAATAATGAATCAAATAATGATAATTTACCACCAGCTAAAAGGCTTAAGACAAAGTCCAATCCTGCAAAAGACAAAAAGAAGACCCTTAAAAGATTATAAATGATCATGTTTTAGGAAAACGTAAATTGACTATATATAATTTAGCATCTTTGATACTTAAGACGCTTTCTCTCCAGTCTCACTATGCCTAATCTTGCATACCACTATTTTCAATTTTTTTTCATTTACTTGTATTCTCAATGTCTATCTGTCTTTTTATCGTGATCTTCTTTTTTTTCAATCAGATCGCTCTGAGCCTCTTTTTTTATCGTTTTTTTTCTTTCAAATTGAAGAGACTGGTTGCATCCTCTGTAGCAATATTGTTATTTAACAGAGCAGGAAATATGTAAACAGAAACTTCGATCACCAACAAAATGGTATTTTCGTCTTATAATTCATTGAAATTATCATAAGACCATGGGCTTACTCACCATATTTCTTAATCAACTTCAAGCAAGAGTTAGTTGCCTTGAAGAAAGTACGAATTTTTTGCTTGTTTGTATTGTTTTTCGTTTCGTGTCATGTTAAAGGTTATACTGGCCAAAACCAATATTTCATGATATGATTCTGTACTATCGTGAAGACTGACTTTTTTTTCAAATATTCATTATATATACCATTTCAATTCAAAACGAAAACTATATCATCGTTTGAACGTTTTCCAGACCATCGATAATTTTTTACATTTTAAATTATTCACAATCTAGACTATTCAATTTTATCGATCAATAACCGTTTAAATATGATATGGAAACAAAATTTAGATTGAAAATTTACTAGGCAACACTTATTAAATTAACTAATCTCTATTCCCAAATTCACCACTAAATACACTGTTTATCAAATTAAACACTGTCCATCGTAACCTTTGTCAACCTCTAAACATTGTAAGCTCAAAGTTCGCATCGATTAACATAACCTAATCAAAATAAATAAAATAAATCATTATAACATATTGAAATTTCAGATCATTCAAGATCCTACAAAAAAAATTATAACATTATATTAATTATTTTGTCAGATTTGAAAATCGATTTTTAAAGGTAAATGGTTGCTCGCACACAAATCTTATGTTGTGTTGAAGGGATATTCATTATTGAATTAATTAGCTAAGATTTTCTCCGGTATTCAGTAACATTATGTTACAGCTCATAATAAGATCTAATGATTGGTCAAAGAATGGTGATTGCGCTACCATTCTCTAGATATTGATGCTCAAAATTTAGGCCAATGGCCAAAATCAAGAGAGCTGTTGATAAATTGAAAAAAGTAGCTGATCATTGAACTGTACTAAAGGCAATCGAAGTAATGTTTTAATATTATAGAACCAATAGAATCAGTTTTTATGTCCCTACAAACTAACAAAATTCCTACTCTCAACTCAAAAGTGAAAGATTTGTCTAAAGATTTTTCTTGATCAAAGCATTTTCTTCTATTTTATAACTTGTTAGATTGTACGACAATTGTAAATAAATCATCATGTATCATTCAGATAATACGCGATTCATCAGAAATCTCAGAATAAAAATTCGCTTCACAATGAAAGTACCCTCACTAGTTACCGAACTAGCTATTAACTTGCAGTAAAAAATATAATTTTGCTACAAGTGAGAGGACACAAGAGACTGGACCGGTTCAGACTGAACAAGTTATACTCAATATTTGGACACTGATACAAAATAATCAATAGGCTTTTGGAGGCCAAGTAACAATCATCGCTTTTCTTCCGTTTAGATTCATATTCATGTGTCCAACTTACAGTATTATCTAACACTAACTAAAACATGTTGATATCTCAGCAAATAAGTATTATAACTATTCTGATGCTATGCCATTGTACTTTAATTGTTTGGTCTGGTTCGTTAGCACGATCTGTATCACCAGAATTAATCTCACCAAATGTTAATGAAACAGATAAATTTGCTACTTTGGCTGATTCAAAGGCCAAAACCATCAAAGTATCGCAACTCAGTGAAGCCCGATTGTTAGGGCCATCTCTCTTGAAAAGTAAGTATAATGAAGTTTCAGTTCTAAAACTTTATTACGATTCTATTTTTTATTAGCTCACAACACATGAATAACGTATAATAGCCATTGCTTAATTTTAACACTGAGTAGCGAATGAAATTTAAACAGTTTTACATATTTTAATATAAATATCAACATTCATATTTTCAGAAGCTAACGGCAAATTTTACGGCAAACTAGTTGAAGCTGCACCAGCTGCGGAGGATTACTTTCGGAAAGTGGGAGATTTCATGCATAAAAATCCTATCAGTCCAGGTCCATTCATATACTTCATGAGGCGCCTTTCGAGTTACATACAAATCCCCCTTCCTCCATTCACTCCGATTCGCATCGGTTTCCGTTGATTTGCAAAATCTCATAAGAGCAACATTCAAAAGTGTAAATTAATATTAAGCTATTAATACTTTCGGGTTTATTCTTGACAAAATCGAAGCGAACTGTTGTGCAGCATTAGAGAATCTTATTCCTCAATCTATTAATAGTACTTTTCTTGTTAGACGTCAGAAGCTTGATAAACGCAAGAAAAGCAGTTCGATGTAAAAGGCTATTCCATAACTGTATGATAAGGGATCTTTATTTTGATCATATTTTCATTAATAGATTGAATCATATGAAAGTTCAAAGTTATAAGGGATTCGGTTAAATTGAGCAAACCATAAATTAGGGAATCCCTTTATAGCTGATATCCAAGAAAAGCAAATTAATTTTAAGTTAACTTTGGATATCGGTCTTTATCAGTTGACAGGCAGATCTGATTGACAGTCTTCGATATAATAGTGTCCACTTAGATCGTTTTTCATACAATTATGGAACAGGATTTTTCAAGTTTTTTCTTGTGTGACTTTAAATATCTAACAAGAAAAGTGCTGAGCCGAGAAATAAGGTTTTATGATTTTGTTTAACAGGTGATTTCGATTTTGTCAATAATGAACTTAAATAGCTTAATATTATTATAATTTGAATATTGCTCGATAGAGATTTGCTCAAATTTTACAAGTAAACATTTTTTTAAAATCAAATAAAGATTCATTTGTGTGACCACAATGCTTTTGGCAAATTATTTGAATTACGTATCTTGAGATCTTTCAATATCAAAATGAAGGTAATGGTTATAAAGCCTGATGATTAACTCATAGTAAGGCCTTTCATTTTGTGAATAACATGACATGAACCGGATTTATGTTTTGCTGACCCAATGTATAAAAGGGAGTTTATTAGAGGAATGTTGTTCAACTAATACACTTACAATTGTACTTGCTGTCATTGCCGCAAGAAAACCGATTCCGTTAGTTTTCATATTTATTTACAAATTAACAAAACCTTGATAACATTTTTATCCATTAGTTGACTAATTATATAAATCTTCACTTTACTCAACAAAAATGAAGTTACATTCACCGGGTTGCTTCATTTATTTTTTGTGTCTTTTGTGCCAAAGTAACCTTTTATTTGTTTCATCACTTCCTCTACAAGTTACATCCACATTACCAACTTTACTCACAAAAGTTAACTCATCGATTCCACATAATTATAACACAACTGAATGGTCAAGAACTGATAAAGTTGAACCTCGAGGTGCATTTCCTTGTTTTTTCTGTTTCGAGCATGGTGAGTTGATATTAATATGAGTATACTGCTCTTATTGACCAGATAATTAACTGTCTAACGTATCATTTCAGAGAAACTATCTCTACCCGGGCAATTTTTTTACTTTGTTTTTGAGCAAGCTATCAAAGCCCGTAATTCCATAGTGAGAACTGTTGCACGTCCTTTCATTTGGTCAACTGATAAATTGTTCAATGGTTTGGAAGGAATACAGAGAAACAAAATCAGAATAGCGAAGACCAAATGTAAACTGAATATAAACTGTCAACTTGATAGTGCCTTTGAACCTTTGTAGTGTAAATTATGATCTTATTTATTAAATATTTGCTTCTATTCTGTAATGAATAAAGTTTATTGTATGTTGTTATTTTTTGACACTGATTTTTGAACAGGAATTTTCATTGTTTCACATATTAAATGTAAACCTTTTGCAAACCGGAATTGTGTTTTGCTGACCAAATGTGTATTGGAAAGAGAATCCTTTTTGATGAAAAGTTGTTAAACTAATAATTTGTGTCATTGCCACAAAAGGCCACATTGCCACACAATAGTTATTATATTCATTCATTTGAATGAAATACAAATCATAACATTAACAAATATTTTAACAAACTAATATTTTACTTGAATCTTAATACCTTTGCTCAACAAAAAGAAGTTACTTTTCTGTCAAATTAAATCGATCTCAATCGATAGTTAACTCAATAAGAATTGAATTAATTGATGAACTCAAGATCTTCATCTTTCAATGAAAATTTGAGGTGAGAGGTTTGGACTCTGGTGAGTGAATCTTAAAAGTCAGGTTATATTTAATAACGTGAAGGGAACCGGATTTGAGTTTAGATTCATCTTCATGTGTTCAACTTACAGTTATTATCAAACAACCAGCTAAAACATGTTGATATCTCAGCAAATAAGTATTATAACTATTCTGATGTTATGCCATTGTACTTTAATTGTTTGGTCTGGTTCGTTAACACGATCTTTATCACCAGAGCCAACTTCATCAAATGTTAATAAAACAGATAAATTTGTTACTTTGGTTGATTCAAAGGCTAAACCCATCAAAGTATCTCAACTCAGTGAAGCCCGATTGTTACGCTCATTTTCATCAAAACGTGAAGTTTCACTTTGGAAAGTCATGTTGAGTTATGGTAAGTACAATGAAATCCCTGTTCCAAAAGTCCATCGCAACCCTTTTCTACTCACTCCTCACTCATAGCTTAATATTTCTTGACATTATTTTAATAAGCTGTGTAACAAATGAAATTTGAAAAAACGTATTCTAATAAAAATATTTATATTTTCAGGAGTTGCGAAGGTGCTTGATGCTCCATTAATGTTTGCAATGTCTTTATTGAATTCAGGGCAAATCGTTAAAGATGTTCTTGAGAAAAATCCACTGGAACTATTAAAAGCGATGGACTACTTTCTTTCACGTTGGGGCAAGTATTTGAAAAACAGAAATAAAAACAATTCTTAGTGCGATCTGTAGATAATATTAGACTATTTTTCTTCTGATGCCAATTAAAATCAAACAATTTTCTGAGTGCCTATTGTACAGTTGAAATACAAGACTGACCACTATGTAATAATTTTCATATTATCGATCAACAGTCAGCAAAATAATCAAATTAACACCGGTCCTGCCGTGATTTAACTTTTCATTGTTTCACATTTTCACATGTTAATAAAATCTATTTAATGTCTGATGAAATTGTTATTAAACTAAAGTCTTTTTGAAAATTATTAAATTCAATGAAAGTTGTACTTATTCATTGAGTCATCCCATCTTTCAATGATTTTTGTAAAATTTGCAGCCTGGTGAGGGCATAATGAAGTCAGGTTATATTTTGTAAATACAAGATGATCGGAACCGGATTTTGCTACCCGAACGTGCATTTGAAAGAGAGTCCTTTTTGATGGAAAGCTATTCAACTATCACTTGTTATCCTTGTTGCAAGAAATGCCAGATTCCGTTAGATATGTTCATATTATTTATTTGAAAACAAAATAAAAATCTTAACATTACCAAGCATTTTTATAAGTTCAAATCGACTAATTATATAAATCTTCACTTTACTCAACAAAAATGAAGTTAAATTCACCAAGTTGTTTCATTTTATTTTTGTGTATTTTGTGCCAAACTAGCCTTTTATTTGTTTCATCGCTTCCTCTACAAGTTACATCGACTTTACCAACTTTACTTACAAATGTGAACTCATCGATTCCACATAATTTGAACATAACTGAATGGTCGAGAAATGACAAAGTCGAACCTCGAGGTGCTGGTCCTTTCGGTTTCAATTATGGTGAGTTGATATTAAAATGAGTATGTTGCTCTTATTGACCAACTGTCTAACGTATCATTTCAGAGAAACTTTCTCTCCCCTGGAAATTTTTTTACTTTGTTTTTGAGCAAGTTATAAAAGGCCGCAATATGATGAGTGATACTATATCCATACCTTTCATTTGGTCAACTGATAAATTGTTCAATGGTTTGGAAAAAATGCCTGAAGTTCGTGATAACATAACAAGAAGTATGGCAAAGACCAAATGTAAACTCAATTTAAACTGTGAACTCGATAGTGCTTATGATCCTGTGTAGAGTATATTATTAATATGATCTAACATTATTTCAAAGAGTCATACTCTAATCATCATAGGATGTCGATTGACTAAATACTGAATCTCAGGCCAAAAGTTGAAAATTTTTCCCTTTCAGAGTCTTCCAATGTATTTGCTTCATCTCATGTAACTCAAGTTTTTTGTGACAAAATAAACTCTCTTTTTTTCGAAGGCTTATTAATATTTGGTTGACAATTGATAGATAATCGCTCGAAATTTATCACCTCGATTACAATGAGACGATTTTCTGTATTTGTTTTTTCACAATGGTTTGGTACAATGAGTCAATAAATAAAATAGGAAAATATTTCATAGAAGTTTAACTTCAAGTTACATTGTATAAACAGAATCACACTTCAAGTAAGCTGGAAAAAAATGACCGAACCAGATCAGGTTGAACAAGTTAAGGTCAATATTTAGTGGCAATGTTACTCAATAATAAATAGGCTTTTATAGAGCATCACTCTTCATCCGTTTAGATTCATCTTCATGTGTTCAACTTACAGTTAAATTCAAACAACCAACAATGTTGATACCTCAGCAAATAAGCATTATAACTGTTCTGTTTTTAGCCCATTGTACTTTGATAGTTTGGTCTGTTTCGTTAACACGATCTGTATCATCAGAATCAACTTCATCAAATGTTAATAAAACAGATAAATTTGTCACCTTGTTCGATTCAAAGGCCAAAAATATCAGCGAATCCCAACCGAAAGAAGACGGTAAAACATTTTCTTTATTCCTTAAAAGTAAGTATGATTAAGTTTCAGTTTCAAATCTCATGTGAAATCCAATTTTCTAATTGCTTTACAAACTTTTATAATAATATTTATTGACTTGAAACTGTTTAACATGAAGGGTAGAGTTACCCAAGAACAATCCCATTAATCATTTTGTTTAATTTCATTTAATTCATTTGTTTAGCTTTAAAGCTTTATCTTTCTTTTCTTTAAAATTTTGGTTTAATCATAAAAATTGGCTTTGTAATTTTGTATTAATCCCTAACAATGACATCATAAGATTGTTTACTGTTGTCACAGAGATGGTGACCATAGCTTTGAAGCTTACACAATTCTTCCTTTTCCTTAATTCTATTGTTCCTTCCTTCCGTTATGTAACATATATAAGGGGTTAATAATTCTCAGTTTAATTGTCTTTTTACTAGTTAATTTTGATTACTCTACTTAACGTGATAATCTCTCTTTCTGAGTTTTCACATGGTTCTAAAACCTTTACTTCATCTAATTCAGTTTTATGTTTAAATAAATTTAGTTAATTTTCTAGTTTTAAAACTTCCAATTGTGCTTCTTAATTTTCCTTATTGTGCTACTTGAGACTTAAGTCTATTTGTCCTGATTTGATAAATTCAAGTGATGCTAGAGCTGAAAGCTATCGAGTTAATTGTGATAATTTTGATACTTTGGGTCGAGATCGAAGCCTCTGTGTTAAGCTTATTTTGGTTCCAGTTTGGTGACTATTCTGTCTAAAGCTTTCAAGCTAATCTTGCAACAGTTCTTCTCGCTTTCTAAAGCTAATAAAGTTCAAGTCTTGTGACTGTCCAGTTCAACATTCCTGTCCTAAGACAACATTCCAGTTTGACCAGTTTGTGGTTTGTGGTTTCGCTAATCCTAGCTTAAAGAAACTCTACCTTTTGTTTGACTTTGGTCTAATTCAATAGTTTTGAAACTGTGATCCTAAAAGAACCTGAACATTCAGGATTTGGAAGGCTGAATAAATCTTCTGAGTTTAAATTGAATTCATCTTTAATTGTGATTAAATTTGATTGTGATTCGTTTTCAAACGATTAAGTAATTGTAACCTTTCAAATGGCGACCTTGGCAGGATCGCTGTTAAATTCAACCGTTGAGTTCGACTATTGTTTCATGGCTGGTGATAGTGATAAAAATAAAGACAAAACAAGTGATACGAGTTCAACTCAAACAACTTCACCAGATTCAAGCTTAAAAGCTCTCGATATTATTACAATGAGAACCCATCTTGGGACATGGAAAATCAAGTTCATTCAGAACGATGCAGTTATTCGTGCTAAATTTTTTGATGCGATCAAAACGATGTTTTACATTCACAATGTACACGAAGTAACACAAGAAATGCTGGACACAACTGACTCAAGTCAATGTTTTTTGAAAATACCTTCATGGGTAACTGAGTTAAGGGAAAATAATGTTTCTGAAGCCGATATTCGCGAAATAATTCGATTGGTTGGATGGGACCCTAAGCACATGTTGATGGCTCCAGAGGGTTCAATTAAAAAGATGTCAATTGCACCTCCTGCAAAGCGACTTCTTGAATCAATTCTTCGACGTTGGAGTCGATCAGAGCTGCCAAGCATTAATGCTGCCAAAACTACAATTAACCCAGGTTTCGATGTGAAAGACCTTATTGGTAATGATGAAGTGTCTGAAGTAGATGATGTCTTTGGACCAAGTACTTCTCAAGAAGTTAACCGAAGCAGAAATTTTGAACGAGATGTTCCTGTTCAGAGAGAGAGGTCAAAAGACCAAATGGATGCTAGTGATGATGATGATGAGGATGAAAGACCTCGACGACGACAAAGTCTAGCCGTCAATGCTTACTCTCGTTGTAAACCAAAACTTCCAGTTTTGCCCAACTATACTCCTGGTACTGTTGACTCATGGATGTGGTTACAAACAATTAAGCGAATTTTGAGTCTAGAACGCTGTCATGAAGACGATAAGTTATATGTCCTACAAAAGGCTATGGCTTACGAGTTTTTACCGTATGCACGAGAATTGGATCGTGAGAAACATACGAGTAAGAGTTACATCGCTGCATTAGAGAAGAAGCTGAGAAACCCTGCAGTAATTTCTCAAGCTACAGCCGAATTTCATAATCTCAAGTGGAACTTCGATATGAAACCAGACGAATTCATTCGTAAGTTGGAGACTATGGTAATTAAGGTGAAAGGCGAACCGTCGCCAAGTGAGTTTATACAAGACGTATTAATACGATTGCCTACAGAGGTAAAGGACACTTTGATTCGGTCAAAGTCTGTTCATGATATTCAAGATCTAACTGCTGCGTTAGTAAACGAATATAATATTGAGATGCGAAAACGCAATGAGAGAGGCGAATCAAAACGAGAATCTTTTCGAGGTGGAAAAGATAGTGGTGATAAGAAGGACGAGAAGAGGAATTCAAGTTCCAGTTCCTTCAGTGCTTCGGCACGAAAGCCAGCTTTCAGGTGTTATAATTGCGGAATTTTGGGACATTCGTCAAGGGATTGTCGCAAGCCGAGAAAATCTAACAGAGATACTGATGCTAATCAAAGTGGTGGTAGCAGTCAGTCTAATGGTCGTTTTCAGCCTGCTAATTTGAGGATGGCTGGAGTTCAACCGACGTTTGGTCAAGGTCAGACAAATGCTGTAAAGCAAGAAACTAGCAATTATGTTGGCGAGGAAAAGCCAGATTTAAATGAAGCTAATGGAGTAATGAAGTTAGCTAGAGCCCCAGATGCATCCGACGTTTGTTTCATGATGACTGAAAGTTCTGAAACTAAGAAAGTCGAGCTAATAACCAATATTGATGATGAATTTAGGAATTTTCCTACGGTGAGGTTAACATTCTGTTATCCTGATAAAGAGGTTGTTAGAGTCGGCGATGTTTTACTGGATACTGGTGCATGTACTGCGTGTATAGATTTAAATCTTGCTCAACAACTCAAAGCTTTTACTTTGCATTCAAATGTTGCCGTACGCGGTATCATTGCAAATACAGTTCAAGCTGTGGAAGGTTCTGCCTTCGCTGTTTTCAAGCATCCTAAGATGAATGTATCGAGGATAATAAAGTTTCAAGTGATGAGGAACTTGGAACCAGTAATGGTGCTTGGAAATCGTTTTGCCGACGTGTTCTTTGCTGGTATGGTGAATTATGGTGGCCGATACCAAGTGAATGTAAGAGAAGCGATTGGAGATGAATGGCTCACTCCGGAGTTGATGTTTAGATTTTGTACCGCTGATGAATCAAAGAAGTTGATTGGTAGACCTGAAATGCCTATGGTTAATTGTTTAGGATTAGGAATGTTCCAAGGGGAATTCCTGCCTGTTATGCCTTATTCTCCGTATAAAAAAGAAGAAGTTGTCCCTGTTCAACTTGAAGAAAGACAGAATTTCATGATGGAACTGTCTGAGACGAAAGAGTTTGAAAACATCTTTCCGGTTTATTTTCAGAATGAAAAACAAGACTTAAGTCTAAGTGAGAGACTTATGAAGCGTATGGATCCAAATTTGGATGATGAAAAACGAATGGAGCTGTTAAATGTATTATTGAAATACCCTGAAGTTTTTAGCCAAAATAAAGCAGATCTTGGCTTGGTTCCCTGGCAGAGATGGCCGATTAAAATCGATATTGGAGATAATCATGTTCCTTTTCAAAAGCCGTATCCTTGTACCGTTGAAAAACGTAAGGAGTATGAGAAAATTATTGCTGATCTTTTGAAAAACGATATTATTGAAGATGGATCAAATTCTGAGGGAGGTTCACCTGCGATGCTGATAGGTAAACCTGATGGTTCATTTAGATTATTGAACGATTTACGAGCAGTTAACAGACTTACAAAAGTCATTTACCATCCTATGCCAAGGATAGATGATTGCTTGGAAGCAATTCGAGATGCAAAGTATTTCAATATGTTCGACCTTTATCAAGGTTATTTTCAAATCGAAATACCTCCGAGTGAAAGAGGTAAAACAGTATTCGTAACGCCTGATGGCAATGGAAATGGAAATCTTGGAATGAATTGTTGGAAAACACGAGTTTAGTTCTTGAGCGGTTAAGAGATTGGAATCTCAAAATTAAAACAGATAAGTGCAAATTTGGTTGTACTGAATTGGTGTTATTAGGACATTTGGTCAATGGTGATGGAATAAGACCAGATCCTGATAAAGTTGCCGCTTTAAAGCGTCTGCCTTACCCTACTAGTGTTCGTCAGTTGCAATCGCAATTAGGGTGTTATAATTACTTTTCGAGATATATCAAGAACTATTCAAATTTAGCTGCACCTTTGTATCGATTGGTATCGAAAGAAAGAAAATTTAAAATGTTGAAGCAAGACCATCAAGCTTTGGACGAGTTAAAAAACTCTTTGATTGAAACAACTCTACTGGTACATTTTAATCCTAAACTTAGGAAGAAATTAAGCGTTGACGCTAGTGATATTGCAGTTGGTGGAATTCTGCTGCAAGAAGATGCTGAACAAAAAGTTCCTGATGGATTTAAATCCTTGGATGAGGTTCCAATTGAGAAAGTAAAATGTTGGAAACCATTATACTTCTTTAGCCAGAAGTTAGCAAAGCATCAATTGAGTTACTCAGTAAGTGAAAAAGAGTGTTTAGCTATTTTGGTAGCAATTAAAAAGTTTGACCACTATTTGGATGGTGATACATTTCTCGTGGAGACAGATCATCATGCCCTGTGTCAGCTTCCAAAGCTTCAGTTTAAAAATCAGAGATTAAATCGATGGTCAATAATTCTTTCGAGTTATAAATTCAAAGTAATTTACACTAAAGGTGATCAACATGGACCTGATTGTCTATCGCGTTATCAAAACGAATGGGATCATAGGAAAACAATTGATCCAGAATTGGAATACATTGAAAATTTGTATTTTGTGCAGTCTTCAGACTTAAGTGAATTTTGTGATTTCAAAGATGAACAATTTATCAGTGATGCTCAAGCAGTGAATTCATTACTTTGGAAAAGTTTTGAAACTTGTTATCATTATCAAACCGATGATCAGTGGAAGATCAAATTGATTGATGCTCAAAAGGAAGATGAGAAAATCAGCAACATAATCAATGAAATGGCAGTTAACCCAGATTCAAAGCTACATGAAAGTTTCTTGTTTTTAAACAATTTACTTTATCATAAACCTTCAATTGGACACGATATAAATCGTATTGTCATCAATGACAAAGTTTTGGAGAAAGTTTTCTTGGAAGAACATGATTCTCCTATTGGTGGACATTTTGGTGTCGAGAAGACATATTTACAAATTGCGAGAAGGTTTTGGATGCCTAAGTTATACGAAAAGGTAAAAGACTTATGTCTTAATTGTTCTAAATGTTATGTGGGTAAATCAACAAATGTAACCTACGCTGAACCGGCTTTAAAGCCTATTCCTGAAATGATTTTTGAACGTGTTGAAATGGACGCACAAGGACCAATTACTTATAAAAGTGGAGCAAAGAAAGTAATTTTGGTTTTAATTGATTCCTTAACGAGATTTGTTTATGCAAAAGTTTATGCTAACCAACATGCATCTACTGTAATTACGTTTCTAAACGAGTTTTTCAGCCTTTTTGGTTTCCCTGAAGTCATTCAGACTAATCGAGGGAGAAACTTCCTTTCAGGGGAAGTAAATGATTATTTAAAATCTATTGGAATTAAACATGATGTGAGCAACAGTTACCATCCTCAAAGTCAAGGAACTGTTGAACGAGTGAATCGAACAATTGCTGAACGTTTGAGAACGTCAATTTGTGATCAAGACAAGCTTGATTTAAAGTCATCTTTGGAAGATGCGGTAATAGCAATTAATGCTTCAATTCACAAGATTCATCGATTTTCACCTTTTTATTTGGTGTTTGGAAGATTTTTGAGAAAGCCAATAGATTTGCAGTTAAGTTTGGAAACTTCGACAATTGAACAATCAATTGAAAAATGCAGAGAATTAGCCCGAGAAAGATTGCTGAAAAAATCTAATTATTATCAAGAAAGACTTAAGTCTACAACGAAGAGGAATCCATATCAAAAAGGAGATTTCTGTTACATAAAGAATTGTGCGCCTTCGATTGGTACAACTAAAAAGTTAGTTCCAAAATTTTTGGGCCCTTACTTGGTGTTAGGGGTAAAATATGGTTCAGTTCTGCTGGTTAATCCTAAGGATCAAGAAAGGTTTACATGGAATTTAGAGCTTACTAAACCACATCGGGGGATTATTCCTGATTCTTTGAAAGCGTTTCAAAACGAGATGTTAAATAGCATAAGTGATGCAGATGTTAATGAGCAACTTTCAAGTGCCGTTTCAAGTGAACAATTGAACTTAAATTCAAGTGATTTAAATGAATCAAGTGATAATCAAACAAGTTTTGAAACTTCAAACATTTCTGAAGATGCTGATAATAATAATGGTAATGCAAATGCAAATGATTCCGAGTCTGAAAAATCGACTATCTTTGATGATCAAGCTGTTGACTTAAGTCAATTCAAACAATTAAGCAAAAAGAAGAAGAAGAGGAGAAGATATAAAACTGCTAATCGTGAGATTATGGATAATGAAGTTATCGAAAGCATTAATGCTGATTTAGTTGGTCCAACAACCAGAAAAAAGAAGATAATCTCAGTGAACTTAATTAAGATAATTAAGTTTCAAAACTTCAAAGGATTTAAAATTAGCGCTAATGAAGCTTTCCAATTAGTTCGCGCTCAAAGTGCTTTTACAGTTGAGAGGGAGTTACTGTTTGGACAAGAAGTGTCTTCACTTTCACTTGTACTTCCATTGTTTCAAGTTGACATTTTGGTCAAATTATCCTTTGAAAATTCTATTTCAATTTTTCCAGTTTTAAAACTATTTCAATTCAATTCTGAGTTTCTCCTGATATTATCATCAAAGTTCTTGACTGATTGTGTTAAATTAAGTCTTAATTGTTCAGAATTTGTGCCTTTTGATTTAAATCAAGTTAAGAAATTCTCTTTCGAATTTGTGCTTTTTGAAGTCTTTCAACTTCTTACTCAGTCTTCAGACTTATCATCGAGCTTATTAAAGCTAATTGTGCGAAGCTTTTTCAAGCTAATTGTGATTAACATTGAATCAACATTTTGTGAAGTCAACTGTGACTCTTGTCTTCAAATTGAAATTTTGTGAAACATTTTGAATCATCTCTTTGGAAGTCTTCTGACTAATTCTTGTGCTGTTAATTTGAACTCTGGTTTCAACTTAGTTTTAAAACTTAATTGTGTTTCACCTTTGAAAATTGAACAAATCTTTGTTTTCCGAGAAATCATCATGTCTGGAACAGCTTACGACAATCAAGATTCTAATGACTCTTTCGACTGTAATGAAGGATCGATTGTGTCCTCCGAAGTTTTTGGTCAACAGTTAGCTTCAAAGCTTAAAGAAATTCCACCAATTCCTGTGGTAACTCTCGATGGTGAAAATCAAGCTTCGACATCTGATGGTCGAAAGGAAAATGCAAAGGAACGTTTGGAAACGTTATGGGGAAATTGGGATGAGAAGGTCCAGCCTACAACCAAGGTTCACCCGACATTCACTCTTGGAGGTAATAAATTTAATCAAAGAAATATTAGAGATCCTTTGCCTGAGTCTACTGCTCTTGGTTTATGTTCAATTGACCGACGAATGAAGGACACAAGTCCATACCCTCCACCAGATCCATCTCAAGGTAGATTTAATTGTTCTTTTCCGGCTCCAAAGCCAATCGATGAATCTGAGCTGCCTTATTACAACAGAGTTGAGTATTTCCTGAAGGCCCAAGAATGGGTAGAAGCTGATATTAAGAGATCAAATGATGATAAAACCTGGTTTGAGTCCTTTATCAAGGAGAAAATACAATTCAATGTCGCTGATACCAATCTTGATGGAATAAGATTTGATTCCTTAAGGAAAGGGTTAGGTGCTAGTCAGGTTATCCATCCTGATTTAGGAAGATTAAAAGAACTAATCACATGCCAGTTATGCGAACAGATCGCAATTAACCCGAAAAGTTGTAAAACTTGTACCAGAATCTATTGTTTGGGATGTATTCGATGGTTGCAGTCCTTACCTGGAGATATCGAACTGACTAAAGTCAATGCTGCAGACCAGTTTATGTGCATTAATGCAAAATGTTTGGTTTCAATCGAAATTAATGGCTATCTGAAGTATGGCGAAGTTGAAAATGAGGAGATTAAAAAGTTTTACCGAGAAGCCACCTTTACGTGTCACAGACAATTCTGTGATGCTCAACTTAAAATTGATCATATCTTGTATCACCTAACAAGATGTAGGAATGGCCCTGTCGTTTGGGAATTTGACAAAACACTTCAATTGTCATATGTATCTGGTCCAGTTCGTGAAGAACTAAATAGGAAGCCGATTTCGCTCAAAAGCATTCTTCCTGCCCATTTGAAATTGAAGGAACCGACCCAAACTCATGAGCAACGTTGGCATAGAAAGGCATTGGGATGTGCATTTTTCGTAAAGGGTTATCAAGTTAATCCTACTGAGTTTCACCCTGAATTGATAAGAGCTCAATCTGGTTTTGGTTCTGCTTACTGGAACAATGTCAAAAGACAATATGACCCAACCGAGCCGATCGAAGAAGGTGAACAATTTTGTTTATCAATTGGTCTTCCTAGTTGTTCAACTAAACCAATTCCTGACGTCCCAAGACGATGGCCGACAACAAGATGTTCAAGAGTCCCTCAATATTTAATTGATTACTCGATAGCCTGGAAAAGATGGTCCAGATATGTTGAACCGAGAGATGATGATTCTCTTTCAACAACTTCAACAAATATTTTGTATTGTATTGATGTTGAAGATTCAAATACTCCTTTCATTAGGATTGATCCCTTCGAGCGTTTGGCCCCTGCTGAAGCAGAAAATGTACAAGATTGGTTGGAAAAAGAGTTTCCTTCATGTCCTAATCCTAGGTCAATGTACAAGCCACCGAAGCCCTCACAGAAAGAGGCTACTATTTTTTATCGTGAGCAGAGACGTGGTTATCTGAATGATAGTTTTGCTAACCGACCAAAAGCAAACTTGCCTGCGATGTTGGATTCGCAATTAAAAGTCATTAATGACAGTGCTGCTGATTGCCCTGATAAGCAACTAATATTCTCAATTAGTATGCTTTGCATTTCCGTCTGGGAAAATGGACGAATGCGACCAAGACCATGTTGGATCGTAATTATGGACGGTAACATGCAAGTGGTTTACGAGACATTCGTAAGGTACAGGGAAATTGAATACATTGATTCCCAATGGCACGGGTTAAGTCCTAAAGACTTGAAGTATGCACGAAGCTTGCTCACTGCACGAGATCAAGTAATTAAATATTTGGCTGTCGCTAAAAAGATTGTGGGATATGGCTTAATAAATCATTTGCTCAACCTTGGTATGACTGTTGCAGAGATTCGACTTTTACATCCTAAACTAAGAGATGTTAACAATTATTATTCACCGTATCTCGAGCATCCTATGCATTTAAATGCTATCGCTTTCCTTTGGTTTCATGGATACACTTTGCCTGTTACCGCTCATTCTCCGGTAGTTGAAACCTTCACAGTCTTAAGACTTTATTTTCTTCAATGGAAAGATATCGAAATCGTTGCTAATAATAATGGAGGTATTCACAATGAAAATGTTGCATCTACAGGGCATTTCAGCTAATTTTACCGATGTAAATCGGCTATATCTTTGCTCCTGAGAGAACTTGAGGTGTGATATTTTGTTTATGACAATTTGGGCGATACTCAATTGTCATATTTCAAGGTCAAGGGGATTCAAGGTCATTGCGTTATTCGACCTCTAACTGATATTTGGAGGTCATTTTCTAAGGCTGCAAAAATTTTCAGTTTGGTTGATGCTTACTACGAGTTGGTATCTTAAACCGTTGAAAAGATAAATGCGTTTTTCTTAAAACCAATTGATCGACACATCAATGTGCAAACATTCATATCTTTCGACCAGAATAAGTTGTGAACATGTCACTAGCATCAACCAATCTGAAAATTTTTGCAGCCTTAGAAAATGACCTCCAAATATCAGTTAGAGGTCAAATAACGCAATGACCTTGAATCACCTTGACCTTGAAATATGACAATTTAGTATCGCCCAAATTGTCATAAACAAAATATCACACCTCAAGTTCTCTCAGGAGCAAAGATATAGCCGATTTACATCGGTAAAATTAGCTGAAATGCCCTGTACTTGTGGTAATCGAGTAACTTCAGCCCTACTCTACGAATTTGAAGAAGGAGTTAAAAAGGGTTTATGTAATTGGCCAGTCGAATGGAAAAATCAAGCAAACCGTCGAAAAAGAATTCCAATTCCAGTATTCAGTGACAACTGTGTCTTGCCTGACAAGGAGATGCTACAAGCTACTGCTGATTTGTGCAAACTAAAATTGGATATTCTTACAAGTCATAAGACTTTGCCATCGCAATCGCCTCAAGCTCGACTCAAGCGACAATTGAAAGCAATTCGAGACTGCAAAAGATATGAATCTATCGCGGAAACCATTGAAAATGCAAAGAGAGAAGCAGAGGAGGATAACAATCCTGGTTTATCTAAAAGAAGGAATTCAAATGCTTCTGAAAAGTCTAACTCATCTAAAAGTTCAAAAACTTCGCAAAGTTCAAGCTCATCTGATGCAACTGTGATTTATGTTGACGCCATGCAAGATATTCCTAACGATGATGAATGGAATTGATCTTTGGGATCTTGGTCATCGTGGAGGGGATGTGAAGGGTAGAGTTACCCAAGAACAATCCCATTAATCATTTTGTTTAATTTCATTTAATTCATTTGTTTAGCTTTAAAGCTTTATCTTTCTTTTCTTTAAAATTTTGGTTTAATCATAAAAATTGGTTTTTGTAATTTTGTATTAATCCCTAACAATGACATCATAAGATTGTTTACTGTTGTCACAGAGATGGTGACCATAGCTTTGAAGCTTACACAATTCTTCCTTTTCCTTAATTCTATTGTTCCTTCCTTCCGTTATGTAACATATATAAGGGGTTAATAATTCTCAGTTTAATTGTCTTTTTACTAGTTAATTTTGATTACTCTACTTAACGTGATAATCTCTCTTTCTGAGTTTTCACATGGTTCTAAAACCTTTACTTCATCTAATTCAGTTTTATGTTTAAATAAATTTAGTTAATTTTCTAGTTTTAAAACTTCCAATTGTGCTTCTTAATTTTCCTTATTGTGCTACTTGAGACTTAAGTCTATTTGTCCTGATTTGATAAATTCAAGTGATGCTAGAGCTGAAAGCTATCGAGTTAATTGTGATAATTTTGATACTTTGGGTCGAGATCGAAGCCTCTGTGTTAAGCTTATTTTGGTTCCAGTTTGGTGACTATTCTGTCTAAAGCTTTCAAGCTAATCTTGCAACAGTTCTTCTCGCTTTCTAAAGCTAATAAAGTTCAAGTCTTGTGACTGTCCAGTTCAACATTCCTGTCCTAAGACAACATTCCAGTTTGACCAGTTTGTGGTTTGTGGTTTCGCTAATCCTAGCTTAAAGAAACTCTACCTTTTGTTTGACTTTGGTCTAATTCAATAGTTTTGAAACTGTGATCCTAAAAGAACCTGAACATTCAGGATTTGGAAGGCTGAATAAATCTTCTGAGTTTAAATTGAATTCATCTTTAATTGTGATTAAATTTGATTGTGATTCGTTTTCAAACGATTAAGTAATTGTAACCTTTCAAACAAATAAAATTAAGCTTTTAAAATGTATGTTTTCCTACAGTTATCCGCCCGATTGATGATGCATTTGTATTCGCTAAAAATGTGGTGCTCGCTCCCCTAGAACGCAAGTATACTAAAGTTTTAGTTTTGATCGTCTATCGATAATTGTTGTACACACATTACTCAACGAATTCACAATATTCGTTTAAATATTCTAATGTACATAATTTAATAAACTTCCATATTTTATTTTTTTAGTCCTTAGGATGGCTAAATTTTTATTGCTCTTTACCAAACCAGGGCTCATCATGGATAAAGTTATTGAGAAGAACCCATTGCGTCCAGGTCCAATCAAATATTTTGGTCAGCGTGCTAATCAAGCATTGTACTCACTGATCCAGGCACTGGAATTGCAAAGTATCTTTAGTTTAATCGTTGGATGAAAGCAAGATGAAACAAATGTAATTGTATCATCAGTACTTTAGACTCGAGATTTCAGAGTACTCCATGTAGTCTGATCATGAATACACGAGATGTAATGGTTTAACAAACTTTTATCAGTTCTTAAAATGGTCCAACACAGACATAATCGATGACCCAAAACTATCGATTGTTTTTCTCACAGAAATGCTAACTTAAATCCTTTCTGATTGAAACAAAACAATTGACTGAAACAATTGTTTGTACTTTTCATTGCTTCAGATTTTCGAATGTAAACTTTTTTATGCATCAATAAAGACACATTTGGTATAAAAGTAACTTACCTATTTCTTGTTAAATTAACTCGAATAATTTTCATTTACGCTCTTGAAATGTTTCGTCTTTGGCATGCGGAAGACAAATCGAACATTTATTAGTAAATAAAAAGTCAGTTCAAATTTTGTTCATAACATAATCTAAACCGGATTTGTTGTTTAACTGGCCTAATGTGTCTTCAAAGGTGAGTCCTCAAAGATACTTGTTATTCTTGCAGCAAAATGCCCAACTCAGTTTTATATTTATTTGGAAATGATACAAAAACCTTAAATTAACAAAAATTTCAGCCATAAAATTCAACTAATCAGTTAGCTTGAATCATCCCTTCATTCAACAAAAATGAAGTTACATTCACCAAGTTGTTTCATTTATTTTTTGTGTCTTTTGTGCCAAAGTAACCTTTTATTTGTTTCATCGCTTCCTCTACAAGTTACATCCACATTACCAACTTTATTAACAAATGTGAACTCATCGATTCCAGATAATTTTGGATCAACTGAATGGCCAAGAACTGAAAAAGTTGAACCTCGAGGTGCGTTTCCTTGTTTGTTCTGTTTAGAGTATGGTAAGTCTATATTTTGAAAACTATCATGAGTATATTGTTCTCATCGACTTGGCAATTAACTGTTTCGTCTTTTGTATATCATAACAGGTGAACTTTCATTCCCCTGGAGATGTTTTTGGGATGTTTTTGAGAAAGTCATCAAAGCCCGTAATTCCGTGGTGGGAACTATTTCACGTCCTTTCTATTGGTCAACTGATACATTTTTCAATGGTTTGGAAACAATAGGGGCAAATGCTTTAAGACTCTTCCACAAAACAAGGAAAATGTTCAAGTCTAAATGTGAACTAGACTCCAGCTGTGAACTTGATTAACATTTTTAGCAAATTATATTCTTAATTTTTATGCTGAGATTGTTCAGTTAACTCCCATAGTTCATTTTTGCGTGTAAATTTGCAATGAATTTACAGTAAAAACGAAACTATTTTGTTGGATGAATCATGCTTTAATTTATTAAATTTACTCCTTACCCTCGAAAAGTATTATAAGTAGCTTGGTAGGAATCCTTTTAAACTTAAAGCGACTTCGGGGGAAATTTTCTGTTCTCCATTTTTCTGTATTAATTGCACAATGGAACGGATATTTGACGGAAATGAGAACTAAATTTGACTTTAAGTTAGAATCGGAACTAAAGTTCAAAGAAGCTGACAAAAATGACCGAACCAGATCAGGTTGAACAAGTTATGGTCAATATTTAGTGGCAATGTTACTCAATAATCAATAGGTTTTTATAGTAGGCAAGTGAGAAGCATCACTCTTCTTCCGTTTAGATCCATCTTCATGTTCAACTTACAGTTATCAACAAATAACCAGCTAAATAATGTTAGTATCTCAGAGAATAAGTATTTTAAGCATTCTGATGTTATGCCATTGTACTTTGATAGTTTGGTCTACTTTGTTAACACGGTCTGTGTCATCAGAACCAACTTCATCGAATGTTAATAAAACAGATAAATTTGTCACTTTGGTTAATCCAAAGGCCAAAAATACCAATCTATCTCAATCGACTGAAGCCCTTAAAAGTAAGTAAAGTGCTCAAGTTTCATTTTAAAAAATCAAGTGAAACATCATTTTCTTATTACTTTACAAACTTATATTTATTGACTTTATGTAAAACACTGTTAAATTGAACTTTTAAAATGTATTTTTTTTCCTACAGAAAGACGCTCGATTAAAGATACACTTGAATTCGTGAAAAATGTGGCTATCTTTTCCAAAAGACGCAAGTATTCCAAAGTTTTAGTTTCGAATGTCTTTCGATAATTTTTCGTACCGAATTACTTATAACCAATTCATAATATTCGTTTAAATATTCTAAACAATATACAATGTAATATATAATTTAACTAGCTTCTGTTTTATTTTTTAGTTGCACAAGCTGCTCCGATTTTTTTGGTGTTAACTAAACGAGGGCGCATCATTCTTAGTGTTATGAGCGAGACCCGATTGCGTCCAGGTCCATTCAAATACTTTCGTCAGCGTGCTGATGAAGCTTGGCAACATATTGGGAGTATTAAGTATCCTTAATTCAATCATTGAATGAAAACAAGATGAAACAAATGTAATTTTACCATTTTTGTAGTATCCGTGCTTTAGATTCGAAGCAATCGAGAGTCTAATCATTAATACAGGAGATGATTCAACTTTGTCCAGTTTTTAAAATGACTTAAAACAAACGCAAAACCTCATGATTAATGTCTTTTCTCACAGAAATAATAATTTAAGTTCAAAATCAATTTCAATTAAATATTTTAAGCTTTTCATTGATTCAGATTTTAACTGTAAACCTTTTTTAAATGTCAATAAAGAAACATTTGTTATAAGGTTAACATGTTTTTTTGTTAAATTAACTCGATTGATTTTAATTTACGATCTTGAAATGTTTCGTCTTTTGCAAAGGTAAGACAAAGTCAAAACTTTGTAAGTTAGTTATAAGCTAGGTCGCATTTTGTAAATAACATGACCTAAACCGGATTTGTTGTTTAGCTGGCCTAATGTGTCAAAGGTGAGTCCTCAAAGATACTTGTTATTTTTGCAGCAAAATGCCCAACTCAGTTTTCATATTTATGTGGAAATGATACAAAAGCCTTAACAAAAATTGCAACTATTAAATTCAACTAATTAGTTAACTTGAATCTTCACTTTACACAGCAAATATGAAGTTACATTCACCAAGCTGTTTCGTTTATTTTTTGTGTCTTTTGTGTCAAAGTAACCTTTTATTTGTTTCATCGCTTCCTCTACAAGTTACATCCGCATTACCAACTTTATTAACAAAGGTGAACTCATTGATTCCACATAATTTTAAAACAACTGAATGGTCAAGAATTGACAAATTTGAACCCAGATTTTTGTCTATTTGCCCTGTCTGTGAAGATAAAAGTAAGTACATATTTGAAAAATTATCGTGAATGTTGTTCTCATCGACTAGATAATTAACTGTTGCGTCTTTTGTATATTATAACAGATAAAATTTCTTTCTCCGAGAGGCTTTTTTGGGATGCTGTTGAGCAAGTCTTCAAAGCCCGTAATATCGTAGTTGGAACGATTTCACGCCCTCTCAATTGGTCAACTGATACATTTTTCACTGGTTTGGAAACAATATATGCACTTGGTTTGCGACTCTTCCATAAAGCAAGGGAAATGTTCAAGTCTAAATGTGAACTAGATTCTAGCTGTGAACGGGATTAACCTTTGTAGTCGAATGTAATTTCCATTTCGAACGTTTGCTTAATTTCCATAGTGAAGTTTATTTTTGAGTTGGAATTTAAAATTAAATGCAAATTAAAAACTTAACATTTCGTTCGATAAATCATCCTTCAAACTCATTAAATCTACCTCTTACAATCTCTTATTCATTTCAATATAACTTCAACAAAATGTTTTATTTTCTGCATTTTTTCTGCATTAATTAATCAATGGAACTGATATTTAACGTAAATGAGAACTAAATCTGACTTTAAGTTAGAATCGGAACTAAAGTTCAAATAAGCTGGAAAAAATGACCGAACCAGATCAGGTTGAACAAGTTATGGTCAATATTTAGTGGCAATGTTACTCAATAATCAATAGGCTTTTATAGTAGGCAAGAAGCATCACTCTTCATCTGTTTAGATTCATCTTCATGTGTTCAACTTACAGTTAAATTCAAACAACCAACAATGTTGATACCTCAGCAAATAAGCATCATAACTGTTCTGTTTTTAGCCCATTGTACTTTGATAGTTCGGTCTGTTTCGTTAACACGATCTGTATCATCAGAATCAAGTTCATCAAATGTTAATAAAACAGATAAATTTGTTACTTTGGTTGATTCAAAGGCCAAAAATACCGATTCATCTCAACTCAGTGAAGCCCGATCGTTACGTTCATTTTCATCAAAACGTGAAGTTCGGAATGCCATAGAGCAGTGGAAGTTTGGTAAGTACAATGAAATCTCTGCTCCAAAAGTCAATCGCAACCCTTTTCTATTTATATAATACTACTAACTCACAACACCTCTTAATATTTCTTGACTTTATTTTAAGAAGCTGTGGAAAAAATGAAGTTTGAACAAACTTATTCTAATAAAAATATTTATATTTTCAGGACTTTCGATGTTGTTTTATGGTCCGTGGATATTATTGCGTTTATTGACCCCAGTACAGATCATTGAAGAGGTTCTTAAGTATAATCGACCGGAGCTAGATGCGATCGACTACTTTAATTCACGTTTGAGGATGTATTTGGAAAACAGAAATAAAAATTGTGTGATCTGTAGATAATAACACGATCGAAATGAAATTTACTCAATGAGACTATTTTTCTTCTGATGCCAATCAAAATCAATCAATTTTCTCAGTGCTATTGTGCAGTCGAAATACAAGACTGGCCACTATTGAAATGTAATAATTATCCGGCCAATAAGATAATCGGTGGACAGTCAAATGAAATATTCAAATTAACACCGATTCTGCAGTGATTCAACTTTTCATTGTTTCACATTTTCACATGTTGATAAAATCTATTTGATGTCTGATGAAACTGTTATTAAACTAACGAATTATATGTCTTTTTGAATAACTCAATAAAAATTGTACTTATTCATTAATCTTCCCATCTTTCAATGATTTTTGTGTAATTTTTAGCCTGGTGAGTGAATCTTAAAAGTCAGGTTATATTTTGTTAATAACATGATCGGAACCGGATTAGTGTTCTGCTAACCCAATGAAATCTATCTGAAAGAGAGTCCTCTTTGATGGAAAGCTATTTTACTAACACTTGTTATCCTTATAACTTTACCAAACATTTTTATGTAACATTTGAATCGGCAAATTAGTTTATACAAATAATCCATTCACTCAACAAAAATGAAGTTACATTCACCAAGTTGTTTCATTTATTTTTTGTGTCTTTTGTGCCAAAGTAAACTTTTATTTGTTTCATCGATTCCTCTACAAGTTACATCCACATTACCAACTTTAGTAACAAAAGTGAACTCGTCGTTGCCAGATAATAATAACACAACTGAATGGTCAAGAACTGATAAAGTTGAACCCCGATTTTTTAAGTTGCCTTGTGAATTTTTCTGTGATGAGAATAGTGAGTTGATATTAATATGAGTATACTGCTAATATTGACCAGATAGTTAACTGTCTAACGTATCATTTCAGAGCATCTTTCTGCACCCGGGAAATTTTTTTACTTTGTTTTTGAGCTATCTAAGCTAGCCCGTAAGCTAGCCCGTGGCACGGTAATTGAAACTGCATTCGTACCTTTCGTTTGGTCAGCTGATAAATTGCTCAATGGTTTGGTAAAAATTCCTGAAATTCGTGGTAACATAACAAGAAGTATGGCAAAGACCAAATGTAAACTCAATTTAAATTGTGAACTTGATAGTGCTTATGATCCTGTGTAGAGTAAATTATGATCTAATTATTAAATTTTTACTTTTATTCTGTAATGAATATAATTTATTGTTGTATGTTCAGTTCTCTGAAGTTGAAAATCATCAATAAAGGTGGTGTACGAAAAAACTGGATAATTTCGAGTATCGGAATTATAATCATATTTTATATTTGATTGTTTCAAATTTTCTGTTTGTTCATTTTCCATTCAATAACACAAACCATTCCATTTCTTACTAGTTCAAAAATTTGATTTTCTTAAGTTCTAACTCAAACGACAATATCCAAATCGATCTTATGTTGATGAGTCATACTCTACTCATCATGTCGATTGATAAAATTCTGAATCTCATGCCAAAAGTGCAAAATTTTTTCTTTCAGTTTCCAAAACCAACCTCCATCTCATTTATTAATAACTCAAGTTTTTTGACGCAATAAACTATTATTTTTCGAAGGCCTATTATTTCTCGACCTCCTGATTAATACAGGTGACCCTCACTAGTTACCGAACTAGCTATTAGCTTGCAGTAAAAAATATAATTTTGCTACAAGTGAGAGGACACAAGAGACTGGACCGGTTCAGACTGAACAAGTTATACTCAATATCCGGACACTGATACAAAATAATCAATAGGCTTTTTGGAGGCTAACGTAAGTAACAATCATCTTTTCTTCCGTTTAGATTCATCCTCATGTGTCCAACTTACAGTTATTATCTAACAACCAACTAAAACATGTTGATATCTCAGCAAATAAATTTTATAAGTATTCTTATGCTGTGCCATTGTACTTTAATTGTTTGGTCTAGTTCGTTAACACGATTTTTATCATCAGAATTAAGCTCACCAAATGTTAATAAAACAGATAAATTTGTTACTTTGGTTGATTCAAAGGCTAAACCCATCAAAGTATCGCAACTCATTGAAGCCCGATTGTTACGTTCATCAAAACGTGAAGTTTCATTTTGGAAAGTCATGGAGCATTTGAGTTATGGTAAGTACAATGAAATCCCTTTTCCAAAAGTCCATCGCAACCCTTTACTTACTCATAGCTTAATATTTCTTGACTTTATTTTAAGAAGCTGTGTAACAAATGAAGCAAGTATTTGAAAAACAGAAATGCAAACAATTCTTAGTGCGATCTGTAGATAATAACATGATCGAAATGAAATTTACTCAATGAGACTATTTTGCTTCTGGTACCAATCAAAATCAATCAATTTTCTCAGTGCCTATTGTGCAGTCAAAATACAAGACTGGCCACTATTGAAATGTAATAGTTATCCGACCAATAAGATCATCGGTGAACAGTAAATGAAATATTCAAATTAACACCGATTCAGCAGTGATTTAACTTTTCATTGTTTCACATTTTCACATGTTAATAAAATCTATTTAATGTCTGATGAAATTGTTATTAAACTAAAGTCTTTTTGAAAATTATTTAACTCAATAAAAGTTGTACTTATTCATTGAGTCCCATCTTTCAATGATTTTTGTGAAATTTGCAGCCTGGTGAGGGCATATTGAAGTCAGGTTATACATCTTGTATTTTGTAAATACGTACAAGATGATTGGAACCGGATTTGGCTACCCGAATGTGTATTTGAAAGAGAGTCCTTTTTGATGGAAAGCTATTCAACTATCACTTGTTATCCTTGTTGCAAGAAATGCCAGATTCCGTTAGATATGTTCATATTATTTATTTGAAAACAAAATAAAGTCATTCAATGTAGCATTTAAAGTTGAAACAAAGAAAGCGTTACAGGTAGAATAAGTCACATCGGTAGAAAATACCATTGCAAGTTTGTCAAAGTTGACATTTCATTTTGACCTCTCTTCTGTTCCCTTCATTTTCAATTTTTTTCAACTTGATTTGGTTTTTTTTCCAATTATTTTATCATTTTTTATCAATTTATTCAATCATTTTTTGTTTCACAATTATTTAATTATTCAATTTTTATCATGAGTGGGCATGAAATCGTTTTTTCCGCCGTTGCGGCAGCTACGACCATCGCCATGGGGCAGCAATGCACTGTGAAGTTATTGATTAATGTCAGCGATGGCACAATAACTGTTGCTGCTACCGTGCAAAATTCTGTTCCGCCACCACCACAAAATTGCCCTTCTCCACCATCACCATCTTATTCACCAACTGAGCCTGCACCACCTCCACCTCCACCTCCATCATCATCATTCATCATCGAATCTTCGATGACGAAGAAATGGCCAACGAAACTGAGGATTCGTCATTTGTTGAAGAGCCTGAACTTGACGATAAAGTAAGTGATTCAGATGACGAATCCTCAGTTTCGTCTGATTCAGTCGAACTCGACCTCCCTCTTTCCTATCAAAAAAACTGTAATATTTGTCCGTTCTTACGAAAGGACAAAGAGGGAAAGAGAGAGTTCGAGGACTACTCAGTTGAGCATTGCTCAAAAAAACGTAAATTGTAGTTTTTTAATCGAGCAAAATAAAACAATTTGAACTTTTGTTAGATTCATTTGCCTTATGTTTGACCTTTGACACCGCACCTTTGACACCGCGCTTCTAATGTACTACTAAAATGAGTATGCTGCTCTTATTGACCAACTGTCTAACGTATCATTTCAGGAAACTTTCTCTCCTCTAGTCATACTCTAAACATCATAGGATGTCGATTGACTAAATACTGAATCTTAGGGCAAAAGTTGAAAATTTTTATCTTTCAGAGTCTTTCAATGTATTTGCTTCATCTCATGTAACTCAAGTTTTTTGTGACAAAATAAACTCTCTTTTTTTCGAGGGCTTATTAATATTTGGTTGACAATTGATAGATAATCGCTCGAAATTTATCACCTCGATTACAATGAGACGATTTTCTGTATTTGTTTTTTCACAAGTGGTTTGGTACAATGAGTCAATCAATAAAATATGAAAATATTTCATAGAAGTTTAACTTCAAGTTACATTGTATAAACAGAATCAAACTGCAAGTAAGCTGGAAAAAAATGACCGAACCAGATCAGGTTGAACAAGTTAAGGTCAATATGCAATGTATGCATATTATATTTACCTCAATTTATTATTTTAATCTTGTTGAATTGCGAAATAGCGACAAAAGTAAGTGGAAAATAATCAGATCAAATTAGAATTTTTTTGCATATGTTTTTATACATAATTTCAGGTCTCAGAATTGGACAGTCGATTTGAAGAAAAAACAAGAAGAATTTGAAAATACAAAAAACGAGCATAAAAAGTAAGGAATAATTATTTGATAAACCCAAGAATCTAGCTAATGTGAACTTTTATCTTATATTTCAGAAAGGGACTGAAACTCCGAGCACAGAGTGATCTGTTTATGACAGAAGAATTATTGGAAAGGCATTTTGATTTTAGTATACCTGAAAGCAGACCAAATAAATTGCCACAGGTAGAAAAAGGTAAACAAGCTTCCAAATTATTAAAACGCAAAGCTAAGCCTCAAGATGAGATAACCACGAATTACCTTGAGCTAAGAAGAACTTTGCAATCAAGAAAAAAGTTTGAAGCTTGGAATCTATCGAAAAAGTTTCTGATGAAAAACAAACACAGCAAGAAGAACAGCCCGATCCAGTACCTGTAGCTACAGACGTTTCTATTGACAGAATTGATAACAACACAGATACTGCTACAGAACAAATTTTGAGAATTGACGGGCAGAAAAAACAAGAAAAAGAAGATGAAGGAGAAGAAGATGCAGAAAAAGAAACTAAAAAAGTCAGTTGTAAGTATCAGTTCATAACTACAAGTACTTGTGAGACTAATTTAACATTTTTGTCTTTTTTCAGTGAAATTATGTATCAATGTCCTTACTCTCCATGCAAATACAAGGTGAAAGCGTCAGAGAAGCGACGTATGAATTATCCTTTAAACGCTGCCAGAAGAAAGGACAAAAAAGGAGTTTCAAAACTTTGCCCTCCAGCTTGTGAAGCTCGACTAAAACTAGATTCGCAAAGGTCAGATGGCAGGTGGTGGAAGTCACAAGAACCACTTAAAGAGATACGCGTGAGAATAAAATACAATGCTGAAGAGACAAAGCTGAAAAAGATTTATGAACGTAGGCAGTTAAAATTATTGATATTCATTTATTGTTCTGATTTTATTTATATTTTAATAAAGAATGAAAGAATTCATCGAATTCATAATTATTTTTATATTTTGTTCTAAACTCAGCAAAAGCTTCTTCTTCCTAGCTTATGTGAATTTTACTAAAGTGCGACATTGAATTGTTATTTCAGCAACAGTTAGGCTCTTCTCATGAAATTTAGCGATTGAAAGCCGATTTATCAAACAATTCGTTTCTTCAAAACAACCCTGCACCTCAGTATGTGTCAGTCTGAGGTTATCCTGAGGTTGCGAGTCAGTTCGATATTGTATCAAATCCTAAACAGATAGGGAATACATGGGACTGTTGCTAGGATTATGCAGTCAGCTTTAATTTGCCTAAGCCACTAAGTAACTCTCAGCAACAGAAACGAAACACGATTAATAATTCAATTTAGCGATTTAAAGCTGAAATTGACTATGATTGAATAATGTAGCACACTATACCGAATTATCTGTTTCTCGAAAAACAATACTAAGATAAAGATAAGATTATAAGGAAAAAATAGGGAATTAATGATCATGAAGATTTGTTTGTTGCTGAATGTTTTTTTAATGATTTATCGTTGTTTTTTTCAAAAAAAGTTGATTCTTCCTAATCGGATAGATTGCTGAAGTTGTAGGGTGGATTGATGCTTGGAGCGCATTATATTTTAGTCTGCGATAGACATGTAGACTGTCTTCAGTCACTTTATCCTGTAAGTCTTCATGAGGTTTATAAATTTTACAATTATTGACATCGTAGAGGCCGGTTGAAGTTCTGAATGTCAAAAAAGTATAGTATCCGGTAACGCTGTCCCCTTCTTCATACTTATGATACTGGTCGCCATAATCTATCCCTTTTTCGCTCTTATAACATGTTATAGAACTTGTATTAACAGTTCGCGTGTAGTAAATTGGAAAACCATGATGCCTCAGGTTAATCACATCAGGTATGTCAAAGCGATCACGTTGCCTGTGATCAACATTGAAAGCAAGAACTTCAGGAACATGGTTTAGAGTTGTATTTGTGGCATCTCGTACGTAACCATTACATTGAATACCATGCACTAAAGCTCGACAATGCAGTTGCTGAGCTTTGATGGTTGCTTGCAGGTTGTGCAGCACCTCTTGGAATGAAACATCTATGGGCAAAGCTAGAACTAGAATTCTGTAGCTTACACTCTCAACCTTTTTGTTGCAAGAATCGCAGACTGTAGTGCAGTTCAATTGTAAAAAAAGTCATCTATCCATCCTGGATGCTCGCTTGTAAGCTTTGTCAAAATTTGACGATATACTTTATCCACTAAGCCTCCTGGGTTTCCATAATCCGAATCGCAAAAATCACGCATTTGCACACATAAATTTGCAATATGCAAATCGTCCAGACCAAGATCATCTTGATTACTAGTGTATGGTGTGAAAATCAAGGGAGCTTGTGCCAATCTTTCAGCGCGGGAGTTCACATTTTCTAACCTAAGTCTTCCTTTGACTGATACCTTGTAATATTTGTTGTGAATCTGGTATAGCAATTTTGTCCAGAGATATCTGCCATCAACTGCCTCTGTTGCACCCAAATCGCCAGAATTCGCTCTCTTTGTTATCTCCTCATGGATCAGATGTAGCCGGTTAACAAAGGGGTATAAATGCAGGAGACTTGTTAAGGCCGCTATCAAATAGCATGACCCACGAATATTCGGAAAACTTAATATGTAAGGAGGCTAAAGCAATGAAAAAATATTCTTCATTACGTTTCGTCAAATAAAAATCACAATAAGGCGATAATTGTTGAATGCAATATGCAAGGCAAGAACGAAGATGTTGGAGGTGAAGCACCATCTTTGTCCCACCGCCATCTTCAACATCTTCGTTCTCGCCTTGCTCCTCTTGACAATCAAAATCTTCATTTGCTTTTGATTTGAATGCATTGAACTATTGATTAGATTATTGAATATGAACTTACCAACAAGAATTCTGGATTGTTGTACTTTAATTTTGCATATAAATGAAAAGAACAAATATTCTTAGCTTGTTTAACATTTCGGCCAACTCCGAAAGCGTGTAACTTTTTGTTGAAAGGTGTGAATTCCATATAGAATAGTCAATAGCTCATGCCATCCTCACACAAGGTAATTTTATACGTTTCCATTCTGGATGTAAATCCAACACATTTATATTAAAATGATGAAAAAACTTGGAGGTACGTCAATAATAAAATCTTTGCATTTCAAATTATTTTTTGGGTAATTCATAATTATCTTGGTAAAAGTTTCTTAAAGTTAGCTTGGATACAAATAAAGCAAGGAACCTTTTGGCGCTAACTATAATACAAATGATATGAATGTTGTAAAAATTGCTTAAATTTACTTTTCAACTGCCAAATCGTACTCAGTCATTTGGAATAGACTGAGAACGTGAGAATTCTTTTAACGTGCAGAAACTAAGGCCTCAGGTCTCAGGCCTGAGTGAAATGATGCATCAAACTTAATCATTGATGCATATTTTATTGATAGTTTGCTTGAATATTTTTTCTGTTTAAATAAATAAATGCTTTGGACGTGAAAAATACAGAAAAAATTAAATAAAACTTATTACTTTTTCTTCCATTGCATTTGACTGTCATCCTCAGGTTGTTCTCAGGTCTGAGAACAAACTGAGGATGACAGTCATGGAAAACGAGGGACAATTTTTTTGACTTCAACACAATACTCTATTGAAATGAATATTTTTTCTGTTTAAATAACATTGAATAATGATGATACACTTGTTCGGATAAATTTAATTGAGTTAGGTTTAATTTTGTATCAAAATTTTCATTTAAAATCTATCTTCTACATACTAATACATTTGTCAAGTTTTTTCTTGTGTAACTTTAAATATCTAAGAAAAGTGCTGAGCCGAGAAATTTATGATTTTGTTTAACAGGTGATTTCGATTTTGTCAATAATGAACTCAAAAATATAATAGCATAATATTGTTATAATTTGAATAGTATAAGTAAACATTTTTTTAAAATCAAATAAAGATTCATTTGTGTGACCACAATGCTTTTGACAAATTATTTGAATTTAGTATCTTGAGATCTTTCAATATCAAAATGAAGGTAATGGTTATAAAGCCTGATGATTAACTCATAGTAAGGCCTTTCATTTTGTGAGTAACATGACTTGAACCGGATTCATGTTTTGCTGACCAAATGTGTAAAAGGGAGTTTATTGGAGGAATGTTGTTCAACTAATACACTTACAATTGTACTTACTATCATTGCCGCAAGAATACCGATTCCGTTAGTTTTCATATTTATTTACAAATTAACAAAAACTTGATAACAATTTGCTCCATTAGTTGACTAATTATATAAATCTTAACTTTACTCAATAAAAATGAAGTTACATTCACCAAGTTGTTTCATTTATTTTTTATGTCTTTTGTGCCAAACTAACCTTTTATTAGTTTCGTCGCTTCCTCTACAAGCCACATCGACATTATCAACTTTACTAACAAAAGTGAACTCGTCGTTGCCAGATAATAATAACACAACTGAATGGTCAAGAACTGATAAAGTTGAACCTCGGGGTGGGTTTGCTTGTTTTTTCTGTTTCGAATATGGTGAGTTGATATTAATATGAGTATACTGCTCTTATTGACCAAATAATTAACTGTCTAACGTATTATTTCAGAGAAACTATCTCTACCCGGGAAATTTTCATACTTTGTTTTTGAGCAAGTTATAAAAGCCAGTAATTCCATATTGAGAAGTGTTGCACGTCCTTTAATTTGGTCAACTGATAAATTGTTCAATGGTTTGGAAGCAATACAGAGGAAAAAAAATCAGAATAGCGAAGATCAAATGTAAACTGAGTGTAAACTGTCAACTTGATAGTGCCTTTGAACCTTTGGAGTGTAAATTATGATCTTATTTATTAAATATTTGCTTTTATTCTGTAATGAATAAAGTTACTTGTATCTTGTTATTTTTGACACTGATTTTTGAACAGGAATTTTCATTGTTTCACATATTAAATGTAAACCTTTTGCAAAAGCGAACCGGATTTGTGTTTTGCTGACCAAATGTGCATTTGAAAGAGTGTCCTTTTTGATGGAAATTTGTTCAACTAATACTTGGTATCATTACCAATACCGTCAGACTAGTTTGGATATTCATTCATTTCAAATTGAAATACAAATCATAACATTGTCAAACAGATTGTACCCATTAAATAAACTAATACTTGAATCAGTATTTCATTTGAATCTTGTCTTTGCCCAACAAAAAGGAGTTACTTTTCTGTCAAATTAAATCGATCTCAATCGATAATTAACTCAATAAGAATTGAATTTATTGATGAACTCAAAATCTTCATCTTTCAATGAAAATTTGAGGTGAGAGGTTTGGACTCTGGTGAGTGAATCTTAAAAGTCAGGTTATATTTATAACGTGAAAGGGAACCGGATTTGAGTTCAGATTCATCTTCATGTGTTCAACTTACAGTTATTATCAAACAACCAACTAAAACATGTTAATACCTCAGCAAATAAGTATTATAACTATTTTGATGTTATGCCATTGTACTTTAATTGTTTGGTCTGGTTCGTTAACACGATCTGTGTCATCAGAACCAACTTCATCAAATGTTATTAAAACGTATAACTTTGTTACGTTGGTTGATTCAAAGGCTAAACCCATCAAAGTATCGCAACTCATTGAAGCCCGATTGTTACGTTCATCAAAACGTGAAGTTTCATTTTGGAAAGTCATGGAGCATTTACGGGATGGTAAGTACAATTAAATCCCTGTTCCAAAAGTCCATCGCAACCCTTTACTTACTCACAGCTTAATATTTCTTGACTTTATTTTAAGGAGCTGTGTAACAATGAAGTTTGAACAAACTTATTCCAATAAAAATATTTATATTTTCAGGAGTTAAGACGTTGCTCAATGTTCCATTAATGTTTGCATTGTCTTTATTGAGATCAGGACAAATCGTTGACGATGTTCTTAAGCAAAATCCACTGAAACTAGAAGCGATGGACTACTTTCTTTTACGTTTGGGCAAGTATTTGAAAAACAGAAATGCAAACAATTCTTAGTGCGATCTGTAGATAATAACACGATCGAAATGAAATTTACTCAATGAGACTATTTTGCTTCTGGTACCAATCAAAATCAATCAATTTTCTCAGTGCCTATTGTGCAGTCAAAATACAAGACTGGCCACTATTGAAATGTAATAGTTATCCGACCAATAAGATCATCGGTGAACAGTAAATGAAATATTCAAATTAACACCGATTCAGCAGTGATTTAACTTTTCATTGTTTCACATTTTCACATGTTAATAAAATCTATTTAATGTCTGATGAAATTGTTATTAAACTAAAGTCTTTTTGAAAATTATTAAATTCAATAAAAGTTGTACTTATTCATTGAGTCATCCCATCTTTCAATGATTTTTGTAAAATTTGCAGCCTGGTGAGGGCATAATGAAGTCAGGTTATATTTTGTAAATACAAGATGATTGGAACCGGATTTGGCTACTCGAATGTGTATTTGAAAGAGAGTCCTTTTTGATGGAAAGCTATTCAACTATCACTTGTTATCCTTGTTGCAAGAAATGCCAGATTCCGTTAAATATGTTCATATTATTTATTTGGAAACAAAATAAAAATCTTAACATTACCAAACATTTTTATAAGTTCAAATCGACTAATTATATAAATCTTAACTTTGCTCAACAAAAATGAAGTTACATTCACCAAGTTGTTTCATTTATTTTTTGTCTTTTGTGCCAAAGTAACCTTTTATTTGTTTCATCGATTCCTCTACAAGTTACATCCACATTTATCCACCAACTTTATTAACAAATGTGAACTCATCGATTCCACATAATTTTAATACAACTGAATGGTCAAGAACTGATAAAGTTGAACCTCGAGGTGGGATTCCTTGTGAATCATTCTGTTTCAAGTATGGTGAGTTGATATTAATATGAGTATACTGCTCTGCTAGAGCAGTGCTCTTATTGACCAGATAATTAACTGTCTAACATATCATTTCAGAGAATCTTTCTCTTCCCTGGAAATTTTTTTACTTTGTTTTTGAGCAAGCTATCAAAGCCCGTGGCACGGTAATTGAAACTGCATTCGTACCTTTCATTTGGTCTACTGATAAATTGTTCAATGGTTTGGAAAAAATGCCTGAAGTTCGTGGTAACATAACAAGAAGTATGGCAAAGACCAAATGTAAACTCAATTTAAACTGTGAACTTGATAGTGCTGATGATCCTGTGTAGAGTAAATTATGATCTAACATTATTTCAGAGAGTCATACTCTAAACATCATAGGATGTCGATTGACTAAATACTGAATCTCAGGGCAAAAGTTGACAATTTTTATCTTTCAAAGTCAACCAATGTATTTGCTTCATCTCATGTAACTCAAGCTTTTTGTGACGAAATAAACTCTCGTTTTTAGAAGGCCTGTTGATTGATTGACAATTTATCTCCTCTATTACAATGTTAAGATTTTCTTGATTTGTTTTTTACACAATGATTTGATACAATGAGTTAATCAATAAAATAGGAAAATATTTAATAGAATTTAAGTTTGACTTCAAGTTACATTGTATAACCAGAATAAAACGGCAAGTAAGCTGACAAAAAGACTGAACCAGATCAGGTTGAACAAGTTAAGGTCAATATTTAGTGGCAATGTTACTCAATAGGCTTTTATAGTAGGCAAGTAAGAAGCATCACTCTTCATCCGTTTAGATCCATTTTCATGTGTTCAACTTACAGTTATACTCAAACAACCAACAATGTTGATACCTCAGCAAATAAGCATTATAACTGTTCTGTTTTTATCCCATTGTACTTTTATAGCTTGGTCTGTTTCGTTAACACGATCTGTATCATCAGAATCAAGTTCATCAAATGTTAATAAAACAGCTCCATTTGTTATTTTGATTGATTCAAAGGCCGAAAATATCAGCGAATCCCAACCGAAAGAAGCCCGAATGTTTTCTTTATCTTTTAAAGGTAAGTATGATTAAGTTTCAGTTTCAAAACTCATGTGAAGTCCTATTTTCGTATTACTTTACAACTTATAATATTTATTATCTCGAAACTGTTCAACAAATAAAATTAAGCTTTTAAAATGTATGTTTTCCTACAGTTTTTAAATCGATTGATGATGCATTTGTGTTGGTGCAAAATGTGGTTCTCTTTCCCAAAAGACGCAAGTATACTAAAGTTTTATTTTCGAATGTCGATCGATACTTGTTGTACCCACATTACTCAACGAATTCACAATATTCGTTTAAATATTCTAATATACATAATTTAATAAACTTTATATTTTATATTTTAGTTCTTGAGATGGCTAAAGTTTTATCGCTCTTGACCAAACCAGGGCTCATCATGGATAAAGTTATTGAGAAGAACCCATTGCGTCCAGGTCCAATCAAATACTTTGGTCAGCGTGCTGGTCAAGAATTGCACTCACTGAAAAAGGCACTGACATTGCAAATATCAAGTATCCTTAGTTAAATCGTTGAATGAAAGCAATATGAAAGAAAGGAAATTGTATCATTGAAACTTTACTTCAATTACTTCGAAATCGCGAGTCTGATCATGAATACACGATATGTAATGATTTAACAAACTTTCATCAGTTTTTAAAATGGTTCAACACAGACATAATCGATGAAAAAATGATTGATTAAGGTCTTTTCTCACAGAAATGCTAACTTAAATCCTTTCTGATTGAACGCCTGAAACAATTGTTTGTACTTTTCATTGCTTCAGATTTTCGAATGTAAACTTTTTTATTCATCAATAAAGACACATTTGGTATAAAAGTAACTTACCTATTTCTTGTTAAATTAACTCGAATAATTTTCATTTACGCTCTTGAAATGTTTCGTCTTTGGCATGCGGAAGACAAAGTCGAACATTTATTAGTAAATAAAAAGTCAGTTCAAATTTTGTCCATAACATAATCTAAACCGGATTTGTTGCTTAACTGGCCTAATGTGTCTTCAAAGGTGAGTCCTCAAAGATAAGTTAGCTAGTTATCAGTTAGCTTGAATCATCCCTTCATTCAACAAAAATGAAGTTACATTCATCAAGTTGTTTCATTTATTTTTTGTGTCTTTTGTGCAAAAGTAACCTTTCATTCGTTTCATCGCTTCCTCTACAAGTCACATCGACTTTACCAACTTTAGTAACAAATGTGAAATCGTCGATGCAACATAATTTTAACACAACTAAATGGCCAAGAATCGACAAAGTTGAACCTCGAGGTGGGATTCCTTGTTGGTTCTGTTTAGAGTATGGTAAGTCTATATTCTGAAAACTATCATGAGTATATTGTTCTCATCGACTTGGCAATTAACTGTTTCGTCTTTTGTATATCATAACAGGTGAACTTTCATTTCCCTGGAGATGTTTTTGGGATGTTTTTGAGAAAGTCATCAAAGCCCGTAATTCCGTGGTGGGAACTATTTCACGTCCTTTCTATTGGTCAACTGATACATTTTTCAATGGTTTGGAAACAATAGGTGCAAATGCTTCAAGACTCTTCCACAAAACAAGGAAAATGTTCAAGTCTAAATGTGAATTAGACTCCAGCTGTGAACTTGATTAACATTTGAGCAAATTATATTCTTAATTTTTATGCTGAGATTGTTCGATTAATTCCCATAGTTCATTTTTGATTGTAAATTTGCAATGAATTTACAGTAAAAACTAAACTATTTTGTTCGATAAATCATGCTTTAATTTATTAATTTACTTCTTACCCTCGAAAAGTATTATAAGTAGCTTGGTAGGAATCCTTTTAAACTTAATACGACTTCGAGGAAAATGTTCTGTTCTCCATTTTTATGTATTAATTGCACGATGGAACGGATATTTGACGGAAATGAGAACTAAATTTGACTTTAAGTTAGAATCGGAACTAAAGTTCAAATAAGCTGACAAAAATGACCGAACCAGATCAGGTTGAACAAGTTATGGTCATATTTAGTGGCAATGTTACTCAATAATCAATAGGTTTTTATAGTAGAGGCTTTTTGGGGTGCTGTTGCGCAAGTCTTCAAAGCCCGTAATTTCGTAGTTGGAACAATTTCACGTCCTCTTAATTGGTTAACTCATAAATTTTTCCTTGGTTTGGAAACAATATATGCACTTGGTTTGCGACTGGTCCATAAAACAAGGGAAACTTTCAAGTCTAAATGTGAACAAGACTCGAGCTGTGAACTTGATTAACCTTTGGAGTCGAATGAAATTTCCATTTCGAGCTGAGAACGTTTGATTAATTTCCATAGTGAAGTTTATTTTTGAGTTGGAATTTAAAATTAAATGCAAATTAAAAACTTAACATTTCGTCCGATAAATCATGCTTCAAAGTCATTAAATCTACCTCTTACAATCTTTTTTCAATCTATACATCTATACATCTATATACAATATATAAAGTCAAAACATGAAATTTTTGCGTAAAGATTGGGGCCAAACTAAAAGGATTCTAAAGAAATTTTTTTCACAGACTGAAAGTCATGATTAAACTACATCCACGAAAAATAGTCTGAACTTAATCGGAATTCAGGTACCTGAGAAATAAGCGTTTAAACAGGGTAGAGGAAAAAATGCAGAATCCGTATCTTTTACCATTGACTTTGGGGGAAAAATTTTTGGTTATTCAGGTTGATGGTTTATTGTTAAAATTAGAAGGATATGTAAAACCATTTTTTGAGTAAAGCGTTAGGTAAATAATATGTTGCCTCAAATGTTGAACCAAATTTTATTTTATTTTTTCTCGACAATGGTTTTCATCAATAAGGACAATGTCCAAAAACTTTGATTTCACCGTTAAGAGTTGAGACTTAGTGAGTTCTTAGGGGTATAAAAACTGAGTCTATCAGTGCTATTGAAAATTTGTTTGAGCCGCCAGTTTTCGATAAAATTGCGGTCAAAGTTGAGGCTTCGATCGCCTTTATTTCAATAATAGTTTTCCTACCGAATTCACCAGTTTTTCCGTTTGAAAAAGTCGGTTTTTAAGCCGGATCAAGAAAAGGTTTGAGGCAGTCAAGTTAATCTTTCAGTTTCCATTGCTCTTAACCTTTTTTTCGAAAGAAATGATCTGAGTTTCGACTCATTTTACCAGAACCTTGTTTGTCAGTGTTCTGTGAAGTTTAGTTTGTTTGTTTCAATTGATTCAGTTTTCATCATGTCAACCCAAAATACACCCAGTCGTCAATACAAAAAAATTTCATCTGATGTTCGAGCTTTAATTATAAGAGCTTATGAAAGTGGAAGATAAAATGAAAATATTGCTGAAGAATACGCAATCAATGTCAACACAATCAAGTCCATCATCTCTAGATATAAAAAATTTGGTGATGCAATCAGACCAAGAGGAATGAGACCAAGGAAACTCAATGAACAACAAATTCAAGCGATAAAAGATTACGTAGATGGTGACTGTCGCCACACTTTGGAGGAAATAAAGGATTTTATTGACGAGAAATTTGCAATCAAAGTTGGAATTACAACTGTTCATCGTTACCTTTGTGACCTACATTATTCAATGAAACGGATTTCAGTTGTTGCAGTTCGACGAAATTGCGAAGGTACAATCAACAAACGATACAACTATGCGTTGAAATATATTGAGATTGATAGGAACCGTGAAAATGTCTTTTTCATTGATGAATGTGGTGTAAGTGTTCACTGTCGGACTAATTATGGAAGATCTCCTAAAGGACTGCCTGCAAATATAACAGTGAGAGCAGTTAGAGGTAAAAATTTCTCAATTAATGCAGCTATCAGATACAATGAATCATTTGATATTTATCAACCACATTCATTTGATACATCTTCTTTTGTTAATTATATTCGATCATTTACTGATAAGTTCATGGCAAATGGAATCAAGAAAGCTTATTTAGTGATGGACAATGTTAGGTTCCATCATGCTACTGAACTTACTCAGTTAATTGATCAAACTGATCATGAATTAGTTTTCCTTCCACCTTATTCTCCATTTCTCAACCCTATTGAAAATATGTTCAGTCAACTGAAACACTATGTAAAAAGATTTAAACCATCAACTGCCGATGAGGTTTCTCTTGGTGTTCAAATTGCATCTGAAATGATATCATCAGAAGATTGCAATGATTACCATAAAAACATGATGAAATACATTCCACTTTGTATTCAGAAAATTGTTATTGAAAATTAAAGTACTCAGATCTTTTCTTTCGAAAAAAAGGTCAAGAGCAATGGAAACTGAAAGATTAACTTGACTGCTTTAAACCTTTTCTTGATCAGGCTTAAAAACCGATTTTTTTAAAGGGAAAACTGGTGAATTCGGTAGGAAAACTCTGTAAAATCAGATTTTTTCATGAAACTCATTTTCTTGGTGTACTTTTTTCTGATTAACCAAAAAATGCAGCTATTTTCAATGAAAAATTCTGTATTCAGATCCGTAGTAAGTAGGGGATATTGATAACTTAAGGGGAGGTCTTAACTCGCGCATGCCAAGCTGGTAAAGGGAAAGAAAAAGGGGAAATAAACAAAACAACAACTAAAGATAGAAATACTTTATTGAATATATTTTTTCAAGACAAAATCATATTTCTTTACAATTTTAAGTTTATCTTAACCAGCCATAATTTCGATAGCTTTTTTAAGGTTGTTTATAACGCAGATTCTTTCACCAAGTTTCTGCGTTCCACTGGCTATACCAGCATATCTGATATTCAAATTTTTGGCAATGATTTTTTCGATACTGCCAGGGCTTACTTCTAGGGGTACCAAAGGATCATACACCGTCATATGATATGAGGTATCGCGGTATAATGACCAAACGAGAGTGTGCATTATCATTTTTTATACCATTGAAGCTGGCTGTTATAACCAATAGCTTCTCGCCAATCTTCGCACATTTGCGGGCTTCTCGCACCACAGTTGAGGGTGTACAATGCATGGACAGACGAGGGTCGCCAGTCGCAGCACCATATATTCTTGACATTTTCAAGTTAGTACAGCTGCAATATTTTTTCAGCATAGAAAACTTTGAATTACTTTTAATGACAGTTTCCTCATCGACAAAAAACTTGCATAAAAGAGTGAACACAGCATTAAAATAAACTGCATCAGAGTAAATGCCTCTGCCCTTTTCAATTGATTTGAACTTATTCAAAAGAGAAGGTGTATTGACAGGGGTAACACTTGTTCAATATAACTTCAAAAAATGTTTTTTTTTCTGTATTTCTCTGTTTTAATAAATCAATGAAACTGATAAATAACGGAAATGAGAACTAAATTTGACTTTAAGTTAGAATCGGAACTAAAGTTCAAATAAGCTGAAAAAATGACCGAACCAGATCAGGTTGAACAAGTTAAGGTCAATATTTAGTGGCAATGTTACTCAATAATCAATAGGCTTTTATAGTAGTCAAGTAAGAAGCATCACTCTTGTTTCGTTTAGATTCATCTTCATGTGTTCAACTTACAGTTATTATCAAACAACCAACAATGTTGATATCTCAGCAAATAATTTTTATAACTGTTATGATGCTATGCCATTGTACTTTAATCGTTTGGTCTGGCTCGCTAACACGATCTGTACCATCAGAATCAACTTCATCAAATGTTAATAAAACAGATAAATTTGTCACTTTGGTTGATCCAAAGGCCAATGTATCTCAACTCAGTGAAGCCCGATTGTTACATTCATTTTCACCAAAAGTTGAAACATCAGTTATGAATGTCATAGGGCAAATTATGCCTGGTAAGTACCATGAAATCTATGTTCCAAAAGTCTATCGCAATCCTTTTTTACTAGTGCATAACATAGCTTAATGTATTTCTTGACTTTATTTTAAGAGGCTGTGTATCAAATGAAGTTTGAATAAACTTATTCTAATGAAAATACTTATATTTCAGGACTTTACATGTTGATCAATATTCCGAGGTTTTTATGGTCTTTATTGACTCCAGTACAAATCATTGAAGAGGTTCTTAAGAATAATCAACCGAACCTAAATGCAATCGACTATTTTGGCGCACGTTTGGACATGTATTTGAAAAACAGAAATGCAAACAATTCTTAGTGCGATCTGTAGATAATAACATGATCTAAATGAAATTTACTCAATGAGACTATTTTTGCGTCTGATACCAATTAAAATCAATCAATTTTCTCAGTGCTATTGTGCAGTCGAAATACAAAACTATAGAAATGTAATAATTTTCAGATAATCGATCAACAGTCAGCAAAATAATCAAATTAACACCGATTCTGCAGTGACTCAACTTTTCATTGTTTCACATTTTCACATGTTAATAAAATCTATTTGCTGTCTGATGAAACTGTTATTAAACTAACGAATTATATGTCTTTTTGAATAACTAAATAAAAATTGTACTTATTCATTAATCTTCCCATCTTTCAATGATTTTTGTTTAATTTTTAGCCTGGTGAGTGAACCTTAAAAGTCAAGTTATATTTTGTGAATAACATGATCGGAACCGGATTAGTGTTTTGCTGACCAAATAAAATCTATTTGAAAGAGAGTCCTCTTTGATGGAAACCTATTTTACTGTCACTTGTTATCCGTATAGCTTCATCAAACTTTTTGATAATACATTCGAATCGACAAATCAGTTTATATGAATCTTCCCTTTACTCAACAAAAATGAAGTTACATTCACCAAGTCGTTTCATTTGTTTTTTGTGTCTTTTGTGCCAAAGTAACCTTTTATTTGTTTCATCGCTTCCTCTACAAGTTACATCGACTTTACCAACTTTACTAACAAATGTGAACTCGTCGACATCAGATAATAATAACATAACTGAATGGTCAAGAAATGATAAAGTTGAACCCCGATTTTTTCCTTGCATTTTCTGTTTCCAGTATGGTGAGTTGATATTAATATGAGTATGTTGCTCTTATTGACCAGAGAATTAACTGGCTAACATATCATTTCAGAGAATCTTTCTCTTCCCTGGAAATTTTTTTACTTTGTTTTTGAGCAAGCTATCAAAGCCCGTAACACGGTGATTGAAACTGCATCCATACCTTTCATTTGGTCAACTGATAAATTGTTCAATGGTTTGGAAAAAATGCCTGAAGTTCGTGGTAACATAACAAGAAGTATGGCAAAGACCAAATGTAAACTCAATTTAAACTGTGAACTTGATAGTGCTTATGATCCTTTGTAGTGTAAATTATGATTTAATTATTAAATTTTTACTTTTATTCTGTAATGAATATAATTTATTGTTGTATGCGCAGTTCTCTGAAGTTAAAGGTCATCAATAAAGGTGGTGTAGAAAAAACCGGTCAAGGAATCGCGCATCGGAAATATAATAATATTTTATATTTGATTGTTTCAAATTTTCTGTTTGTTCATTTTCCATTCAATCACACAAACCATTCCATTTCTTACTAGTTCAAAAATTTGATTTTCTTAAGTTCTAACTCAAACGACAATATCCAAATCGATCTTATGTTGAAGAATCATACTCTACTCATCATGTCGATTGATAAAATTCTGAATCTCATGCCAAAAGTGCAAAATTTTAGTTTCCAAAATCAACCTCTGTCTCATTTATTATAACTCAAGTTTTTTGACGCCATAAACTCTCATTTTTCGAAGGCACATTATTTCTCGACTGGCAAGTGATAGATGATCGCTTGATTTATAACCTCGATTACAATGTTATGATTTTTGGTAATTTTTTTAACAGCGGTTAAATGATTTAATCAATGAAATAGAAAAATATTTCATATAATTTAAGTTTGACTTCAAGTTAGAATCGGAATGAAACGTTAAATAAGCTGGAAAAATGACCGAACCAGATCAGGTTGAACAAGTTAATGTCAATATTTAGTGGCAATGTTACAAAATAACCAATAGGCTTTCATAGTAGGCAAGTGAGAAGCATCACTCTTCTTCCGTTTAGATCCAACTTCATTTTCTGGTCAACTTACAGTTATTATCAATCAACCAGATATGTTTGATATCACCGAGAACAAGTATTATAAGTATTATGATTTTATGCCATTGTATTCTAATTGTTTGGTCTGGTTCGTTAACACGATCTGTATCACTCGAACCAACTCTATCAAATGTTAATAAAACAAATAAATTTGTTACTTTGGTTGATTCAAAGACCAAAAATATCGTTGCATCCCAATCGAAAGAAGCCCGAACATTTTCTTCATCACTCGAATGTAAGTATGCTCAAGTTCAAAACTCAAGTTAAATCCAATTTCTCATTACTTTAAAAAACTTATATTTATTGACTCGAAACTGTTTAACAAATGAAATTAAACTTTCAAAATGTATGTTTTCCTACAGTTTTACAATCGGTTGATGATGCATACAATTCCGTGAAAAATGTGGTGCTCGCTCCCCTAGAACGCAAGTATACTAAAGTTTTAGTTTTGAGCGTCTATCGATAATTGTTGTACACACATTACTCAACGAATTCACAATATTCGTTTAAATATTCTAATATACATAATTTTATAAACTTCTATATTCTTCTTATATTTTATTTTTTTAGTTCTTAGGGGCGCTTTTGTTTTATGGCACTTCAGTGATCCAGGGCTCATCATTCATCATCTTATTAAGGAGAACCCATTGAGTCCAGGTCCAATCAAATACTTTGGTCAGCGTGCTGGTCAAGCTTGGAAAAACATTGCAAATATTAACAATCCCTAGTTCAACCATTGAATGAAAACAAAATGAAACAAATGGTTTTGTATTATTAGTACGTCAGACTCGAGATTTCGAAGTAATCGAGAATCTAATCAGGCATACACGAAAGGAGGATGTCAAATTCAATAGGGAAAATTGCCTGAACTCAAACAATTTTTTATAAATTTTTCTAATGTATTTTTTTATGCTGATTTTGAAAATCTAAATTATTTTTTGATCCGAGGTACCGTTCGTAAGATATTCACGAAAAAAACAAAGAAAATTCATGGTAGAGAAATAATGAAACTTGATGACGAAAAAGCAGAATTTCATGATGAAAGATTGTTTATATACTAAAAAAGCAATGCTGATTCCATATATGAACTTATTTTTAATCTAAAAGTACGCAAAACTAGTCAATTATTGGAAAAACTGTATTAGGTGTAGTTTGGACTTTTTTAGTTCATCTTGTAGATCGCGGCGCACCATGAAACTTCATCAGGGTATATAATAAGCAATGCTGATTTCAAATCTGAAATAAGTTTGAATCTAAAATGGGGCAAAACTAGTCATTTATTGGAAAAACTGTATTAGTTGTAGTTAAGACTTATTTTGCGCTAACAAAATCGAAAAATTATTTCGGATATACGACCATCATTGCTTATTATGTATATAATTGAAATTTCATGAAGAGCAGAGATTTAAACAAGGGAAGCTTAACTTAAGCTTAGCATTGCTTATTATATACCCTGATGAAGTTTCATGGTGCGCCGCGATCTACAAGATCAACATAAAAAGTCCAAACTACACCTAATACAGTTTTTCCAATAATTGACTAGTTTTGCGTACTTTTAGATTAAAAATAAGTTCATATATGGAATCAGCATTGCTTTTTTAGTATATAAACAATCTTTTATCATGAAATTCTGCTTTTTCGTCATCAAGTTTCATTATTTCTCTACCATGAATTTCTTTGTTTTTTTTAGTGAATATCTTACGAACGGTACCTCGGATCAAAAAATGATTTAGATTTTCAAAATCAGCATAAAAAAATACATTAGAAAAAATACGCCCTGAAGTGTTCTGAAAATAGGCAACTTTTGACATCCTCCTTTAAGGATTTAACAAACTTTTATCAATTTTAAAATGACTAAAAACATCCATAATGGATGCAAAAACTTATTGATTAATGTCTCACAAAAATATTAATAATTTAAATCGAAAATCAACTCTGATTGAATCGATTGCACGGACCATTTAAGCTTTTCATAGCTTCAGATTTTGAATGTAATTTTTTTTAAATATCAATAAAGACACATTTGGTATAAAGCTAATATTTTTTATAAATTAACTCGAATGATATTGGTTTACGATCTTGAAAAGTCTCATCTTTACCATGGGTAAGACACGGTCGCAAATTTTTTAGCAAATGCGAAGCCAGGTCAAATTTTGTTAATAACATGATATGAACAGGATTTCTTGTTTAACTGGCCTGTTTTGTCTTCAAAGTGATACTTGCTATTCTTGAAGCAAAATGAGTTAGTTTTCCAATTTATTTAAAAATGATACAAAAACCTTAAATTTACAAAAATTTCAATCATTAAATTCAACTGATTATTCAACTTAAATCTTCACTTTACTCAACAAAAATGAAGTTACATTCACCAAGTTGTTTCGTTTATTTTTTGTGCCAAAGACACATTGCACTTGTTTTATCAATTACTCTGCAAATTACATCGACATTACCAACTTTAGTAACAAATGTGAACAAATCAACTTGAAAAAGTCGCCAAATAAATATCTTATTTTTTATTCGCTTCCAAAACGCAGAATATTACAACGTATCGCACGACAACGTACAACTAACTTACCGCACACTCTACGAGACTGCCAATTCTATCTTTTACGTGTACAGAAAGGAACTGGTCAAAATTGGAATAGATGAAAGCTGTCAAATAACTATAAGAGTGAAATCAAATGAAATCAATGGCCCTAAAGTCGATGGCACCTATTTGATTACGATCAAGAAGTTGCAGTCCGGCATTATGATAGAGTTTTGAATTATATGAATTTTCTACTACAAGAATCGCAATATTGCAAATATTAAGAAGCCTTGGTTCAACCATTAAATGAAAATTAAGTTGAAACAATGTCATTGCATTATTGTTGCTTTAGATTCGATTAGATCGAAAATCTAATCATGCATACACGAGATCCAAGGACAATACAAACTTTTACCAATTTTAAAATGACTCAAAAAACCCATAATGGATGAAAAAGTTTATTGATTAATGTCGTAAAAATAATAATTTAAATCGAAAATCATATCCGACTGAACCGCTCGATCAATTGTCTAAGCTCTTTTTAAATTGACTTGAGTGATATTGGTTCACGATCTTGAGAAGTCTCATCTTTCACATGGGTGAGACAAATTCGAAACTTTATTAGCAAATTATAAGCTGCCAGGTCAAATTTTGTGCATAACATGACCTAAACCGGATTTGTTGTTTAACTGGCCTAATGTGTCTTCAAAGGTGAGCCCTCAAAGATACTTGTTATTCTTGCAGCAAAATGCCCAATTCAGTTTTAATTTTATTTGGAAATGATACAAAACCTTAAATTAGCAGAAATTTCAACCATTAAATTCAACTGATTATTTAACTTGAATCTTCATTTTTCTAAAATATTAAAACCACAGCTTAGTTTGCTTGGTCTTCACTTTACTCAACAAAAATGAAGTTGCATTTACAAAGCTGTTACATTTATTTTTTGTCTTTTTTGTGCCTTTTGTGCAAAAGTAACCTTTCATTTGTTTCATCGCTTCCTCTACAAGTCACATCGACTTTACCAACTTCAGTAACAAATGTGAACTCGTCAGTGCAACATAATTTTAACACAACTAAATGGCCAAGAATCGACAAAGTTGAACCTCGAGTTTGGGGTGCTACTTGCTTTTTCTGTGTAGAGTATGGTAAGTGGAAATTTGAAAAATCATCAGTAATATGTTGTTTCTATTGACTAGATAATAAATTTTGCTTGTTCGGAATATCGTAACAGGTAAACTTTCATTCCCCTTGAGGTGTTTTTGGGATGTCGTTGAGAAAGCCATCAAAGCCCGTAATTCCTTGGTGGGAACTGTTTCACGTCCTTTCAATTGGTCAACAGATAAATTTTTCACTGGTTTGGAAACATTATATGGACATGCTTTGAAACTCATCCTCAAAACAAAGAAAATGTTCAAGTCTAAATGTGAACAAGACTCTAGCTGTGAACTTGATTAACTTTGAAGCCAAATTATAATCTTAATCTTTATCATGAAATTGATTAATTGATCCGTTCCCATACTTTATTTTTCTGTTGACATTTATAATGATAAAACTAAACTGTTTTGTTCGATAAATAATGCTTCAACTTATTAAATTTGCTTCTTACCATCTCGATGAGATATAGTACAGGAGATCTCTTTTTCAATTCAATACAACTTCGAGGAAAATGTTCTGTTTTCTGTATTTTTCAGTATTAATGAAAAAATATTGGACAGAAATAAGAACTAAATTGAATTTAAGTTAGGATCGGAACTAAACTTCAAAACAGACAAACTGATAGATAAGACCGAACCAGATCAGGTTGAACAAGTTAAGGTCATTATTTAGTGGCAATGTTACTCAATAATCAATAAACTTTTATAGTAGGCAAGAAGCATCACTCTTCATCCGTTTAGATCCATTTTCATGTGTTCAACTTACAGTTATACTAAAACAACCAACAATGTTGATAACTCAGCAAATAAGCATTATAACTGTTCTGATTTTAGCCCATTGTACTTTCATAGCTTTGTCTGTTTCGTTAACACGATCTGTATCATTAGTACCAACTTCATCAAATGTTAATAAATTTGTTCCTTTGGCTGAATTGAAGTTTAAAAATATCACTCAACCGACTGAAGCTCGAACATTTTCATCCCTAAAAGGTAAGTATGCTTAAGTTTTAGTTTTAAAACTCAAGTGGAATCCTATTTTTCATAATTACTTCTTTATGAAATCATAATGTTTAGTTACTTGTAAACACTGTTTTACAAATAAAATTAAAAATTTTAATTTATTAATATGTTTTGCTACAGAAAACATCTTGATTGATCATGCACGGCAATACGTGAAAGAATTGGTTCACCTTCCCAAAGAACGCAAGTATACTAAAGTTTTAGTTTCAAATGTCTATCGATATTTTTTTAGTACCGAATTACTTAACGAATTGATAATAATCTTCAAATATTCTAAGCAATACTTATAATTAACTAATTTCTATATTTTATTTTTTAGTTGCTCGAGTTGTTTTGTTATTTACCAAACCAGGGCTCATCATTCTTAATGTTATGGAGAAGAACCCAATGCGTCCAGGTCCAATCAAATACTTTGGTAAGCGTCGTGATAAATATTGGCAAAACATTGCAGATATTAACTATCCTTCATTGCATTGAATGCAAACAAGAGGAAACAAATGTAATTGTATTATCAGAACTTTAGACTTGAGACTCCGAAGTAATCGAGAGTCTGATCATGTATACACGAGACTTAGGATTTATTAAACTTTTGCCAGTTTTAAAATGTTTCAAAACAGATTTAACCGATGAAAAATCTATTGGTTTCTTTTCTCACAGAAATAAATCGAAAATGAATTCTGATTGAACCGCTTGAATCAAATGTTTAAGCTTTTCATTTCTTAAGAATTTTGATTGTAATTTTTTTTAAATATTCATAAAAACACATTTGGTATAAAAGCTAAATTTTATTGAATTAACTCGAGTAATTTTAATTTACGATCTTGCAAAGTCTCATGTTTGGTATGGATAAGACAAAGTCGAAACTTTGTAAGTAAATTATTAATTATATAAGCAGGTCAAATTTTGTACATAACATAATCTAAACCGGATTTGTTGTTTAACTGGCCTAATGTGTCTTCAAAGGTGAGTCCTCAAGCATACTTGTTATTCTTGCAGCAAAATGCCCAACTCAGTTTTATATTTATTTGGAAATGATACTAAAACCTTAAATTAACAAAAATTTCAACCATAAAATTCAACAAAATTCATGTAATCAGTTAGCTTGAATCATCCCTTCATTCAACAAAAATGAAGTTACATTCATCAAGTTGTTTCATTTATTTTTTGTGTCTTTTGTGCCAAAGTAACCTTTTATTTGTTTCATCGATTCCTCTACAAGTTACATCGACATTACCAACTTTAGTAACAAATGTGAACTCGTCGACTTCAGATAATTATATTACAACTGAATGGCCAAGAATCGACAAAGTTGAACCTCGAGTTTTTGCTATCGGTTGCATTTTCTGTTTAGAGTATGGTAAGTGGAAATTTGGAAAACCATCAGAGGTATGTTGTTTCTAATTTTGCTTGTTTGGAATATCATAACAGGTGAACTTTCTTTTCCCGCGAGGTGTTTTTGGGATGTCGTTGAGAAGGCCATCAAAGCTCGTAATTCCGTAGTGGGAACTGTTTCACGTCCTTTCAATTGGTCAACAGATAAATTTTTCACTGGTTTGGAAACATTATATGGACATGCTTTGAAACTCATCCTCAAAACAAAGAAAATGTTCAAGTCTAAATGTGAACAAGACTCTAGCTGTGAACTTGATTAACCTACATCTTGATGTATCTAGTAAAATTACAATCTTAATCTTTATCCTGAGATTGATTAATTGATCCGTGATTCCCATAGTTCATTTTCGAGTTGAAATTTAGAATTATAAAACTAAACTATCATTTTGTTTGATAAATAATGCTTCGACTTATTAAATTTTGCTTCTTACCATCTCGATGAGATACAGTACATGAGATCTCTTTTTCAATTCACTTCGAACAAATGTTTTGTTCTCTGCATTTTTTCAGAATTAATGAAAATATATTGGACTGAAATAGGAAATAAATTGACTGCAAGTTAGGATCGGAACTAAACTTCAAAACAGACAAACTGATAGGAAAGACCGAACCGAATCAGGTTGAACAAGTTAAGGTCATTATTTAGTGGCAATGTTACTCAATAATCAATAGGCTTTTATAGTAGGCAAGTAAGAAGCATCACTCTTCATCTGTTCAGATTCATCTTCATGTGTTCAACTTACAGTTAAATTCAAACAACCAACAATGTTGATACCTCAGCAAATAAGCATCATAACTGTTCTGCTTTTAGCCCATTGTACTTTGATAGTTTGGTCTGTTTCGTTAACACGATCTGTATCATCAGAGCCAACTTCATCGAATGTTAATAAAACAGATAAATTTGTTATTTTGATTGATTCAAAGGCCGAAAATAGCGATTTATCTCAACCGACTGAGGCCCGAACGTTCTCTTCATCCCTGATAGGTAAGTATGCTTAAGTTGCAGTCAAAAAACTCAAGTGAACTGATAATATTACTCAATGAAAATGACAAGAAATGAAGTTCCATTTACCAAGTTGTTTCATTTATTTTTTTGTACCCAACTAACCTCCTATTTGTTCAAACGCTTCCTCTACAAGTTACACCGAAATCACCAAAAAATGCTAACTCATCGATCCAAGATAATTATAACAAAACTGAATGGCAAAGAATCGACAAGGTTGAACCTCGATTCTTTCCTTGCCTTCTCTGTTTCAAGTATGGTAAGTTAATATTTTTAAAATTATGAGTATGTTGTTTCTATTGACTAGATAATTAATTAAATGTTGCTTTCTCGGCATATCATTGTAGATACTCAGGCTCTCCCCTGGAGTCTTATTTACCTTGTTTTCCATCAAATAGTCAAAGCCCGTAATACGGTCATTGAATCTATATCCACCCCTTTAATTTGGTCAACTGATAAATTTTTCACTGGTTTGGAAACAATGCATGGAGTGCGAGTAAATTTAACAAGAAGAATGGCAAAGACCAAATGTAAACTAAATTCAAACTGTGAACTCGATAGTTCTTATGATCCTTTGTAGTGTAAATTATGATCTAACTTATTTAATTTTTACTCTTAATCTGCAATCAATAAAAATTTTCCTGTTCAGTTTTGAGTAAAAATGAAATGAAAGCTAATAGCTCTGGTATAAATGCTGGTAACTTTTTATAAATGGTATTGAGCGAATCTTCTCAATAAGCTTTCCATCGATATATGGTTCATTTTATTCTGAATCTTGAGCCGAACCATTTTGGCTATTCTCCTTTTTTATAACCCTGGTGCACTCAGTTTTTATGCCAAAATATTTTTTGCGAACGTTCTTTTGTCAAATTAAATCAACGGTTCGATAACTAACACAAGAGCATTGTATTTATTCATAAACTCAAGATCCAAATTAGGGCCAGCAGGGCCAAATTCCGTTAATAACAGGACCTAAACCGGATTTGTAGTTTGTAATGTAGTCTAAAGTTGAATTGAAAATTTAGAGCCATTCATAGTAAATTATCAATAGGCTTTTGCAGTAAAAGATCTTGACTTTTCTTTCGTTTCTTATAAATCCATCTTTGTGTGTTCAACTTACAGTTATATTCAAACAACCAACTAAAACATGTTGATATCTCAGCAAATAAGTATTATAATTATTCTGATGTTATGCCATTGTACTTCAATTGTTTGGTCTGGTTCGTTAACACGATCTGTAGCATTAGATTTAACTTCATCAAATAAATTACTCCCGTTGGCTTATTCTAATGGTACAAATATCAGTGCATCTCAACTCAGTGAATCTCGATCGTTACGCTCATTTCACTCAAGAGGTAAGTATAATCCAGTTCCAGAATAACCCTAATTTTATAATCCTTATATTCCTTCACATGAGAAACTTATTGATATAATATGCATTGATGTTATATTAAGAAGCTGTGTAACAAATGAAGTTTGGGAAATCTTATTCTAATATAAATATTCATATTTCTCAGGACTCGTGATGTTACTTAAATCAATGTCTATTTTTCCGATATATTTCCTGTCTTTAACGCCTCCAGTGGAAATTCTTAGAGAAGTTCTGCAAGCGAATCCTCCGAAGAAAGATGCAATCGAATACTTTTGGCAACGTTTTGACACATTTTTAAATAACATCAATGAAAACAATCCTTAGTTTGATTCGTGAGAAATAACTCGATCACAATAAAATTTGTTCAATATCTCACCACTACAATTAAAACCAATGTTTATTGTCAAGTCGAAGTACAAGACTATTGAAATGTAATAATTATCCAATTGATAAGATCATGGATCAACAGACACAAGATGAAATAATTAGCTAATGCTGATGTGCAAGTGATTTAACTTTTCATTGTTAATTTTTGCATGTAAAGTCTCATTGATATAAGAATAAAGATGAAACTGTTAACTTACGGAAATTTATTCATTGACTTGCGATGCGATCTTCAACAGCAAATCGGTGTGAAATTTAGAGCCTGGTGAGTGAATCTTGAAGGTAGCGCCAAATTTTTTAACAGGACCTAAACCGGATTTGTAGTTCAGGACTCATGTGCATTTCAAAGTTGAATTGAAAATTTAGTGCCATTAATATTAAACTATCAATAGGCTTTGCAAGCGGCCGTTAAAAGATGTTGACTTTTCTTCGGTGATACAACAATTAGCATCAAACAACCAACTAAAACATGTTGATATCCAAGCAAATAAGTATTATCAGTATTCTGATTCTAGCCGATTGTACTTTGAATGTTTTGTCTGGTTCATTAACACGTTTTGTACCATTAGAATCAAGTTCATCAAATGTCAATAAAACAGATAAATTTTTTACTTTGGTTGATTCAAAGGCCAAAAATGTCAGTGCATCTCAACTCAGCGAGGCCCGATCTTCCTCAGAACGTAAGTATATTTAAGTTTATTTATCAGTTCAAAAGTCAAAAATGCTATTTTTCATCAGCTCATGTCACATAAAAAACGTAAAATAAAGTATTTTATTAGGGGCCACAATAAATCCCGGGCTAGGGTCAGATCATAATGTTTTTTTGAGAACTATGCAATTGAATCTCTTTAGGCATCCATGCAGGCTTCTTATTCAAAAGATTATTGATCTACTCCATTCAGGTACAAATCAGGGGACTTCGAAGCAAAAACGGCTCAAAAACGCTCGTTTTGACCTTCAAGGCCGTTTCCTCTCTTTCCAGTCATAATCATTTCAAATTTAAGAAGAGAGAAATTTTGCTTGGGTGTATACTTGAAGAAATGGGTGGCTGGGAAGCAATGATATAGCCTAAATTTTTTGTTAGAGCGAAGTTTTTGTTAGTTTGATCGAAATCGACTTATGAGTGTTAGTTGACTTATGTAAAGCCTCTGTTGTCGAGAGTTATACAAGGCGATTTAGTCTTGTAATATAGCTTTCATGGTATCATTTGAAAGAATAAACATTGTAGTCGAAGATTTCATTGCAATTGTTCGATTATACTCAATGACCTTTTGGCAAGGCTGAAAAATTCGTATACAGCCGCTTTTCTGAGAGTGACCTGCAAAATGGCTCTCAAAAACTTTTTTGCGCTTCGCGAAAATTTTTTTATGGAGCTGATCTATCATTCAGAGCTTAGGCTATCTGTGGTTATGTCCAAACATAAGTTTGAAATTCTCTTCAATAATCTACAGCCCTTTCTTTGCAAAGACTTTCTCCACTAGTCTGTATTCAGCCGGTTTGGTCGTGACCTTTCCTGTATAAAAAATGGGCCAAAAAATTTCAGAACTTCAAAAGTTCATTTTCCAAACCTATGATACTTCAGCTATGCATATACTATAACGAGATCTGTGTGTGACTTCAATGGCACAGCCAGCCCGGGATTTAATGTGGCCCCTAATAGCATTGAGTTTTAAAAGTAACTAAAAGCCTATCGAAATCCTATTTTGTATTCACTCATAACACATGAAATCTTGTTATTAATGATATTATATAATATTGATTGGTTCTATTTTAAGAAGCTGTGTAACAAATGAAGTTTGAACAAACTAATAACAATAAAAATATCCATATTTTTCAGTGCTCATTGTACTTGGTTTGCCGCTTATTCTCCTGTCTTGGACACCTCCCTTCGAAATCGTTAGAAATGTTCTCAGATACAATCGACCGAGTCTAGATGCGAGCAGGTACCTTGTTGAACGTTTTCAAGTATTTTTGAAAAGGATTAATGAAACCTCAAATTCTTAGTTCATTCTGTGAATAGTAAAATGATCAAAATGTAATTTGTTCAATATTTTGCCACTGCAATTAGAACCAATGTTTATTGTCAAGTCGCAATACAAGACTAATTACTATTGAAATGTAATAATTATCTGACCAACAAGACAATGGATCAACAGACACAAGATGGAATAATCAAGTCAACATTGCTTTTCCCGTGATTCACTTTTCATTGTTTCAAATTTTTACATGTAAACTCTATTCGATGACAAAGTTGTTATTAAAGTATCATCTTGTGTCTTTTTGTAATTAACTCAATAAAAAACGCATTTATACATGGGATTAAGCTCTCCCATCTTCAACATAAAATTGGTATGAAATTTGTGGCTTGTTTATTGAATCTTCAAAGTCAGGAAATATTTTGTAAATAACATGACCTGAACCGGATTTGTGTTTTGCCCAAATGTACATTGAAAGAGAGTCCTTTTTAATGAAAGCTGTTCAACTATCACTTGCTATCCTTATAGCAAGAAATGCCTGATTCAGTTATTACCTTATTTTAGCAATAATAAGTTCAGGTAATAGATAAATTTTATGTTATTTATTTGAAAATTGTCCAAAACTTTATGATCAACACTCGCAACTATTTGAATAAACTAATTAGTTTGCTTGAATCTTCACTTTACTCAACAAAAATGAAGTTACATTCACCGGGTTGTTTCATTTATTTTTTCTATTTTTTGTGCCAAAGTAACCTTTTATTTGTTTCATCGCTTCCTCTACAAGTTACATCCACATTACCAACGTTACTCACGAATGTAAACTCATCGATTCCAGATAGTTATAACACAACTGAATGGTCAAGAAATGACAAAGTTGAACCACGATGGGACCTTGGCGGTTTCTCGTATAGTAAGCTACCCGGGTTGAAATTTTAGCATAAGCTTACCATGGACTCGGTTATTTATCTTGGTAACGGATTGCAAGTAATTTTGAGTGTGTCCATGATGTGGAACCTCTCGATTATCAGAATATGTTCCCAATCAAGTCATACAATTCCCATAGTAAGAATTAACAAGATTTTCTATGTTCCATAGTTAAGTTCAAGCTGTGTATTACTGAGGGCATACACTTTTGTGAATTGAATTTACTAAAGATTTTAGCAATTAAGCAACTAAACGCTATCACGATCAGAATAGAAAATTATTCGCGTATGGTTGTAATTTCAGATGAAACTTAGAAAAAACATGCTATGGTAATACAAAACAAGCGAAAATTTCTTACAATTACTATTGCGCGTTTTTAATAGCATTCCAAAGCATTTTTTCTATGGGTACATTATTTTACACATGAAAACTGAATAATGTATTGCTAAAAATTTGACATCATACTTTTCAGTAGCTGATGTCTAATTGTTATGGGCTTGACATGGCTAAACTTGTTCAGCGTCAAAAAATTGATAGGATTAGATCACTTCTACAATAAAATTCATTGTGTTTTGCGTATAATCGTAGTTAAAAATTACTAAAATTCAAGCAAGTTTTATATTCAAATATAAATTTATTTTTTGAGGCCATGATATGGGAATAACAATGTTTTAACTTGTTTTCAATGTAAAAATATAATAATCTTGTTGTAAGAAAAATTGAAAGTGAATAAGATTCTGGATAAAAATGATTAGATTTGATTCAGATGTGCTTCTCTAAAAGCAAAAAAGCGAATATGTTCATAATATGAGATCAATATGAGATCGATAAGAAAACTATTTGGGTAACAGTATTAGTGTATCATTGGTAGGTTCGCGAGAAGTATGAACTTTTTTCACGGTTGAGCATTGATAAAAAATCCGTACCAGTAGATGTATTTGAAGTATTGATTATGTTTCCAATCGAGGAAAAAACAGGGGCTTTCGCTACAGCAGTACTCATTTCCTTACTAGTGCTTGAGCTTTTTCTTGATTCATCATCTTTGGAATTATCAACACTTGATCCTGATATGGCCTTAGCATGGTGTGTGGTTGTGTTTGCCTCACTAGTTGAAGTAAGCTGAAGAGGCGAAGCTGAGTTGGATGCTGCAAGCTTAACCTGTTTTGGTGATTTGTTGAAATAGGTTGAAATATCAGCTTGGTCACGTTTGCCTGACTTGAATTCCCGTCCCATTTGATTAACAGGTCGTCTAACTAAATATTCCCAACCATTTTTGGATACAAATATCTTGTCTAAGAAGCCAACAACAGCTCGTAATTTATTTTCATCTTCTTGAGCGATTGTTGGTCTTGAATTTTTCGTTGATCCGCCTGTGGCCACAGCAATTCCATGACAACCAAGTGCTTGATAACTCAATTTTTGGATCCCAACCGTTTCCTTTGCGATTGTATTTATGATACTTGAGACGCATAAACGTTGCTTGAAAATTGCTGAAACAATCTTTTCTTTAGATTCTTTATCCACGCCAGGAAATTCAATAGATAGGAAATTTTTTCTCCACTTTAGATGAAATAAATAGGTATAAGTATATATCACAAAAGATTAAACAAAAAGGAAAAATTTACCTCATTATCAAGCTTTATGTTGGCTATGCGTTTCTCAGCGTACGTAGTATAATCCTTAGCAGATCTCAATGTCCATTCAACAGGATATTCTGAATTCCCCATGGCCATGGTGTTGCCAGTTGCACCTTCTAAAGATAATAATCTCATGTTCATTTGTTGAAACGAAGCTTCCAATGAATTGAGTCTTTGATTGATTAACAAAAAAAGATCAACTTGACTAGGGTTAGAAGCGTCTGAAATGGAAACAAAATTTAACTCATTAGTATTTTATGATAGGCTGTTAAAATTATATAATCTTACCTTCATTGCTCTCGAAGTCATCGAAATTGTCAGATAATTCCATTTCAAAAAATTTAATCAAACCAAAAAATAATTAACAAATCAATTATAACACAAATAAATCAAAAATTGGAATACAGTGAAAAACACGCTTAGCTTTTTAGCTAAATAAGGGACCGATTAGTAATTACAACTTGTTAACTTGACTCATGGCCCCAGCATGGTCACATTTCAATTTCTGAGTCTAAATTTTCATTTGAATTTTCACGGATCCTCTTAGATGAAGTTTCTTCATTTACCTCAGTCGCTTCTCCAGTCAAGTGTGTTTGATCACTTTCGCTTTGCATATTATTTCTTTTTCTTTTCCGTTCTCTTCCACTTTGGTTTACAGGACCCCTGACAAGCACTTCCCAATTTGTGGGGTCACTGAAAAGATCTTTTCCGAAATTTTCTAGTATAGCTTAAAAACCGATTTAATGAGTAAATGCACATTTTTTCACATGGCCATGTCTTACCTCTCAAAATTTTTTCTTCAATTTCAGGAATGATGAGTGATCTTTCTCCTTCTCTTGCAGCTCGAACTGGCTTTCCTCGATCACCAAGCAAATGAGTTTTTAGCTTATCTCCATAGATTATTCTTGCTAATGAAATGACGGTTTTTGATACTGATTTGTTATTCTTCAATAACTCCTTACGAACTGCATCTGCTTGTTCAGCGGATAAGTATGGCCATTCCATGTTCTTGATGCGTTTACGCCAGCGTGTATCATTTCGACAGTTAGATATTTCAGTAAGGGCCACATCAGTAATTTTTAGAGATGGATCACGAAAATCTCCGCTTGTATTATGTGTAGATTCAAGTTTATCCTCAACATTAGTGAAACGTTCATTAGTTGAATTTATTAACTGATCGATTTTGCTCGACAAAGCTTCAATGCTCCTCTTCAGAGAGTTCAAAAGCGATGTCACTTCTTTTCCATCTAATGGATAGCTATCAATTACACGGGATGAACTTGCTGTGCTACCATGGCCATGAGCTGGAGGATTTCTTCTTGGGTGTGTCATTGTTAATGAGCCTGATGACATTGCTCTTAACTTTTGCTTACACATTGATAAACTTGAGTAAAACAGTATTTTGACATGATCATTCACACCAGTTGGATCGGATACATTAACAGAGTTATTTATTTTTTCTCTTATCTCGATACGATTTTTTGAGAAGAAAATGGCTTGAACAATCCGAGCATCATTGCGACCATCACTGTCCTGCACAATGACATGGCCATCTTGAATGAGAAAGAAATGAATTCAAATTTAATATACAATTTCACTTAAAAGAAAAGAAAAGAAAATGAAAGCATACTCACCATTTGTATCTACAGTGTAATCTGAATCAACTGGCTCAACGGACGTAGTCATTTTCAAAATTGGAATGAAAAGATTAACAGCTCTTTACTGTTTAAATACATCAGATTATCTCTAGGGAAATGTTATGAGATTAGTTAATCTCTGGTAAATTTATATCATGACTTAAACAGGTTTTGTCAATCATTGATTTGTCAATCTTTTGTTAAAGTGGATTAACAAGGTATGAAATAATCAATTTGCAGTAATATGGGTGTACTGTAGTAATGTCAAACACATTTTACTTGCTTAGCAATGATAAGACAACGTTTACATTGTCGATTTTCTTCAAGTTCGTACCTCAGAAGAAAAGTTAAACAAAATAGTTCTGTTTCCTTTAGTGATTCACAAAATTTACAAGAAAATAACGATGATCATCATGATGATTCAACAGATGAATCTGAATTTTATCAAAGTGATTTGGTTGACGACGAGCCTGGTATGGCCATAGTAACGCCAGACTATGATTACTGTGCTGCGATTTCAAGATTACTCCATGAAGTTAATATTTCAGATTCAAGTCAACGAAAAATTTATAATTTTATTCGTCAAATTGCAAGAGAAAGAGTTTATCTTCCCTCTTTCAGTGAATACGATAAAGAGATTCAGAAAAAATATGCCATTAGGCTGAAAAAATTAATATACTGTGATTTATGTATCACCTTCACTCTCAATTCAAAAACCTGTGAATGCTTGTGTGAACCTGGTGAACTAAGAGTTTTCAACCTTCATGATACTATCAGTTTATTAGTGCGTTTGAATAAAGAATATCTGATGACCAGCAATATGGCCATAACAAGTAACAATCATGGTACCTTTGTTGGTTCAAAACGGTACCATGATATTTGGCGAGACACTGAAGGACAAGACTTGATACGTATTACGCTGATTTTTAACATTGATGATGCTTCTTTTGTTAAGTCATCCCGAACAACTTCAACGCCTATTTCCTTTGTTATTGCTGAATTACCGGAACATCGTCGGTATTGTAAAATGAATGTATCCATTTCAGGACTTTGGTGGGGCCATACTAAAGTCAAGTATGATTCTTTATGGTTACATTCAGTTACGAAAGAGATGGATGAATCCAACTCTTTCCAGATGACTATTGATGATTCGGGTGTCAGTTCATTTCTATGTGTAGTGCGAATCGGAGCCATAGTTACTGATTCAGTCGCAAAACCTAAAATTATGAACACTATGCAATTCAATGGAAGTTATGGATGTCCATATTGTTTGCATCCGGGTGTTTCAATGCCTACAAGACGAGGTGGAACTACCATGTGCTATCCATGCCATGAAAATGCATACGAGCTGAAAAATCATGACTTCTATGTTGATGCTGGTTCAAGGGCATTAGAATCTGGAAACGCTTACATGGGAGTGAAAGGGCCATGCTCACTGTCCCAATTCATCAAAATACCTGATAGCTTTCCAATTGATTATATGCATTGTGTTCTAGAAGGGGTATTCAAGACACTAGTAAGCATTAAACCATTCAATTCAGGACCAGTTATAAAGAAAATGGATGAAATTGGCCGAAAAGTAGCATTACCGCATGAATTTTCACGTAAATTCAGAAGCTTCACAGATCTAGCTTACTGGAAGGCAAGTGAGTGTCGAACCTTTTTGTTGTTTCTTACACCACTACTCAAGAACTGCGTCGACCCAGATAGCTTTCATCTAATCATTTCCCTTTCCACGGCTTTACGCTTACTGACAAGTTCCAACATATGCAACCATGACATTTCCATGGGTGAGGATCTTATCAAGATCTTTGTATTAGCTTATCAAAAAATTAATGGAGAAGAATCAATGCGATTCAATATTCATTTGTTAACACATTTAGCTGATCAAACGAGAAACATGGGATCTTTAAGTAATACATCGAGTTTCGTGTTTGAGGATAACATATTCAAAATCAAGAGGACTTTCCACGGCAACCGTGGTCAGAACGCACAGATGGCTGATCGATATATTCGTTTCAAGTCTCTCCAGATAAATGACAATAACATGGAATGGCCACATCAAAGCGCTTTCGTAGGACCTTTCCATTTAATTGGTAGACCAGTTAAAAATAAGATTATCGAGCCGATCATATTACGAATGTTGAAATCTCGCTATAGTCGTATCACTATCGCAGATATAACAGTGTACACAAGAGTTAAGAAAAATCATACTGTTTACCATTCTATTGATTATAAATTCAGACGTAAATCAGCAAGCTATAATTTTCATTATCTTGACAAAAATACTCTTGAGAAGAGGTATGGTGAGATTCAATACTTTATTCACTTAACACATGAAGTTACCGATCGTGGCCATGATATGATATTCACAGTGTTTCGTGAATATATAAATTATCATAAACAATCGCTCTTCACAGGTCTTCATAAACTGAAAATTGCTGAGCTGAAAAAGGTACCAACAATAGTCAAAAACACACAGCTTTTTCACAAAGTGAAACGTTCTGATAAGTTTAATCTGCTGGAACTACATGATATTGTTGGCAAAGCTATTGTGGCCATAGATTCAATCGCAGCAGAAACTTATTACGCTACTGCAATTGATTCAATGTTTGAGCACGATTGACCTAGTAATATCATACTAATATGATATTGGTTTAAAGGTGCACAAGAACATTGAAATGACCCTGCTATGGCCATAAGCAGGCAACAAAACTAGAGAAAAATATCAATTTTTAGATAAAAGAAGAATTAAAAGATTAAGAAATTATCAAGAAACCAACAAACAGAATGATAAATTAAACATATTATGTTTATATTAAACCGTTATTGCATTCAAATTAAACCCTTGCTTGAATTTTTTTGTCTTAAGTTGAGTAATATTTTATCAAGTTATGATTCAAATCCTAATGCCTCAAATTTTTGCTGCGTTATTACTCTCAATTTGTCATGATACTGGCAAACCAGAGGCCATGACAATTACGCGCCTCCATTTTCAACCCGGGTAATATTTTGAAGATTATGATGGGTATGTTGCTCTTATTGAACCAAAAATTAACTGTTGCCTTTTTTAAATATTACCTTATTAGGTTCTGCTTCTGCCCCTTGGCAAATGTTCTACTTGTTTTTTAAGCAAATTATCAAAACCCGTAATTCGGTGATCGAAACTGTATCTGCGCCTTTGGTTTGGTCAACTGATAAATTTTTCACTGGTTTGGAAACAATGCATAAAGTGCGAGTGCATTTAACAAGAAGAATGGCAATTACCAAATGTCAACTTAATTTTAACTGTGGTGTTGCTAGTTCCTATGACCCTTAGTAGCGTAAATTATGATGCTCCACTCTTGGACTGTGATGCATAATCTGCTCTTCATAAACTTTCGATTGATGAAATTGTGAATCTCAAGGCAAAAATGTAACATTTTGGTGGACAGTTTGCAAAGTCCACGAATTTGTGCATTTCATCTTCTCGTATTATTATGGTTGGCGAAATGGATTATTTATCTCCCGAAAGCTTGTATTTATCGATTGAGAATTGATAGATGAAAGACTCGAAATTCATAACCTATTACATACACATTTGACATGTGGACCTTTTTTGCAGGTTCAAATAAAGATACATTTCATGTAAAACTAAATGCTTTTTATGAAAAATTATCTCAATGTAAGAACTCGAAATCGTTTAATGTCAAGTTTAAAGCAAGGAATCTGGAAGCTGAGGGTAAAATCATGAAAAGTAAAGTCAATCATTTTGTAAATAAGTGATCGAAACCGGATTTCTATTTTCTGCCCTAATGTGCATTTGAAGATGAGAGTCCTTTTTGATGGGAAGCTGTACAATTACTTGTTATCATTACCGCAAAAGGCCCAATACCGTTAGACTAGTTTTTATATTCATCTATTCATATTTGAAAATGAAATAAAAATCTCAACATAAACAGATTTCAACTATACAAATCGACTAATGATTCAATGTACTTCACTTTACTCAACAAAAATGAAGTTACATTCACCAAGTTGTTTCATTTTATTTTTGTGTCTTTTGTGCCAAATTAACTTTTTGTTTGTTTCATCGCTTCCTCTACAAGTTACATCGTCATTACCAACTTCACTCACAAATGTGAACTCATCGATTCCACATAATTATATCACAACTGAATGGTCAAGAAATGGCAAAGTTGAACTTCGAGATGAGTTTCCTGACGACCAAAGTAAGTTATTTCGATGATTATCTAAATTATCAAAGTACTAGCTTCCATTGACCAGACTACATACTGTATTAACTTATGTGCTTTGTTGTATCATTACAGACAATTTAAGCCCTGGTAAGCTTGTTGCAAACGGTGTTGCACGAATGATCAGAGCTTATAATAGTGTAGTCGAAACTATCTTCCTGCCTTTCAATTTGGCAACTGAAGTATTTTTCGCTGGTTTGGAAAAGTTGTATCCAATCGGTTGAATTTTCGGACCATGTAAATCTTCATTGAAAAATGAAATAAAGACACGTTTGTCATGAAAGAAGCGAATATGTTTTCTCATCAAATTATTAATAATAATAAGTCGTTGTTTTCACAACTAACTCAATCAGCATTGTATTTATTCATAAGCTAAAGATGTAAAATCTTTCAATTTGAAGTGAAGGTAAGAAATTTAGAACCTGGTAAGTGAATCTTAAAGGCAGGGCCAAATTTTGTTGATAACAGGACCTAAACCGGATTCCATCAGGCCTTATGTGCATTTCAAAGTTGAATTAAAAATTTAGTGCCACTTATAGTAAATTATCAATAGGCTTTTGCAGTAGCTATGAAGCGATTCTGACTTTTCTTCCGTTTAGATTCATCTTTATATGTTCAACTTACAGTTATTGATAAGTTATTAACAACAACCAAAACATGTTGACATCCCAACAAATGAGTATCATAAGTATTCTGATGCTATGCCATTGTACTTCAATTGTTTGGTCTGCTCCGTTACCACGAACTGAACCATCAATATTAAGTGTAATATCCTACTCGATAGGTAGATATATGTTCGACGATTTTCACAACGCATCTCCTTTCCGACAATTTCTAATAGATTCTTATTTTCGTAAGTATAATCAAGTTTCACTTGCAAAAGTTTCAGTGAAAAAAAGTTTATTAGTTCATAAGACATGAAAAAATAATAGTCATTGACTTAATTTTAAAAAGCTGTGCAACAAATGAAGTTTGAACAAACTTATTCTAATAAAATATTTAAATCTTTCAGGGCTCACTGCTCCGATAAATTTGCTGCGTATGACGCCTCTAGTGCAAGTTGTTGAAGAGGTTCTTGAGAAAAATCGACCGAAGCTAAATGCGGTCAAATTCATTGGTCAACGTTTTAGGAAATTTTTGAAAAACATAAAGGAAAACTATTCTTAGTTTGATCTGTGAATAATTTCATTATCAAAATATAATTTATTCAATGAAACAATTTTGTTTCTGCTGTCATTTAACTTTTCATTGTTTCACATTTTACATGTAAACTCTATTTAATGTCTAAATAAAGAGGAAATTTTTATAAAACTAACGTTTATGTCGCTTTGAAAATTATTAAATAACTCAATGAAAATTGCATGTATTCATAGACTTACTCATCTTTCAACAGCAAATTGATGTGAATTTTGAATCTGATGAGGAAATATTTTAATAGTTCAGGTGATATTTAATAACATGATCGGAACCGGATTTGTGTTTTGCTGCCCCAAATGAAATGAAATTTGAAAGAGAGTCCTTTTTGATGGAAAGCTGGTCAACTATTACTTGCTATCTTTCTTTCAAAATAATGCCGGATTCCGTTAGATATGTTTTATATTCATTTATTTGAAAATTTTCCAAAATTTCATGATCAACATTTGCAACTATTTGAATCAACTAATTAGTTTGCCCGAATCTTAACTTTACTCAACAAAAATGAAGTTACATTTACCAAGTTGTTTCATTTATTTTTTGTGTCTTTTGTGCCAAAGTAACCTTTTATTTGTTTCATCGCTTCCTCTTCAAGTTACATCGACATTACCAACTTTAGTAACAAAAGTGAACTCATCGACCTCAGATAATAATAATATAACTGAATGGTCAAGAGCTGACAAAGTTGAACCTCGATCCTTTTTTCCTTGCTTTCTATGTATCAAGTATAGTAAGTTAATATTTTGAAAATTACTATGAGTATGTTGCTCTTATGGACTAGATGACTTATTAATTGTGGCTTATTTGTCATATCATTACAGGTGATCTTTCTTTACCGATGAAGTTTTTTTACGTCGCTTTTGAGCAAATCATCAAAACCCGTAATTCGGTGATTGAAACTGTATCTGTGCCTTTCGTTGAGTTAACTGAAAAATTTTTCTCTGGTTTGGAAAGGATGCATAAAAGGCTGGTAGATAAAACAAGAAGAGTGACAAACAACTAATGTTAACTTAATTGGGCATTTGATAGTTGATTTGATTCTTAGTATCGTAAAGGAGTATTTATAAAAACTCTGACTTTTGAGTTAAGAGCAGGGACTTTGAGGATTTTTAGGGGCATAAAAACTGAGTCATTTACTGCTATTAAAAAATTTCTCTGATCGACAGTTTTCGAGAAAATCGAGGTCAAAGTCGAAACTTCGATCGCCTTTTGAACAGTTATGGAATTAGATTTTTTTATGAAACTCATTTTTCTGACGTAACTTTTAATGGCCAATCAGAATATGCACTTATTTTTGAAAATAAAGTTCTCTGTTTTGGTACGACAGATCAGCCTCGATTTTCACTTAAATCGACCGCGATCAGTGACCGTAATAGTAAGAGAGATGAAACTTATTATTTGGGCATAAAAATTGTTGGTTCATATCGTGAATCGAAAACTTTTTTCAATTTATCAACAGTTCTCTTGATTTTGGCCATTGGCCTGAAAACTTTGAGCCTGAATATTTCGATAATGATAGCACTTACGACAATTATTTTTTGACTAATCAATAGATTCCAATATAAGCTATGATATATCAAAGTTATAGCTAGCTGATAAGTCGTAGCATTTCGTTATTCATGCTTTTAGATTTGATAATTGATTTTTGAATTTGAGTTATGACTCGAACACAAATCATATGATGTGTTAGAAGAATTATTCATTATTTAATGAATAAGCTCCTATTTTCTTATGCTTTCAATCATATTATCTTATAGCACATATTGGAATCTATAGATTGGTCAAAAAATAATTGTCGTAAGTGCTATCATTATCGAAATATTCAGGCTCAAAGTTTTCAGGCCAATGGCCAAAATCAAGAGAACTGTTGATAAATTGAAAAAAGTTTTCGATTCACGATATGAACCAACAATTTTTATGCCCAAATAATAAGTTTCATCTCTCTTACTATTACGGTCACTGATCGCGGTCGATTTAAGTGAAAATCGAGGCTGATCTGTCGTACCGAAACAGAGAACTTTATTTTCAAAAATAAGTGCATATTCTGATTGGCCATTAAAAGTTACGTCAGAAAAATGAGTTTCATAAAAAAATCTAATTCCATAACTGTTCAAAAGGCGATCGAAGTTTCGACTTTGACCTCGATTTTCTCGAAAACTGTCGATCAGAGAAATTTTTTAATAGCAGTAAATGACTCAGTTTTTATGCCCCTAAAAATCCTCAAAGTCCCTGCTCTTAACTCAAAAGTCAGAGTTTTTATAAATACTCCTTATGATCTATTTCATTCTAACATTTGGGCTTTCAGTTTCAGTTGCTTTAAACGAACGTATGCACTTTAACGTAAGCTAGTTGACCAAATTGTTTGTACATTAAATAAAGATACATTTTTTTATAAAAATTTCGTAGACTTTGAACAATCAACTGAAAATTTTATTTATGTATGAACTTTGATCTCTCAGCGTTCAAGACCAAATTTGTAATAAACACGGAAACTGGCGAGTAAATTATGAAAAGTAAGGTCAAATTTTGACATAAACATGACCTGAACCGGAATTGTAGCTTATCTGGCCTAATGGGCATTTTAAAGGAAGTCTTGTTTGATATAAAGCTGATACTTTGGGGTGAAAAATGCCCGATTCCGTTAGACTAGTTTTCAAATGAAACAAAAATCTTAGCAAACATTATTGCAAAAACATCAACCTTGCACAGCAATGTGAACTCATCAATTACAGATTATTTCACACAACTGAATGACCAAGAAACGACAAAGTTGAAACTCGAATTGATGTGCAGCCTGTCTCGGGTAAGTTCACTAAAAATCCAAATTTTATTGTCATTTTTACTCATTTATCAGGCGATTAACTGTCGCTCTTTGATGATCTCTTTACGGCTGTGTGAATTTTACTACAGCCAATATTTGACAGTCTCTTTAAGCCAGTCCTTGGAAGTCAATTATTTCGGCCAACGCAAGATTTCACCACCGATTAACTCGATGACTGGTTTTTAAAATAACTATAGAGCTTTGTATATAAAAGTACAGCATACAGAATATTAATTGTTAAATGATAAATCTGTGAGCTTGATGTGCCTTTTGTAGTGCAAATTATGATATTAATTTATTCAATTTTTATTTTTAAATTTTTTGTTTGTATATTATATTTTCCGTTTTTAGCTCAATTCGATCAACAAAATTGAGCATTATTATTAATTTGGAAGTTCAGTTTTGACTTCAAGTTAAAATCAAGGTCCAACTTCAAAGGAACTGCCAAAAATTACTAAACCAGTTGAGGTTCAACAAATGATATTAATTGAATTAAAAGTCAGTAACCTGTAGTTTTGTTATCATTAATCTCGCGCACTTAATTCATTGAGTTCACAAATCAACTAATCAACTAATATCCTTAAACTAACAAATATTTATTGTCAATGATAATCTAGATAGTTCTTTGAAATTATTTGATTCATATTTGCCTATTGAAGTTTGCCTGGTTCTCAGTCTGGATAAGTACACTTAAGTGTAAAATTAACTGGTATGGCATATAAATAATGTTTAGTTAAAGTTGCAAAAGGATTGAGTTTTCTGACTGAAAAAAGCACTGAATGTTTACTATTATTTCTAAGATTCCTTTGTAGTCTAGAAAATCAATTATTTTATAATAAGAGTTCTTAGTAGGCCAATAAGGAAATAAAGAGTGACACAAACAATTGTTTTTCAGCTGTGTCCCAAATGTAAAGAAAATGGTTTTACCAGTTAAATCAAGACAAATTAACAAGTTTAACAGCAAATAATATTTAAAATAAATTACAAACAGACTAAACCTATTAAATAGGAGGTAAAATCAAATACGGGACTAAATTCATTCAATTCGGGGAGAAAATGGCAACTGATAAAAGTGATTAATTTAGATAATCATTGTGACAGGATCCTCTAAAAATCGTTTAAAATGCTGAAGCCATTGAGCTCCCACAGCTCCATCCACAACTCTGTGATCACAGCTAAGAGTGACATTCATAACATTAGCTACTCTAAATCCGCCGTTATCATCAGGTACAACTTTCTTCTCGGCAGCACCGACCGCTAATATACACGATTGAGGAGGGCTGATTATGGCACAAAAATGTTTCACTCCAAACATTCCTAGGTTTGAGATGGTGAAAGTACCTCCTTGGAACTCTTGAGGTTCCAATTTGCCTGTCATTTAAAAAATAAACTTTTATTAGAAAATTTTCGGTTTAGGTATCAAAATGACTCACCGTCTCGAGCTTTGGCAGCTAAAGCTTTAGTTTGCTCGCTAATTTCTTTGACTCCTTTGCTTTCAGCATTAAAGATGATTGGTGTTATAAGACCTCTATCAGTGCTTACAGCAATTGAAACATCTACATTTGAATATTGACGGATGTATGATTCTTGCCAGGATGAATTGGTCTCTGGTACTTTCCTGCATGCTAAAGCAGATGCTTTTATAACAAAATCATTCACTGAAACCTTTACGTTTTCCTTGTTGAGCATTTCGTTAACGCGTTTCCTTAAACTATAGAAAAAAGAATGAAAATGTCAATATAAAAGCATAAGAAAAAGCAAACAAAGCATACTTGAGGAGTTGATCCATTTCAATATCGACAGTTAAGTAATAATGAGGAATAGATTGCTTGGACTGTAATAAGCGTTTTGCGATGGTTTGACGCATTCCAGTAAGAGGTATGTCAACGAAAGAACCTCCAGCGACTGGAGCCACGTTAGTTGGTGTTGTTGTTGATGATGATAATACATCTTGGGCAATAATTCTTCCTCCTGGACCTGAACCTTGACCAATTGCTGAGAGATCAAGACCTTTTGATGATGCTAAGGCCTTGGCGAAAGGACTAGCAAAGATTCTTCCACCGGCTGGAGCACCACCAGCAGAGAATGCAGGCTGTTGTGGAACATTCTGCGGCACGGGTTGTGGAGTTTGTTGCACAGGAGGTTGTGAAGACGACTCTTCAGCTGCTTTGGGTTTTACAGAAGATTCTGAAGGTACATAGTCTTTGAAGGCAGCAACATCCTCTTGATTTTGAACAATGATGCACAACAACTGTAAATAAAATGAAGAATGGTAATTAATGATGATTGTCTATGTATTCTTAAAAGCTCTAAAAATGCAATTTTGTAAGTACCAAAATAAAAATTGGAAGGTACATCCTAATGATTCAAATTTCAAGAAATTGTAATAAGATCATACTTTTCCAATCGGAATATCTTTGGTTCCAGCAGATACCAATATTTTTGCCAAGTAACCTTCCTCTGGAGTTTCAAAGCCCATAGTAGCTTTATCTGTCTCAATTTCCGCCAGTAAGTCACCTTCATTTAATTTATCACCTTCCTTCTTCTCCCATGAAACTATAGTTCCCAATTCCATGGTTGGAGATAAAGCAGGTAATGGGACCGGTGTATGCTCGGGTAAATCTCCAGATGAAAAACATCTTACACTAGTAAATTGCAAAGGTCTACCATATAATGAACCAGAATGAAGGCTATACTTCCTATCAAATTTGATGCACCTAGAAATATGAGAATAGATGGTTTAATTAACATTAAATGGCAAGAAGGAAATAATTAAAACAACTTACGATGCTAGCTTTGAAGATGAATATAATCGAGTATTACGAGAGGTTACCTTGAAATTAACTAGAGACTCTAGATCTCTAGTAATTACCGTTGATAACTTTTTAGCATTGATAGAATTAGCTCTAGCCGAAATGAAAGTTCGAAACATCATGTAACAATATTAACAAAACAAATCAAACAATTAAATAATTACTGAAAGAAGGTCGTAGGTCCAGACAACAAAATCAAATGACTGAAATGACTTTACTTTGGTAACCTGAAAACGAAAAGGCGCGCAGCTTGAAATAGTAAAATCAATCACGTCTCTGAAACATGATTACCATTGTATTTTTAATCAACCAATCAAGTAAATAGCAATAAATATCGATTCTCTCATTCAAATAATCGAAAATGTATCATCAACATTCGCAATTATTAATTTATCGTCAAGAATTATCAAGATATTAAATTCTATCCACTAACATTCAATGATTTATTTCAGTTTTAGATAACCGATATTTTAATGATAGGCCTGATTGTGATTCATGCTATTCTCTAGTCTTTAATTAACATCTCATCGATGATAATTCAAAACATTAGCAACCCAGGACTTGTTAATCATTAAATTGTCAACAAATGTAAGTGATTAACTTGCAATGATCTGCTACCAGGATCGACTCAGTTGCTCATCATGATCTCAGCCATGTGCAAACAGTACATCTTCCAGACAGTACAGTACAATCATCATTACAGACCATCAGTCTATTTTTGTTAATCAGTGTGCTACGATATTTAATTGTGTGGTTCCCAAACAAGTGTACAAGTGTAAAAAGTACCATCGAAAGGAGACAAAGCAAAACCGGAGTAAAAATAATAATTACTTGAAACAACTAGAAGGTACAAGAATTTTCAATTACTTTACTTTGTTTATGATTATTATCACCTAAATCTGAAGTTGTTAGATGATGAAATGAAGAAGAAGGTGAATTAAGAGAAAGTAAAAAGAAAGTAAAAGATACTAATGATGATGATGAAGATGAGAACTGGTGAAGAAGTAGTAGCTTAAGAATAGGAAAACAACTCCTACATTAGACCTTGTTGCCAATACCCACGCCCGTTTAATCAATCAACGTGGTTAGTATAAATTGTTAGTCGGTTATGTTTCTCTTGATCAGTTAGTTGATAACACTATTGTAACGTATTTAATATCAGAAAACATTTCCACATTATCATTCTAACAATTAAACTCGATTATCTTTACTAATTTTACTTTACGTGCAACAAATTATTTGTTTATTTTTTCACTTTTCTTACTCTTCCTGGTGTTTACTGCGTATTTATTTTTTGCTGCTTTTGGTTATTCGTTAAGAAGGAAAGAAACAAGACAAAGATGACTTCTGAACGAAAAGTTCCTGTTCTTAGATCTGATTTTAACTTAATTGACAAGGAATTTGATTCAATTCGTGCAAGGTTTGAAGCTGAGATGGCCAGAATGGAAGACGAGATGATTCGATTTCGATCTCAAATTCAAGAAAAGGAGCGAGACTTTTTTGGTGGATCACATTTAACCTCTCGGATAAGCTCATCTAGTGAGGGAAGTAACCGTCGAAATGAACTATCTTCATGGTTAGATGATTCTTCACTTGTCCATGACACTCCTGATGGTAAAATTGTTAGGTTAAGATACGATGTTTCAGAATATGCTCCAGAGGACATTGTTGTCAAAACAATTGATCGAAGACTAAAGGTAAGAACAACCATTTTCAATCTATTAATCAGCTGGTTTAGTTTCTTCGTCTCAGTCAATCTAAATTAACATCGAAGCCTCCAAACTCATCCATTTTACGACTTAAATCTCGACTAACTTGAAAGTCAGAATAGTCTATTTAGTTGATCATTTACAAAATGGCACTTAACATCAAACTGTTGCATTTCAACTTAGACTATTAGGAATTGAGTGGCTCTCAGATAAAATAACGAAATGAGTTTTTAGACAATTACATCTTCCTCTGTATTCCCTCAAAATATTGCCTACTAAATTAGTCACCAAATTACTTGGTATTAAATTCAACAATAGCCATAAAGTTCACTGTAAAATAGCCTTATGAATAGCTAAATGACCCTTAACTGATTCTCATAAAACTGACTGACAGAGCTTCAAATCCCAGTCGATGTTAACCAGTGATATTAGTAAATGGTTTACGATAATGCTAGCTATCAACAATAATTTAGATAAATCTAACCACATTATGAAAATTGAACCGCGAAAGTAGATATTGACTATCTACAATTTATATTTCAAGCTCAAATAATCAACCAATTCTAATATTTTCCAATCAATTGGTCTTGGTTTATTAGACTCTTGGCTAAATAAGGTTTCTTAATTCAATTGAAGGTTGCTAATATTCAAAGTAAAAATGAGCAAAATAAGCCTTTACCCTGTCGCCAGTGAACTTGCCTATTGACCTTGTTTTGACTTATTGAAATGCTTGGTGTAATTTAATATGTTACATTCATTGAAAGTCAAATTAATCTACGATTTAAATCTGTTGAAACAAATACAATATCCGTTGAAATGTCATGACATGATTGTCTAGCTGTTTAAAAAAACAACCACAAGACGCAAGATTTCCACTAACTATGAGGCTATTTTTAACCAATGTTAACCATGTTAATCAATATTAATCCATACTTAGATGCTAGGGAAACCAAGAGAAAAATCAATATTTATTAAGGTCACCGGGTAATATTGAAAAATACATGAAACAGAGTTTCAGTAGTTTATTGTAATGTCATATTTGATTGGTTATTTCTAGTTGATTGTCTGGTAAACATCAATCAACAATTTTTTTCCGGTTTCCCCTTAAGTTTAATCAAAGAGGCAAATGAATGCTGAATATAACTTTCGATTAGCTCAATGATAAACTTGATTAGAAGCCAGATTTTTCATGGAATGTTTGAATCTCACTTTTTTACCCTCTTGTTTACCATTTTATCATGACTTAGGTTTTTTTTCGTTGATTCATCACCATTCAATTTTCATTTCATTCCCATAAACCAGATCAACTAGATTACATTAAAATAAAAAACATATCATACACATCATCGTGTACTTGGTGTTTGACATTGTTTCATTGTAACTCAATCCCAGTCCAAAAAGATGAGCCAGCTCATTGTCTGAAGACATTAGAAAGATTTTCTTGATTCGTTCATAACATCATTTCAGCAAAAAGATAACCTTGTCTTCTCATGACATTTGACGATAATAGATGTTAGCCAAATGATGAATAGTTTCATGACCAATCTCGCTATCAAAAACAGTTTGAAAAATATACATTTTGACATTCAAAAATGATCTCTTGACCATAATTTCAATAAACATTATTAATAGACATTATCAAAGTGGGCACAACTCCAAGCGTTAATACATTAGCATTTCATTTCCATCATTGAACATTATTCACAAACCATCAGCTTTTTGTTCCTCTTTTTATTTTATCCAGTGAACATTTAATTTCCAATGATTAGCCTTATAATGATTATTTATTTCCTAAAAAGGCAAAAGACTTAACATTTGATTTTCAAGGTTTCAGTTAAGACCATGTTAAAATTAAACAGAAACTTCAACCTCCTCCAGATTGTTGTTAATTATCAACAACTGTGCAGTAAAAATGTGGGTGTTTGACTCAGAGAACCCTCGGAACCCGATTTGTAACTCTATGTATAGTCATCTCTATCAGACATGTTTAAGTTGATTAATTAATCATCTTGAGAATGGCAAATATTACATTCTCAGAGTTTCTCATTTTCCTTTATTTCAACCAAAACTGACATTCATTTTTTTCTCTTCACTTGCAGGTTCATGCCAAACACGAGGAGAAATCAGAGAATCGCCATGTATTCCGTGAATACAATCGTGAATTTTTGCTTCCTGAAGGTGTCAATCCAGAACAGATTCGATCAACATTATCAACTGATGGTATTCTGACCATTGAAGCACCATTAGCAGCAATCGAAGGATCAAATGAAAGGCGAATCCCAATCGCTCATAAATGATGAACAATCCCAATCGAGTCCAATACAAGCAACTCACCCACAAATACAAACAATTAGCTATTATCAGTTATTAGTTGGTCAGCTTATTATTAATTTTGGATCAGTCTTGTATAAGCTACTAAATTAAGGTTTATTTTGTAATCTCCGTTTAACCAGAAAACAATTTGTTTTCAAACAAAATCATCAACAATTATCTTCTCATTTGTTTGTTGTTTTCAATTGGACTCTTTCTGATTGTCATTCATTAACTCTTTTCACTCAATTGTGCTACTCAACCAATTTGATTTACTCTTAATTGTTTTCTTGCCTAAACACACACAGCATCTATTGTTTGATTGCAATCCAAGTTTACCATTATTTCAATTTTAACTTTTATTTTTCATAATTATGCATATAACTCTTTCAATTGATAATTGTGATGAGTAAATTTCGGATAATAAAAGTCTCAACTGATTATTCTTGAAATATTATTTCATTTTGACATTTTTTCAATTCTACTATACATTTGATCTATTAATTGATGGGAAAACAACGGAATTGTTATTATAAACAACTTGTTATTGTTATTCCCAATCCAGAAACATCTTGAGCAAAATTTGCCATATTTGAGCAATTCGTAGCTTATTCATAGAATCTGGTTGATCATAATAATAAATTACTGTAAGCTACCATTAACTTCATTAGTTGAACTGAAACAATCTGAAGAGAATTGATTAATGTTGAAAAAATGAAACTGATGTAATTCATAATTTTTTTATTGATTCATCAATAACAATAATAAGCCGCCGGAAAAGTATGAGTTACTTTTATATCATTCACATATTTTATTAGCTGTATCTTAAGGCAGTGAAAGTCTTCCAAGTTTAACTTTCTTCACAATTCAGAGTTAAGCTCAGATCATTGATACTTTGGTAAATTCATAAAATACAATTTGATCATGATCCGTTGAAACAGATTCGTATTGAAATCCAGAATGGAGTATCAGTGGCTATGTAAGGCACAATCGAGAAAACAACCAAAAAGTATATTCAGAGGTTTTATTACAATATTGCGAGGTTAAAGTTGATTTCCATCATATTAAGTTTGCGAATAATCGTCAATATATTCATAATAATTTGTATAATAAATTTTCTATGCGTGGCTCTTTCTTCCTTCAATCCGGTTTAGCGTAAAAAGTGACATCAGGCATGAATCATTTTTTCAAGAATTGGTATTACTTGATCAAATGTTGGCCTTTTACCTGGCTCTTCATTCATACAAATTTTGGTTAATTTTCCCATGTGTGAGGATATTCCAGGAGGTATAGAAATACGTAAATCTTCCAAGGCAATTTTCATTCCACACTCCATTGGTGAGAGCTCAGCAAAAGGTACTTGTCGAGTTGCTAATTCCCACAAAAGAACAGCAAATGACCACATATCGGCAGCCTTTACATTAATTTCTGTAAGCTTTTTCTGTAATACTTCTGGAGCCATCCAAGCAGGATGATAATATTTGTTGCGTTCTTGGAATGAAAACTTAGTATCAGCCATGTTTATTCTAGCTGTAAGATCTTCATCAATCTGAAAGAGAAAAAAGGATTATTATTATCGAAATTCTTATAAATATCTTGTCCAACTAATACTTACATAGACATGTTTAGAGTTGAGGAAATAGCGCATTATCATTGGTTCTAATGAGTGTAGAAAAGCCATTCCTTTGGCGATATCAACAGCAAATCTTAAAGCTCGAGTTTGGTCTACAACAAGATTTGTGGGTTGATGAAGTACTTGGTAGAGGCTTCCATAAGGCATGAATTGATTGATTACAACCAAATTAGGCGGCGAATTGGTACAACCAATAACAGGTAAAACATTTGGATGTGAAAATATTCTGAGACGCGGGAACTCCTCTGAAAAATTCCTGGAAGCTCGACGAATTACATCCGCCGAAGGTTTCACTCCAAGAGATAAAAATTTAGCAGCAATCTCATTGTTTTGCCAAATGCCTCGCCATGTTTCACCAGATTTGGTGATTGATATTTTCTCCTGTAAATGAAGATCTTCCAGTTTTATACCCATGTGACGAGAAAGTGTAGCATCTCGAGAGCGAGTTTTAGTTCCAAGCCAACCTTGTTCTTTGTAAGGCACTTTTTTGGACACATCTTGACCCATCTTTTCAGCTAACTCAAGTAAACTTGAAGCCATTTGTCCTTTACTTTTATCTAATGGCGTTTCACCATACTTATTGATGATGTTTACTCGAGCTCCAGCGTTGATTAGATCCTCGGCAATCTGCTGATATCCCCAGAAACAAGAATAATGTAAAGGAGTGTTCCCATGTTCATTGATTGAATTAACGTCTGCTTTATGACGAAGAAGATAATTAACAATCTCTCTGTGACCATGAGCTGATGCTAAATGAAGACCAGTATCATCACCCATGTTGGTTGCATTGATTCGAGCTCCTCGATTGATTAACATCTCAACAATATGTCTTCTTCCAGATTTACAAGCCCAGTGAAGAGGGCTGAAACCATGATCATCACTAGATTTAGGTTCAAGAAAAATGTAAACAACATTATAGTACTATTGGGATGCTAGGAAAAGGTTAAGAAAAAGTTAAAAAATTAGGTCACCGTAGTTATTGATTTTTTAAACAATTAATTAAAAGGGTAGGTTGAAGAAATGAATTTATATTCGCTTACCCTTGGTTTAAATCATGAGTTGTATCGTCAAGCCAAACTCGGACCAAAACACCATTACCTTCACGGCACCAGTGAAATATATCTTCCATGATGAATTACTGTTAAATTTAGAGATGAAACACGGTTTTAATTCAAAGAATAAAACAATTTAGAAATAAATTCAATGATGAGAATAATGAGTAAAATTATAAACTAAAATCAACAGGAAAATGGAGTTAAGATGTTAAAAAATCTTCTTTTACCATAAATAGCATCGGATGAAGGATGATAATGTTTACAGGGTTTAGAAAGTTTCTTTAGAGTAGGTGGAGAAAAAGTTGCGCGAGTTTAACCTAAAATCTTAATCATACTGAATTTTGTAAACTTCCTACACGAATATGTATTGACCAAAAAAAGTTTATTATGAGCGTTGATCTCACCATTTGATGAATACAGTTGAAATGGAGGGATAGGATGATAAGAGGGAGAGAAAAAGAGTTTTGAATTTTATAAGCTTAAAAATGAGTTGATCACATTATTGAAAACCATGGAAGATTTACAATGATAACATGTACTGACTTTGTGTTTGTAAATACAAAGTGGATTTATTTTAAATTTGGATTAAATAAAGATCTGTTGTTCAGCAAGACGGTCACAAAATGGTGCCACTAACTGAGATGTTGTAAAATAAAAAGTTAACCCGAAAAATATTGATATTGGAAGAGCAGGCAACGCTTTCTTGAAGAAGGCAAGAAGTAGAAGAGTTAAGCAAAGTCCAATTAGAATCGATACAAAACAGGCTAATGTGGTATTCCAATCGCCATATGATGACGCTTTACCCACGAGAACACTGTAAAATATAAAATCACCTAAGCCTAATTTAACTCCCCTTTCTTCTTCTTCAAATTCATCAACTCCTGCTAAATCGGGTCTAAGATTGTCTTGTCCTCGGAACGAGATTGGTGGTATATCGGCTTCAGGTTGGGCTGGTTGGGTTGAAGAAGGCGATTGTGATGATGAAGATGCTTGTCCTTCTCTGATATTCTGGTCTTGTTGAGTTGGACGATTTTGATCGACTTCTTGATTAGTAAGAGCTGACTTTTCTCCACCGTCTGCCATTCCTGTGAAGTAGGTTACTGCTGAGGAGTAAATGAGAGAAGGGAAAATAGACTCATTTCGGCTTTGTGCAGTTTCAACCAGGATTCGAAGAGGGCCTTTCGGGCATAAAACAGCAACTAAGTCCCAAACTGATATGACAGCAAGTATCACCCACACAGTCCATTCTGGAATGTATTTTATTAGAACTAAAGCCATAAGAGCTGAAACAACTAGCAGGTAAGCTTGTTGGACGATAAGTGGACCTTTCCAATGTATGCAAATCATCCCTAAAATTCCAAAGTTCCAAATGAATATAGAGACACTGATATAATCTACTGGAAGATTATATTTTTGTAAGACTACGGATAAATAGATGAACATAAATAGGAATAGAAGTAATGATGATGACAGCACCAACCATCCGTAGATAACTTTGTAGAATCGGTATGTATATAAAAGGATCAGGACAAAAGTCATGACAACGATTACAATGAGAAAAATGAATGCATTAGCGAATGAGTGCCAAACTCTAGTCGTGGTATCAGCTTTCTGGTCAGTAAATGGTGTATATAACAAATACTGATTGGTCTTGGTGTAGAATTGGAGAGATCCTATCGATGCAACTACAATTAGCATACAAATTGAAACTGGTATAAATAATTTGATAACATGGCTAGCTCCGTATTTCAATTCTTCTTCTTCAATTGATCTTTGGGCGGAATTCATAGATCCAGGCGAGGATGAACCTTCAGCCTCATCGTGTTCACCGGCTGGTGCCTCGTTATTAACCAATCGTTGAGGGCTAACTCCAGATATTCCTTCATCGGCAACTTGATTAACATTTCTATTGCTGCTACGCTTACGTTTAGGTTGACCTCCAGCAGGATCGGACATCAAAACAAGAAGATACAACGCGAAATTTGCTGTGATGAACATCATAGCAAACTCCTAGAAAGACATAAAATGAATTGAATTAATTATGAGTTCAAATTGTTCTCCAAGCTTATTTCGATTAAAGAATGAGTGCCCAGTTAAACAAAATTAAATACTATAATAAAATGAATAAAGAATAATAATTCAACTTACCGGAAGAAAGGAGTAATCATCATCAACTTGATTTATGTTAACCATATTGATTATTGATTCTTTATAATGCTAAGGGTCAAATTTGTCAACAGTCAACCAAAGTAGTACAATGATCATCAGGTGAACTAAAAGATACAGGTTGAAATCAACACTCAAATTACTGTTTTTGTTATTCAATAATCTTTGTTGATTATTGAAATTGAATAGAAAGGCGTTGTTGACAGCTTTTAAATCAGATGTTGTAAGGATATTGGAGATTTGACAGAGGCGCCAATTGTGCTTCCTTTTAAAGATTTTTTTTGAATATTACTCACAACTTATGGAAAAAATATCCTTTTTCTTCATGATTACCTGTTTCTTATTGTAATTTTGCTTGAAATATTTATTCATAATTCGCAAGAATCTATGGAGATAAAAAATTCATTAAATTGACAGTGATTATATTGGTTTTATCCGTTTACATTAGATAAAGGTAAGCCTTAAGCTTCGTCTCTTTTACATTTACTGCACTGGCCAATTATCTAATTTTAAGGGTCAGCAATGCAAGAAAATTCTGAATCTCGTTATGTTATCGTTGCAGTACGAAACTGTAGGTCAGTCCATTAGTAAATTGTTGATAACTTACAGCTCTTTGGTTCTTCAGCTGTCTTCGACTCTATTTTGCATGGTTTTAGTCCAACCCGCCCATAAATTTTGGGATCCGAAATTACTGTTGCCAATGATTGAACTTTCACGCTCTTTGCTTTGTTATAATTATTTTTTTTTCTTTTCAACTCATTATTTTGTCCTTTATTTCAAGACATCCATCATTGAAATCATTAAATTCTGATTATTTTAACATCAATGTTCAATAGATAAGTATCGATTCCTGGATCCGATCCCTCATCTGGCCATTCAGGTTTCACTTATTTCATCGCCTTCGCATCATCACTGAATCAATTTTTAATCGTATCTTGTTATGAGAAATAATCATATATGGTAATTCACATGATTATTTCTCTTCAAAGACAATGGATGACACAGTTTCACCATCATCAATGATTTTTGAAGCAACTCGCTATGGTGAATTGGATAAAGTGAAAGAATTTGTTGAACAAGGCTTTGATGTTAATGAAAGGGACAATGAAGATGTTACTCTCCTCCATTGGGCTGCTATCAACAATCGAATCGAGATTGTCAAGTTTCTCATCATTAAAGGGGCGATCATTGATGCTATCGGTGGTGAAACCAAGTCCACACCACTTCATTGGGCAACCAGTATGGGACATCTCAAAATGGTTGTGTTATTGATGAAAAATGGAGCTGATCCGACAATTATGAGTGCAGAGGGTTATAATTGTCTTCATCTCGCTGCTCAATTCGGTAAAACTGGTATTGTTGCCTACCTGCTTGCCAAAGGTGTCGACATCAATGTACCAGATGCATATTTTGGACGAACTGCACTTATGTGGGCAGCCTTTCGAACCACTACGTGAGTATTTCCCGTCATATAACATGATTTTATTCTCATAATCTAATTATTTCTCCTTCTGCAGACAAGATCCTGTTCGGTTGCTAATAAACCTTGGAGCTAGTCTCAATTTATGTGATAACAAAGAGAATAATACTGCTCTGCACTTCGCAATTTACTCAAGAAACACCAATGCTGTCTCCAATCTGCTTAATGCCGGAGCCAATGTTTTTATACAAAACGTACATGGTGATACTCCTCAAGAGATGGCTAGACGCTTGAATGTTACTTGGTTAGCTAAGAGAATTGAAGAGTCTGCAGAAGAAAAGAAACTGCCTTCCAAACCCTGGTATATAAGATTGTATAAAGATAAGGTAATAATTAATTTTGATTGCTTCAAACTTTGCGTTCATATTTAACTTATACAATTTCGTCCTTTATTTGCAGAAAATTTCAAACTACGCTTTAAGTAGTGTACCTTTTTTAGTTTATTTTACTCTGGGAGCTGTTCTAAACTCAGAATTAACTTATTTTTGGAAATCTATAATCTGGTCTGTTATGGTTCTTGTCACATGTAAAATAAGTCATCATGATGATGTTTGCCATTTTTGGCCCATTTCAATATATCTTGCTACAAAATTTTGGCTTTATGTTACTATTGTTTTTTGGTTAATATTTTGTAAGTAATCATCAAGATATTTCAATCTTAATCAATCTATAAATTTTCTAATTTATTGTTTATTTGTTTGCAGATATGCCTTCTTGGTTACTAATAACATGTTTGGGCTTCTCTACTTTACTAGTTTATAGCTTTTATAAAACATGGAAAAGTAATCCCGGTATTATATTAAGTAACCGAGAAGAAAAATTTCGAGTAAGTTTCGAGCAATGAATAATAATTGGGAAATTTATTGAAATTTGGCAATTTTTTATTTACAGACAATCATTGAATTAGCCGAGAAAAGTGATTTTGACGCGGCTTGGTATTGCTATACCTGTCTTGTAAGAAGACCTTTACGGTCCAAACATTGCACTTTTTGTAATGTTTGTGTGGCAAAATTTGATCATCATTGTCCATGGGTCAGAAATTGTGTCGGAGCTGATAATCATAAATATTTTGTGTGGTATTTAACCTCAGTAGTTGCTATGTGTTCCATATACATCTATACATCATTCCTCTGTAAGTAATTACAATGTTCAATCAAAATCCAGTGTAAAGCTCACATTTATCAGAAACTAATCATCTGTTTTCTCTATGTTTAGTTTGGGAATCTAATATTGATCCAGATATTTCCGGATTTTCTTACGTCGGAGAAGCCCTCAGAACTAATGGCTGGGTAACTCTTGGCTTTTTTCTATCTGTCCTTCATTTCATCTGGGTTTCTAGTCTATTAGTTTGTCAATTGTATCAAGTAAGGCTATTTCATCTACTCTTTCAAATATCCATCTCTAAACAGAAATCTAACAAGTTATTTGAAACTTTTATTCCATTAGCTATGCATATTGGGAATGACCACCAATGAAAGAATGAAATGTCATAGGTATCATTATTTCATCAAAAGTCCACAAGGAGATCCAATCAGTCCTTTCCAGTAAGTCTTTTTAACCGCTGAGTCTCAAACTTTGAGACATCTTTTTAAACTAATAACTTAATTTTTATTGTCCTAGTGTTACTGTCCTTTGACTTCATTTTCCCCATTTTAATTTTTAATTTATTCATTTATCATTACAGTTATGGTATTCTTCGCAATCTATTTGAGTTCTGTGATTGGCATTGTATCAAATCATTTCGTACACCAAAATATGACTGGAAAAGTATTTACGATCTTGACGACCTGAAAGAAATTAAATTGGTCTAATCGAGTCATCAATTATTTATACTATACACTAAACTTAGAAATTTTTGAAACTCCAAAAATTTAAGGTTCACATTACCTCCATTTTATTTACTTTACTCTAAACCTAATCATGAGTCCTGATGCAAGGAATAATGACGAGTAAAGTGTTAACCTAATCGTGCAACAAACCATTCTTATGAACTGAGAAAATTAAGGAAATTTGATCTCATTTTTTTCATTTATTATTAAAATTATTTTTCATTGTTTTTTGCATCTCCATGCTATGGACAAAGTTTGTTGATTTTCTGATGATTAAACATCACTTAATATTAAAGCCAAATTCCAACTGAATAATTTCCCAAAGTAGCAAATAAATTGCCAGTTTTAAATAATAATATCTAAAAATCAGATTAGCATCGTCAAGCAATACACATAAGCATACCGAACAGTGAACAGCACCCGAATCCAAATGGATAATGCTATTAATTTTTAACTGAATTTTTTAAACAAATATCATTCAATAGCATAGATTAAGTAAGAATAGTGGTGATAAAATCATGAAACTATAAAATCTCCCAACTATTGATACAAATCGTAAAAATTTATGAACTTCAGAATATTTTAACGAACAAAAGCAGCCAATTTTGCTTTCAAGAGCCACCAAAAAATGACATTACAAGGTACGAGCCATTAATTAGTTGAATTGATTAGCAAATGACGCGATGCAAAAACTTCAAAAATATACTCCGATACCGGGAATCGAACCCGGGCCTTCTGGGTGAAAGCCAGATATCCTAACCACTAGACTATATCGGATGTACCTTACAGTAAGAGTTCGAACATTGAATAAAAACATAAACGTTTAAAGGCTGAAGCCGAAGAAAACTTTCGGTTGTTCAATAAATCGATTGGAATCATGATGGTCATTGACTTGAATATGGTATTGATGAAAAACTTGATTATCATTAGTTAATTTTGGAAAAAAGGGTCGCAATCAAGCTCGAAATGCTAGTAATTTTGAATGAAAACTGCTACTTACAGCAAGAACGGGATAGTCGGAGTCAACTTCTTGTGCTTACATCTGATAGATCAGCAATACTGAAATGTGAGATTTATTTTCAATTTTCAGTTTGACTATAAATATTTTATTGGTGGCTGGTAAAAATATTTAAATTAATGTCTTTTCGCGTTTTAAAAATGAAAATTGGTTGGGTTAAAAGTGAGTGGCTTTGTTTACAGTCACATTTTGAGTCAGATGGGAAAAAGATAATGTCTGATAGAGGCGCCAATTGTGTTATTTTTAAAGATTTTGCTTCTGGTTAATTTACATTAAAAAATATCTTCTCTGTTACTTTCTATTTCTTATTGTGATTTAGTTTATATCATTATATTTTATATCTCAACATGAGTTTTTAAAAGCAGTTAATTCATTTCATTGAACTGTGAATCTATTGATTTTATCCTCTTACAATCGACAAAGGTAAGCCTCAAACCTTGGTTTATGCATTCATGTTATTACCATTGAAATCAACCACTCTTCAGATATTGGATAACTTTAGCTTTTTTTGCTGAATTAGTTGAATCTTTTCTTGAGATGATAGAGTAATTTATTCAACTTTCGATATCTTTCGAAACGCCTTCTATTTTATCCAATATATGCAATGCCTTAAGCTATCTTTTAAGAGCTTCAATCTCTCATCGATATGTTTTGTTATCATTTTGTTTTTAACATTTTCTTCCTTCCTTGAAGTCTTGCAAATATCATTTATTGAATTTTCTGACCTGTTTGTGAGCCTTCTAACAAGGATCCTTTAAACAGTCGTTAAAAAGGGTAAATATAATTCAATTGCTCATCTATTGTTGAAACAAATAAATTATCAAAATTTCCAATTATGACTAACATTGTAAGATACACCTATGTAACGTATTTTTCCTTATTTTTACGCTTTTTATCGCTTCTTTGAAGATGAGTAATTTTAGCGCATCTTCCCAAGCTAGTTCATTTTTCAACAAAAAACTCCATCAGGCTCTCAAAACTGTCTATGAATGTGGTGTTAAACTCGAAGCTAAACTGGAAACAATTGCATCAGCAGCTATCTATTTCCATAAATTTTATAAAATATGCTCTCCTGAACAATTTGATCCGATGCTGATTGGAGCAACATGCATTTACTTGGCTGGTAAAGTTGAAGAAGATCATATCAAGCTACGAGATTTAATCAATGTCTTCCATGCAACCCTAAATCGAGCCAACAAAATGATTCCATTACAATTTGACAATTATTATTGGAATCTGAGAGAGTCATTGGTTCGTTTGGAACTATTGATGTTACGTGTTCTCAAGTTTGATGTTAATAATGATCTAGCTCATCGGTTTCTCCTTCACTATTTACGATCGATAAATGAATGGATTGGAAAAGATTACTCTTCTTCAACAGCCTTTTCTCAAACTTGCTGGTCATTGCTAAATGATTATTATCTAAATCCAAAGTCCATCGACCATAATGCATCTCACGTAGCTATAGCTATTATCGAGATTGCTATAAAAACACTCGGAATCCAAATCCCATTGGAAAACGAAGCTCTCATGGATTGGAAAGTAGCGTTGTGTGAAAATGCAACAAAAGACAAAGTTCATGCCATTATTTCGGAAGTTTTGACTTTATATGAAAACGATGATCGTGAAAGTGCATCAAAACCACCACCAAAAGAAATATCTCCAAGAAAAACTCCTAATTCAGAAGTTACAGGTGGCAATATCAGACAATACACTCCTGCAAAGATTATTGAATATCCAAACAAATGAAAGCAGTGAACACAGTGTAAGCATCCTCTGGAGTAGCTAAAATATATTAGAATTATTTATAACATTAAACATTATGTTTCCATTTGATCTAAATTTGTACCACTGATTACGGACTATATCCTTTTTGAAAAAAGTTCAATATTTACTTTCTTCAATTCCAATATTCGACGCTTAGCTCGCTTAATTTAAATATTGGACTCCACTATGACGATGACAATGACGATCTATATAGTAACGCAAGACTAGTCTTAATGAATTAGATTTATTAATCATATTCATCACATAGTCACTATTTTTTATTCTCACATGTTTTATTTACATTAGAGTTTTGAGCCAGTTTAATCTTTACTTTCTTCAACTTCAATATTGGACGCTTAGCTTGCTTTATTGGACTCCATTATTGCGAGCTTGATATCGAAGGGTTTCATCAATTTGAGATATAAAAGGAGGTTGATTTTAACTCTTGTGACATGAACTTCTTCCTAGGAAAATAGAAGAAAAAATTAAAATAATCATTAGTAGGTAGTTCATGAATCATGATTAAAAATTTGCACATTCAAGCCATCAATAAAATCAAAGCTTGCTACAAACCTCAAGTTTAGTATCCTTGTTTCGTAAACCAATTACTCCTAATCGCAAACTTTCTTCAGTAATTGAAATACTATACGGAATCCCAATCTGGTCGAACCTGAAATGACAATGAAATAATTCCAATAGTTTAAACTAGACAATATAATGAATAAGTCTATTGCATGCAGTATTCTGCTGCTGTTAAAATAATCACCACTGAAATGATTTATCGTCCAAAGCATTGTTTTGATTCTTGAATGGAAATACAGTTATCCCAAATTCCTTCAATTCTTTAATTAAAAAATCAGCAATGGCAACTAGTTTGGAGTTCAAATTTGAATCTTGTGACGGCTTTATAGTTATAGCAACATGGTAAGGAGTTAAAGATTCATGGAACCAAATTTCCTACAGAAAATGAAATAAATGATCAATTAAAGCTACAATACATATTAAATTCACATTGAATTAAACTTACTTTGAATCTCCCTTCGTCGTCTGTTATACATCCATCAATTAAATAAGAAATAGTAGCATTATCTGGAAAAGTTTTACACCAAATAATATGACTAGATGATTCAACACCAATTGAATTTTTGATTTGGTCTCGGTCGGTAATGTACTTGATTGTTTCAAGACACAAAGTTTTATCGTCGACTAATGGTGATTTAAAATCAATCGATACATTTTCTTCTTTAGTAGTTGCACATTTTCCGATTTGAGATTGATGAAAATGGGATGGACACCCTGAAAGCTGTAAAATAGATGTGAATTAATTGCTAGAAATTTCTTGAAACACGCAAGTAAATACCTTTCTCCACCATCTATAGCGTTCATTTTGAAAGGAATAAAATAAATTAAGAGACTTGTTTGGATCACAGAATATTATTAAATTTTTGAGGCAGCTTTTGGATGACCACAGAGAAAGTTCATTATTTGGTTCACTGATTGGTGCGACGAGATCAGAAGAATCGAAACTTACGGCGTATTTATCCAATTTCTTTCCACAAAGAAGATGATTATTCAAGTTGCTAATACTTTCAACTCTCGAAACTGGGAAAACAGTGAATTTATCAATAAGTCTATTATAATCGTTTAAGCATCTTTTCAGGTTAGCTTTAATTATAATACCAAAAGTATCCAATTCTTTAATCCGAACAGCTCTAGAATTCAAACTAAGAAAACCTTTAGATTGCAGATAACTAAAACATTTTGGTAATCCGACAGACATGATTGATAAAATTCAAACCACCAATTCAAGACCGAAACATCAAAAGGTGTAGACTACAGTCTTGTCCCTTATAGTTGAACAATTAAGAATTGGTCAGAAACAATTTAATCTAACATCAAAATTAAATAAATACTTAAAGCTGAGGAAAAGCAAAATTTGAATTTCACATCAAAACATAAACATGTGACTTTCCGATGATCGATTGATAAAGTTTCGATAGTCGATTACTATTTGATTAGCGATTAACTCTTACGAGTTGCTAATAAGTCATTTAAAAACTAAAATTAAAAACTATTCTAGGAATTAATAGTTGGAATAAAGATAAGTATTTACCAAATTTACTTCGACTATTAAAACCTGAAAATGACGTTTCAACTCAACATTACAGCTACATTGTTTTAAATTAACTCATTACAAAAAAGATTTCTCTCAAATTGTTTTGTTTAAATCCTCAAAATTAATGGTGAATAGCAATTTTGTAAACCTATCTAAATTTTAAATGTCATGAATCATGATGATGGAGATTACCACAGGCGATTAAATAAAATTGAGAAATGTGTGGAAAATTATTCAGAAACGATTGCTGGTACAATTAAAAGATTGTATTATTGTTTATCCAAATATTTTTACAATTGTTAATTTTTTATACACTAAGAAAAGGAGCTAATTTAGGTCTTTTTGGCTCCAGGATTTTTAGATATTTTAGCTGCTGTTGTTGGCTTAGAGACTGGTTTTTCACATGGTTTATCCATTTCATCATAAACTTGGTTCCAAAGGGTGATAATTTCTTTAGGTGTGTGTTTATGACTTGTCATAAGTCGTTTGAAATTACAATGATTAACCTTAACTCGAACATTTTTCATCAAAGCATAATTTAATCGACGGACCTTAGCTGCTTCAGCAACAATGCCAGTCATGAAGACGTCTTCTAGGTGAAGCGGTTTCATTTTGTAACTTTGTTCACTTAATGGTTTAGAAACATCTCCAGAAAACATGTAACATGGTCCTGTGGCAAAATTGGGGAAAACGGTACCATTGAAAACGGACGGGGAGACAAACCATTTACTTTTAGTGTCTCGATGGGGTTTCCATTTTTTAGCGATATGACCAATAATGGAATTAGTGAAGGTTCGGGTTTCACAGAAATCAACAAGCAATTGCATATTAATAAACATATCATCATCAACTTTTAAAACAAATTTAACTTTATCGCAATTATCACTGACCCATTTCATCATTGACATTGTTTTTAGTGTCAAATTGTAATAACTGTCAATATATGCACCTTGAAGTAAATCGGAATATTGTTCATTCTCTTTTTTAACTTTGCTGTTAATGTTCGCATCACGCGAATTACCGATAAGAAAGAGCAAAAGAGAACCACGTTCTACCGCAAACTTTCCCCATGTTTGACGAATTGCTTGGCGAGCTTCAAAGTTTCCAACAGCAGAGTTGACCAAAATTAACAGGTCAAGGGAAGCTCCATTATCAGTATCACAGAAGTTTGGTTTGTCAATTAAAAATTGTCGAGTTAAAGCAATTTCGTCAGCTGTAAAGAACCCTTTCGGCCTTTGCTCTTCTGGTTCTTTTGTAGTTTCATTTCTGGTATTGAATGGCGACTGATTGGGTACTTCATTAACAGAATGGTAATCAAAGTTGTTAACAGGGGAAGGCGAATGTTTCGGAGTTGTTACAGGTGATGTAGCTGATGATGATGATGACGGTGGTAGTGGTGGGAGAGAGCGAGATGATGAAAGTTGAAACAAAGGTCTTCGTGATGGAAATGACGAAGGAGACGGCGAAGGAGATAGATTGGTGAAGGATGGTGAAGAGTGAGAAGAGGATGAAGAAATTGATGAAGATTTTATCACAGGTACATAAGATGAAAATGATGGTGGTTTTGCTGAAGAGGAGGCAGGAATGGTCGGTTTTCCTGGAGATTGTTGAACTAGGCCATTTACAGGCAGTAAAGGTTTGTTATTACTAATTTGATTAGTATTATCAAGTGCTGGTGAGGCTGGTGAGGGTTGATAAGGCACTAAATTGAACATTTCAACCAATTTTTCCTTATCAACATCATTTAACACTAATCTCCGTCCGTTTCCAATCCCAGTCGGGCTTCCATAATGACTGATGGTCATTAAAGTTGCCAATACAAAAGTTATACAAAATAAAGTTAACATTCGCTTTTGTGCTGAAATCATTTTGTTTAGTTAATTGTTGATCACAAGAAAATTTGATATGAATTTGACGAATTTCACCAAAGATTTTTCTCCAAAGTTGTATTAAATAACGAGTCTCAGATGAACTCCATTTAATCATTGATAGACCTGTGGCAAGGAATAAAAATAGATACAATAAATTAGAAATTTTATGGGAAAAAATGGCAAAAATCAGGTAGGGTTATAAAATGAGAATATTTTTGGAATTTTTGTCCCTAACAAAATCAACCTCTATTTAAGAAGCTAAGAAACTATTATCTGATACAAGACAAGGTTAAATCTAGCAGACTAGCCTTAGTGGGCTTATCTTATATTTTGATTACCTTGAGGCAATCACTGATTAATATTTGATCAGGTTTTCCTGTAAAACCAGAGTATATTCATCTCTCAGATCAAACACCTTTGAGAGAAAGTAAAACAAGTTCACCTCTGAGGATGAAAAGATTTATCAATATTGAACAATAACTGACAGATTGAAAAACTATTCATGCAAATGAATACATTGAAATCCAGGAATTGAAATATTTGAATACTGAAAGTTTCAAATTCAAAGTTACAATAAAACTGTTGTAAAGTTTCAATAACTCAACTCAAATCATTGAATCGAAAACAACTTACCTGTAAAAACCGATGATAGAGAAGCGTTGTTGTAAGAATAATTAATAACAAATATACTGATAGCAGTAACTAAATTGTTTAATTGAAATCTGCGTAGATTTTAACCTAATCCTACAAATAAGTGTTAACGCCTTGATATCAGAAAGGAGAATTGTTTTGCGTAAATAAAGGTTGACATGAAAGGGGACAAGACAATGGGAATAAAGGTAAGTTATTGATAGATGAAAATTATCAATTAGCTATAGACTCACCTTCTTTTTATTGGTAACCGACAATTACCATTGGAGCAATTACATTATGATACTCATTAATTGTGTTGAATAGTTAAAAAAGAATGAGAAGGCAAATAGAAGATAACTTTTTCTTGTTCAATTTAGGTGAAATACAGCAAAATAATGGCAGCAGCAAGTAATCGACTTGTCAATTTTATTTAATACCATTGACGTCCAATGAATCTGTTGTCAAATAATCAGAAATGGCTGGTTGATATTGAATGAAAAGTTAATTGATCCACCAACAGCAAAAAAAGTGGTAGAAGCACACAAAAGATCAAGTTTCCAAAGGTAAAGGTGAATTTGATATAAAAATTGGTGATGAAACAAAGAAAACAAAAGATTCCAATTAGGATATTTGATGAAACAGTTTATGATTAAGATAACAATTGAAATAGAAACCACAGTACACCAAGAATATGTCAAAAAACAATCTTGATTAGATTGGAAGGTGAAAAAGCATGTTACAAGGAGGAAAAACTAGAAAGGTTGATGCATGGCAGTAGAGATTTAACAGAAAGTGAAAGGACACCAAAAAAAAGGAAGAAGAGAGGGGAAGACGCACAGAGAGAAAAGAGATAAATAAAAGGATGGAAGGACCTCAGAGAAAAACTGGTTTTTGGAATACTTTTTTTTTTGGTAAAAGGTTAGGCCAACTAGCCTAAGGTAATTTTGAGGGTTCAAAACAAGGGCCAATCAGAAAACCTTGGCCAGGTAAACAGGGTAAAGGAAAAATTGAAGCTACACTATTAGGGTCCATCAAAGTTAGTCCTTGACCGATTCTTAAACAAAAACTTCAGAGAAGTTGAAGAGAAGGATCATCATCATGGTAATGATTGGTGAAGTTGAAAATTAAAAGTTATCACACTAATTCAAAAAAACTGAAGGTTAAGAGATTAAATTGTATGGTGAATAACACAAGAGAAAGATGACTTGTTAAACAATCCAAGTGTACTTACCTTGTTAAAAATATTGAAAATATAAATTTGTAGTAGTAGTTGTTGTTGTTGGTGATGAGCGTGGTTAGCTAATGTTGACTCCATAAGAGGCCAAACTTAACTGTGAAGTTACCAACAATGAATGGTGTGTCTACCCGAGTGAGTTAACATCAACTTAGCTTCTTTAGCCGGCTTGGCAGGTATCAACAACATCAACGTGATCAATTCAACTTTCACGATACAAGAAGAAGCTACAACAGCAAAAGAAGATGAGGATGAAAAAGGAGAGAAAGAGGGATTAAGAAAATGAGAAAGAAGAGAATAGTTCGACTTGTTGTCAAACAAGTTAATGTAAAGATCCGTAGGAAAAGGTCAGACTTGGAACTTTTCTCGGAAGAAAACAAGTTTATCTGAAAACCCGTACATTAAAAAATATAAGAAAAAAAAGAAGTCAAAGATTTCATTTCCATCAATTTCTTTATCTTCATCTGATCCTTCATCTTTCTGGCTTCTTCTTCAGCTTCAGCTGCAACTTTCAGTTCCTTGCTGCAAATTTTTCCCTCTTGGCGATATTTTGATTCGGTTTCCGGGGCTAATTTATATTCCTCATATCGTCAAACATTTAACATACTTTAATGGCGCCAACCTGTCAGGAACCAAAGTTCATTTAACATTTCATGGGATTTATTATCACCATCATCACCATCAAAATCATGACTCTTGACTATCAGACAAATAAAATTCCCCTTTGAATCACCATCGCAAAGACCATCAGCATCACCATAATCATCTTCACAGAGTAGCCTTCATAGGATTGAGAATGCGAAAAGAAATGATCTCATAAGTTACCAATTTACCTTGATAGAGTGAAACTTATTATCATGATTAGTCCTTGGAAGTTAAATATATTGTAAACATTCAATTATTAATAGCATTTCACTCAAGTAAACTAAAATCTTTTGGCAGAGAATCTGAATACAAAGAGATGTAAGGAATAAAAAAGAAATGATAAAATAGAAAGTGAACAAGCATTGTACACTAGATTGCAATTCAAATGAACAATAACGTACTAATCAAGATACATACCAATTTAATTTCACTTGTACTTTAACTGACAAAGTACATAAGATAACATGTTAAATCCTCAGGTCTAACCAAAATCTAGACTCTTTATATCCATTACGGTGACTTTTGACTGTTGGATATGATTTACGTAACCTGATCATGGTTAAATTACTCTTATTCAGATTAAACTAGATGATAATAATGGATGAAACTTGATTATCACGAGTTAAATGATTGAGATTTACAATTATTTTGGGTTGGTCAAGCAGTTAAACACGAATTACAAGCAATCAAAAGGTAGAGATAGGGAAAGTGGATTATCATAAGATGAACAAGATGACTGACAGAAAACAAAAAGGGCGCAATATTTCGAGGGACAGTTAACTAATTATTTTTGATCCTTGTAAAAATAAACAGGAAGTATTTTTGTGTACAAATAACATTATTTATAACAATTATGTTAATTTATTTGGATTAAATTATGATTTAGTTTCATCATTTAAGCAAATTAATCCAATTTTATGGATCAAATCAGTTGTAGCTTTGTTTTACTCTTAACAAGTAAAAGCAATGAGAGAAGTTACTTTTATTTTTACCTTGATTTTAGACCCAAATCTTCCGGCTTTGTAATATCACAATAATTTTGTTTAATTTTTTTATTGTTAATTCTTCCTTTTACAAAATAGTCAAAGATAATTACCGGATCAAATTAAATTTGGTAAGGTCTTACAAGATGTAATGATGATGATAATACAATAATACAAAACTAGGTGAAGCTTGGATGTTAATTTTTGCTTGTATTTAGTAGGTTGACAGGTTGACGAGAAGTGAGTAAAGTTAAGGATTGATTGATCATTTTAAAACAAAATCAATGGTCAATCAACTAATTATATTGCGTTAAATGAAAGTGGAAAGAGTAAGATTGATTAGAAAACAATAGTAATTATGAAAACAAGTTAATTGAACAACACGGCAAACGATAATAAACAATGTAAACATCTTAAAACCAAGGATCATCAGGTTTGTAAACAATGATCATATTGAGACGGGAAAAGTGATAAGTTGATAATGAATCAAGGTGATTGTGATGATGGTCAGACGGGCTTAAAGGATGAACCGAAAGCCTTGTGATCCAATGTTGAAGCGTTGATGGTTTAACCTAAAACCAGGACAACAATGGTTCATCATTGGTCTAATTGTGGCTTATTGTTGGTTTATTCAATTGACAATTTCCTTGATTCACTGAGAGGAAATAATGACAATGTATAATCTAAGTGAATATCAATTTAGTTCAAACTTTTGTGTCAACAGAGTTGAAAATGCTACACAAAACATGATTGTCTCATTATCTACTCAGTCTATATGGATGCATGTGTCTGACCATAATAATAGATTACAAAAATCTGGTTCATATTTGAGTTTTTATTATGGTTTACTGGGTTTATCTGGATAAACAATCACATGAATTAGCAACAAAAAAACGCAAAATGATGTCGATATGTTTCTGGTAGCAACAAGCCAACAATTAGTTTGGGACAAAAAAAAAGTGAAGTACATGTAAAGGTATTTAGGTAAAAAAAGTGACTATTTGAACAGCAACAAAAGTGAAAAATATCAATGAAAAAGGATGATTTTTATCAGCCAACCGATGAAATTTTCACTTCTTTGTCATCGTCATCATAATCATCATCATGGTGAAAGAAAGTTACTTCACTTTTAACCTGTATTTAGTGGATGAGTGAAGCTTTGCTGGTTTATAACAAAAAAAAACAACATAAACAAACTTACCTTATGCTTATAATTGAGCGAGTCTACAGGCATTTCAAGATGAAATTATCAATTTTCAGCTTTTACTTATTACTGATCCACCATTTAATCAAATTTATTCAGATTTACAACAGATTCAGCTGTTTGATTATGGCTGAGAAAAATTGATATATCTATTGAAAGCTCTTGACTTGAGTCTAGATATGTGATTTGATGATGATACTGTAGGTATTGAATAGGCAGACTAGTAAAGGGGGTAAAAATAGATAGATAATAATAAGAGGTGGGAATTAAATAGACCAGCGATGAAAAAGCATTAAGAATTGTAGAAAAATGAAAAAAAGAGTTTTCCTTCACATGTGAGTGAATTCTGGATGAATGAAAGTCTACTTTTTCATCTCTTCACCGATGAATGACCACTAATGGTAACCTTGAAAAATCTGAATAATCTTGATACTCCTTAATCTTGTATTTTCATCAAATCATCATCTTCTTCATGATACTTCTTACCTTGTTGATGAACAAGCCTTATCATTTCTCAATCTTCTCATTTCAAGTGAAGATGAGAAGAAGCGAGACAGCAAAATATTTGAATCGTTTTCTTTTTCTCATTTTCTTCCCTTTATCAATGGCTAACTGACAATGGACTTAAAATGATTAAAGGTTGTTGTTGTTGTTGTTGATGATGATGATGATGCTAATGCTGATGATGATGGTGGTGGCGATGATGAGGAAAGGAAGAAAATATCTGGTCTATCATCATCCAGGTCAACTGAATAAGCAGCTCTTGTTATGTCCATCTTCCGGACTTGAGAAGGTTGTTGCCATTGAAAAAGCCCAACACCTGTAATGAATGAATGAAAATAAGAATATACTTTTTTAGACATTTGCCTTCCTCTGCTAATCACATTCAAACCATTGCGTACAATTAAGTCATTAAAATTACTTACCTTTCCTTTTCACATGATAAACTTGATTGAAATTTCTTTATCTGTATTGCAAAGCATGTAATTTACATTGTATTGGCGGCTTTTGTTTTCAATTTGACTCGAGCGCAATATTCAAAATCATAATGTTTTACTTTTTTCTCCATAAATATTAGATTGTTGCTTTTGATAATATTTCAATTCGTTCACATGTTTGAACATTGATTGATCTTGAAGGTGAATTGTAGCTTATAAAATTAATTGAAAGTACAATAAAACAAGAAGTAGCTTATTTAAAGGCACTGGTGGGATAATTATGATAATCAAAGTACAGATCGATACAAGAATAAAAATACAAGATATTTCAAGACTAAGAGACCAAAAGAGACATTTTTTTTCCTTAGTTTCTAAAAAACCAGTCAAATATATTTTTATAATGGTGCAAAAAATTGACCCTCGACGACAGAGTTCATAAATACTGGTCTTGAATTAGTCAATTTGCTTCAAAGGCCATTTGGAAAAGATGGAGTATTCGTTGACTCGATTCCAACATCAAAAATATCAAGATTATAACGATATTAATGGCAATTTTTGTGATAATGGCTGCTGTATTTGTTCAATTCTGATTCATCCGAAATTCCTCTCTAGTAAAAATCTTTCACACGTTATTTGTATTCGCTAGTAAATTACTTTGTTCATTTACGTCAAAGATAATGAACCTCAACCAATTTACATCTTCCTTTGCAATAGCAAATTTTTTTATGGTTTAACTTCCCATGTATCAGTTGGGAACAATAAAATCAGCTGAAACTGCAAGTAAACTGATTTAAGGAAAGTGTTGAAGCTGGCAACTAAGGTAAACCTGATTTTTTAATGTTTCTTGATGATAATCCATCTCATTAATGTACCATTTTGTCGTTTTTCGCAGCAGTTAAAGGTCGAGTTGAAAACATTGGTAACATTTACTAAATTTGGTGATAATAAAGCAAATCATTGGTACGAGAAATCTCTTTGTTAAACCATTTTGTCCATAAAATAATGGGAAAAGAGATGGAGAAAAGTTAATATGGTTGGTTGATTATTAAAAACATGTTATTATCAACGACCCTAGTATCATTATTACCATCATCAGGTTGATTATTATTATGATCATCAAACTAAACAACATTCAAACTTCCCTTAACTGTTTACACTGTTTTAACTGTGTATTATTATGTTTATTAAAATGAACAAAATATTCAGGAAATGCTTTAGGCAATGATACAATGACTTTGGAGTCTTTAGGAGAGATCAACCCTTTTATTAATAATGCAAAATATTAATATAATTACAATTAATGTAAAAAATTGGGGAAATCAAATGATTAAAAATTGAATTGAGCGGTTAAAAGCAATGGAAGACATTGGATTGGACAATTGAGTGTGTCTTTATGTTAACTGCTTTTTGTAAAATGTTACAACATGTACCAAAAACCATTTTCAATTTTGTTCATATTTTTATTATGATTATTAATTATCATTGTAAGTCAATGATGATAATTTCAATAACTCGTTAAAACATTAGTGACTACCTGGTACTGAGAAAATAAAATGAAAACAAAATTTAATTGGATATGATTAGATAGTAATTTTACAATGATAGCTGTTGTTACCTGTTGATTTTACTGTTGGACTGCTGTTTATTTTCTGGTGGTAAGCAAATTGTTTTTTTGCTGATTGATTGGTGCCTTGTAATGGACAATTTGGTTATTTCTAATTTATCTTGTATTACCATCATCAAAGTCAATCAATTCAATTTTACAAGGGTCATATTACGGCGATAATGATGGTGTAAACTATTCAAGTTATTGCGTCGTTGTTTCTCATGATCACCTTAACCATTATTATTAACATCATCATTGGATTTTAATGTCAATCAAATATTGATTTGCTTTTGTTCTTTATTCTTAATTTTATCTAGTCAACTTATTATCCATGGGTCTACGTCTGTTGGTATTAACAATGTATAAAGATTGGAGGAATACAATTAACCAGCAGATTCGCGCTGTCAATTTTCTGGTGGAACAACAATTGGTTTTACCAGTGATTAGATGACATACACATCATTTGATTGTCAAATAATGTGTGTTGGTTTAATGATCACCTAAACCAATGGGTGACGAAACTAATGGCTTACGTATGTCTTGATCTTTAATTAGCAGCACAGTTTAATACACGTGTGATTGTGCTGTTAATTTGGTTAAGGTCAAAGAAGTGGCGATTTACTGATGGATTAATGTGTTAAAGATGAATCAGGAAATGGTGATAAACAGGAATAACAATGCGATGATTAAGGAACCAAATATCAACAAGGTTGTACATTTGAGGTCGAGGTTGACTCTTGATAATTGTTTGGATTGTTGCTTCAATTTTATAAATTTTTTTATTGTTTAATGAAAATGGTTTATTGTTATTTACCTTAAATTGAAAGGGAAATGGAGAAAGTGTTTTATCTGATTGAATGAATGAACCGGTAGCTCAAACAATCAATACAACAACAACAAACCATAATGATAGTAATAATAACAATAATAATAATAATCCATCAATCTTATTTTTGTTTCTGTTTGTTTTCAGATTTTAAATATCTATTAAAACCAATCAACTTGGAAATATAGAATAATTATCATTTAAATTGGATCAGATGATTAGAGAGCCACTTACGGGGATAACTGATTGTCATAATGATGTGACAATAATTGGACAGAAAGCCACAACAATTAATTGCTGTAATTTGATGTTAATCACTGTTGCAGTAACCAGTGATGTTAACACAAGGTAAATGTAAACAAGACAAACAACGGAAAAGGTGAAGTGATTTGATTAAGTATAACTAGACAAGAAAAGGGCGATTATGATGATCAAGATGCTTGAAAAAATGAAGCTGAAGTCCGTTATTACACCTTAATCTGAAGAATAAGAAACTGAAATTAGCTTGAAGCAAAATTAAAGTCTGATAAATAATAGTAACCGGTTTAGACCATCATTACCGGTAAACCAGAGATGATAACCAAAGAAAGTAGCCAACAAGAAGAAAAATGAAGTTTCCTCTTTTTTTCAAGGAGAGTTTCTTATTCATCATAATCATCATGAAAAGATTTGCTTTCTTCTTTGTTGAGGTCATTGAATTTGTAAAGCTTAAAAGGCAATGTTAACATTAGATTCAAGTTTAGAGTCTAACCATTTTCAAGGGTTGAAATGCTTGTAATCACCATTATTGAAAGACTTTTGATTAAGCTGTCTTTCGCTGATGTGATTATCATTTCATTGATGAATTAAATTAAAGATTAGCTAGTAAATTATGTTGATTTAACTTAATAACTTAAATAGCTTATTTAAAATGAGCTTTGTTGGACACAAGGTGAAAGTGACTCGTACTTTTCTGCCTCGTCTGTTGTCTTACATTTTCAAACATTTATGCACATTTATACACATTTGAAAAGGATTTCATTGAGAAACAATGATGATTACGGTAAATTGGAGGCCTCGAGGGAAACACGATTTGTATTGTAGTCAGTAAATAGTACCAAATAATAATGTAACTATTGAATCGGGGAAAATGTAGAAACTTGTAAAACCTTGAAGATGTTTCAATTGTTTTGCTGTCTTTGAGTATTGAAACAAGTAATACAAACATACAGTGAATGGATTGAGTGTTGTTTTGATTGAGATTACACATTGTTGTAATAATTCATATATTTGGTAAAACGTATTTCATAACTATCAAGTTTGTTGATCAATTAAAGTCCAGCTTCATTAAAATTACTCAATATTATTCATTACGTCCAAGTCTCTGGACATGTTCCTAAGTAGATGGATCAAGTTTGGACTAGGCAAAAAGATTGTAAAATAATCACAAGCATTGCATCTTGATAATCAATAATTTCATATTCGTATATTGGATTAAATTGAAGTCTATGGGTTATTGTAAAATGAGACAATCTTGAATTAATCATTTAAAGGAAAAGTACTGATGTAAATTGATTGAATAAATTTTCTTGCTTTCTGGCTAAGATTGACCTTTGATATTAATTTCTGTGTCTGAAATTGTTGAACTTTAATTCATAATCACTGACGAAGAACATACTTAAATTGAAAATTTGATCGCCTCTGGAATTATTAATGGGATTCTATCATAATGGTCTTTTTAATTTTTCTTAATCTTGACTAGACGCAGACGTTAATTACAATGAGGTCATTATGCTTTACGACCACTGGTGAGATGAGATTAAACTAAAAATAGCGGTAGCCTACCATTGATGGGTCAAAAGTTGCTGATAGATCTTTTATTAATATTTATTGAATAAAAAATCATGACTGGAATTCAATATAATTTGTCAATCTTATCCTTTCTAGCATTCTTAAATTCGTGTAATTATTGTATCTTAACTTTTTTACAAATAAAGAATACATAACAACTATTACTTAAGTCCAAGTTTTTTAATCGTCTAATCGACAAAGAAAAACAATAATTCACTAAATTCAGTAAATTATACTTTTTTTAATATCCCATGATCAAATGATTGAACAGAAATAAAGTTTGAATCGCAGCAATTAAAATGATGCATGTTCTTTTTTACAATGTCAGTTTGAAAGTGATAACTCCATGTGTTCACGATATTTTTGACAGAGAATGAAAAAATATCTTTTTAGATAGTAGTCGATGCTCTAAGACTGGCTTTATTTTTGCTATGAACGATTTCCATTCCGAAACAGAAATTAAGATTGTTTACTTTCATGAGTAGTCTCAAAGTGAATTTTAAGCCCATATAGAGTTCCAGGCATTCTGTATGTTCTCATTTCTTAGATTGTGGAGGCGGAAATTTTTTACATAATTCATGAATCAACATATCAACTCGAGCTCTCTGAAATGCGGAGATTGGCTCTTCTTTTAACTTTTCACTTTCTTTGTCACTCTCTCTCTTCTTTTCTTTAGATTTACCATCTTTATCGAAATCCCAAGAATAGCCTTTTGATGGATGGTACCTGGCAAAAGAGTGAACTTCTTCAAATGCTTGAGATAAATGGTGAAGAGCAGTAGTGAGACGAAAGTTTATAACAGAGTTCAAATCAGGAGCTTGGTAAACATATCCAGCAAGAACATAATAATCTGTCAATGGCGTAACTTGGTCTTTAGAATGTCTGTGTTGTTTTCGAATGACATATAAGATGGGCTCTTGTACATGGAGAAGGATATATTCAGTGCCGGTCATGTTCCTAAACGAAGAGAATATTTTAGACTAGACTTTCAACAGATATCAGCGCTTTACTACTTACTCTAATTGATCCAAACTAGCCTTTTGCATTTTAAGTGTTTCATTATTACAGGTTCGGTCATAAAAAGGATTACTCCTCTCGCCAAAATAATCAAGAACGGTTGCTTGATTGATATGAGGTATCCAAGCAGAATCATGCCATGAGATATACAACGGATTATCTATGAGAGAGTGAAAACATGAATAAGAGTTACATTTAAAAACATGAGCAAATGACAATCAAATTAATCAGAAATAAATAATTTACCTTTAAGATCATTCATTGAAAGTTATTATTTAATAAAAAACTATGGTGATAATGACAAAATATAAAGCTTATTTACCAAGTTTACCAAGTGACACTTAAGAGGTAAACAAATAAAAAGCTGCTCAACTTGGATGCTAGGCTATCGACAATCGAACTTTTTATCGATCAATCGAAATGGAAGCTCGTACTCAAAGAGTAAAGAAAGAGACTCATCTTTAGTCAGTTTTAACTAAAACGTGCACAATAAGGTGGCAGCACCATAAAATCTGTTAAGAAAAGGAGTTTTGTCAAAACTTTGACTTTCGAGTTACGAGTAGAGACTTTGTGGGTTTATAAAGACATTGAAACTGAGTCCATTAGTCCTATTAAAAATTTCTCCGTCGAAAGTTTTCGAGAAATCAAGGTCGAAACTTCGATCACCTTTTTCACAAGTTTTTCACCAGATTTTTTCATTTTTTCCATTGATTTAACTTTTTATGGTAAACCAGAAAAAACAATTATTTTGCAAAATAAAATTTTCTGATTCTGTTCTTTTGACCAGTTTGATTTTCAGTTAAACCTTCGGCATTCTGTTAACGTAAGAGTTAGAGATGATCGAACATTTTTTTCAATTTATCGACAGTTCTTTTGATTTAGGCCACTGGCCTGAAACTTTGAACCTCAATATCTAGAAAATGAACAATCTACAATCATCATTCTTTGAACAAACATTACAAGAGAAATGTCAATAAATTGAAAAAAGTGTTCGATCATTGATGTGTACCAACAATTTGTATCAATGAATAAGCTCCAGCTCTCTAACTCTAACAGAATGCCAAAGGTTTAACTGACAAAACTGACTGCGAAAAGCAAACTGATCAAAAGTACAGAAACAGAAAATTTTATTTAGCAAAATAAGTGCATTTTCTGTTGTAAAATAGGAGTTATCAAGTCGAGATAATTCATCACCAAAAATATCAAATACAGAGTGAATGAAGTCACTTTAATAATCTTTTGCAAATAACAACCAACATTGAAAATACCACCAAAAGCGTCATTCAAGTGACGTTAAACAAAGTTTGCAGGCAAATATGTATTGGCTATTAATAATAAACATTCACTTTAATCAAAATCATGTGTAAAGCTATTTTGCGATAATCAGTTCAAGGAAATCATTGAACTTGTTCATTGCGAAAAACAAAGGTTTATATTCAAAATGTGTGCAATTTATGATAAAAAAATGCAAAACAATTTCAACCAATAATTGAACGGAAAAAATCAATTTTATTCGCTGGTTGAACATTACGAGCATGCAGCAGTTGACGGTGAAACAAAAGCAGAAACAATGACGGGACAAAAAGCGGGATATTATTACGGCATTGAGAGTGTCATTAATATTAATGGTTTGTCATGCAATCATGGCATTTTCTGGAAGGACAATGGATTCATCGAAGAGACAATTATCGAGAAACATTTGCATGTAAATGTCTAATCATTTGGGTTTGCCTAATTTTCATCTGGCATCAAAACAAAATTACATTTGGTGTTAACGTGACACTCAACACTTTACACAATTTGACGAGCAAGAGCCAACGAAACTGATGAAATGAGCATCACTAAACTCGAGACGATTGGTGGAGCAAAATTTTTAAGCACAACATTTGTCTCATTGTAAACAACTACATTGTCTCTGGTTATCTGAAGAGTATAAATTGTCCGTTTAGTCTCCAAAATGCCGTACAGTGAGTCGACAATAGCAGGTAGTGACCATGAACATCGATAATCGAAAATTTTCGGCCGATCAAGTTGACTTGTTATGGACGATGAAACAGTTCCTATGGTTGCATATCCATTCAACTGGCCACTGGCATAATCACACTCAGCCACTATCCCGAGTTGATCTGAATTGTTCAAGGCAATTCTTACAGTTTTAGGAGTTCGACCAATGACCTGCATAAGAAAGTCGGTTGAAGTTGGATTGCTTTTGATGGCCAATAGATATTCGTGGTTTCCTCGAATACGATAACCACAACATTTGATGAATTTCATTTGATAAATGGGCAGTTCGCTCGAGTGTTCACCAACTGGGATAAACTTTTGTCCCGATTGAAGCCAAATTTGATATCCATTGTCAGTGACTAGGTTAGCCTTGGATCCGTCATCGACAAGAGGCCAGGAAACGTCCTGTTTGGACATGATCCAGGAACAATAGAGTTTACCATTTAGATAGATGGATGATCCAATGGTGTATGATTTGGTGGCCTGAGCAACAAAGGCACTTGTAAGGCCTGACTTTTGTTTGGTACAGGAATAAATGACATTTGAGTTTGATTTGTTTAGCTTCAAGCCAATTACTGAAGATTCAAATTCACTTATATTGTAGCCGATTAGGGTGAAGTTTAAATATTCATCGAAATGTTTTTGTTCAATGACACTTATGTAAGCTTGGATTAAACAATTGTTGGTACATTTGGTTGTATAATTGGTTGATAGACTGTAAGTTTTAACTTGACAAGATTCATTGCAAATGGTGTAACCTTTTATACAAGTTAACAACTGAACAAAAACAATTACAATTGACCAACTCATTGTCTGGAAGCACTGAACAGTTAGAGATTGAATTTGTGGTCAAAAGATATTTTCAAAACATCAATTCTTCTCTCTCAATCATGTTCAATATTCTGATGATGAAGTCAAAAGAATCTCTTCACTCTGTTCCTAACTACATTTAGTGTCATTCAATAAGTTAATTTGCTCCATCGATTCTTAATTTTATTCAGCAAATCAAATAATTCATTTGAAATGTGATGATTCATTGTGGACGATAAACTTGAGCGATTGCAAAAACATACTCTAATAATAGATTTCAATGAAAATCAAGCAATATTTGTGTTCATTGCCATTGCTATTGCTATCAAAGGAGAGTTGAATAAATGTTTTGAGCGATGATAAATGCTTAAAATTTTTAAAGAGTTCAATGAAATTGGTACGATCTCTTGAGATTGTGTTGATGGGAACCAGATCGCTCGCAGAGCTATCTAATTAATGGCTTTCAAATTTGTCCTTAGAGACATAAGAAATGAATCTGTTAGTGCGATTTAAAGATCTCTCTGATCAACAGTTCTCGAGAAAATGAGGTTCGAAGTTTGAACTTGGAAAGCTTTTTGCACAATTATAGAAGCAGATTTTTTGTATGAAACTAGAAGTACTGATGCATCTTTTGATGATCGACCAGGAAATATATTTATTTTGAGCAATAAAATTTTTGATTTCCATTGCAACAGATTAGTTCGATTTCCAATTAAACCGGCCTTTTTCTAAGACCGTAAGAATTAGTGAGCTGAAACTTATTGTTAGTCCCTAAAAACTTGTTGCCTCACATCATGGAGTGAATAATTTTTTCAATAGACCAACAGTTCTCTTGATATTCACCATTAGATCCAAAACTTTGAGCTTCGATATTTCGAGACTGGGACCACACACAATCACCATTCTTGCACCAATTCATCTCTTTAATAGTTAATAATGCAATGCAATTCAATTACTCTCCATTAGTGGACTCGCAAGATGGTGTTTGGGCTGTAATGGTACTAGTAACAACTTATTTAACAAAACAAACTCATACAAACCCATATCTTGGTGAATAAAGCAATTTTCTGGTTAAACTTGCAAATGAAATGCAAAGAGTGATGCTAAAAGCACGAACATTTCAGTTGAGATTTGAGACTTAGAGGCATTTGCAGGGACAGGGAGACTGAGTCCATTGGTACAAATAAATAATGGATCCGATGGACAGCTTTCGAGAAAATCCAAGTCAAAGTTGAAACTTCGAACGTCTTCCGTTCCGCTATGGAAGCAAATTTTTTCATGAAACTCTATTTAACTGATTTAAATTTTGATGATGAACCAGAAAATTGATTTATTTAGAGCAATAAAATTTTCGATTTCCTTTAAAACATGTAAGTTCGATTTTCATTTAAACCGACTTTTTTCATTAACCATAATAGTTAGAGAACTGAAACTCATAATTTGTCAATAAAAACTGGTTGTACACACTTTGAATTGAATATTTTTTTCAATTTATCAACAGTTCTCTTGATTTTGGCCATAAACCTTAAAACTTTGAGCCTCGAAATTTCGAGAACCGTATCATCTACAATCATCATTCTTTCGCTAAACATTAGATTTTACTATGAGCTATAATGTTATATGACTTAACACCCAATAAATCTGAACTAATTTATTTAAAGACGAAGATTTTTCTAACGCATAGGATTTGTGTTTAGCTTTATAAATCAAAGTCTCAAATCTGACAAGCTAATATCAAAAGGGTATAACTTTTTTCTAGGATCTTGAATGGCTTAATATTTCAATGCATTATAGCCTCATAGCGGAATCTAATGTTTAACGAAAGAATGATGATTGCTGATGATCCGATTCGCGAAATATTGAGGTTCAAAGTTTTATGGTAAATGGCCAAAATCAAGAGAGCTGTTGGTCTATTGACAAAAGTATTCAATGCATGATGTTGACAAACAATTTTCATAGACAAATGATAAGTTTAAACTCTCTAACTTTCACGATCACAGAAAAAATTCAGTTTAACTGAAAATCGAACTTATTTGTTTTACAGAAAACTTAAAATTTTATTTCTAAAAACAAGTTCATTTTGGGGTTACTCATCGAAATTTACATTAGTTAAATAGAGTTTCATGGAAAAATCTTGTTCCATAAATGTACAAAAGGCGTTCGAAGTTTCAACTTTGACTTCGATTTTCTCCAAAACTGTCCATCGGATCAATTATTCAATAGTACCAATGGATACAGTTTTCATGTCTCTACAAACGCAGTAAGTCTCAACTTTTTACTCAAATGCTCGAGCATTTGGCAGTACTCTTTGCATAGCATTTGCAAGTTTAACCAGAAAAATGGTGCATTTACCAAGAAATAGGTTGAGATGATATTGTTTTGTTAAATAAGCTGTTCCTCGATCATTTACAACCCAAAAATCATGGCCGAAATGCGGCAATGAAAAGTTTTAAAACTGAATTGAGTTATTAATTGATAAAGAATTAGATTGTTCAAAATGTGATGACTGTAGATGATACCATTCTCGAAATATCGAGATTCAAAGCTTTATGGTAAATGGCCAAAATAAGAGAGCTGCTGATCTATTGAAAAAAGTATTCAATGCATGATATGCACAAACAATTTTCATAGACAAATCATAAGTTTCAGATCTCTAAATCTATCGGTCAATGGATGCGTTCGGTTTAAATGAAAATCGAACTTACATGTTTTAAAGGAAATCGAAAATTTTATTGCTCTAAATAAATCAATTTTCTGGTTCATCATCAAAATTTAAATCAGTTAAATAGAGTTTCATGAAAAAATTTGCTTCCATAGCGGAACGGAAGACGTTCGAAGTTTCAACTTTGACTTGGATTTTCTCGAAAGCTGTCCATCGGATCCATTATTTATTTGTACCAATGGACTCAGTCTCCCTGTCCCTGCAAATGCCTCTAAGTCTCAAATCTCAACTGAAATGTTCGTGCTTTTAGCATCACTCTTTGCATTTCATTTGCAAGTTTAACCAGAAAATTGCTTTATTCACCAAGATATGGGTTTGTATGAGTTTGTTTTGTTAAATAAGTTGTTACTAGTACCATTACAGCCCAAACACCATCTTGCGAGTCCACTAATGGAGAGTAATTGAATTGCATTGCATTATTAACTATTAAAGAGATGAATTGGTGCAAGAATGGTGATTGTGTGTGGTCCCAGTCTCGAAATATCGAAGCTCAAAGTTTTGGATCTAATGGTGAATATCAAGAGAACTGTTGGTCTATTGAAAAAATTATTCACTCCATGATGTGAGGCAACAAGTTTTTAGGGACTAACAATAAGTTTCAGCTCACTAATTCTTACGGTCTTAGAAAAAGGCCGGTTTAATTGGAAATCGAACTAATCTGTTGCAATGGAAATCAAAAATTTTATTGCTCAAAATAAATATATTCTAACTAACTCTTACGATCATAGAAAAAAGTCGGTTTAACTGAAAACCGAACCAATCTATTTTACAGAAAAAGAAAAGTTCTATTTTCAAAATGAATATATTTCCAGGTTGATCATTAGAAGATGCATCAGTGCTATGAGTTTCATGAAAAAATCTGCTTCCATAATTGTACAAAAAGCTTTCCAAGTTACAACTTCGAAACTCATTTTCTCGAGAACTGTTGATCAGAGAAATCTTTAAATCGCACAACTAAACTTAGTTTTCATGTCCCTACAAACCAAAAGAGTCTAAATTGTAAAGAAATTAGTTTTTACCCGTTTACCACATTTGTGTCGATTTTCGTCAATTTGTGTATAAATCCGACAGTTGTGTTAATTTTGTCTTGTTTGGCCAAACATTGAATTGTTCAACTTGGAATTTTGGGAAAGAACGAAATTAAATTAATGTAAAATGGAATGACAAACTTACTCGTAATCTACTTGAGGTGTGTTTCGGTTACACATGATTTCATGTGACTTTGATTGTGAATAAAACATGATGCAAGTGATTTTCTTGTATTAAATAATATTATTTACAATGAAAAGTGTTACAAAAATCAAGGTTGAACTCGGTGAAATGGATTGAAAAGAAAAGCTTGTGAGTTGAATATAATCTGTAGAATAGACAATTTGACTGTCGGCGTAAATTTTTGCTCCATAAACTTGTTCAGTTACCTGATAATTTAATCCAGTGGAACCTTTAAATGTTAAAGGTAGACTCCATGAACAGATGAATGGAGGATTGACTCGTTGCGACAAAAGTTGATCCGCCATTGAATACAATACTCTATCAATTTTAGCATAAGCCAGTATTAAATTAGATTGAGGAAAACAGTCAAAAATTAATTCACCATTAGGTGAGACCAAATTCAGAGTAAAAACAATTGGTTTCAACCTGATAGACTGAATTTGAAGTGTAGTTGAATGGCGAGTGGGAACAACAACAAGTTGATACTGATCATTGCCATAAACCCGATGGCAACATTTCAAAAATTTCATCCTAGAAATGGTTAGTTGATCTGTAAGAGGTGAGACGGTCAAGCTTATGTCATTCCGTTCGAGCAAAATTGAAAATTTGTCATCACTTATCAAGTCAGTTGGTTGGCCCTTAAAATGAGGCCAGATTTGATCTTTAATAGACATTGTCCAAGAGCAGAGCAAGTTGCCATCAAGATACAAAGATGAACCATTCCGAAAAGCCTTACCTTCAATAGTAACGGAAGCATCAGTATCACCAAGGATTGAGATCATTTTACAAGAATAAACATTTTCAATTCCATCGGCAGTCAGTAAAAGTGAAACGCTTTCCATGTTCACTTTGTAACCAACAAGGTCTATTGTCAAGTAATTTTCACCATTGACCTGGCTAGGCTTGAATGAAACTCGAGCCGCACATTGTTCCTGTGAGGGACACTCGTTTGTCCCATCAGTGGATAGGTAATAAGTTGTGGTTAAACAATTGTCATTACAGTTGGTTGAGGATTGACTGGTTGGAATTGAAATTATTACAATGAAAAGGTAAATTTGCTTCAACTTGTCCATTTAACTCGTTGAAGAGCAATTTGATTACAGAGCAACGTTTCAATGTAGAAATGATTTAATTTCGTGATTATTTTACCAACTATTGTCATGAGATTTATTCATTCAAACATGAGTTGACGCACATTGAGATAGTATCTGAAGCTTTATTCAATTGTTCAAAAAGAAGCGTTATGAGCAAGTTGTAAAAATGCAAAAGATTTCATTTCAAAAAGGATTTCATGGAAAAGGTTTATTAATAATATTAAAATGATAGAGTTACATTGAATTCAAATTGATAACAGTTTAATTATTATTAGAATGATAAGGTTCATTGATACACTTGAAAGGGATGGAGATGAACTTCTCAGTGAGATGTTTTCCTCTGAATAGACTAGATGGTCATCTGAATTAATCTGTAGATTAAAAGTTCCTTTGGAAATGTCAAGGCTTGAATGGGTTGAGGAAGCATTTAAATATGAGTGAATTGACCAGGAACACCGACTGTTGTAAATGTAAGTATCGAAAAGTTGGTCATTAATTGTTGTTGATTTGGTTCCATTTTGAATGTAACCCTGAATCAATGGAATTTTAAAGTAACACTTGAATGCCAACACTGTTTTATCCACATTTGTCAATGCAATGGTCATTATGGAGGGTTTAACATCCATTACTTGAGCATAAAAGTCAGTCTGGTCTGTTTGGTTGATGATCAAAAGGTAATTGTCTGTTCCATAAACATGGTTACAGCATTTCAGGAATTTCATCCGATAAATGGGCAGTTCACTCGTGTCTTGGGCAACAGTCCCATTGAGTGTATCATAGTCGAGTTGCAATGCAAATGACTTGTCACTTATCAGGTCAACTGGGTTGTTGTAATAGGCTGGCCAGATGGGATCGGATCGCGAGAATATCCAACTGCAAGTGAGCAAATCTTGCTGATAATATGATGAACCCGAGCCGTACTCGGTTGACCCTTGAAATACTGAAGCTTTGGTTGCACCGAGTGGAGACTTGTAACAGGTGAAAGTGGTTTTGGCCGAGTTTTTACGGAAACTCAACCGCACTGTGTGATCCTTGGTCGCTTCAATGTTGTACCCTGTTAGGGTTAAATGCAGCATTTCAGTTGAACTGGATTTCTTGAGAACCCCAAATTGAGCTGTTACCAGATTATTTTTAGAGCATTGAGTTGAACCATCGTTTGAGAGGCAATAGGTTTTGGTTAAACATTCATCGGTACATTTATTTTTGTCAGCTTCAACTAGATAAAATGGACTAATTATCACAAGATTTACAATTAATGGCAAAATTATTTTCATAGTTTAACGAGGAAGGTTGCTTCCTATGATAACTTTTTCGATGTATGCGAATGCTGAACTGTTGGAATTGGGAGGCAAGAATGAAATGAAAATAATTTCATTTTTACCTTATCTAGTCATATTAACTGATATCTTGTCACGATTGAGTTAAGCCGTTGAAAGAGTTGTAACTTTTGTGCTTTTTGTTTTGTTTTAAATCATTGTTCAAGCAATCGAAATGAAAAAGCACAATTTATCACAATGAAAAATGAATTTATCAATTAAATAATTTAATCATTTATACTTGATTGTTGAAATGGATATGGATGAAATAAACTCAAGTCGAGTATATTGAAATTAAATATATTTTTAACAAAATTTTAGGTGACACAATTAGAATGATTTTAATTTATATTTAAATTGACACTACACATAATCATTATAGCCAGAGATCGGTTCCAAAATTGGAAAGTGGTGGTCAATTGAAGCACAAAACCAAAGATATGGTATTTGAATGCTTCGAAAACATGCTTTGAAAAGGTTTTAGACAAAACTTTTGTATTCATCTGGCACTTGAACCGCGAAATGTGGATACTCGATTCCTGAGACGATAACTAGTCTAATTTTGAAGTTGTTTGCGTATAAATTTTAACTAATTTGCTTGAATAGTCTTGTATAATTATTGAAAGTAGAGTAGAGTCTCATCCGATTCCTAAAGCTACTTTTACATAATTCATATTTGAACATGTTCTTGAAGAGTTGGGTTGAAACTGATTCAGTATAAGCTAGCACAGTCTTATGGTATTTTTATTTCACAAAGAACGAGTTTGATTTTTTAAAGTAAAATTCACTTTTGTAACTTTTTGGTGAATGATTCTCACTACCTAAAACAAAAAATCTTGTATTGATCCAGTTGTCGAAGTGGACCTAGAAAAGATGGTTCAAGATAGTGTTTCTCGAGAACGAAAATCAGTCCTGAAGATATCAAGTATTTAATGAGTTCTGTTAAAGCATCGGTCTGTGTAGTGAGTAACTTTAAGAGTCTCTAGAAACAACTGGCAGCTCAACTTTTCTCGATTCCGCGATCCTTTGCCTGAAAATTTCACAAAATCGTGCGTTTTTTGGTATCGGGTAATATCAATATTGGATTATCAAAGTATCCATACTTTTACTAGGGTTTGGAAGGCAGTTTCTTTTCTTCTGCAGACTCTTCAATTCTCTTAGCTAACCAAGTAACATTCAAACGTCTAGTCATCTCTTGAGGAGTATCACCATGTACGTTTTGTATAAAAACATTGGCTCCGGCATTAAGCAGATTGGAGACCAGCAACCGAACAGGATCTTGCCTACAGAAGGAGAAAATAATTAGATTATGAGGATGAAATCATGTTATATGACGGAAAATACTCACTTAGTAGTTCGAAAGGCTGCCAACAACTCGTCCAGTGAATAATCAGTTCTGTGAATATTTGTACACTTTGTGGATGACAAAATGAATGTTACCTTAACAAGTCTCGATGCAACATGAACACATCTCAAGAATATTTAATCGGATATCGTTCAAAGTCGGATACTTATCATTATACTTGACTAAATTTACTTGTTGATTATTTATAATTTATTTTACGATCTATTGTAACATGAAAATTGTATACACTGAGAATGCACTTGAAGTAATTGAAAGCAAATTGATAACAAGTAAGTTGATTTTGTATTGCATGCAAGTGGTAAAAATAATTGAAATAATGAAAAATATTTGGATGAATCTAACTATGAGTCTAAATTATTCATCAATATTTAGACTTCTTTAAAATATAATTGTAAAAAGTATATTTTTGGTATATTAACAATCAAATTGATAAAAAATAACATTTTCAAAAAATCTACTTTGCATAAAGGGATTCAATTGATTGTTTATAAAATTTTTGAATTTCAAGTCTTCGTATTTTAAGGGCAGCTGTCGCCAAACCATTATCAGGAGTCCATTCCTCTGAACATAATTTGATTTTATTTGGTATTTCAAATCGCAATAGATTTGCACTTTCACCAAACTCTCTTAACGTTTCCAGAACAGAGTTAACAATTTGCTGATCATTACAGAGCTCATTGAATGGCACATCTTGTTTACCCAAACTTTCAGCCAATCTTTTCAGACTATTACGTTCAGGTAAGATAAATGCAATTAAATAACTGTGAAATGAGTCTCCGTAAACACAAATATTATCAACAAAGTTACAATTCTTGAGAACGGCTTCAACCTGAAAAAATAGAGAAAAAAATGTCCATTAAAATCAAGTCGAGACTGAAAATAAACAATAAACAAACCTTTCCAAGTGAAATGTATTCTCCATGTTGGAGTTTGATTAAATCTTTTTTACGATCAATAATTTTGATTGTTCCGTCTTCAAATACTTCACCAATATCTCCTGATCTCCACCAACGTGTCCCGTCCTCATCAACCCAGTATACTTTGGCCGTTTCCTCTTCATTCATATAATAACCCATTGTAATTGCAGGTCCACCAATTACCAATTCACCTCTAGGATTGGGTTGATCGTGATTTGAGTAACCGCCTAAATAGTGATTGAAAATAAAATACAATTAATCAAGATTAATTTGGAAATATCAATTATTTTGTCTTCTGTTGAGTGTTCATTGGATCGTTTTTATATCAACTTACAAAAAGGTGAAATCAATGTGATTCAATGAAATTTAATACGATCCAACTGACACTAATTTACTTTGGATATTGAACAATTAATATTAATCAAGGCTTAATGAGAACAAAAGAGTAACCTTTTTGTTGTTGAACAATCTCCATGAATATAAGTGTTCAATGTTCAAACAATAATTTGAATCATTATCATTGAAAACGGTGCAACAGAAACAAAGATTGATCTTAATATTCATTGATTCTGGCAACTAATCACAATTATCTTTTAAATTGACTACGAAATAAATATTGTTTCACTCTCTATCAATCCTCATTCAAGGCTTGCTATCATTCAGCTTCGATGTGAAAATAGATTAGCTAATCGTTTAACAATAAATGAAGTTTACTGAAATGTTGGGCCTTGTACGGGGTGGCGAGAAAGTTTATGTGCTTAAGCAACGCCCATTTAATCTTTAACCGCTCTTTCTATGCGCATATTTATTCCCCTTTTAGTTGCCCCATTCAGCATAAACTTTCTCGCCACCTTGTAGATGTCTGGTGATATAATTATATCTGCTAATACAAACAAAATTGTTTGCTGAATAAATATGATCCAGATCAAACTAACTGTCAATTTCCTATCCTCCCAATCACCATTAATTGTTACACATTAATAGCTAAATTAAGGACACAATACATACAAAATAAATTCATCTTGTTATACTTTAAATTCAATCTAAATGCTTGGAAATAGAGAGATGCTTAAGGCATCAACCCCTGACAAGAGCTTCAACAAAGGCTCCAAATTTTAACTGAAAATTTCATGCCAGTTTCAGGAAAACTAATGATATAATTATCTGTTGAAGCAAACAAAATTGTTGATGAATAAACATGATCTAGATCAAACAATGTCAATTTTTTATCTCAATCTGCATAAAAGAAAAACTAAGGACAAATAAATACATGGTTACTTAATGTACTTTCACTGACATTAGAAGCTTTCGGAAAATCAATTTTTCTAGAAATAATCTTTTCTAATCTATTCTAAATATTAATAGTTTCAAAGTTCGATTGAGCCTCAGACAACTTTTTAATCCGATTGATTAGATTTAACTATAATAAAACATCTTTTGAGTGTTACAGGTATCATAGATCATCTACAATAAGGCAACATCTTAACGGGTAAAAATGTGGCAAACCAAATCAAGAGCAATCTGGTTGAGAGGTTGTTGTTGGATTAACATTCAAATAGATAAGGAAGACTTGATCTATGATCATCATTACCTAGTTAACTGATATACATGCAATATTAACCTTGATCTCGAATTGATACCAAAGTATCACGAGGTTAATAAACTATACTTGATAGATTCATGGCATTTCCAATCAAATTGATTTCAAATGAAAACCTACCTTCTGGCCAATCGATGAGTTTAAGTTTAGCACCAAAAAGAGGAGCTCCACAGCGACCAAGGGAACGATCTTCCATGTCCATCAATGCAGCACACGCAGTACCTTCGGTGGCAGCATAACCTTGCAGTAGTTTGACACCAAGTGTGAGTGAAATAAATTGCTGAGTTTCAACGGATAAAGGAGCTCCACCAACAAATATTAACTTTAAATTACCACCTAATGGTTGACGGACCTTTGAAAATGCAAGGTAATCCATGAAAGGTGTCTCAAACCCAAATAGAACCCAAAATTTTTTATATTCAATGGCAAATTCAAAGAGATATTTGAAAAATTCAGAAGTTGACAATTTATCTTCAATTGTTTTCTTGATTCTGTCTAAAATCAATGGCACTGCAGGCATGATGGTAGGCTTGATAACACTGATATCACCTTTACAACCTTTTTTAATAGCCGTTGAACTATCTAACATGGTCATTGGAGAAGAATAACATATCGGGATTCCCATGGAAAACATCAATACTTCAGCACCCATCTCAAAAATATGAGCCAATGGTAAATAGGCCAAATAGGCTTCATGCTGACTATGTTTGTAGCTTCCAACTGCTGAGGTTAATAAAGCTTGCATTGCTGACATGAAGTTTGCATGTGAAATTTGAACCCCCTTTGGAATTCCAGTTGATCCAGAAGTGTACATGATACATGCAATATCATGAGGTGATGGTAAAGTTTGCCGAGTTTCAGGTGCATCATATTTGTTTACAAGTTGATTGAAAGGAATCATTTTAAATTTAGAAAGAGAAGGCAATGGCGTCGGTTCTTTCCCGTTTGCTCCTTTGGCACAAATGATTGTGGTTAAATAATTGAGTTTATCAGCTATTTTTGCCAGTTTATCCAGACTATCAGCTGAGGTAACAATGTGAGTTGCTTGTGTTTGCTCCAGAATAGCAAGTATCCCATCAAGACCAAGATTTGCATACATTGTAACAGTAATGGCACCAAGTTTCCAGATAGCAAACGCAGATAAAAGCCATTCTTCTCGGGTTTCAGAGAAAAGGACTACTTTATCACCCGCCTTGACTCCGTTCAACGATAATCCATCGCCTATTTGTTTGACTTTATCTTTAACTTGTTTATAAGAGATAAAAAAGTAATCATCAGCGAGAAGATATTTCTTCAGGATTTTTCCATTTGCTTGTTTTTCTTCACACTCGGATAGCACTGGACGGGAACCCATACAATTGGAATCGCCAAATTTGGCAGTCATTGTGTCAAACCAATGAGCAATGGTAGGACTCTCCAGGACTTGTCTGTCAAACTCAAGAGGATCGCCAATCCTTACAAACGGTGATTCAGGATCATTTTCATCTTCTCGAACAGCTCTTATCCTTCGAGTGGCCAACCAGGTAGCCCATGGCTGTTGATAGATTATTTGAGGAGTCAAGACCAAAAAATCAATTATTACAGCAAGCACTTTGATACAGAAAACACCAAACCATGACCATTTGACCATGATAAGGAAGGGAATGGAGCCCAAGAAAACAACAAGTAAATTTTCCCAAACGGATGATGCCATTCTGATGATTGTAATTTGACTTGAAAATAAAATCCAATAGAAACCACGGAAACGGAAGTTTAGTTGTTATTATAAAAATATTAAGCGGATGAGTTTAAATTAATATAGTTTTAGTTAAGAGTAAAAATGTGTTGCACAAAAAGTAAACAGTAAAAGTTAACAGAAGATAGTTTCAACTCGTAATCGTTTGATGTTCAAGCCATCTTGAGTTATGGTCACAAAAATACATTAAGGGTTGATTAGTTATTGTAACTGTTATACACAATTGAATCCAAATCTTAATTGCTTAACAGCAAAAATATGCTAACTGTTCACTTAAACAATTTCATCGTTACTGGCAAAACAAAAACTGGAGTCATTTTTCTTTCTCTTTAATCAATAGCTTCACGAGTCACTTTCCCTCTCTTTCGATTTCTCTTTCTCTCTCTTTCTCTTCTTTAAATGAAGATCTGTTAAAGATGATTGGTGAGATCAAAGATAACAACTTTTAAGATAACAACAGAGAAAGTATTAACCAATTATATTGATTGAAAATGTGGTTAATGATGAGTTCGTTTGTTACGAGATATTGGATTCCAAAATAATTTTCCAACAAATTATCACTGTTAAGATATTTTCCTTCATGTTTTGAATGTTTTAATCACAGATGGTTTGATATGGGCCGCAAATAACACTATCATAAAGGTAATAAGATGCAGGTAATCATTAAAATAATCAACCAGTCTTCACGTACTTGGGTACAAAGAGTAAAGAAGCGACAGCTCTCCAGAGGTTGGTGAGCTTTGGCTAGAGGCGCTCACATCAGTCTCTCTCAATTTGATTTTAATCTAATTTTTCAATAAAAATATCCAAAAATTGATGAATGAGAGAACCCTCTTCTCCTCTACTCTTTGGGTACGATATCAATATCGCACACTAGCATATGCGCCAGGTTCAACCGAAAACAGAAGCGATCTCTCTCTTGTTGAAACAGACAATTTTATTCACCGAAAGAGCATTTTCTGGTTGGCTAAACTCACACAAGGAAAAAGAGTTTGATGAAAAAATCTGGTTCCATAGTTGAACAAAAGGCAATCGAAGTTTCAACTTTGGATTCAATTTTCTCGAAAACTGTCGATCGGAAAAATTTCATTAAAACTACAATAATGAGTTCGGTTTCTATACCCTTACAAGCTTACTAAGTCCCAACTCTTGTCTCGAAAGTCAGATTTTTACGATTACGGTTTTTTAGTCAACACCTATTTACACGATAAAAGAGGGCGACACAAGGATTAGGAATGAATAAAATTTTTACTTTATTTGAAAATTTGAAAATTAAAAGCTGAGATTAATTTATTTTTTGTATTCATTGAATTGCTCGAAACTTGACATCCTCTTGAAATCTTAGCCTTTCAATGTCAGTTTTAATGATCAACTATCTTTTTGAGTTTCATTCTCACAATGTTTATTTACTTCATCTTACCTTTTTAAAGAGGATAATTTTAGCTGATTAATATTTAGTCGAGTCAACTTGAATTTATCTTTTTAAAATTCAAATATTAAGAAAAATCATGCGACACTCTTGATGAATCTAACAACGTGAATGGTGAGTGATGATAAATGTTTATTATTATCGTAAATATACAACATTTAAGTAAACAAACATATTATCAATTATTATTTTCACCCATAGATGGTGCAAGAGCGGAAAATCAACATTAATCAATTTTTTACTTTTCAAGTGTTTCAATATTTAAGTGACTCTTAAAAGCTACTTTCATGGTAAAAAAATGGTTGGAACTGATGATCCGGATAAAAAATGAAGTGAAACTGAATTACCCATTAGTCAAGAATGAATAGCCTTTATTTTCGATATTCATATTGACCATTATCAACGCCAAGAAAGATCTTATCATTAAGATTTACCGAAAGTCTTGGATCCATCTTCGTTCTTTATTGTCGACTAATTGTATGGATTTCATCCTTTATGGAAGTATTTATACTTTATTAACATCCACCAGTGTATCCACAGAAAGCTTTGTCTTACCAGAGGATTCTCAGAATGGGTCGAGCTACATTAAAATTTCTTGAAATCATCGATAGTTTTACTGAATGTATGGTTAAGTTGATGGTACTCCTGGTACCACGAATAATATTATTGCTTGAACATCCGACTTTTCATATGAGCTTCACATCGACATTGTGTTTCAACATCATTTCATAAATCAAATTTAGTATGATTCGCATCTTGTACAGATATGAATCAATGTGCCTTCAGTCGATTCTGGAAATTTAACCATTTGGTCAACAATTACTGAGAAAAAAGTTGAAGTAATTTCCATTTTCCTTTCTTTAAACTTTCAAATTTAATAATGTTCATTCAGCCATTATTGTTGTTACGATAAAGAGTTTATTCGTGAAACCTGAATGAATTTCATACATTTTGTATTTGTCCTAAAACTCTAACCTTGCTTTGTCTTCACTTTCATCCTCATTTCCCTATCATTAGGAGGAATACAAAGTGCTGGCTTACCTTCAAGTCCTTACCATGTGATAAAATGAAGAGTTAAACAAATTGGCCAACAAATAATGTTAATCAATGATCAAAACTAATCAATCTTTTGTTGGCCTTTTTACGTCCATTCCTATAGATTTTTTTGTTGGTACCGTAAATTGAAATACATCAGTGGATAAGCAAATGAAAAAAAGGATGAAAAGAGGAAGAAGAGAAACGAGATGTTACAGGTCAAAGAGACTGATGTGAAGCTGATGATGATGGCAAGTGATGCTTTGGCTCTCCAGGGATGCTGACTTATTCACATGTAAATAGCTAATAAAATGAGTTACAATTGTGTTTAATGTTGGGATCAACTGATTCCATAGGGAAAATAATAAGCTCAACTAATATTATTTTGTTTCCTCTCTTAAGCTCTATCACCGTGTAACTGAATAAGATTGGGAATAGCTCAAGGCGCAATCAGAAAAGTCACTTTCTCACCCAAATTATCGCACCTTAATTGATTTTCCCATTATCACAATCATCTTCTGTAAGACAACAAGAGAAATCTCAGCTTTGAATACAAGGTATGATAATGAGGCCAAAAATGCCAAACAAAACGCCAAAGGTTCTTTTCGTATCATTGATAATTCATAAAAATATCATTTTCTGGCTAAAAATAGACTTGAAATATCAAAAGCTATTTGCTAGACACAATAAATGGAGCAAGATGTCCAGTTATGAAAACCAGTAAACCACTGTTTACCTAATTTTACCTAAAATCTCTCTCTGGTAAAACCGTTAAAGTATTGAAAGAGTCAAATTGACTAACTATTTGGAGGAAAAGAAAGATAAATTGCTGATTAAATGAATTAGTCGATCGTGAGAATTGGATTTATTGAGGAAAACTCGGTCAGTGTGAAACCTAAAATGGATATATTGACAATTTTCAATGATTGAGATGAGTCTTGGATGGCAAATATCGGTCCAATTCACTTTTAATGTTGACCATTTTTGTTTCAAATTTACTCGTTGTGATATCAGGCGACAGTTGACCAAAGGTCCAATGTAAATGTTGACCATCCTTTTGTTACCATCACCAATTGACCCCTTTTATTGACCCAACATTTACCCTTTTAAAGTTACCCAGTAAACTTTCACTTTCAACCTTTATTCAACAAATGTTAATCCAAACAGTAAATGATAATGATGAATGTGCTTCAATAGGTTATGATGTCTAATGGACCAGAAATGAACCAGAAAATTGTCTCACAGAATATAAAAAAAGGGTAAACAATTAAAGGTTGAATCAGAGCATTTTAGGGCTTAAACAAGACTTGAAATGATTGGTAAGAAAATGTAGAAAGTTAATTTAAAGGTTTCTAATTGTGATTAAAGGCCTACTGAAGCAATTGGTTGACAAATTGTTATGGTTATGTTGGACATGAAAAACAAAAGGTTGTCGTCTTTGAGAAAAGGCTGGAAAGTTAAACAAATTGTTGGCCTCATTGATGATTCAATGGTTAGTTAAAGATGATTTAACTATTTATATTTATACAGAGTTTGAAGAGAGGAAGATGATAAGAATGAAGATGAAGATGATGAGGAATGGAAAAGGAAGCAAGTTATATATGGATTAGTTGAGGACGATTAGTGTTGTTCAAGTGAACTTGAAGTAGCATTTTAACAGAAGTGAAGAAGTGCCGTTCAATTGTTACCCATTCATAGTAACCAATCCTAAAGATGGGAATAAAAGGTGATGATGAGGAGGATTATGATGAGAGATGATGAGAGATGAAATGAGGTCAGAATAAGTGGCTGAGAGTGAAAATATTTTTGCATGGTAAACATTTGGATTGACAGGAAAAGTGTGACCAGAAGTGGCCTTAGATGAACAAGTTGATATTGAACAAGACCAGCACACTGATGATAATATTCAAAGTTATACCAAACTACACTGTTCAATTGGTTTTACTGAGGCACTTAAAATGGGTGATAATAATAATAATAATAAAATAATACCAACAATAATAAGCTGAGACAGTGTGAAAACATCAACATGGATATAAAAGTGAAACTAGTTTAGCGTCTTGATTAAACACTAAACTCATTTGATCACTTCAATTCAGATTAAATCATGCAATAATCTGAATAATCGTTCCAGGCCCAAAAAAATAAGAGTCGAGCAAGAAGAAAAAAAATCCTCAAAATTGTTCATGAATAATGGTAATGACAAATAGACTCTCGACTGTTCAAGTTGATGATTGGATTTGAGTCTAATGTCGACTCTTCTTATAATAATGATTAAACTGATTCTTTAAATATTTCAATGAAATGATTAAAAAATTTGATGAAATTGGTGATAATCAAAAGGCAGTCTGAAAAAGTGCAGTTCAAGGCTTAAACAAAAGTCAACATCCAGGTTTGATCGTTTATTTTATGATGAAGCTAAAAAAAAGGTTCAATAACATGATACTAAAAGATGAACCCAATAAGAAACTCAATTGATGATCATGATGATGATTATGATCATCATTATTATCATCATCTTTGTTTATTTTTTTCTGTTTCGACTTTTTTTTCCTTTTTTTCCTTCACTATGGGTTTATATGTTGACACCATCATTTGTACAACAGGTTTTTCAAATGGCTCTTAAATTGTGTTCACAGTATATTTTTTTTGCCTCCTCTCTTCTTGATCATCATTATCATTATCATCATAACGTCCAAATAAGCAGTCAGAATAGTTATCATCTCATTCATCTTGTATGCAAGGGAAACAAGATGATGGCAAGAAGGAGGGAAGAGGAGGAGAGGAGGTTGACGAGGTTACGGGGACAACACTATTAATATTGAACTGTAGTTTTTAGTCTTCCTATTTTTTTAACCTTACTTTATCTTCCTCCTTTCATCATCCTCTTAATCATCTTAAGGTCGTTTTTTCCCTATCAACATTGACATTTAACATTCAACTTGTAACCCATTTGTCTTACCAGAATTGTCATCCTTTTATCATCGAGTGAAAGTGAGTCGAACCTTAAAAAATGGGAAAACCATTTTGCTTTCAATTTTGTTCTCTATGTAAGATTTTTCAAACAATTAACGGTTTCATTCAATTAATTTGGGTTAATTGAGGTTGAGATTAATTGGGTGTAAATAATGAAATGTGAGTCGAGTTATTTAAATTTTCATTTTTTGATTTTGTTCAAGTTAGCAAAAAATCATTTATATTGATTGGGGACTTGAAATTTTTACATTAAATGGTAGATATTTTTTTTGCTTGCGTTTTCGCATGTTTATCAGTGTTTTGTGTAGCTGTTATTTTCAGGTATATTTTGGGTGGAAGGGTAAATTAATTTGTAACGGTCAAAATGATTGGCAATAAATAAACAAAAGTATTTACATTTTATAAGAAAAATTTGAAGTCGATTTGTTAGCTTTTTTTGGTTTGGATCTCTTTTTGGCCTCTTTTTCTTTGGTATTCAATGGTTTGGCAATGGTCAACAGAATCAATAAATAATAATAATTTACAATCAGGTAGCTGGTTTTGTATTCGTTATTGTTACAGAAATAGAGAGATGGAACTTGAATCTTATTAATTATAACTGATAACGAGGAAGTTCATTTGATTTTATAGATCTTTGTTGATCTTTCATTATCATCTGTACCAAGTTGGAAGAAACTTAAATCTTTGGATGAGTTGCTTTAAATATTGTTGTTGTTGTTGTTGTGGATGGTAGAGATGAAAGTGATGATATTGTGATTGGTAAGCTCAACCTTATGAGAAGATGATAGTGGGATGATGGTAAGAAGAAAATCAAACTTGAAAATATGAAGATGATGATCCTATAAACAGAGACGAAAAGAAGTTTTCTCAGAATAATATGAGAAAGTAAGAGGTGATGAGATGATGACGAGAAGTGATCTGAATTACATCAACATGGGGTTAACATGGAGATGAAAAGATGATGGATGATCATCATAATCCAGGTTCCTGTTGAAATGGTTTTGTTATTCGAAAGTTGTCCGGAAGTCAAGAGAATGTATTTTTGTTCTCTCATGGTGAACAAGACTAAGATGACGATGATGACGATGATGATGGTGATGAAGGATAAGATGATTTTGACTTTTATCTCTATGTAAAGTTGTTCTTAGATGAAAGTATAAAAGTTTGTGCCTTCTGCCTGGTAGAGGTTTTTTTACAAAATACTGAGCAACTTTTAAGATTCGAACGCAGAAGGGACAAAGAAAGAAATGGATATGAGAAGAGATCAAACATCATCTGAATCATTTTATCCTTGGAATCTTACAAAATTTAAAATGGATTTAAAACAATTCAAATAATGTTTTCTTTTTTCCTAGTTACTCGGTCCCAGACATTCACATTCATTTGAATTAAAATATGAATTCTGCATTGAATAAAGTTTATCAATAGGTGTCATAGAAGAACCAAAGAGACCATTATTGGTTGATCCATTCGAACCCGAAGGTATATTATTACTATTATTATTATTATTGTCCATTGAAGATGATCCTTGATGGTGATGATGATGATGATGAGTATGTGGATGATGGGAAAGGCTCTCATCACCTCCATTACTTGCTCCATTCCCTTGTAACACATCATCTAATCCACCTAAACTGGTTTCACTATCCATTCCTAAGTCTCCTTTTGAATAACCATCTCCGTGAGGTGAATAATAAGAATCTGAGATTAATAATGATAATATCAAAGACAATGTTAATTAAATTATGTGTATGTTTACGTGTGTGAAAGAGTGAGAGAGAGAGAGAGAGAAAAGGAGAGAAAGAATAAAGTAACAAAGGTCAACAATCATGTTGATTAGGAAAAAGTCAAGAATCAATCAAATTGATAATCCTTTTTTCATTTAACTCTCACTCTTGGATAAATATTATATGTGGATTATATGTTAGCTTACCATCATCAGGACTATGAGATAAATATTGAATTGGAGCTACAGAAAAAGAAGGCGAGTCTACAGATGAATCAGTTAAATGACCACTTCCACTATGACCTAATCTTGAGTAAGGTGACATTTTATCAAGATTGGATTTATCACCTAAACCAGCATTTGAGTCGCTATTAGTTGTATGTTGTTGGTGTGATTGTTGTTGCAATTGTTGCTGTTTGCGTTGGATTTTCTTCAACTAGTCACCACATTAAATCCAAAACAAACGTTTGTGTACAAACAAATAGAGAAGATAAAAAAAGGTATGAGCCAGGGAAGTATGTGAGAGAGACGATGATTTGATAAAAGTTTATCAAAATCCATTCTAATAATAATGGTGGATTCAATCAACTCACTTTTGCTCTCTGATTTTGAAACCAAACTTGCACTATTCGAACGCTTAATCCAGTTTCTTTGGCTAATGATTCCCGGACCTAAAGAGAAAAAAATGTTTATTAATTGGTGTGATCGCATTGAATTACGGTAATAGGGAAATAAAAGATAGAAAGGTGTCGATTAAAAGTTTAAATTTCAACTTACTTTTCTACAAGGCTTTTGACTGACCTCAAATGAGGCTTTGAAGGCTCTTCTTTGAGCTGTTGTCAGAATGGTTCTTGGCCTTTTCGGTCCTCGACGTCCATCTTGTCGTTGACTAGAAGTTACTGAAACGGTTGACCCAGTATTTTGGCCACTTGGTATTGGACTATTTTGATTATTGTTTGGCACAACAGCATTTTCACCTTGAGTCAAAAATTAAAGGGACAAGAAAAATGATAGAAAAAAAATATAAAGTTATGTTGATAGAGGCATTAATGTTGATATTGCATATTGCATGTTGATCCTAACATCAATATAACACCAAGATAACGATTAATTGTTTCAAGTCACGTGCAATATTTACTCAGTAAGCGGACCCCTGTGACCTGATTTATGGTTTATCTTCATTTATTTAATCCGATTTGGGAGTTTATATTGCATGCTGTTATAACCATAATATAATAATAATAATATCTAATAGTCAATTCTTATTGTTAAACGCCTTTTATCAACATTCACATTCAAATTACAACTCATCTTTTTACATGTTTACAGCATCATCTGAACACAAGAGCAGCACAAAAAAAAACAGAGTTACCGCAGAGAAATTGATTCACAAGGAAACATTACCAAATCAATAAACAATCGAGTTAATCAATCAACGGAAATAATCAATTAAAAAAAGACGCTGCTCACGATAACAATCTAAAATAACATTTAAAGTCAAGTAAACGATTTGATGATGAGTTACAAGACACAAAAAGATGACTGCACAACGCAATGGCTTTATGCATGAGAATTGAATCTTTAATTGTAATACCAAGCACAATGTAGCAAAAAAATTTGTACATGATGAACCAAAAAAGAAATAAGTGAATAAAAAACTGCTGAACAATTAATTATTATTAAATAAATCACAATTCAAAACATAAGATAAGTTCACATGGATTAACTCTTGTCTTTTGGCGCCTTCTTTAGGGTGAAGAAAGGGGAATAAATTTACTGACCCCTTCAATTTAACCTCGCTCTTTTTAATTAACAAATTTTCACGTAAGATGGCAACAGTAAAAAGATTGATTTAACCCGATTTTAACCGGGAATTCAAATCTTATTGTTCAACCTTTTCAACTTTCAGCTGACAAAATGTAATTTTTTAACTTTTGTTTTACTTACTTGTTTGTGTGGACATTTGAAGAATGGCAAGTTCCTTTTCGAAATCCGGCCTACAGAACAATCTTCCCGATCTGATCACATATTGGTCACCCTTTTTTAACTGCTTATTACAACCAACGCAGGTAAAACAATTGAGATGAAATATTGAGTCCAAAGCTTTCATAACCAGTTCACTTGCTGATATTTTTTCACAACATCCTGTACATTTGGCACCATACAATCTATCAATATAGATGAACCATGGTTAAAAATTTGAGGATCAATGAATTTAGTCAAACAAAATAGAAGGTAAGTCAAATCATTTAGCTTTTTTCATTGTCAGTCCAAGTCTTCAATGTGTGTGCATTTACTTTATCTTATTTGCTACCAATGGCTTTTTTGGTGACTCGATGAAAATTGTGCGTAATAGTTGCCATTTTAAGAATGATTTGAAAAATTTTACTTGATCAAATTTTATTGCTACCATTATTAATATTATTACCTTTATTTAACCTCATTTTATTGTTATTATCAGATCATTTTTCAATCATTCATGTATGTTGCAATTTTTATATTTATACGTATAAAAGGAGTAGAGACTAAATAAATCTAAATAGCAATAAATAAGGTAACAAATAAACATTGGAATGGTGTAATATTGTAATGTGGAAACAATCAAAAGTCAATTTAATGGGCAACAAAGAATCAAGTAAAAAATGATTAAATAATTTTCTTTCATTTTCTTTTCTTATTTAAGATTGGTGAAACACGATTAAGGTGGAGGTAAAGATTCAAGGAGGAGTTATTAGTTTTTCTCTCATCAACAAATATCAACACAGAAATTGTCTTCATCATCATCTTTTCCCCATCATTCTCCTTTCACAAGATCAACTTGTTTCTAAATTTCCTTTCCACTCTGGATTTTTCGTCTTCAACTTCCGATTTTCATCATCTTCTTCCCTCAAGACTAACTACACCATCACTAAGGAAAGAAAGAAAGAAGACTAAAATAATATAAAAAGATGTTTCCCCTAATTTCCTCTTCTCATCATCTTTTGCTATCATCCTCATCATCATCTCCATCATCATTAGTTCTATAGGCTTTCTGTTGCTCTTTTTTTCCTCTCTTAATATTTATAAATGAAACCTTTGAGATATTTATTGAATGATAAGGATGGGAATGATTGGAATGATGGACGAAAGCTGATAGAGAAAGAAGAAAAGGAAAAAAATACCAAGAAAGATTATGTGAAATTGGGCATTAAGATGATGATGGTGATGGTGATGGTGATGATAAGCATCAATATCAATGGTATTTATGGTTCTTTGACTCTTCACGGACGAGGTCACCTTTCTGATATCAATGGATACTTACTTTTCATTGAAACCTTTCACATCATGAAGAAGAAGAAAACAACCGACAAGAAAACTGAACAGTTTTGTTCCCATTTGATTCACTAAATTTCCTCTACAACCGATCTTCCCATCTATCAACATTAATCTCACCCTTCTCATCATAATCAACTGATTATCATCTTGATGGCTCAACAAATGAATACCACAAACCAGGCAAGAAATAAAAAAAACAAATTATATAATACAAAACTGTAAGTCCATCAATCAAATGACAATTATCATGTTTCCTCTCTAACTTGATATTATCATATTATTTAAATGCTGGCATAGAAATGCTTAAAAATACTTTTCAAATATTAATTAAAACTGATTAACATTTGAAATTAACCAATTACATAAGATTATTAATATTTAATCAGCAAAATATCGATAACATTTGCTTTTTGTCAATTTGACATTTATGATTATATTTTTTTCATTTTTTTATCATTTAGGACTAAAAATAATCTGGAAATCAAATGGCGCCAAAATATTTTCCTCCCAATATAATTGAAGCGTAATAATGGTCGAGAAGAATCTTCAAATTCAATAATAATTTTTTTCTGTAAAACTGATCAAAGTATTTTTTCAAAAAAAAGACTTGAGATTATATAGCATTACATGAAAAGGTAAGATTCTGAAACAGGTTCTTCAATTGCTAATAAATTAATCTCGGAATGATAAGAATTTCCATGTTGCACAGTTTCCTTATTTTTCCTTGGATTTTCCTTTATATTTCCTCTTCTAAATCTTTTCTTGATTCTACTTTTTTCTCTCTTTTTCCAGGAGGCAAGGTCAAGGCATTGAAAAATATAGAGCTGAACAAATGAAATGAATTCAACTGGATTATTTCAAGTCTACGCTGATAAACAGTCAATGATAAATGAAGCATAATGTGAAAATATACAGTGGAAAATATGGAAGGCAAATGGATTGTTGTTACATTCCTTATTCAGTGAAGAATGCGTTTCCAACGTAAACTAGACCATCAAAGATTCCCAAAGATGCTCAAGAATGCATCAATCATACATCAATTTGCAAACAAGTGAGCGAATAAAGGAAAGCAAGAGAAAGCAAACAATCTTTTTCCTTCCCTGCATTTCACTTACAATTTTTTGCCTGTTTTTGTTTTCGCCTCAACAAAACAAAAATGCATCTCATATTTTATCAATCCAATATAAAGGGACTGAATAAAATTTGTGAAATTCACCTAACTGCACTGGAATAGAGACTTAATTTTTACCTCCAATCATTTATCGACTGTTTAATTTGGATGGAAAACATTTTGCTGAGAAAATATCACAATTTTGGCAGAATCAATTCATACATAAAGTTTGCCCTGTTGTGATGGCTGAAATCATCCTGAAAACCGAATTTTCTATCAAGCATAAAAGTTACTCGAATATTTTAACGAAAACAATTTCATCCAAGGATGTTCAGTGAAATGAATATAACTGTGTATATCAACGCATTATATTTTTACCTTGGATTCAGTTGTGATATTGAAACTATTCTGCAAAATATCTTCTGACAAATGCAAATCTTTTTTTTATCATCAGTGGATGAATGATTTTAGCTAAAAAGGTTAAGTCTCTATCGTGCAGAAAAATGCGCAAATGTCGAAAGCCTTTCAAAGCTCGTTATATTTTATTCAAGTTTAATGAGTGGATGAAAAGACTTTTTTTTCTTGCTTTTTGCATAAATGAAAATTATGGAACTTTTTTGCTGCTTCTTTGCTAAATGATGTTAGTCAATTGATGGTATACTTGACAAAAAAAAAGGATTGGTAATCTTTATTGTTTATATTATCAGCTTTTATAATATTTTTAGATAATTTGACATTTCATCCTTTTCCAGACAAGAATAACAATTTAAGATGATGACAATAATGATGATGGGCAGGAGGAATGCTGCTTCAAGGTATTAACAAGAAGGAAAGGAGCTGTTCATTTTTCATCGTCGTCTTAAACAAGGAAACCAGGAGAGAGAGGAACAAAAGTAACAATAAGAAGATGATTCATTGAAATTGAATAAAAGATAGAAAAGGTGAAAACTGTTGAAGATGAAGATGATGCTGGAAAGAGGATGAGCAGACAAGAAAAAGGAGGAGAAAGAAAGAGAAAAGATAGGATAGAAGATTCTGAAAAGGAGGAGTTTTGAGTATGAAAAAAGGAAAAGGAGGTGCAACAGACTTTGTGGTAATCTTTTTTTTCTTCATCATCTTCATCTTCATCTTCTCTCTCTTTTTGATTTTGTTTCTTCTTATTTTTTCTCTTCACTCTTAGCCTCTTATTCAGCATCGTCTATAGCTAGTTGAGGATGGCAAAAAAAACTCAGTCATGTTGGAAATAAAAAGCAAATATTGAAGAGAAGTGAGCCACGATGAAGATGAGGATGAAGAAACTAAAGGAGTGACATTTAACCGTAAGACTCATTTGACTCTCTTTTTCTATTTTACCAAAAATTCTGAGCTTATTTTTTTCTCTCTTCTAATAACAGTTTTTTTTCCTCTTCTCTAGAAGCAAAAGCGAAAAAAACAAACCTGGTAAATGGTGCAAAGCTCAACTTCAGAACTTAAGAGTGAAACAAAAAAAAGGTAAAGGATGATAAAGATGATGATTATTATGATGATAATGATGATGTTGTTGAAGGTGAAATGATGAAAAATAGGAACAAATCTCTCTTTTTTTTCAACATTTTCCCTTCATCAGATTTTTCATCTTTCAATCGAGGGAAAGAACAAGTTTCAATGGAAAGTCAAATTGAATCTGTTTCATCCATTTCAAAACTGAAATGTTATTCACAGTCAAGCTATTGGTATAAATATATATTTATATATATACATAAATAAATGTTTTACCATATTATTAAAATGAGCAGATAACGGTAACACTTTTTGCCAAATCAAATATTAAGGTGTTCATATTAAACAGCAAGAGTAAGCTAAACGGGGATGACTTATTTATATCTTTCAACATGAAAACTGTATCATCCATATTTTTCCTCATCTGTTGTTATATTCAATAATAACTAATTCCTGGTTCGTAGAGTTTGAAAAGAGCAAAAAATGCAAATCAAAATCTTTGACGCTTTTGATAACACAATTTATAAGAGCAACTTTCACTGATTCAATTTAGATGAAAGTATAATTCATAGAGAGCCCAGAAAAAAGAGTGAAATTGTGTGAAGAAGAAGAAGAAAAAAATTCCGGAAATTGGCTGATTAGTTTGCATTTCATTGTATAAGATTTGATGACAATGATGATAATGACGAAGGATAAACCTTGGAGGATGAATGGAGATATTTATTTATTTATATTTTTCATCAACAAGTGTTGCAAATTGAATAACAATACACTAAAATAGGGAAATAATCAGTGACATGGAAAAGTGAAAACAGCTTTTACTATTTCAATACAAATTTATCATTCTGCTACTTCTTTTTTGTGTTCATTCAACAATCTTCATCATCTTTCATCATTGAGCATAAAATTACGGTTTGAACCGTCTTCTTTCCCATCTCATCAGATCAGTAGACAAAAAGCACAAAAACTGTTGTTTCACCATTTGATGCAAAAATATGTGTTTGATAAACAGTGATTAATTTTATTTCTACTTTCTATTTTCAGGTTATTCTCATCTTCTTAACTGCCTTTCATCAGATTTTTATTTTAATCATGCTAATCAGTGAATTGGATTTGCAAAGGGTTGACATTCAAACATTACAAGACACGAGACTTAACATTTATCACTGGACATTATGTTTGTTAAACTGGCAAAAATTGATTCAATGGGTTGAAATGGTTGCATTTTTTTATATAAGGATTCATTTCAATTTACTTGTAAAGCTTCCTAATCATCATAATCATCGTCCCTCATTATCATCATCATCACCACTATTACTAATACTTAGGGTAACAAAGACAAGCAATCAAAGCCTCATCTTCACTGCTATTTAAACCTTTCAAGCCAAGAAAATGAAGAAACTTAATAATGCCATTGAATATAATGACAATGATGATCAAGGCTTCTCAACTGTCTTCATTGGATTCATTACGTTGAGACTTCTTGGTATTCACCTATTTTTTATCATTAAATATACAAAGTGGAAAGACATTATAAACTTAAAACAAGGACATTGATTGATTAACAATGGTAACTAGATGCAACAACAGGACCAATATAAAAAAAGGAAACTGGACTTTCAACTTGACTTCCAACCTTCAAATTTGATGCCTTGTAACTTTTGATGATCGATCTAGTAACATTTATCCATATATAAATGTATAAATCAAAGAGTGGGAGAAACAAGAGGGAGTTATAAAGCAAAACAAGATGAAAAAAAACAAGGAGCAAAAAGATGGAGATGAAAAAGTTTGCTACATATGATGCATTGATGAAAGAGGGCCTAAAATCTTGTTGACTATTTTGCCTTTTTTTGGAAGTTGATGGCGAGTAGCTAACAACTACCTTGTTTTGCCGTGAAAAAAAGGATAAAGGATGCATAAACTGGAGGAACAGGGAAGTCTTTTGAAAATCAATTGCGTAAAATGGATTGGATATGGAGGGTGGAGAAAGAAGGAGAAAGATGAAAAGTCATTGATGGAAGAAAAAAAAGAAGAAAAATGAAAAGGGAGAAAGAATCCGTCATCATATAGTTTATTCGATGGAAAACAATAATATAAAGAATTGCTGATTTAAACAATTGTCGAAACAAATCTGAAGCTAAATCTGTTATAATCCGGTCAAAGTGGCTTAAGATTAATACATCCATACACATATAAAAGTGACATTGTTGATGAAGGAAAAGTCAAAGGCAAGATGAAGAAACAAGATGAGGAAGAAGATGAGGAACATTTAACATGATTTTTGCTTTGACTTTTTCATTTTTAGCTTTTACTTTTCATCAAGCCAATTCATATATTTTTTTTGATAACATTTTTTTCCTGCTTGCTTAAGCAAACCACTTTGATAACGTTAGTCTGATCTCTAATCTTACATCATTTGACTTGCAATACTTTTTGTTGTTGAGCATTAAACTGTCTTGTAAGCTTTTCAACAGAAGCTTCATCCCTTCAAAGAGTCAGATGAAGATGAACAAAGTCTCTTTTCACTGCCTCTTTTTTTTGTTATCCTCCTCATCATGAAACGCAAAGATAGACAGTTTTTAAGTAATAATATATATTTATTACAGATATGAAGGAACAGTCCAAACAAAGGAAAGAAACAAAGAGTTGAATGGATGATAAAAATAATGTCAGTTGATGTGAAGGTAAGATGAAGAAAGTAAAAAAAAGAGACAGAATAGTGATGATAAGTGAGAGATGAAGCAGAATTGATGGCATAAATAGAATGAAATGGATTCTCTTCTTAATAACAAACTAAGGTGATAGAAAGAGGAGAAGACGATGATGATAGAAAAAAGAGAATATTTGAAATTCTTTTCATCCTTTTCATCCCTTTACAGCTACATTATTCCTATTTTTCCTCTTTATCATCATCATTATTATCATCATCTTTTTGCTTTACTTCCTTTCCTTGCATTTTTCACTTGCTCAAGCAACTTGCTAGCCTTAGAGTCTCTTTATGTTTATACAGCTTTGGCTGCTTCAACTTGCTATTCCAGGCTATTGATGAAAAAAAAGTTTTGTGTTACCAGGAGAGATGAAAAGGAGAGCATAAAATGGAGGCTGATAGAGATGATGAGGAGGAGAGAGAGAGAGAAGAGTGATTACATATTGAAAGGTTAGAACGAAATGTCTCTAACAAGTTATCAATAGTTACTTCTAGCATTTTTATGTCTATCACATACACTTTAGCTTTGTTGGCTGGATCAAATGGAGGGAAGACGTAAAAAGAGAGCATTTTGTTTGAATGATTCACATTGACCTCCCTGGGATGAGGATAAATATTCAGAATGGGAAACTGCAGGATCAGGGAAGATGAAAAGTGAAAAAAAGAAAGGTTAAATCTGAGTCAGGAAAGGATGAAACAACACATCAATCCTAATTTACCTCCTTCCAAGTTAACCTTAAAAGATATCCAAGGTTCAGCTCATCCTTTTCATCCTTTTTTCCTCTTCTTTCGTTCATCTTTTTTATCCATTTTGTTCATTTTTAAACATTTCATTTACCATGAAATGCAAGTTGAAATCCAGTTCAAAGATGAGATCTCGATACTACTTTTGATAACTGATTTCACTGATCACTCTAATGCATAAGATAAGCCAAGACATTCAAATAATAACTAGATTTCAAAAATAGAATCAATTGCAACCATTTTTACAATTTATATTAATGGCTTAAATTGTTGTGTACAAAATGAATGTTAATAAATCGATAGATTTTTGTTAACAGAAAAGTCCAATTCTCAATCTTTACAAATGCGTTCAGTTGAATAATCAAATGTTGTTTTACATTTTAAACCGTTTGGTTATCAAGTTATTGATTAGTTGATTATGTTGTATGAAGAGGTAAAAATTAGCAATCATTTAGCAATCATCATAAATCACAAAATGGCAAACTCTTGTTCTGAGTTTGTGCCCTCAATGATCACATGAAAGTGAATGTGAAAATTTCAACTGTAAATAGCCTGCAGTGAAATCACCAATCATCATTATCATTGCTCTCAACTTTCATCTTATTGTGTACCTTTCAGGAATATGAAGATGATAAAGATGAGGCAAAAGAAGAAGATTAATTTACTCTTCCTTTTTTTTCTCTTGCCGTTCTTCCTCATCTTCCAAGCCATCCTTGACTTGTAGATACACATATAAACACACCAGAAAATGTTTACTGTATATTAGCTTGAAGGGACTTTGATCATCTTTTTTTTTCATTGCGCTGTTGACTGTGAGTTTGCTTATGGGTAAAAGTTACAGTAACATTTGAGACAATATTTACTCAATTTTTCAACACTCTTCTCATCATCGTCTTCATCATTCTCCTTTCTTCTCATCATCTTCCCATTGCTTTAGGTTATCTTCAACTGTAACCATCGTTTGGATACTTATTCAGCTTGCATCCAACCTTATGCCTTCCCTCACTCCACTATTTAAACAACCATAACTATTATCAGGAAAAAAACTCGAATCTGGCCTTGACTCACATTATCACCATCTATAGGATGAGCATTGGTTACTCTAATTATTTACATTGTGACCCTTTTTTTATTGACCTTACACCGTTGGGAGTCGCTCCATGCCAAATCATTTAATATCTCAATTTATTGCCATCATTTAAATTACAGGTATAAAGATGTTCACTTTTCCTGTCTACTATCAACTCTCCAATTCCCTAACATTTAACCCTCACAAATGGTCAACTTATCAAAATATTGATAAATGCTGATCCAGTGAAAACAAAAATTGTCTTTGAAATCAATTTTGCCATTTCTCCGTTTCTCATTGTTCAATCGTTTGATTAAAAGATTGCCTCAGTTAACCAGATAAAATATGGATTCAGTGTAAAGGTGGTATACAGGGTAAACAAATGCTGAATACATTTTTCCAAAGATAACACAAATTCTGGTCAAAAATTTTACCAAAAAATCAAGTATAGGATTCTTCATCTGTTAACCAGAATATTGGTTTGATGGAAATAATACAAATTTTGAATTCCAAAAAATAGAAATAATTTAACCTAAAATTTCATCAAAAATTACATTGAAATAACATTTAAATTAAAACAACTTTAAATGATAAAGTTAATATTGATAGAAGTGATTTTGTTTTAAAGTCAAGTTAATTTATTTTTACAATTGAAACAATCTTATAAGTCAATGCTTAACCTGATCTTGAACCAAATGAAAAGTTATTTACATTGATCTATGAACGTCTAAAGGGTTATGAAATGATGATCTGATAATTATAAAGCATTGTTTGTCACCCTGTAAGTCAGTGAACCAAAGAGTAAAGTGAAAAATCGATTGGTAAACATAACAACATTTAAAGTTGCAAAGTCTCACCTCAGCGAGTAAAAAAATGCAAAACTTGATCGATCAGAGGAAGAAAGATGAAGATGAAAGGAGCGAGTTTACAGAGATGATTGAAGAGAGGAGAAGATTGAAAAGTCCATGTTAACCGGAACAAAAAATTGATGAATTAGATTATGATGATCATGTTTCATATTCATGTTTGGATAACCTCAAAAACAAACAATTTATTTAACTATCTTACGCAAATCAATCAAATCGCAAGACACCATTTCACCAATTAAACAAATGACAGTTGACCATTTTAAGATGAAAAATGAGAAACAAGATGACCAAAGAGGAAGAAAAATTCAACCCAAACCAATGTACAATCATTGAAGCTTTTGATAAACCACTAATTGTTACACTTTCCCATAACTTTATTGATACAATAACCAGAAGTTAAATTGTCAATATTTGTTGTTAATCTTTACCGGTAAAAATAAAGGTTAACATGTTTCACTTTGAACAATTTGTTTCCATAGAAACTTGATATTCAAATTGTCTTCTGAATTTTATTAACATAACTGTTTATTGGATAATTGTTTGGCCAAAATCAACCCTTTTGCCTCTTTTTTATGCAACATTCAAGTCAATCTTGTTTGACAAATCACAATTTGATGAAGTTAATATGGCATCATTTAATGCTATTCAACTTATCATATTGTTATAATGACAATGTAATCAACAGTTGAAAGAGCTTTAACGAGGAGAGAAGCGAAATGAAACAATTTAATTTGTTGTACAATTAACCATTAAGAATTGAGCTTTCATTTACATTTTTAACCTTCTAATTACCTGGGAGTGAAAATGGCTTTTAATGTGATAATAAATATGATAAATATGAAAGTGTGCAGCGCCTTCAAACCTTGGTTAACCCAACAATCATCAAGGGAACTGAACAAATTATATTCTTATCATGATCCCACGATCATGAAATTTCACTCATTATCTCATGGGATTGTGGACACGCGAAATTGAACTGTTGATAGTTATTTGTTTATTGATTGATAAAACAAGATTAAGTTACTTCTGGGACTGATGAAGCAGTTTAAGGGAAAAGTGTAAACCTAAAAATGTATCCACAAAGGTGTTGATTTAAGTGTTACTTGTTTGGGTTAATCATTGATTAGAATCAGTTTAAGGTCTAGTATTTGGTTAACCATTGATTATGCATCATTATGAGTTAATAAGTGGACAGAGTATTAATATAGTTTAATGAACAAAAAAAAGAGGCTTTAGTTATTCTCGGGACAATTTAAATAACCTAAAGCAGATTAAGTTGAACAGTCGCTTGAAAATTGAATGTTGATTGAAAAAGCAAGATAATCAGTTGAAAAGGCAAAATTGCAAGTTAAATCAAACATTGAATATGTGTGAACAAATGGAAACGTTTGCAAGGAAACTTGAATTTGTTGGGTTGTAAGATGTTCAGATAAAGATGAAGATGGTGAAGGATGAAGGATGAAGTGTAATCCATAGTGACGGTGGATGGTTAGGAGGAGTGAAGGGGAATTAACACGCGTTAACTGTTTCATGGCTCACGTGCTGGTCAGGCTTGAATTGTTATTAAAAGAAGCGTAAGATGAATTTGAGTTTAATCATTCAGAAAAAGTGTAGTCAAATGATGAAGATGAGGAGGATAAGGAGGAGATTAGGGATGGAAATGTGCTTCACCAATTAACTTGCGCTTCAATGATCTTTACTTGAAAGTGACCCTGTTTACAGCTAAACATTTAATAATCAATCAACTATTAACAAAGGTGTGTTGATATTCAACATTTAACAAATTAACTCTCATATTGATCAACCTTTCCTATTGTCTTCCATTGTTATTGACTTTCTTTTTTTTCTACCTCAAAGACTCATTGGTTTTGCATTATAAACTGTTAATTTCAAATTCAAAATTTGCTGCAATCTAAATGAAACATCATTAAATCGACTCAATATTTTTCACACAAAAAAGTGTTTGATTTTGGAGTCAAAAATGATTTTTTAAACCCAAATTTGAAAACTTGACAAAATTTGCATTCAAATAAAAATGTCTTTGATTGTTTGGATTGAAATAATTTTTTGAAATTTAAGTATCAATTGCTTTTTGTAAATCAAATGGCAAGCGATTCAGTTTGATGAGTGAATCAGAATCTTAACATTTTTGTTTCAATTCAAAGACAATGATTATATTGAAATCGCTATATTTTTGGGTAAAAAGTCAATCCATGAAAGACACTTTTCTGGTGTTTGACTGGGAAAAGCAATAATTGTCATTTTCATGAAAAAATTTTGGTATGAAAGTATTTTTGAACTTATCGTTGCTGGAGGAGCATTTGCTCAAGATAATTCAGATTAGTATTTGGATGTGGATGAAGGTGGAAAAAAGTGATTATATAAAAAAAGAGGAAACTTGGATTAAAGGATGTAACCCTGATTAACCCATAAAACTTGTTTCTCAAAATGTTCATCATTTTGTCTTTTCTTTTTCTTCCGGCTTCACTTTTCATCTTCATCTCTACTTATCATCACCATCATCATCTTGATCATCATTGAACCTATAACAATCTTTATCCTTTCAGATATTTCCTTAAGAAAAGCCTATAGCCTGATGATGATCAATAGTTTTGTTGTCTTCTTGCCAGCTCTTCATCACAACCTGATCATTACCTTGATTCAAACAATTGTTAAATAATCATTCGTTTTCATTCAAATCATTGATTTGCTCATAAACCAAGGTTAATCACTTTTTTAAATTGTGGCTCAACACAGACCATTTAATTAGCTTATTGAAACCTAAATCTTGTCTAATTGCCTTTTTACCCTCAAACTGCAACCATTTCCCTTTTCAACTAAATTGTTTGCTTAATTGCTGCTAATTAAATTATTGTCTTTGATCAAAAACCTTTGATTGAATGTTGGTTAAATTGAATTGATTAAATGGTTAATCATTTTCAGATTAAAACAAACCTCGAAAGGAAAGACAAAAATATCGATTAATCGTTTGAATGACAATTTTGATTAATTGAAGCTTGAAATTTGGTGTTGTTTGAAAGTCAAAATCAATTAATATACTTGAGATAATTATCTCATCGAGAAATGAATGATTCAGATTGAATGTACAATCAATTTTGAATGGTGAATGGTCAGTCAGTGAAGAGACAGGACCTTGGAGTTAGTGATGATGATGAGGATGATAGAGATGAAGGTTAAGGATGGCAAGTGAGGGATGACCGAGCGGAAGAAATGGCTTTTCCAGTCTCTTCTTGTGGACAGATTGACATATTTTTGCTTGTTTTAAGATAACAACATATTTATGCAAACAAAAAATGAGAGTGTAAAAGTCCTTTGGTTACAGCTTGGGATGACAATTTGATGAATTAACTGAACAACAGTAACAAATGATCAACGATCATTTAACTGTTTCCCTTTTGGTCAATACAATCATTCATACAGTCAATTCCTGGAGATTCATGTCAGAATGGCTAAAAAAATCTCTGTCAAAACAACACTTTTCAATGTAAATATTCATTAAGATGATACAGTTACATTCAATATGTTTTGGACCATTTACGTCTTTTCAAGGAGTCACAAACTTTAATCATCAAATTATCATAAATTCAATTCAAAATATCACATAACTATTGCTCTGAAAATATTGTTTAATATCGATAAACAATTTTTGTTGTTTTAATGAAATGAAGACTTAGGCAAAATCGCAAACTCAAAAGAACCGCCAAACTGTTCAATTTATCATTCAAGTTTGATGGAACAGCGAAAGGTTAAATTATGACAAGTTATTGTATTAATAATAGACTCTAATATGAATGAATGATCGTCTTTTATGTTCATGTTCAGATTGAAATCAAGGAATTGATCGGAAACTTTAAACTGTTGATTGAAAATAGTTTTTTATCCATTAATAATGCCTTTAGTCTTTGAATATTTGCTAATGAAAACAATCGACTGTAACAAAAGTCTGGTTGGTAAATGTAAAAGCTTGGTTTATATTTTGCAAAATTTACTGGCTTTGACTGTAGATTGGTTTGATTTGTTGATGAACTACATTTTGGTTGATACGCACAATTAGCATCTTAAAGTAAATTCATCTTAAAAATGGCTTTGAATTGAAATCGCTAAATTGAATCAAATTTATCTTATCTCAAGATACCAGTTAGCTTTGACTAGACTCGGACTGCAGCTGATTTGCAGCAAATTATTAATTATCTTTCATCAATAAGCTGATAACTTTTTGCTGTTCAACTGATCAATTGACCAAAAGTAAAGTCCAATGTTTCAATGGTTTTGTTACTCACCTGAAATAGTCTCGTTTACAAAGTAATAAGTCAGCTTTGGCGTAAAAAGTGTCCGACATTTTAGCAAGTGGACCTTCACACGATGAACACTTTAAACAATTTTCATGCCAAAACTTTTCAGCCGCTTCCAGAAGCCACTGTTCCTTGATTAACTCGTTACATCCTGAGCAAACATGTAACCTTTCACCTATCAGGGAAGATATTGAATTGCCAGATACTTTTCTCTCCATCATTTTCAGATGAAATAATCATCCATAGGGACACCAATGTGTATAAATACAAAGACACAGTTAGACACACACACAGAGAGTAAGTGAGACACTAAACACTGGCAAGATGTGTGTTTGTTTCTTGAAATACAAATGATAAAAGGCAGTAGTAGATGTGATACTAATAACAAGACAGTAAAAAGATGAAGATGAGGAAAAAACGAAACAAGTAGAAGAAGATAACTGTTAGGAATTTAAACACAATAAAGAGTAACCGGGATATTGAGTCTCATCATCATCTCTCTTCCCAGGCTGCCTCATCAATTCAATCCCATAAAGCACGCATGTATTTCAACTCTCAACCCAATCATCATCTCACTCTTCACAGACTTTAAAAGCAAAAAAGCGGAAAATGATCTACCTATATAACTCAGGAATAAAATGCGTGAGAGCATCGAACTTTTGTACTCATATGTACGTATATTGCGCCACTGATTACCTCAAGTTTCAGTCATGGTGATGAAATATTAGGCTAAAAACAGTCTATCTTTCGCACTTGACTGCAGCCACAATACTTTCAGTGCTCATTTTAAACCTGAGCCTTGTTATTCAACAGGCTCTTTCAAAAAGTTACCATTTAAAAGGCTTAACGCAAGTCGATTTTTGTACCAAGTTTGTACCAATTGTTCAAGACCTTTCGTGTATAAATGATAAAATAATGCGTATGAGTTATTCAATCCAATTTTGCTGTCTCTCATCATCATTTTTCCCCTTCTCGGGTTCTAAGAGTCAGGTTAATATGAATTGGCCAATTCTTACTTATGACTTTATATGCACTCTAGCGAGGACATAATTCATATTCCGGCTGAGCCATTATCCGCCAAAGAAATTCAATCTAGTGTTGGTGGTAAATTTACCGATTCAATTACACTTATATTGGTCAACATATAATTACAGAAAACATGGGATACCGAACAACTAGAAATGGAAGGAAAAAACGCATACAAAACAAAACAAGATTAGTAATGATTTCTGGATATAAAAGGGTTTCAAGTTCGGGTTTTAAGAACTGCCTGAAGGAAAGCTTCGAGATATATTCACGGAGTATGTTGTTGTATGTTGACAAAATGCGAGAATCGTCTGAAGAGAAGATTCCAAGTGGCGGTACCGGTGCAAATGGAGGTGGATCACAAGGATGCCCTCAAACCCCAGGCGGTGATTGTGGGGTGAATGTTTCAGCTAGTGAAGGTGGCAATGCTCTCTCAACAACTACCTCTAAATAAGAATAATGTTATTGTTAGACAGTACAAACAAAGCTTGTTAATTATGATTTTTGTCGTGGTTAAAGAAAACAAAATAACGCAAATAAAATATAAGTTATGAAATAAATTATCTATACCAAAAATACCAAGTCTCTCTTTATTACATAACGACCAAGAGTCTAACTGAACATCAATAACAATCCTAAAAAAGGATTTCTTGTTCAAAGTATCTCTTATCTTGTAAACAAGACCAGAGTTAATGTGCTTTCTGCTTTTGGATTTATTTAAGGATTTTTGGGGCGCTGCGCGAACGCAAACACCCCGCTACCAAAAATTTCACTCCCCATCTAGCTCGTTTTGAGTTAGTGGCGGGCTTCAGCCACCCTCGGAGTGCAATGAGAGGGCCTCGACCCGGAGTCCCCGCCTTTTTGATCACGGGGTTCTCGGAGCCAGGTAAGTATGAGTTGAGCCGATTCTTACTTGCTTTATATACACTCTAGTGAGAGACTAAGATTGTGACATTTTATTGTTTTCCTTAAAATTCAATGTTAAATCAATTTTATCTTTAAATATTTTTCAACCAATCTACTGAATATAGTTTTAGTATCAATAATTTACATACAAATTTTTGTTCAAATCAATAAATCAACTGAATTAAGTTTGAAATCAATTGGGCTTTTGCCTGTTACCCCTCTTTTAGGTTTTGTCTGTACAACATTGAACTGTCTGTACAGCTGTTTTCTCTGTTTTTCTGCTTCTCTGTTCCTAGGTTTGAGTGTACTTATGATTTTAATTTTTTGACTAATTGGCATGAATCATATTTTGTTTCACTGAGACATTCATGGGATACAATTTAGTTTTAATTGTCGTGTTTTTGTTGTTTGTAAAAAATTGAAATTTGCAAAATTTTCTTGTCCAAAAAAGTGTCTCATTGGACTTTAATTGAAAGTATTTAAATGGTTGTTTGGGTGACAATTTTTTTAAATTTGCTGATAGATAGTCGATGGTTAATGAATAAACAGTGTAAACTATTAACAAAAAAGGACCTTTTTGTTGATCACATATTTGATGTATTTGTTTGCTCCAGCAAAAGATCCCAGTCAATGTTGAACTGAAAAACTTCCCTTTGAAGCCATAACTCGTAATTGTTTTTGAATTCTTCGGTTAACTGGAATTGTTTGCTTAAAACACTTGCGTAATTATTGTCTACTGGTTTAAATATATCCATTTGCGCTGCATATGAATAGTTATCGTTGAGAGGATTATTACAAGAATTGTGACCATTCATAGAATTGATTGAATGGTTTCCTGTTTGTTGGTTAGGTAAATGTGAAGGGATACCGGGTAATGACTGAGATGTATTGTATCGACGACAGTGAAATCGAGATATATTGGCCTGTAAACTGAATTCTTCTCCTTGAAAATCCCATGGTCTTGTCTCCATGTCATTGCCAAAAGCCCAATCGTCTGTTAATCGATGTCTAACCATTTGATAAATAGCACTCAAAGTTTTCATATTTGATTTCCTCCATTGGCGTCCCAAATATTTTGCTTGCATCTTGAGCAATTTTAAAACGTACAATTGAAACATTGCATGTCTGACTCGAAGGGCTCTTTTAAGAATGGGTGCAGATTTGAAGACTACTAACATCATTATTCGTGACATCTTCCACTTTGTCAGTTTATTGAGTATACGGACCATATTGATGCATGAGAATATATTTCGCCATGGATAAGGTTGTTCTTTAACACTCATTTCTAATAATTCTGCTGTTATTTCGGGTTGAACACCGATAACACAAGCAGGAAAATCAATCAGGGCAATGTTATTGCGTGAAATTATATATTGGAAGATATTTTGATTGAAAAATTTCAATATTAATGGTATACAATTTGCAAACATCAACTGTTGGCTGACATTTTCAAATTGGTAAATATTGTTAATTTTAAAATGTTTGAGAAGAAGAATCAAAATGGCAGAAACAGCTTTGATGATAATTTCTTTATGTCTATTGATATCAGTACCAAATTTCATGGATTGGACAACAGTCATTGGCATATTTTCAGGTAAAACTTCACACATTATATTAACTGACTCCGTTTTAGCTTTTGAGGTTGGTGCAGCAGCTAAAAGTATTTTAAGTAAGGCGATCATATATTGAGGTAAGCTTGGTAGCATATTCTCGTAGAGAGATTCAGCTGGTGATGATAATGGTTTAGTATCCAATTCCTCAAGAGTCAAGGGATATTTAGCCATTTCTTCTTCCCTCTGAATCTGAAGTTCAGATAATGAAATGTATAAATGTTTTTGTAAAGTTCTTAATCCTTCTAATATTGGATCAGGAAGACCTGCTATTGTTGTACGATTTTGTGGTATGTTGAAACCAATGAATTTGATACGAGCTTGTTCGAGAAATGCATCAATATCCTTATGCCTAACTTTGGGCATCCAAGGCAAACCTTTGCTTATACTTTGAACTTCGGAATCAGCTTCAGCATCTTCATCTGCCTTGTTTACTGGAGTTGACGGTCGAGGAGATGCAGGAACATAACCAATGTCTACTTTTTCTTCAGAATTTTTATCATTCATTTCTTCCGTTCGTTCGACCTCGCTTGATTCTGATGCTTCTGCTGCTTGTTCAACTTCGCCATTTGTCTCGCCTGTTTCTTCCATGTCATTCATCATATCATCAGCCATCAACGATTCTTGTTTGCTGATCATTCTTCGCTTGTTCAATTTAATTTTACGCAGTTGAACATCGAAAGTTTCACTTGCGGCTACGGGAGGTGAAGCTGCTCTCATTGTTCGAGTGATTTCTAAGGTATCATCTGGAGCTGGTGGAAGGCCAACACGAGATCTATAATAATTTTTGAGATTCTTAAGCTCTTCACTACCACCTAAAGTAATTAATATTGTTTTCCAGAGAAGTAGTAAAATTTTTTTGATTGGAAAGTGAGGTGCAGATCCATTACAAAATTTTGTAGTCATTTGAAATAATGTTAAAGCTAAAAGCTCATTCGTGGTTGATATGGGTTGCGTTAACTCTTCCTTAAATTGCTCTTGAAGTTTCTGTTAAAATAAAAAATTGTGATTAATTTATAAACTATTCAAAGACAAACGATTGGGTTTACTTTTTCTTCATTCGTTGCTTGGTCATTTATGCTGTTGAAAACTTCGACTATGGTGTAGATTATGTTTAAAATTATTCTTAAATCAGTAGAATCGTTTTTGTTGGATGGAGGACGACGAGCATCCGGAGAATTCAAACTTGTCTCAACTTCCATCATTAGAAGTTGAATAAGAGTTGGAAAAAGTCCTTTCTCGTAAATCCGGAAAACATTCTCTTTTGAATAACTTTGCTGTTCTTCGATGGACCAGCATTCATTGAAAACACCTTGAGCCAAATATAACAGAGCTTGCAATCCTTTGAATCTCAGTTCCTTTTTACCAAGTTCAACGGTTTCACAAAGTCTTTCAACAAACCAATTTTTCTCATTGGAATCCATTGATGACCAAGATTTTTTGACATCCCATTCATCGCACAGATCTTCAAAGCTAGTTTTGTTCAACTCAAATTCACATGATTCAGTATAAGAGTACAGCTCAGCAATTTCATTGGCATGAGTATCACAATCAGCATAAACAAAATCTAATTCACATTCCGGCTGAGCCATTATCCGCCAAAGCAATTCAATCTAGTGTTGGAGGTAAATTTACCTATTCAATTACACTTATATTGGTCAACATGTAATTACAGATAACATGGAATACCGATCAACTAGAAATAGAAAGGAAAAAAAACGCATACAAAACAAAACAAGATTAGCAATGATTTCTGGATATAAAAGGGTAACATGCAAATCTCAGATGCATTGGATAAATTACTCACCTTGTTATGAAAATTGGCCAAAATCTGGATATTCTAAATAATCTAAATTCTCGATTGTAATTAAACTATCTCAACGACTAAAAATCTGTAAACAAATATTACTTAAAGACTGTCATCTCAATTTTACATTGTTCAAGTTTCTGATCCAAAGGTTACCAAGTTTTTTTGGTTCAAAACAGTAGTGCGCCAAATTCAAAATAGAAACTGCAGTCCATTACAGTCAACCCTCGAGTTTTTTGTTTTTTTGGAGTGCTGACATCTATGTGAACTACAGGGGGAAATAATTAAATTTTACGGTTTAAACAATAAGTCCACTCTAATGACTCCCCCCTGAAGGGAGAAGGGTAGAGACTCTCTACTAGAGAGGCTAAAGGGGAATCATTAGAGTGGATTAATTGTTTAAACTGTAAAATTTATTTTTTTCCCCTGTAGTTCACATAGATGTCAGCACTCCAAAAAAACAAAAAACTCGAGGGTTGACTGTAATATTAATAATAAATGAAAAATAACTATAATAGTTAGATCTAACAATTGTAAGATAATTTAATCGGTATTGTTTTTTATTAATTTTCGCAAATTAAATTCGTTTACCGTATAATGCTCATTATCTTCCAAACCGATTAATTCTTTAAAAGTGGAATAATCGAGCAAAGCATTTTTATAAGCAAAGGAGTACAAAAATTTTTCTTGCGAGCCAATAGTAGAGATTAGTAAATTGTAAAGGATAGAAACAGTCCATTTGTCCAATTGAAATTTTTTTATGACAAAGAGCTTTCGATAAAATCACTTTAAATGATCAAACTTCGATCGCTTTTGGTAGCGACTTTGAACTAGGTTTTCCTAATGTTATTCTTACACAATTGACACAAATGGGTGAAAACGGGTAAAAAATATTCTCTTTCAAATTCAGACTCTGTAGGCTTGTAGGGACATGAAAAGTGTGTCCATTAGTACTAATAAATAATTGATCTGATAGACAGTTTTTGATAAAATCGAAATCAAAGTTGAAACTTCGAACGCCTTTTGTTCAGCTATGGAAGACGATTTCTTTATGAAACTCTATTAACTGATGTAAATTTTGATGATGAACCAGAATATGCCCTTATTTTGAAAAATAAAATGTTCTATTTTCTGTAAAACAGATAAGATCGATTTTCATTTAAACCGAACGCATTCATTGACCGGTAGATTAAGAGATCTGAAAGTTATTATTCGAGCATAAAAATTGAAGGTACACACCACTGATTGAATAAATTTTCTAATATACCGACACTTCTCTTGATTTCAGCCATTGGCTATAGAACTTTGAGCTTCGATATTTCAAGACTGGCATCATATACAATCATCATTCTTGATCCAATTTATCTCTTTAATAATTAATAATGCAATGCAATTTAATTACTTTCCATTAACGCATTTGAACAATGTTGTTTGGGCTGTAATCGTACGAGTAACAACTTATTTAACAAAACAAACTCACATAAACCCATATCTTGGTGAATTAAGCAATTTTCTGGTTAAACTTGCAAATGCTATGCAAAGAGTACTGCCAAATGCTCGAGCTTTCTAGTAAAAAGTTAAGATTTCCTGCGTTTCTACGGACATGAAAACTGTATCCATTGGTGCTATTAAATAATTGATCCGATGGACAGTTTTCGAGAAAATCGAAGTCAAATTTGAAACTTCGAACGCCTTTTGTACATTTATGGAACCAGATTTTTTCATTAAACTCTATTTAACTGATGTAACTTTTGATGATCAATCAGGAAATGTATTCACTCCGATGCATAGAACTTTTATTTTTCTGTAAAACAGATCAGTTCGATTTTCATTTAACCGGCCTTTTTCTATGACCGTAAGAATTAGTGAGCTGAAACTCATTGTTAGTCCCTAAAAACTTGTTGCCTCGTATCATGAATTGAATTATTTTTTCAATAGACCAACAGCTCTCTTGATATTGGTCATTGTCTCCAAAACTTTGAGCCGCGATATTTCGAGAATGGCATCATTTAAAATCATTATTCTTTCATCAATTTATCTCTTTACTAATTGCTAATGCAATACAATTTAATTACTTTCCATTTACGCATTTGAGCGATGTTGTTGGGGCTGTAATAGTACGAGTAACAATATATTTAACAAAACAAACTCAACTTAGCTCATTTCTTGGTGAATGTAACAATTTTCTGGTTAGCATTGCAAATGAAATGCAAAGAGTGCTGTCAAATGGTCGAACCTTTGAGTTGTGATTAGAGACTTAATGGCGTTTGTAGGGACATGAAAACCGAGTCCATTGGTACTAATAAGTAATGGATCAGATAGACAGTTTTCTAGAAAATCGAAGTCAAAGTTGAAACTTCGAACGTCTTTTGTTAAGCCATTGAAGTTGATTTTTATAAGAAACTCTATGCAACTGAAGTCAATTTTGATGGTGAACCAGAAAACGAATTCATTTTGAAAAATAAAACTTTGGGTTTCCTGTAAAGCACATAAGTTCGATTTAAACTTGAACCGACCTTTTTCTTTAACGATAAGAGTTAGAGGACTGAAACTCATAACTTGTCAATATGCACTGTTTTTACGCACTATGAATTGAATAATTTTTTCAATAGACCAACAGTTCTCTTGATATTGCCCATTGGCTCGAAAACTTTGAGCCTCGATATTTCAAGACTGGGATCACATACGATCATCATTCTTGATCCAATTTATCTCTTTAATAATTAATAATACAATACAATTTAATTACTCTCCATTTACGCATTTAAACAATGATGTTTGGGCTTTAATCGTCCGAGTAACAGCTTATTTAACAAAACAAACTCATCTAAACCCATTTCTTGGTGAATAAAGCACTTTTCTGGTTTAAATTGCAAATGAAATGCAAAGAATGCTGCCAAAAGCAGGAACATTCAAGTTGTGATTTGAGATTTAGTGTCATTTGCAGGGACAGGGAAACTGAGTCCATCAGTACTAATAAATAATGGATCTGATGGGCGGTTTTGGAGAAAATCGAAGTCAAAGTTGAAACTTCGAACGTCCTTTGCTCAGCTATGGAAGATGATTTTTTCATGAAACTCTATTTAAATGATGTAAATTTTGATGGGTAACCAGAATATGCCCTTATTTTGAAAAATAAAATGTTCCATTTTCTCTGAAACAGATAAGTTCGATTTTGATTAAAACCGACTGAATCCATTGACCGGTAAAGTTAGAGATCTGAAACTTATTATTCGCTCATAAAAAATGTTTGTGCATATCATGGGTTGAATACTTTTTTCAAAAGATCAACCGTTCTCTTGATTTTGGCCATTGGCCATAAAACTTTGAACTTCAATATATCGAGAATGGTATCATCTACAGTCATCATTCTTTGACTGGTCATTAGATTTTATTATGGGCTATAGTATAATATTAGTGAAATTAAAGAAATCGAAGCTAATTAATACAATTATGAACATTAATCTTACACATATTAAGTAACCAGTTACCTTTGTTAATCTGTTATAAAATCTGACAAGCTAACTAATACAATGTTTTAACTTATTTTTGAGTTTTTTGAATTATTCAAAATTTAATCATATCATAGCCCATAATTAAATCTAATTTTTAGTTCAATAACGATTATTTCAAGTTATGCCATTTTCGAAATATTGAGGTTCAAAGTTTTATGGTAAATGGCCAAAATCAAGAGAACTGTTGATCTTTTGAAAAAAGTATTCAATGCATGACATGAACAAACAGTTTTCATCGACAAATCATAAGTTTAAACTCTCTAACTTTTATGATCACAGAAAAAATTCAGTTTAACTGAAAATCGAACTTATCTGTTTTACAGAAAACCTAAAATTTTATTTCTAAAAATAATGGCATATTCTGGTTACGCATCAAAATTTACATCATTTAAATAGAGTTTCATGAAAAAATTGTCTTCCATAGCTGAGCAAAGGACGTTCGAAGTTTCAACTTTGACTTCGATTTTCTCCAAAACCGTCCATCAGATCCATTATTTACCAGTACTGATGTATTAAGTTTCCCTGTCCCTGCAAATGACACTAAATCTCAAATCACAACTCGAACGTTCCTGCTTTTGGCAGCATTCTTTCCATTTCATTTGCAACCAGAAAGTTGTTTTATTCACCAAGAAATGGGTTTATATGCGTTTGTTTTGTTAAAAAAGCTGTTACTCGTACGATTACAGCCCAATAATGATTGTTTAAATGCGCTAATGGAAAGTAATTGAATTGTATTTTATTATTAATTATTAAAGAGATAAATTGGATCAAGAATGATGATTGTAGATGATGCCAGTCTCGAAATATCGAAGTCCAAAGTTCTATAGCCAATGGCCGAAATCAAGAGAACTGTTGGTCTATTGAAAAAATTATTCAATCCGTGGTGTGAGGCAACAAGTTTTTATGTACGAATAATAAGTTTCGGATCTCTAACTCTACTGGTCAATGAATCAGGTCGCTTTTAATGAAAATCGATCTTATCTGTTTTACTGGCAATAGAACATTTTATTTCTAAAAATAAGGGCATATTCTGGTTACCCATCAAAATTTACATCAGTTGCATAGAGTTTTATGAAAAAATCGTCTTCCATAGCTGAACAAAAGACGTTCGAAGCTTCAACTTTGGACTCGAATTTCTCAAAAACTGTCAATCAGAGACATTTTTCAATCACTTAAATGGACACAGTTTGCATGTCCTTACAAGTCTACAAGTCTAAATTCGAAAGAAAATAATTTTTACCCGTTTTCAATTCATTTGTGTCAATTTGTGCTTAAATGCGACAATTGTGTCTTTTCAGAAACAACCTTCTCTACCAATCCATGGCTTTTCATCAGATCCATTCGCACAATCCGTCGTTCCATTACAGAATTTTTCCTCTTCAATAAAACTCTTGTCTCCACAAGCTAACATACTTTAACAACAGTTGTCCCAAACTAATTACTCAACTCTGATGGTAAAATAATCCATACATTGTAAGACTATCATAAACTATTATAATCCTTACTCGTTAAAGTGCAAATGAATTTCTTATTCAATAAATTGTCTAGTAGTGATGTAAATAACATTCAATGCGAAAAGTTCACAATAACTAATGTCGATCAAAATCAAAACCAGAATTAACAGGGAGAATAGCTTATTTAGTTTAGTGTTGATATCATTGCAGCTTGTAAAGGCTTCAATAAAACATGTGAAAGACAAAGGTAACCAGGACAATTTAAGGTTCATTAATCATAATTGTACAATATTATTTCAGATGATGATAGTCAGGTTAAAGATGAAATAAAATCAAAATAAAAATGGAACCTTTCAGTGGACAAAAATATTCTTAACTTCTTATGCTCATGGGTTTAACAGTTAAAGTCAGAGGTTATCATGTACCGCACCCAAAAACAAAATGATGATTAATTTGATGCAATTCAATCTCACTTTCAATACTCAAGAAAAGATGGAACACAGAAAGTCTTGGGTGTAACATTAATCATGGTAATTCCAATCGATTTCAGCTGTACAACTCTTTTCAATAATAAACTTGCATTCCCTCAGAAGTTCATCACCTTTTAAGCTTAGTTCTTTAGCTAAAAACTAATCATTTTCCCATTCATTAAATCTCAAATTTTGTCAACTAACGACAACAGGCCAAGCAAAGTCACAACATAAACCTAAACTGTAATAACTCGGCAATTCTTGGTGATTGTGACAAAGTAGATCATTTTATTTACCTTCATCATCAACTTAAATGACCTATTTCAAGTGAAATTAATTGCAAGGGTTGAATACTTTATGGGATGAGTTAAGTCTAAAAGCTTCAACACATATCTAAACTGATATTTGTCCTGATTTTCAGGTTATTCACAAGCATTTCCTTATCATTCTGAATTGATCAGTTGATCAATTGAATAAGATTGAAAGTGAAAAATTTTGATAAATAAAGGACTTGAAGATGTCTTGTTTGTATTTAAAAGCCTAATGTAAAACACTTGAATTTTCACGGCAATTTTATTATTTTTAACAATAGCCGATTGTAGTTATTTAATTGCACTTCAAGGTAGTTTGGTGAATAAAATGTAAATACAATGATCAATTGACGTAAATTGCCGAATCAACAATTATTTTTGACAAGCTATTGATATAAGCTTCAAGTGGTTTCATCCTATTCATTATCATTCCGTGAGTCTAGTTGCAACTTTATTTTGTTGTTAAAATTTACACTAAACTCGATCAATTTTTGCTCAGTAATTTGTTTGAACCTTTGAAATTAATCTTACAGTTGATTATTCAATTGTTGGATTAATCACCTCTTAATGTATGATGGGTGATAAATGACGATAAAAGTTTATAATACAGCAAATTGTACATTGAATTATCATTAAATGCTTACCTTTCCATGATTTTCTGTTAAGATAACAAATTACATAGAAACTGTTGTTTAATCACTCAATGAAATGATCTTACAAGAATATAATTTTGAAAAAGAAAAATCTTTATTTGTAAAATAATTCTAGATTAAATTAATAACAAAATGGCAGATAACTGAAGCTGTATCATTTGCAAAAAACATTGAGGAAAAGAAGAGGAAAAACATGAACATTTGAATATCATTAATTTAGATTTAGATTTAGATTTAGATTTAAGACTAAAAGTAGTAACGATGGATGGGATCAGTTAGGTTAAAGATGTATAATTAAAGGCTGTAATAATGTTTCGATGTAATAATTGTCAAGAGATTGGTTAAGAGCTAATTCAATTGAGTCGGATAAAACTGTTGATGCGCTTAAATTGATTCGGTTGGTTGTTGCGTCCATGGATTTTAATGGTTGACTTGTCGAGATGAGTTGATCAACAGGTTAAGAATTTGAGTCTAATTGGAAAATTGAGGCGAAATTTGTAATTTGTAATGGAACCAAACCAATGTTTAAAATCATGCAATTGGAAGAGATGTTGTCAAAAAAAAGTAAGTTCACTAAAAGATAAATTTTTTGGCTTTTATAGTAACTTTCAATATTTAAGTTAAAGGTTAATTGAGACTAGTATTATTATGACGAAAGAGTAATCGAGTCAGCTCATAACACCTATTAATTACTGTGAGCCCGTCAGCAGAATGGCGATTGTAAAGATTACTTCTCTGACATTCTTCTTTTCCAATAATCTTGCTAGCGTTTATTACCATAGTTATCATTAAAGTCACTTGGAATGCGCAGGACTTTTATTTTTATCAGAGTCTTCAAATTCTGGTTTTCCTCTCCTCTTTTCATATACGCAAATGATCGTACACAAAACAATTACTTCAGCAACAATTCCGAGGAATGGCCAGAGAGCAGCAAGTTTATCTTTGACTCGCACTGTCACAGTGTTATTAGCTTTGATGGCACCGTTTGCAGCCTCACAGATATATTGGGCTCTATCGGAAAACTTGACATCTTCCATTGAGAGGATCGATTTTTTGGCAACATAAGCTCCTGTTCCTGACTCTTCCACGTACGAAATATTCAGAGAAGTTATCCTTTCTTCCATCCCATCGCTGAACTTCCGATACCAAACAAAATCGATTTCATCGTCTTTGAAGGCTTTTTTCAACATAACCTCACAAACTAAATGTAAGTCATCGTCTTCAATCACATTGAATGAGTTCATATCCTTTGTATGGTCAGAAGCTTTAAATGTTGAGAATTCAGGTTTACCTGGAAACAAAAATCAGAGAAATCAATCAAAATTATTGACGTCATTACGGTGAATAAAGGATAGATTCACATACCTCTAACTTTAAATGTTTGATTATTTGAGTTAGACATGCAAACATAGTTGGCTTCGTCCGTGTTTCTTCTTGGATTTTCAATGGTCAAGACAAGAGTTCCATTGGATATTATATATTTATCATCGTTCACGGAGATTGCCTGAGGTTTAGTGACATCAATAATTTTAACCCTATTTGAATGAAATGCAAATTATTAAAATAAAACCAGTAAATTTTTTATCCAATCTTCATACCAGTTGACAGTCCCAGGCAAATCACATATCAATTGGATGGGTTCGCCAGACTCAAGATCAACAGATTTAGTTGACTGCATAGATACAAACTCTAAAAATACAAATAATTAAAAGAATGAGATTAGTTTACTTAATGTACAATGGGAATTGTGATTCTTGGATTGGTGTTTTGTTTACGAGTTGAAAGTTAACAAATAAATTCTTTGAAAAGAAGATGTTCAAGATAAAATGCATTCCGATGAAAAAAATAAAGGAACTGATTTTGAATAACCGCCTGAAACAAGTCTACACACTTGATTATGGGACTCAAATTTTATTTTATTTGGCTTCAATCCAAATAAGAAAAAGTAACCGAGTCAATCTCATACGCCCAAGCTACTTGATTGTTCACCTTAAGTGAGGACACATTAAAAATTCAGATATGAAAAAATGAACCTAATTTTCACTCTCAAATAACTGTGATTTATAAAACAAATAAAGACAAATCTGATTATTTATACCGCTAGTATTGAATGGAAAGCAGACAATCTGATAATAAACAGTAAGGAAGCAAGGAGATAGTTGAAATTATCTTACCTGCAACACAGATGAATAACAGGCATGGTAATAGTGTTTTGAACATCTTCAAATCAATTTAAGGCCGTTTTAGGTTAACGATTTGAGTAAAATTTAACTTGGGATGGCTTGATTGGACGGTATTAATTATAATAATCAATGTGGTTGACGCTGAAAGTGAGAAGAGAAGAAAAAAATTAGACTTGGTGGGAGAAATAAACACAACTTGGGCGTGAACAATTATTCGCCCTTTGTTAATTAGTAGCTAGTCATTAATAACTTTTAAGGTGAACAGTCACTAATTACTGCAGTCTCATTTTGTTGCGAATCAAAATGGGGTTTACTATCTATTCATATAAAAATAAACATACGTAAGAGCTTAATCAAAATTTATCCAAGAGTGGAACTTATCATCTATTGGCTAATCAGTGAAAGTACAATGAATGAATAGTTTGGTGGCAATATATTAAGATACATAGCGGGAAAATTATTAGCGATTCAATTTGGGTAAGCGTATTAAACTAAACTAGCATTGAAAATAATTTTAAACCAGGAATTCTGGATGAGTCAAGCTTCGAACAGTGAACCTTTTTTTCAATGGACAATTCAATGAAGAATGTGGAGAAATCAAGGAAATATTAAGACTGATGAAAATACAAATAAAATTTAAATATAATAGAAAAGTTCCGAGAGCACAAAATGAATAATTAGCTACACGAAATACTTAATTATAAAAACAGTATTTTAAACAAGGTTTTTGGCTACATCCATGGACGTAAAGTATGAAAATACGCTAACAAATGTAATTTAAGTTTCATTTCCTTGGATGGACAAAGATTTACTTTAATTCCCTCGACTGTAGAACGTAATCTGATCAGCAATATAAAAATATAAAGATGATGAATAAAACTTAAATTATAAAATAATTTAGGTACTGTGAGATTATCGATCAAATATACAATGTTCCAAGGTTTAATATGTACCAATTGAATATTATTGATATCTGTGGATCAAATCTGATCAAAGTGAGTTTCTAATAAACAACTAAAAGCGGTAACTTACCTTAAATTTTTAAATAATTGATTGAATTAAAGCGACAAGAAAATGAATTGAAATCCAAAATCAAGTGGAAAAACTGAAACACCTTATAGACATCAACTTGCATTTTATAAAGTAATAACATTAACCCAAAATATAAAATCTATTATTATGATAAGGTTTCGTTTTATGACAAGAGATGGCGCTATCTACTGGATGAAAAATTCATCATAAAAATTTCTAGCTTCATGAAAATTCATGAATGTATGCAATATTTCAATGAATAAACCAATATCTATCTAATTTTCACCAAAAACATTAATTTCTTTGACCTGGATTACTGTTTAAGAACCAATTAAACTCTTTGAAATCCTATTTAATGACCCTGAAGTCAGCTTTGGTTAACAATTAGAATCCAAATGAGCTTATTCAGCTCAGCATCAGTTCTGATTTATCTTCAATGACTTTAAAAAACATAGATTTGTTTTTGATTTTAACTCAACTTATCTTGATCAAAATTGGATTTACTTTAGTGTAGTAAAAATATAAAAATTTGTAAGATTGAATGCTGTTCATTGGATTACAATAAACATAGCACTGAAATATTGAGTCGACAAAACATTTAGACAAAATTTGTAATAATTTAATAAATAGAAATTATTTCAAGTTAATTCACTTAAAAGCATGATTATTTTTCGATATCTTGATTTGTAGATTTTTTTAAGCAATTTGACTAATCAGCTTTTTGTTCAAACCTGGATAACTGAATCTGTAAACAAACGAAAATTACAATAAAACAAAATTTGAAGTGGTAAGAAAGATTACCACACATTTAGAATTTAATTGAAACCAGATTTTCTCCAACAATTACAGTTATAGTCCCCTTACTGAACTTGTATTTGTTCCTTGATTATTGCAACGATCAGCGTAAGGTGTAACTGTGGGATGAAGAAAAAAAATAAGACCTATTGCAACAAAAATATATAATAACAAGAGAATGTACTGATGCGTAATTCAAAATTGTTATGACATTATGGCCACCACTTATTAGAAAAAAATGATGCATCAGCTTGTTAATACATCATCAGCAATGAGCTGTTCGAAGGAAGAAGATGAGCTTGCAATACTTGAAGCTGTGCTTGGCACTGCATTATTATCATCATCAGAATCGTCATTATCTCTGAGATCTTGGTCACCGTCAACTGGTCCATCATCACTGTCACCCTCTTCACTTGAGCTTTCTGATGAATCTTCGTTCATGAAGAAATCTTGTTGTTTGGATAATGGAGATAGGAAATAAATCATATCTCCTTTGTAAATTTCTATTGAAGGGTAAGCACAAAGCTTGTTTTCCTAAATGTGAGAATCAAAATTGAAGAAAAGAAAAAATTAATTCATTGATAATTTGGAAATAATTACGAATTACTACCTTTATATAATCGGTAATCACTGGATAAACTCGTTTTAAAGCAATAACTACCGATATGGAACCTTTGTTAGTGAATGTGGCAGAAACAACATGATTAACTTGAGGAAGGGTCATTATTTTGTAGTCTTTTGAAAGCAACATCTTTTCAACTGCCTCATTATTTTGTTCAAATAAAACACCCAACAGGGATTTGGTTGACTTGAATCCTAGAGGCTGAGTAATAAGAACGGGGACAAGAGTTTCATCTTTGAATGGATAGAGTAGAGCAGTTAATTTAGTAAAATTGGGTCCAATATTGGCAGAATTAGCCTTGTACATTTTGTATATAAATTTTTTGCCACCAAAGTCATATGGGCTTTCACCAGTTTTGACGGAAATTGTCTCAAAAAGACCAAAGTAACAAAGAGCCAAAAAAACAGTGACAGCTAAGGCGATTGATAAAAAAATTATAGATAGCTCAATTAGCATGATTGTTTTGGTGAATACCAATTTGGAAGGATGTGTGAATACAGATAGATCCAAAAGTTAAGTCAGCAATAGAAGAATGGAAATAATAAGTTCATCCAGGGTCCAAAGGAAGATCCAAAGTTAATCAAATAATTGATTTTTTTATGGCGATATTGAAACCTTGGTGGGCTTGTATCTTTAAAAATCAAATCATCTTGGCTAATCAATCATCTTTGGTTGATTATCATTTAAAGGTTGATTACGTACAAGACAAAATTAAAATTTAACTTAAATAATGTTTACAACAAAAGTGGGTTGTTGAGGAAAAATTTGAAGTTACAAAATTTACTCAAAAATGGGTTAACCAAAAAATTGGATGACAATCTAATGTAACTGAAAACCAGATGATTTTATAAACAAAAACACTTCAGTTTAAATGCAAGGAAAAAAAAGAAAGGAAAAATGAAAGATAAAAAGAAAGAGATAAACGAAGCTCCATCTCCCGGTATAATAAGAATTAACAATTTCGGATTTTAACAGTTTTCAGTTATTTCAGTTACTAGTTAATCTTTACTCTTTGCTTTTCATCTTCATATGACTAAACTTTCGGTTGAAATTGTGATTCAAACTGTTTTCCTCACAACTTCTGTCTCGATAGTTGTTTTTTTTGCAAATCATTTTTATTAATAGAAATTATTTTTTATTTTGTGCGTTCATTTTATCTTCATTCTGGTCATCATCTTGTTGAACAATCATGAGTGTTTCCAATAATCCATTAAATGTCGCTAAGCGTCTTCTCGCCAAAGGTCAGAACGACGAGGGTAAAAGGGCGAATAAAAATGCGGCAACTCCTGCAATCGTTAAAAGACAACAAGCCATCAAGAACCATGAAATATTCAATTCACCAACCGACAACTGCTTATCGCCCTGTTCTCAAGTTCTTTGGAGACCGAAAAAGGAAAACATTCTCCCGATGCGACTGAAATTGGATGACAGTCCATCCAAAGGGATTGTTACCCAAGTTTTCCAGGATGAAAATTTGGAAGAAGACCGACCAGCGCGTTTAGAGACGAGCATCGAAGAATTAAACAGTTCGACAAATGAATACAATTTTAAGTGATTCAGTGGAAGCAATTTGTAATGTAGAGACAACCCATTTTTTCCCATTTTGCTGTAACCTCAGTTTCTTTTTATGAGCTCAATAAAAATATATATATTCACTGAGTATTCTGTTTTTCTTTCTGTGATTACTATGTTTAAACTGACGTGATTTTGTTTTTTATAATTGTTTTTTAATGTGATTTTTTTATCCTTGCTTTGTATTTGAGGTATTCTTATTTAACTGTTGAGATGACCTGAGTTTTGTGAATCAAGCTGTTGGCAAGGGGGCCGGGAGTTAGCAAGACAAAGATGCAAGTTCTCAATTGATAGGAGAAACTAGAGAGAATGAGAACAGTAAATATTATAAATATACTATTCAAATCGTCTTAATCATCTATAAAAACACCGTTGCCATCAACTCTAATTGTTCTCACCTTGTAACTTTCAAGTAACCTTAATCGTTCAACACATTTTGCCCCATAATTGTCCTCTTTGCCTCTTTTTCTTCCTCTCTCTCTCCCTTTCTCTTTCTATTTTCAACCTTTTCCATACAGTAATGTATGTTTATTAGACAACACACACTTTCTTTTCAACTCATTTTTTTGTAAAAATTTGGATATCAAAAGGATATAAATTAATCGCTCCGATTTGCCAACTATGGCGGCTGGTCTATATGACATAACTAGTGAGACTCTTGGTAAAGGACATTTCGCTGTTGTCAAATTGGCTCGACATTGTTTGACTGGAGAACTTGTTGCTGTTAAAATAATTGACAAAATGAAACTCAAAAAAGAAGGATTACGACAGCTTGGATTGGAGATTAAACTATTATCACGTTTATCGGAAAAAGAACATCCTAACATTGTCAAGCTGTATCAAGTGATAGACACCAAGACTAAATTATATCTTGTCATGGAGTATCCTGGGAAAGATGTTTGTGATCTTTATGACTATATTGATCGGAAAAGCAGCAAAGGTCTGAAGGAAAATGAAGCTCGCCATATATTTAGGCAAATTTGTAGTGCAATACATTATTGTCATTCCTTAAGAATCGTTCATCGTGATCTGAAACCTGAAAACATCTTGATTGTCAACCAACCCTCCGATTGTAATATGTCTGATGATGGTCATCAATATCCTCTAGTTAAGTTAATTGACTTTGGTTTTTCAAATCAATGGGATGAAGGAGAAAAGTTGAGAACTTCATGTGGATCTTTGGCTTACTCTGCTCCAGAAATTTTATTAGGAGATTATTATGATGGAGACAAAGTTGACATCTGGGGCCTCGGTTGTATACTTTATATATTATTGTATGGTTATAACCCGTTCATGCAAATCAACGACAGTGAAACTTTAATCAAAATATTAGACTGTTCATTCACCACACCCAGGAGACCTTCCATCTGTGATTCTTCAATTCATTTAATTAAGTCGCTACTTCAACGTGATCCCAACTCCCGATTAACTATCAGTGAAGTTCTTGATCATATTTGGTTAAAAGGTTCTAAAGAAGATGACGGAAACGGATCTGAAGATGGTGTAGGTGGTAATGAAAGTAATGCTAAAGATGATATTTCCGCTGGCTCACCACATGAATCAAATGATCTCACTAAGTCATCTGTTAAATTAAACAAAACAGAATCAAACATTCATGATAAAGTCATTGATCATATGGTTTCACAAGGAATGTGTTCATCTAAAGATCATGTTGAAAGTGCCCTAAAAAAGACTCGAGATCGTGTTAATCGAACTAAATCAAGTGAATTAATTACATCTCCTGTTGAAATCTCAGTTCAGCTACCTTTGCCCATGAATGGAGAAAAATTGAATGAGAATAAATCTTCGCAAGATAATTATGTAACTGCCACCTATCATCTGTTGAAAGATAAATTAGTTCGTGAGCTTCATCATAATAATTTAAATTCTACATCTTCATCTGAATCTCTTCAATCAAAAGAAAAGCACCACTTAAAAAGTAGAAGACAACGAAAGCCACTTGTACAGCAAGCTCCCCGTTTAAGGCCAAGCTTTGGATCACCATTAAGAGACTCTAGCAATGATAAAAGCAATAACAAGTTGAATCAATTGGAAGTTTCATCGTCAGAAGATGATCAATCTTTTGTTCTTCCATTAGCTCGAAAGTGTTCCATTGTTAGTGAGGAAGGTAGTTGCGCAGGGACTGATATATCTGGTAATGATGGTCCAAATGATGGGCCTTTACTGGAGATCGGAGCACCATTATTCGAAATAGATCAACCACCAGTAGATATAATAGTTACCGATTTCAGTGACAATGATCCTAAATCAGTTGACGAATGCATTGAAGAAGGTGAAGATGAAATTGATTCATTTGGACTAGGCAATGAAGCAAGCGAAGGAAATACTGATTATCAAAAAGCCATTCAACTTAAAAATGACGATTTTACCGAAAAGGAAGAAGGAAATAACTTCAAAAGTGCTAATGTTAATTATGTCAAAGACGAGACTTCAGTTGAAAATGAAAATGCCAACACCGATAAAGCTGTTGAAGAATTTTCTTCTCGACTTTTGAAAACATCATCAACTGATTTTGTTGCCAATCAGCTTCATCTTGTTTCAAGTTCACCAGAGTTATTGCGCGAGGATGATTATACAGAATTTTGTAACGATCAAAACGATCTTTCATCTGCTGATGTTTCTGAATCTACCCCTGACCCTGTGCATCTCTCATCCCATCGAATTAAAAACTCGCTCACCAATGCAACTTGTGTCACAGCTTCTCCCACTATGATACTCGCCGATACTCGAAATGATAGTAAAAACGATATTGGTGACCATGTTATTAATCATTTTACATACAACTCCAAATCAACAACCAATGGCGGATCGTCAACAGCAACCTCCCTTCGAATTATCGTTCAATCAAAGTCTTGTAACAACATACTCTTCGGTGATGAAGATAAATCATGTTTACCTTGTAATACATCTTCATCATCTGCCGTTTCAAAATCTAGGAAAGGTCTTAGTAGTAATTATAGAATGAGTTCCCTTTTAAAACGAAATAAAAGTGATAAAGCTGATTGCTGCAGTATTTGCTGACCTCTCTTCACCTGGAAAAGGGTCAGTCGAGTTATCTAAATTTACAACAGACAATGATTTATTAAGCTAAGAAAAGAAGAAAAGAGACGTTAAGATACGAATTCATCATTAATGTGTTAATTAAATTATTTATTTCGTCCTTTTCTCCTTCAATTTTCAAAGCCTTTCAATAGATTATGATTCGGTGAAAGTAACTTACTTTTTTGAATTAATCTCTTCTGCCTTTTACTTTTTTTGCATCTTTGTAGAAAACCTTTAACAATCCTTTCCGATTTGCTCAGGCCAAAGACAAGACGCAATTTGTTGATCATTCATGCAAAGAAAATCATTTAAGAGCTGATTATGTTTCTTCAGTTTTGTTGCTTTTATGAGCAAAATAATTTAGCCAAGAATGTAAAAATGAAATTTCTCTCCTACTTCATCATAAGCTATCCAGTTCATCGTTGATCCACCCAAAAATCCTTATTAAAAAATAGAAAATCCTATTTGCTAACAATCTTCATGGTATAATTGTATATCATTCTTCCTTAACTTATTTAACCTGTTGTACAACAATTAATACATGCCAATTCTGTAAATCTTCCCATCAATCGAAAAAAATCCCTATTAAAACAAAATTGCTGTGTTCATTTTGTGTTTCGTTCAACTACGCAATTCAATCATATAAATATCCGATAAAATTTATTTCAATCATAAATATTTCTAAATAATCAAAAATTTAATAATTCCAAGTTAATATTGTGAAAAATAGGGAAACTAAAAATGAATTTTGGCATACATCATATCGCTATCTTATCAGCTTATTTACGAGCGAGGTCATAGTTGTTCCAAAACCATTTGACGGATGTTCGAATACCTTCTTCGATTGGAGTGAACACGAAATCAGGTAAGTGCTTCCTCAGTTTGAGGTTAGAGGCTGTTTTTTTCAACTGACCATCACTAAAACTGCAGTCATTGATTAAGTTAATCTTTATATCAGGAGCTACCTTATTAAACGATTCTGCAATCAGCTGAGCTGCATCATTGATAGTTATCTCGTCTTCTTCATCAACACTCAATATGATGGGTTCCGTTTGTTGATAGTTAAAAGAAACCCAAAGCATTAAACGAGCCAAATCAAGGGAATAAATAAATTGTCTCATAGGCCTTCCAGAGCCGCATACAGTTAATTGAGTCTCTTTTGTACCTGTTGAAATAAAATCATATGTTGTTGAATTTTCAATTTCGATGATTTGGAATAACAAATTAAGCTACCTTTTTGAATAGCATCTTGAACTTGTAGATAAGCTTTATGAATGAGACCAGGAATTACGTGAGAATCTTCCAAATTAAAGTTATCATAAGGCCCGTAAACATTGGTGGGTATAACTGAAGTAAAAACAGGAATATTACAGCCGGATTGTTTTGCTTCTTGCTGCCATTTTTGAGCATATCCACGATTCAAAACATCAATCATTCGTTTTGCATAAGAGTAACCAAAATTTGAATCATGCGGAGGACCAAGATGAATCTGGTTAATTAAAGTTGATAAATAAAACACGATTAAGTAATTATTGGTTTTAGGAGATTAAAATACAAACCATAGTCTCATCAATAGGGTAAACGGTTTTATCTGGAAAGATGCAAGTTGATAAGCACGAAACACATTTCTCTACCCTTAATTCATCACACAGTCGAAGTACGTTGTCATTGATCAAATTATTGATTCTGAAAAAGGATAAATTATTGGCTTCGTTTTTAAACAAGCCACCAACCATAGCAGCTAAATGCAGAACATAATTTGGTTTATGTTGATGGAATATCTTCTTGGCCTCTTTATAAACACTTAGATCACCGTCTTTAGATCCAAGAAACACGAATTTAATTCCAGGGTAATCTTTGCCGTCATTTTGCTTGACAATCTCTTCCACTGCTTTTCCAACTAATCCGGTTCCTCCAGTTACCAAAAAGACTTTCATGTCTGTAGTATTACCACTGATATCGGCCATAACTTAAGGCAGCTATACTTTAGATCCAAAGATGAATTGAAGATGTCGAATAACAAATCAATATTTTAACTTTGATAGCAAATTGAACCTACACCAATGAAAATAATAATTTTTTGATGAAAAAATTTAGTTCGCAGCTGATAAGTTAAAGAGAGAAACTTACTTTTGGTTTGCAATATTAGGAAGACAGTTCAATAAAGATACTTCATCAGGTTTATTGTACAATGTACAAATAAATTACTGAGATATTTGCTGACGAGACAGATATAGACAAAAAATATTTGAATTGTCGTATTAATAAATCTGTAGAAATCATTAATAAAAAAATGAGAACAATAGTAAACAAATTGGTTGTTGAGATTATAGTGAGCCTTAAAAGTATCAATTGGAGCTCAATTTGAATTATTGTGGGTTCGCAAAGAAAACTGTTTCTCAAGTTTATGATATCGCAATTTCAACTTCATCCCTGACTAAGACAATCTTGAAATTATCAGTAATCATATTATTATTATATTAACATAATAATAGCCTATTAGGTCTGAAATTTACAATGTGATGGCCATAGCTCAGTAAGAATTAAGAGATGATCAGATGCCAATATTACAGTAAGCTATGTTAAGTGATCTGATTTTAATTTTCTTCAAATTATTGAGTAATTTATTGGGCATTCAGATTTAAACTTGATTGGTGAACTGTTTAATTAAAATATTCCAGAAGAAAAATTGTTATCACATGGGTTTGTTTCAATAAATATTTTATAAACACTAAAATTTCAGAATTTGACTATCCCGCGTCAAATGGCAAAATATTTACTTTTTCTGATAGGCCCTATCATAAGCAGCGTCATTATCAACAAACATCCTGCGAAGCAATTTTCCGACTTTTTTTAATTTACCATCAAATTTTATCAATTAACACCTTGATTTATTGATTACCTGTATCCAGTTCTATATTTTGTTATCTTTTTCTCTTGGTGGCCACATCACCAATATCAATAATGATAAATTTCTCTTCATTGACCGGTTCTGGTGGTGGTGGTGGTTTACAACCCGAGGAATGGTCGATTCCCAATGAAGATCAATCTAATCAACTAGAAATAAACATTCGCTTGAAGCAGAGTGAGATAAAAATTCTGCTGAATGAACTTGAAACGCTACATCAAATGATGAACCAGCTAGAGAATCAAAAATCAGAGGCCAAAAAACGATTACAGGATATGTCTTCTCAGGTATTTCTTGTTTATTACATTTTATCAATCAACTTGATTATTCTAAAATTTGTGTATTTGACAGGTTGAAAGCTTGCGAACTCAGACGGATCAATATAAAGAAAGTATCGAAACACAAGAAAATGAAATTAACGCAAAGAAACGAGAATTGGATGAACTAAAATCTGAAGAAAATCAAATGCAAAACAAGCTATCTGAAGCAAAGAAGTCAGTTGATGCCATATCGAGAGAGCTTGCAGATAATGCAATTACAATGAGTCAATACAAACTAAAGCTGGTAAATCTTGAAGAGTACGAAAATCGCTTGGAAACCAGTAACTCCGAACTAGAATCTGCAATAATTAAAGAGGACATAGATAAATTAAACGGTATTTTAGCTCGGCCGATTACTCCTATCAGTGAATTGATTTCGGTAAGAATCGTGAAGCAAAAAGTGAAATACTGACATTCTTATATATATTTCTTGAATTTCAGGAGTTTCCCGAGATCAAAGACGATCTGGAGTCAGGTTCATTTATGGATAAAGATGCAGGCTTCATGTCATTTGGAAATGAATTTCAGCATGATCCTTTCGCTGGTGAAGATCTTTTCAATGAAGGTAATCAAACAGACAGTCAAATGTTTACAAACATTAGATTAACAACTTCACTCTTTTCAGATGATCCTTTCAAAAAAGATGTTTCATCTAGTGATAATTTCTTCGCCAATGACAATTTTTCATCGCCAACGGATTCTGGTATCAAATCAGCTTTCGATCCTTTCAGTAATCCACAAATCAACAACCGTAAAGTAAGAATTCATTAAAAATTTCATCTTTTATTCACTTGCTTATTGCTTTCTAGTTAAGAACAATTTTCAGAAGAAATGTTTAAAAAAATGTTCATATTTTTTTCAGGACTCAAACGTTGACCTATTCGGAGCTGATCCATTCTCTCTCAGTCCTCGAAGCTCTAGTCCTGCTCCAGAACTACCTCCTAAGAAATGTAAAGCACCTCCGCCAAGACCTGCTCCACCAAAACCTGGAACTAAACCACCGCCACCCAGACCAGCTCCTCCATCTGAAAGTTTTAAAAAAGCCGTTGATCCATGGGGAGCTTCAGCTGATGATCCTTTTTCCGCTTCCAATACAGCATCTGTTGATAATTTTGATGCTTTTGGATCCAATTTCGCTGACTTTTCTGCTTTTGAACGTAAATAGTTGAAGATTTCTTGAGATAAAATCTAAGCTGAAAAAGGATCGAAAGGCAAAGAAGTCAATCTGAAAGTTGACATCTTACGTGATTTGCTTAGCATGTGTGTAACTAAAAGCAAATCAATAGCAGTTTGTTAATTCTTCAAATGAAGATAATAAATAATGTCGTTTTAACAATTTAATCTTTTCACGTTGGTACTACTGAAGACAAAAGTATTGATATATTCCATAATCTTTTTAACATCCGTTATCAAGTATTTATTTATAAATTTCAGTGACTTTAGCAAATATTGGAATCTACGATTGTTGTCGAGAATATGGTTTGACTGATCTAAATATACAATTCAGATTTTACATCCAATTTTCAATCCATTCAACATTTAATTTCAATAAAAAGGATCACTCTAAAATTGTTTTATTTTTTCAAACAAGATGATACTTGTCAAGATTTAAGTTGAGTTCCTATGGCCACTGTTTTCTTTCAGGGTCCATCAACGAGTTTGCGAGATTATGAGATTGTACAAAAAAATACAACAGTAAACAAAAATGATGAAGGTTGAGATGTAAAATAGATGAACAGCAATTATTTTGCTTATTGCTAAATCAACACGGCGACCTGGGCCATAAGTTTTAAAAAAAGACTCTTTATCAGTATAGAATTCATTCATTATTTGTTCCTTCTCTTTCCATAAATTTCTTAACCATTCAATGTTTAGTTTGCTACGTTTTATTTTGTAGACTTGACTTAATGAGGTTGCAGTTCCAGTGGAAATGTTCACGAACGGAAGAGATGCTGATCCATTTGATAAATCATTTTTACTGGTTTCATTGTCGTCTGAATTTAAGCTTTCATCGTCCAATATATCATGAGTAATTTCATATACTCTAAATAAGAAGTACACTGGTTCAGGTTTAATTCCTTTGGCAATGTCGAAAATTGTTATCGGATTTTCTTGATCACAGTAAAGTATTGTTAAATCAACAATATGGGTTATACCAATTCTTTCATCTAAAAGTTCATCGAAAGCTCCATATCGAGGCCAAACTGTTCGATTTAATTGGGGTAGATTATTTTTCGTAGCAAACTCAGCATTCTTGAGCAGCCGTTTATATCTGAAGCCACCTATAAAGGTAAATAAATAATCAGTTAACATCAGTAATAATCAGTACTCTCAACTTCTCGAGAAAAACATGACACTTTACAAGTGTAATCAGTAAGATAAGATTACCTTCAGGAAAAAGGATAAAACAGTTTTTCTTTTGATCACTCAATCCTGTACAATGTTTCACAAGATCGCCTTTGACAAAACTCTTTTGGTTAAGAAAATAATCTTCGTGGGTCAAGGAGACAGGACCAAAATTAGAATATTTAAATTCAGCTGACATAATCCACATCATAATATAATCAGGATTCTGGCTTAATTTATACATTAGCAGGGGCACATCCCCAGTGCATTGATGATTACCGACAATACATATTTTGACTGGTTTATTTTTATCAACATTTTTACGGGCATCGGGTAATTCAGCTCCACAATTGTAAACTGTTGAACGAATCAAGTAATTTATCGTTAGTAAAGCAAATATATAAAGCAATCATAGAATGTCAAAGATTATTTTAATTGTTGAGCGTAAAACAAAAATGACTTACCATATATACCGGCTAGCCATGACCACGACGAAACAGTGTAAAGACACCAGTTGTAAAGAAACACTTCAATTCTATTGTACAAATTTGAAGCGAACAGTCTTAGCGGTAAAAGCACTATCCAGTTAAGATACAAATAACTAAGTACATGATAAATATTATGGACAACAATCACAAGAAATCGGATATAACCATAAAGTGAGATTAAAGCTTTCATTTATGATTTCACAAGGTAAGACAACCAAAAATCTTAAAGAAGACTAAAGTGCCGGATGGTTAAGTAATCAATAGAAGGTAAATGAGAATTGATCTTGAATAGAAAACACAAAGATGTGATGATTATGAAGAAAGCTTGGCGAACATAGACTACTCATCTCTATTATTATCTTCAAATTAATTTTAGACACTTGATCAATGATTAACTGATTTTGATGGCGTCACCTTTCAAAACAGTATTGAATGGATTAATACAAAAAAAAAGGTGAATTCAAGTAAACGCATGCTCGGAGTGCTTACAGTTGCTCGGTTTCGATAATTATATCGATGATATCGGCAATTCTGTCAAATTATCGATAATTTTTGAACGTTTTTAAAACCTCAATTTCAGGGATTCAGTGTGCAATGTAATCATGAAAACGAAGTCCATAGATGGAAATTTTCAACAGACACTCAATTGATCAAAAAACATAAGATTCAATCTGAAATAACTGATAAGTCCCATAAAACCTAAACATATGAAGCTAGAGTCTAAACTGAAAGCTCTTCAGTCCAATTCCTAATTCGTAAAATGTTATTAAATTCAGATTTCGGTTTTGATCTAACAATCAGTCTTATTTTGATATTTTTACGGTTTCGGTATTATTCAGATTATAATTTGTCTCAACAACTGAATAATTTTCAAATTTCAACTGGTTTAGTTTATTTGACTGAAAATAGATGTCACTTTGATTACATTGTGTATAAAAAATATTCAAACATGAGATTTTTAACAAACGGATGTAAGGACCGAATGATGATTTAGACGAAAGATAATTTGTTGAACAAACTAGTTTTTAAAAACAACAAAATTATGATTAAATTAGGATAGCCTTTCCTTCCGCTGATAAAATTGTTTATCATTATGTATTAAACAAACAATAACGATGTGTTAGATTTGATACTTAATTTGTTGTACTTCTTACTTTTCTAGTATTTTATTTATCGCACTTATCTTGATTCTAATAATTTGAACTATCTTTATGAGTTTATAATAGTTGATGATATTGAAATATGAAAAATTAACCCTTGATCATTGAATAGATGTTTATCAATAATTTTAAACATTTGACTATCCCGCGTTTGTTTCTGCAAAAATATTTAATACCACCTATCATAACATATAACATACGCAGCGTCATTGTCACTTAGCATCTGGTTCCTGCGAAGCAACTGTCCACTTGATATAATTATTTTTTCTATCGATATTTATTTAATTTCACCTTAATTTATTGTTTCATTTCAAACCAGTTACATTCTTTGTGGTCCAAAGTTACTGTTTATCGAGTCACCAATATCAATAATGATAAATTTTCCACCATTAACCGGCTCTGACGGCAGTGCACAAGCCGAGGAGTGGTTGATTCCTCAATCAACAAAGTTAAAATACACTCAACTATTCAATACACACGATCTTACTAGAACTGGATTTATTTCTGGACCACAAGCAAGGAATATTTTTCTTCAATCTGGTCTTCCTCAAAAAGTGCTAGCTCAAATATGGGCTTTAGCAGATTATGATGTTGATGGAAGACTAACTTGCGAAGAGTTTATTCTGGCAAATTATCTTATTGAGCGTGTACAGCGAGGTGAACAAATACCCACAGTTTTACCTCCTGAATTAGTGCCACCAGCCCAAAGAAAATCAAGTGTTGGTTCTGCATATTCACCTCCCAATGGCTTAAATGAATGGGCGATTCCTCAAGCAACAAAGTTAAAATACACTCAAATATTTAACACACAAGATCTTACTAGAACTGGATTTATATCTGGACCACAAGCAAGGAATATTCTTCTGCAATCTGGTCTTCCTCAAAAAGTGCTAGCTCAAATATGGGCTTTAGCCGATCAGGATGTTGATGGAAGACTAACCTGTGAAGAATTTATTCTAGCAAACTATCTTATTGAGCGTGTACAGCGAGGTGAACAAATACCTACAGTTTTGCCTCCTGAATTAGTGCCACCGACCCAAAGAAAAGCCAGTGTTGGTTCTGCATATTCCCCATCTAATGGTTTAAATGAATGGGCAATTCCTCAGTCAACAAAGTTAAAATACACCCAATTATTCAATTCGCATGATCAAACTAGAACAGGATTCATTTCTGGGCCACAAGCAAGGAATATTCTTCTTCAATCGGGTCTTCCTCAAACAGTTCTAGCTCAAATATGGGCTCTAGCTGATTATGATGTTGATGGGAGATTAACTTGTGAAGAATTCGTTCTAGCAACTTATTTAATTGATATTGTAAAAGCAGGTAGTCCTTTGCCTACAGCGTTACCTCCAGAATTGATTCCACCTAGCCAACGTAGACGATCATCATCCGTTACCTCACAATCATCTGTTACCTCACGCGGTCTTGCTACATCAGCCAGTCTCATCGGATCATTAGATGAGATCAATGTTGGAGCTGATAGTAAGAATAATATTACTACTTTTGAAGACAAAAGGCGAGAAAACTTTGAAAAAGGTCAAGCTGAACTAATAAAACGACGTCAAATGTTACTTGAACAGCAAAAAAGACAAGAAGAAGAACGTGAGAAGAAGGAAAGAGAAGAACATGAAAAGAGAGAACGAATAAGGTTGGAAAAGGAAAAAAGGAAACAACAAGAATTAGAGAAACAATTACAAAGACAAAGAGAACTCGAAGCTGCTAAAGAGGAAGAAAGGCTTAAGCAACTGGAGCAGAGAGAAGCTGCTCGACGCGAAATGGAAAGACTCAGAATGATTGAACTGGAAAATCAAAGAAAACAAGAGATGCTTAATCAAGAACAGGAAACTGCAGCTCAGTTAAAATCCAAGAAAAAGAGTTTGATGATCGATTATGAACAAGTTTGTAACCAATTTAATCAATTACAAGAGCAAGTGAATGAATCAAGGAAAAAAGTTAATGACTGCAAGACGGAAATTGACAAAATGAGAGCTGAACGAGATGTCAAATTGAAAGAAATCAATTTTCTTAAAACTCAGATGAAAACCCTACAAGATCGACAACTTTTAATTGAACAAGATAAAATCAGTTTTTCAGCGCAGTTGAAAGATCTAGCTACTAACAATATTACTGGTATTACTGACTCTGCCCAGTTTGCACTTCAAAATAAAAAGATAAAAATTTCACAACTCAAAACCCAAATTGAAGAATGTGAAAAAGAAAAACTGTCGAAAAGTAAAGATATGCAAAACAAAAGTGCTGAACTCAGACAGTTGAAGGAAAAGTTTGAAACGTTAATCAGTAGGGTTAAGGCCTTACAGGAAACTTATGACCGTCAAATACAAACAGCTAATGAAATTGTCAAGAGTAAACAGAAACAGATAGATAAACCTGTCGAAAGTGCTTGGAGTGAACAAGGAAATGATGCCTGGAATACCGCTCATGATGCATGGCCAACTACCGATACCAATTCCAACTTCGACGCTTTCTCAGCTGACTTTCAAGCTAGTTTTCCAGCAAGTACAACACAAAATTCTGATCCAGGGACTAAATACCGTGCAGTCTTTGCTTTTGAAGCTAGATCTCAAGATGAATTGACAATTAAAGATGGTGATATTATTATAGTTAGGCCTGACCCAAATGCTGCACCCGGTTGGTTACAGGGTGAACTTGATGGAAAGATTGGTTGGTTCCCTGAGGCTTATGTTGAACCTTTAGAATCAACGGAAACTCCAATTCTGCAAGCTCAGGATGCTTTCCCTGAGCCTGAAGTAGCTTCAGATACTTTATTCAGACAACAAGTTAGCACATTCGAAGAGTCTAAACCTATTGACTCAGGATTCTTGGATAACCTTACAACAGCAGTAGCAACAACAACAACAACAACAACAGAAACTCCTGCAGAGACTTATATTGACATAAGCATGCGAAGTTTCCCATTGAATGCAGTAGCATTATATGAATGGTCAACATCCGAACCTAATCATTTGACAATCAATAAAGGAGATATTATCAATGTTAAACAGCTCAAAGATGAGTGGCTTTTAGGAGAAATTGTTGACAGAAGAGGGTGGTTCCCAAAGTATATCGTTAAACCTATTTCAGGAAATATTGCATCTGAAACAGACTTAGAACCCATATATCATGTTTCAATGTATCCATTCCAATCTTTAGAGATTGGAGATCTTGCATTCGAAGCCGGTGAATTAATCAAAGTAATCAAAAAAGAAGGAGATTGGTGGTCAGGTGAAATCACACCTGATCGTATTGGTATATTCCCATCTAATTATGTCAGAGAAGCTATGGTTGAAGAATTGGTGAGTAAAAATTCAATACTGATTTTAAGAGCAATGCTCAACCTACTTTGAAACATTGAAGAAAGTCCACCGAGATTGTAATTTAATTACATAATCTCTACTTGGAATTCTTTTTCATGTATAAGATGAAAGCAATTTTTATTGCATTCTAACCTTTTCTAATTTCTCGTCTTTTTCTTTTCCAGCCGATACCATCAACTTTTGCACCTCCACTTGCGGTGCCTGTGACAAAGACAATAAGTTTAGAGGTAAAACAAATGTAAAATAATTTATTTTTCAGCTTACTAACACATCTTTCAACTCTCCTAATGCTTACCAATCATTAGAGGAAGGACTCGGATACTCCATCTCGATCAGAATTTGCGGCTAGTCCAGCTCGTTCTGTTGATAGTCCCAAATTAAAGGTTACTTGATCTCATCTATACTCTGATTTAACTTTTAGTTTGATTATTTTCTGTTATCATCATAGCTGTTAAGCCGTTAGAATATCTTTTTTTGTCCATCCTAATTTCTCATGAATTACTCAATTTAATCTAGCTTATAATTTCATTTGAAACTGTTTATTGTTTTCTTTTTAGATTTATAATTTTTTCAGATTTATACACCTCTTTAGGTTCTCATCAGTTTGAAAATCTCATGATAATGTTACAGTTTTTACAGTTTTTTGAGCTCAATGAGAATTAATGTACTTTTTTTGTTTTATCAGCACAAAAAGGGCGTTTAAGATTACTCATTATATATTTTTCAATTGCTTTTGTTTATCCTGATTTTGAATTGTTTTGTAATCACTACCATACTGTATCATTTACCTTTTATTTGCTTTATGCATTTTGAACAACAATAAGCTAAAACAATTTTATTTTTTAATTCATTTAGAAGGGTAAACTTAAAAAACCAGAAATCGTTCGTGTTATAGCTCCTTATAAAGCAACTGGGCCTGAACAGCTAAACTTAGAAAAAGATCAGCTAATTCAAGTTCGCAAAAAGAATGCATCTGGCTGGTGGGAAGGAGAAATTCAAATCAAAGGACAGAAACGTCAAATTGGATGGTTCCCTGCATCATATGTAAAATCTTTATCTGGTTCTGGTGCCGGCTCTGGAGGAAGTTCAGCTCGATCAACTCCAGATCCAAATAAAGCAGAGAGTGAAACAATTGGTACTTAATCTTCCCCGTTGTTAAATCTCTCGCTTCTAAACTAACCCATTCTAAGAACATCAATCGACTTTTCCTTCATTACTAATCACTAACTGTCCAAGGCATCTTAACGTCTTTTATCTCATAACTCACCTTGATTCTTGTTTTCGCTAGTATTTGTTTGCTTGTTTTAGATAGATCGCTTCTAAAATAACCTGCGCTAGTCCCTTGTTTTTTTTATTTTATTTTTTTGTTTTAACCTAACTTATGTTTTGCCATTTCCAAAAATTGTCAACTTCAGAGAAAGTCATGTCTTTGTACCCATTCGTGGCTCAACATGATGATGAACTTAGTTTTCAAGCCAACGAGGTGATTAAAGTTCTTTCCAAGGATGATCCTACTTGGTGGAAAGGGCAACTAGAATCAAACAATGCAATTGGAGTTTTCCCATCTAATTATGTTCAAAGTTTGGCTGATGCAAATTTTAGTAGATGTAAGTTATCTTCGTGAAAAGTAATCCCCTTTAATCAACTTGTTTATCCAATTTTGTTGCAGCTCATTAGATTTTTAAAACACTAGTTTTTTATTTCATTTTATTGTCTATCTTAGCATTGAGAACTAGGTGATACTCTTGAAGAAAAAACCTGGCATCTTTTTAAACGCTAAGATAGTCAATTGTTAACCTTGCCCCGTCACGTAATAATTATGCGTGTTTTTTTCTCATTCACTTACAGAAGTTCAATAATTTCTAAAGCAGATTTTTTCCTTCCTTCCTTATTTTAGGAGGATCTTTAAAGATTAAGAAAATTGACACACAATAGAGGTTCTAGAGGCAATAATTAACGGGAAAGAGAGAGACCCACTAGTCACACAATTCATGGCCATAATCTTTGCTGGAAATATGGACACAACTTTTATAACCCGTCTTTTTCATTCATCTCCATTGATTACTCATCACCAGATCTTTTTTGCCCAATCGCTAAGCGATGCGCGAGTGTTTTGTATCACCTTTGGAAAAAAATGAATAGATCACCTGAATCTATCTATTGTTCTATAGATTTATATTTCTCTCTTTCCTATCTTCTTCTCCTTCTTTGCTAAATATCATCTTCTTTTGAGTTAAACAAAGTTCCCACTATATTGTATGATTTTTGCTGCCAAATTTTCAAATAATTAGTCAGGAAGTTAACACTAACTTAACTCAAGTTTTACAAAACCCTAGCGTTGCATCGTCTTCCTCCTCACACCCACCCACAACTATTCTTCCTCCTCGATTCCCTTTCATTTAAACTCTTTTCTCTCACTCCTTTTCAAACTTCTAGTCTGCTTTTTCATCTCTTGAGCTATCAACTTTTTTGGCCACCTAATTTGTTTGCTCAGTACTAAAGTTTACGAGTTGTATTATCTCTCTTTGGATTAAAACGGAATGAATATAACTTTTGGATTAATTGGCTTAAGTTTCATTGTGATGTGCCATAGATAAGATTAATGATCAATTTCGTGCCGTTTTTCCCAGTTAATATTTGAATAGTGTTTTTCGTTCACCATTTTTCAAATCCTCTTTGTTACCAAACATCATCTCACCTTTACCTTCTGTGTTAACCTAATGAGTGCTAATGATGACCAAATTATATCATGTCTTTAGTTGTTTTATCACTTCCATTCAAAGTCGTTCCCGGTATCTCAATGCTATTCTCATTGCCCTTGCTTATGACTAAGTTTGACCCCTTACTATCTATCGCAATTTCATTAACTAAATCACTTTATTTTCTCATCTCTTTCCCATTAATTGTTACTCCCGGGTCTCACCTTGTACTTTCTCTCTCATATCGTCTCATATCATTTGTCCGTCTCCAAGTTTCACTCCCAATAACACCCAAAGAAACACCTTACTTTTCAATTGCACTCTATCCACCATCTTACCATTGAAACCCATTGGACGTACAAATTATTGGTTTGTTGAATTATCTTATTTTCAAAATTCAGTGTTTTTGCCTATTGATTAGTGGGTCTCCTCTTTTCACTATTATGTTTCTTTGTCCTCTGATTTGTTGATTATTTTGTTTCTCTCACCGTTTTCAATTCCCAACTCCTTAACTTGTAGATGATATTTGTTATGAAAAAAACATCTTTCCTAACCTATTCGTGATTTGTCTGATTCAACTTCATAGTTAGTCATCAGTGTAAACTAATCATATTGCTCACTAATGAACTAACTTTGAAGCCTTTTAAGGATCGATAGAGAATCTAATGTTTTTCAAAATTACGATCATTAATCATACATTTCATTGGCTTGATATAAGTCTGTAGCTGAATAGTACTTTCATTGATCAACAATACATTTGAAAGCATCTTAATTGAGAGCAAGAGAGATTAAGAGATGAATAAATAGATTTGGAAAAAATGCTAAATAGTTCAAATTACCTCCTTTATCCTTCACTTGAATTATCCGTTGAATTTTTTATTTTGTTAATCTAAAACTGTTGATTTTTTTCCTTGAAATTTTGTCAAATTTTTCTGTTTCATTATCTAATGGTGCCTCCAAGAAAGTGTATTGGTACTGATTTTAATTTTATCATTTATAATGCTTATTGCATTATTACATTGATTTGAGCTTGATTTATAACCATGTTTTTAGCAGATTTCAAGAGACTAAAGAGTTTCAAGTTTTTTTAACCTTTTTTAGTAGCAATCAATTTTAATGATGATCACAAAACTATTAAATATCACCAATACACTTTCCCAGTCATCACATCCAATCTAGACAATTATGAGAAGCGACTTGTGTTAACATTGAATCTCTCATTCCTCTGTAATTAAATTAGGTATTACAATTTACAATTGATGTTAAAACTTAAAGTGAATGAGTGATTATATAAATAACAAATTGAATGTTCATCGATCTGGTGAAAATCAAGTAATTAAAACTAAATAATAATATGGAATTCAATTGTATGATCAATAGACCTAAATCAACTTCAATTCAATCTACTTCATTCATTCAGCTTTAAAACCTGAAAAGACGTTTTGTTGTGATAATTATGGATTGAACACACAAAATACAAATGTACTCATTCCTAAAATCTAAGCAATAACAAATTTGATTTATCTTAAAACGTGTCTGTCCCTTTATTTCACCAAATTTTCATTATCTTGGTCAATAATTGAATATCTTAATAATTTTTTCTTTATCATTTTACAGACAGTCCAATAAGTAATGGTGACCAATTGAATGGAAGTTCAAATGAGCGACAAAATGAAGACGAACGTCAAAAACCAATACAAGAATTGATTGCAACGGAAGAAGTTTATGTACATGATTTAAAGAATGTAATTAGTGTATTTGAAAAGCCATTACGGCGATCCAATGTGATATCGAGTGACTCATTAGACACAATTTTCCTCAACTGGACAAGTTTACTTGAATTCAACTCTAAATTTCTTCAAGCTTTACTTGAACGGCGTGCCTATTATTTGCAAAATAGTGATGGAACTGTTGAACTGATTGGTGATATTATTGTTGAATATATTCCTGGAATGATTGATATCTATATTGGCTTTTGTAGTCACCAGTTGAAAGCTGCTAAATTGTTGCAAAAGAAGACTGAGAATGATGAAGCATTCCGAGAATTGGCAAAAAAATGCTCAATGAACAGGAAAACAAATGGCCTACCATTAGGAGCTTATCTGCTTAAACCAATGCAGAGGATAACCAAATATCCTTTAGTTGTAAAGAAAATTTTATCAAATACTCCAAATGATCATCCAGATCGTGAATCTTGCGAACGAGCTTATGAGTTGGCACAAAATTTGTGTGACGCAGTTAATGAGGCCTGTCGAAGTCAAGAAAATGAAGAGCGTCTTGATTGGATTCAAAATCACGTTAAATGTGAAGGCATCGATCAAAATATTCATTTCAACTCAATGACCAAATTTATGGGACCACGTTTGATCTTAAATTCAGGATGTTTAACCAAAGTCAACTCTGGCAAAGAATTAGTCGCTTTTTTGTTCAATGACTTTTTCCTCTTAACTGTACCTGTTAATCAATCTGCTCGTTTCAATAATCTTTGGGCTTCTGAAAAGGGAATGGCTAACTCATACAGAATGTACAAAAGGCCAATATTTTTAAATGACATGGAACTAGTTGATGATGCGACACTCCAATCAGTTCCCAACGGAATACTGAACTCATCACCATCATTTACTTCCCCATTTTCCTCTGAGAACCTGAATTTCATTTTGAAGATAAAATCAACGGAACGGGTTTATACTTTCAAAGCGACATCTAATAATGATCGAAACAATTGGATACGCAGTATAAATCTGGCTAAGCATGAATATTCAGAAAAGCTTGGTCAACGTAGAAGTCGTTTAAGTTTATCTTTAAGTAAGTAATAATTACGCTCCTTACTATTAGCATTATAATATAATGTCTTATTGGATGTTATTTACAATGAATTCTATATTTTTACTTTTTAACAGACGAACCTCCAGGAAATGGTATCGGTCGATTACTGGTAACAGTATTAGAAGCTGTCCAACTATTTACTCGTAATTCAACACTAAATAGTTATTGCCGTGTTAGTGTTGGGGACAAATCTTCAGATCAAACAAAATATAGACAAATTTCCGAAACCAAAGTAGCCAGATCTTGTTTCCCCACCGAAAGAGATAAAACAAACAACCATGGATTGGTGCTATTTACAGCAAATTGGAATTATTCAATGCAATTTATTCTGAAAGAACCTCTTCAAAATACTTTTTTAACATTAGCTTGTTTTGATGAAGATCCATTTGCTCCCGATTGTAAGTATAAGTCATAATATTATAGCAATCAAGAAATTTCTATTGAATCATTTTTATACTTATTTACCTTTTTTCAATATTTTTTGTAGTACTTATTGGACAAAGCACTCTATCACTTGACGATCTTGCGGAAGAGATTAAAGACACGACTGCTCGACCACTGACCAAAGCATGTAAACTAAAATGTGCTGATAAAATTGGCATGAACATAAACCCAGTCGTCTATTTGAAATTAGACTTGCTACTTTTTTAAATGCTCCAATCTTGAATGGTTTTCATTTGCTTTAAGATTGCTCACTTTATTATTTATTTATTTTTCTAGCTGTAACATACTTAGCCACCAACACTTTGTACTTAATGTGTAGACAACACTTGTCACTTGATCATACTCACAATTCAACCATCATTTATACCATTCAATTAAATTTGATTCAATTACCATGTAAATTTCTTTCCATTATGATTGTAAATCACGACTGGTGAGCTTAGATTTCACCATCGATATTAGTTCACCGAAATACTTTCAATCATCAAACCATACTGTTAATGGGTAATAAATATTCAATTCACACTCGCGGATGGATTACATTAATTGTATTATTTATATTTAATGTATAAACTCATTTAGCTCATTAGCACACATGTAGCCCTGATTCAAGTATCAATATTCAATAACATTCAAATTTCTCATCTATCTGAATGTTCAGTTGATAGGAATTTACAATTCAAATCCTTTCATGGTTAATTATAATCTGTTTGACTGCCAATTACATTGTAAATTCAATGTATAATATGGTCACAGATGGTTTAACGCAGCTCTTCAACACTTATCAAACTGTCGCTAAATTAACTTTTCTTGTTTATACAGACTGAAATAACTGATTAACGTAAAAATATGAAAGTTTACCAAGTTATTAATATTTGCTTTATGCCAATGTAATGCAGTAGTTTGTCTAACAACTGTTATCTATAGCTTTTGCGGGAACATGGACTTTAATTATTCTAGAGATATTTGAATAGTAATGAATGACTTTTTATGCTAAGTAATTACTATCTCTTGAATTGATAATACCGACATAAATTGCAATTGAATTCAAGAAAAAATGATTAAAAAAACACCATTTTAACGTCAGATTCTCAATCCAACTGCTGATACTTAATCTCGAATTTCCCACAAACCTGTCAAAAATTAGACTGTTGTGGTTTTATCTGGCAACATAAAAAATTTAAGCGCTACTATTGTATTTTCGAGATATCGATGTTTAAAGTTTTAAGAAAATGGCAAAAGAGTTTAATTTTTGCTATTAAACAACCAATTTTATCGTAAAAAAAAGTTTCGCTCTTTAGTCATTACCATGACTCGAAGTTGACCGAAAATCGAAGGGATCTGTTCTACAGAAGCAGAAATTTTATTTCCCTAGATAAGCGCATTTCTGGTTGTCCATTAAAATCTACATCAGAAAAAAGAGTTGGATGAGCAAATCTGGTTGCTCAACTGTTTAAAAGGCATCGAAGTTTTCACCTAAATTCATTATGAGATTGATACCGATAATGTAATCTTTAAATAATCTAATTGAGAGCTAAGAATAAACTATTGCATCGGCAGAATTGCTAGTTCACAATTCCTGAACTTTTTTGGCTCAATTAATCCATTGCTACATCTTTTTATTGCTCTTATTGTTGAATAACATAAACAGAAAAGGTTTTTTATTCATTGTTTAACAACCTTTTTCACGAGATTAACAATCCAAAATATCATCGAGACAAGATAATTGAAACTTATACACAGACAAATAAGTTAACAATCAAGAACGGCAATTAAGATCAAGAATCGACATTTAGTTACACGTTAAACAATTAGATAAACATTAGAAGAAATAATCTATTTTAAAATCTTAAATGGTTGATGTTGATTACAATCAAATCAACATTTTGACATTGTAAGAATCAGTTTGATCAAAATCTGGTTCCCCAGCTATACGAAAAGAAACTTTGAACACGATTTTATCGAAAACTGTTTAACAACCTTTTTCACAAGATTAACAATCTAAAATATCATGAGACAAGATAATTGAAACTTATGCTCAAATAAGTTAACAATTGAGAGCGGCAATTAAGAGCATGAATCGACATTTAGCTATAGTTTGACTGAAAGGGGAATTTCATTTGAATAATTTAATCCTCTCCGGGAATCATGCAGCTCGAGCGCTATTGTTGTGAAACGGATTCATATCTGTCATGGGATGATTCAAACTTTGACCGAAAACAGTTTTTCACCAGATTAATATCAACAAAGATTTTTCTCTATTTCAATATTTCATCAAATTTATTTCTATTATTACAGAACTTTCATGAGCAAAACAGGAGGTCAATCTTAATTTCAATTGATGCAAGTTTGTTTCTTTTGAACTCAGCAGCAAACAATAAACACGTGTAATAATATTGATCTAAGTCTCGATCTAAATATAATAAAACAATTGAAGATTTCATAAGATTGGCTAATTTAAAAAACCCTGAAATAGTTTTGTACAATCTTACGATAATCTCCGTGATATTTGATTATCAGATCACAGAACAATAGCTATGAATTGACGCAGAATTTAATCTTTAAATTACCTGAATTACTTCCACTGTAAATAAGACTAATAAGCTGTTGAGAGAGAGGTGATAACATTTTCATAAAACAATTTAGATTGCTAGATAATTATGAATAAAGTATATGAATAATGAATAAATTGCGAGAATTCTTTAGTCGAGTTAAGATATATTTATGTGTTCATTTCATCAAGTTCTTAAATCCAAATTGAAATTGTTCTATTCCAAAATCGAAAATGTCTCCTCTAGAAAATCAAATGACATCCAGTGAAAATATTGGTAAAAGTCATGATGATCGATCAACTGATTCTTCCAATGATTCCCATAAACCTCGAGTTCCGTTTCGTTTTTACATTGCTGTTTTTGGCCTTTTCTCGTCTGTAATGTGTTTCTCTGTTCGAACCATTTTCAGTTTGGCTATTCTTGATATGCTTGAATCCGACTCAGAAACTTTGAATGCCACTGGGTAAGTATGATATTATATCATAACCAATTGAATTGTTGGTTAACATGTTCCATTGTTTGGCAGGCCACCAAGACCGTATAAAGTGCGTTGGACCAAAGCAGAACAAGGAATTGTTCTTGGTGCTTATTCGTATACTTATGCAGGCCTTCAAATTGTTAGTGGACGCCTTTCGGACAAATACGATGCTGCTCATGTTAGCACAGTGGCACACATTTTATCCCTTCTTTGTACTGCTTTAACGCCTTTGTCTGTTTACGGAGGACTTGGTTGGGCGATTGCTATTCGTTTAATTCAAGGAGTTGTCCAAGCACCAATGATCTCAACTCTTTATGTTATCTTTTCTCGTTGGTTCCCTCCAAATGAAATTGGTCTTCCAATTGCTGGACTACAAATTGGTTCCAATATTGGTTCAGCGATGGTTATGCCAATAACTGCTTGGTTATGTCCTCTTGATTCATACTGGGAAGGATGGCCACTGTCGTTTTACCTTTTCTCCACTCTTAACGCTATCTTTGTCATTTTGTGGATGATTTTTGTTACCAAAAATCCAAAGGATAACAAATGGATCTCACAAGCTGAGCTTGATTACATAAGGAGTAAAAGAAAAGATACTGAAAAGAAAAAGGTTTGTCCATTCGACTTTAGATATTTTATAAAGATGGTTTCGATGTTCACGAACTAATTATTTTTGGAAAACCTAGATGAAAGTTGCCTGGTCTGCTATGTTGTTTTCACTGCCTTTATGGTCTGTAACAATAGCTCGAGCAGCAAATTCATTTGCTTACATGTTAATGAACTTCAAAGCTCCGGCATATCTGCAAGAAGAGCTTAACTTCGATCTTAAAAATAATGGATTTATCAATGGACTTTTTTACATCGCAATCATGACATCCATGTTTTCCTCTGCTTCAGCGGCTCAATGGTTGATAAAGAAAGGTTATTTTTCCGTTACAACAACTCGAAAAATATTCGAATTCATCTGTAAGTTTCACTTAGCTGTTATTATTATTGTAACCAGCTTTCCTCAAATATCACGCAATCTGATATCACTAGATCGATCTTTCAGAAAAAAACAGCAACCCTTTCCATCTTCATATCAACAATTTTAGACCAAATAAACAAAAGCTTGTTTAATTTCTATCAATCAGGTAACACAGGATGTGCCATATCAACCCTTCTTATTCCATTCACTGGTGAAGATCCATGGGTCAAAGTGTTTCTTCTTGTCATGTTGATGTTTATGAGAGGCTTCTCAACTGCTGGCGATCAATCAATTATTTCAGAAATGGCACCTGATGCTTCTGGCTTAGCTTATGGAATATCCAATACATTTTCTTCAGCAATGGGATTTCTTGCTCCATTAATTGCCGGTTTGATAGTTGATGCACATGTAAGATGTTGATCAGATTTGTCACGACTGTTTTTTTAATTTTATCGCAAACAGATAACCAGAATAAATAATCTCTCGTTACAGGCTGGCTCAGCTCATCCATGGGACATGGTTTGGATATCATCAGGAATCGTCTCATTGATTGGTGGCACTGTATTTCTCCTCTTTGCAACATCTGAACCTCAACCCTGGGGAACCTTAGACTATGAACCAGGAAAATCAAACAAGAAACGTCCCGTAGGCAGAGAAACAAGTGTTATTCCTTCATCGGAAATTTACCATGTTGAAGCTGACAATTTAACACTCAAAAGGAACAAGAAGGAGGTTGCAACTGAAATTTACACCATTTCGAATGCAACATCAAAGATAGGATCTGGAACTGCAGAAGATAAAGTATAAGTTAGAAAATCTTTCTCATTAGATTTAGAATTCAGCATTTTCCTCATAAGCAAACTGCTGCAATTCAAAGTTAATTTCACTTGACTTACATTTTATTATGATAAAAATCATATCCAGAAAGTGCTTAAACCCCCTTAAAGTAGCTTAATTCATTATAAACTTTCATCGACTTATCAAAGCATTGAGAATTGGTTTGGAAGACCAATTGATCACAGTAAATATGAAAGTTTGCAAGACACGAATATTTACCGGGATTATAAAGAATGGAAGAATCCCTTATCCAGCTACCAACTCTTTTCGATGTGATTGGAAAATCGATTGAATTCCATCGAGAATGAGTAGTTTAATCCTTTTTTTCTGTGCCGTAATTTATATTAGTATAATCGCTATTGTATCCATTGCTAGTTATCGGTACGGTCGTTATGATTCACTACATGAGGACAAAGTACCATCTCGTAACAGTAAACTTGATGTTAATAAAAATTTAACAGAGGTACCGACTGATTCCGATATCAGTACTGACCAGGAAGATGAAGGTCCTAAGCAGAAAGATCTAGAGCGTGGGTCGACCAATCATCTGGAAACCAAGAGAACTAGAAGTAAACGACTTTTGGATTCTTATAAAGACCAAACTGATTCAGATTCAAAATCATCAGACAATAACATTAAGTCTCCGGCCCCTAGAAAAAAATCATAAAAAATTATGTAATTAAAAGCAAATTTAGATGTGACATTCAATAAATCATTGAATTATTAATGAAATTGACTTACTTTGTATTTTATAATTCAAAAGCTTCAAGCTAAGAAAGGAATTTGTTCATTTCACAAAAGATAAATTAAACATCTTACTTGATCTAAAATGATTCATAATATCAAAAAAATAAAACAATGATAGACAACTTGAATAAAATTCAGTCACATGAAACTTACAATTACAGTTAAGTTTAAGAGTAAACCCTTTCAAACTGTCACGTCGTGGGATTAGCAGATTGGCTATTTTTCAATAGTATTTAGGTGAAATAGACTTTTTATGAGTTTCATTTCCCAGATAAAAATAAGTTAAATTTTTATTTTATGTTTAAACTAAAAACATAATTAAAATATTCTCAAAATTTGCTAATTAATGAAAACGGAATCAAATAAAATTGTTCATTGTAATCACAATATTAAATTGATACAAAAGTTTCATGTCACAAAAAGTAAACAACAAAAAAGTTAACCATCTAGACACAGGATGGCCTTACTAAACTCATTGAATGCAAGAAGCAAGCAAATTGAGCAAAATTTACTTGATTTAGTAAATTGTTCATGTTTATTCAAACCAAAGCCCTAATAAACTGAAATAAATTACTCTTAAATCTGATACAAAATTCATTAAAAGCCTGTAAACCTTTATTTCTTGAAAAATATCCTTAAATTAAAACCAAGCATTGAATGAAAACAAAGCTGTAAAATAAGCTTTTTACCCGCAACCTCAAAATCTGGTTCATTTCAAACAATTTACTGACAATTAGAGTTGAACCTTGAAATATAATGAGACAATCAAGGTAAATATTGATCGAAACAATATGCTGAACAGTTATTACCATTTTTGGGTGAGATTTCATTTCACTTTTCATCTTTCCTTCCATCTTCCCATCAAATTGATAAATTTAATGTACAATGAAAATGAAATGCAAAAGTGACTATTTGTTATCTTCCTTAGCATGTTTCATTGATCTGAAAAACAGAGCAAAGCGAAATATAATAATAAAACTAAATGTGGTTTAACCATGATATACACAATGCGAAATGATGAGAAGGAAAGAAAAACTAAAAAAAGAAAGCAACATTTCAAGAATCCTCATCTTATTGATTCCTTAACTCTGATATTGACAGAGAGTAAAAACAAAAGGAAAACAAAATATCCTTTTGTTTATCTCACCAATAATATTATTATTATCATATTATTTCAGACTAATATTGAATTGCCTTTCCAGTGATTGACAGTTTTACATTAAAAATATATTGCAATGAATTTTTTGCTTCAATTTTCCCAGTCAAATAACTTGAAATTACATTTACTTTTCTTCTTGGATAATCATTTGGGTTCCATCATTTTTATCATGAAATCAGCCTTCAAAATTGACTTTTAATACATCTTTTATAATCAAAGTTGACCAAATTGCCATTCCAATCCAATCTCGTTTTCATTTCTTTCCACCTTTTCACTGCAACAATTTACAGAATGATATATTGTAATAATGTGTGTGATGATAATTGTGATACATTTTTGGAAACAATTGAACCAAGAAACAGATAAAGAGGAAAAATGTGAAGAAACATTTTTTTTCCATTGACTTTTCATTTGCAAGTTTTCATTGTCGATTCAATTGTTGTCATCTTGGATCATCTTAATTCAATTTCCTGGCTCAAATGATGAGGAAAAAGCAGATTATAATTTATATCTGGAAACTCTGAAAGCTCAACTAGCATCATCAATCATGAATATCCGGCCTTTTCTTTACCTTTCTCCTTGTCGTCCGACTATCAGCAAGAGAAGCAAAAAAAAACTATCAACAAACCCATCATCATCAGTGTTTTATATCAACAGGAGTTCATTCATGTTTCACATTTGAAGCTCATTTTGGATCATCATTACTCTCATTATCATTAGCATGATCATCAATCGGAATAGCTGGAAAAATGAAGAGAGAGAAGTGAAGAAAAATTTGGGTAAAATAAATGCAAATGTTTGATGGGTTGAAGGTGATAACAAAGTTGGGTTGTCATTATAACCACAAGAATTGAATTGGTTAAGATAAAATCATGAAAGGCAAACAGATCCATTATACAGTCTCTTAATATTAAGAGATACAACAGAAATGGTTCCCAAAGATGAAGATGATGATAATAATGATAAAACACAACATCATACTCAATCATGGAGACGCTTTTTGTAATAAAATGCTTGAAAATTATCAATTTTATTCCCTAACCAAGTTCAACTTTTCCTCCCTTCATCTAAACATAATCACAGTTTCATCAAATTTCTCATCATAACTTCATTGTCTAATGTCATAAAAATATACTCCAAAAGCATTTACTTTTTACTTTCCATTTTTTGTGGTTCCTTCAACAATACAGTCTAACAACATTATGAATAACCCAAAGTTGACTGTAAAGTCCACCAACCCAAAAGTGTATTAAAATCAACTCAAACAATCAATAATAAAGCAACAAATTTGGTGTTGAACCAAAATCAAAAGTCAAACATGATTAGCTTATTGATTGAACAGGGGAAAGTGCTCAAAATAAGTTAAAAATTAATGATAAAAATGATTAAAATGATCATTTTCCGGACAAAACAACGGTTCAATATAATTGTTGGAAATGGGAAAAGCCTTTTGTTGCTCTTTTCACTCTCGGATCAATTTCATTATCATCTTAATCATTCCCAGGCCTTATTAACCATCAATAGCCTTAATAGCAATGATAATATTGAACCATTGAAAGGTTGAAATGATACTAATAGAGACACAGACAATTGTTACAATTAAAGGTGAATGTTACAATGTGTTGGGTAAAAAGGTTTGCTTTAAACAAAAATAATTATGTAAGCTAGCCATTACTTGAAAGGTAAATACAATTAAGGTGAAAAAAAGGATAATGTTTACAGTTAATTGATTAAAATGACATCCATTTAGTTTCATGTTATTAGACCTTCATCATCACCATCATCATTATCAGCCTGTAAGAAGCAAAAAAGGTATATAAAACAGAAGATGATGAAGATGGCTTGGAATCACTTTAACAGAATCATTTATCCATTATGCTTTTTACTCGTTTTTGCCTCTTTTTTCCTATGTTCCGTATCTACACCCAATTCAGATATATCATTATCAACATTTATACATTTTCACCCTGTTATATTTGAACGAATGTTCATTCACTCTCATTTTCTTAAACAATCGCTCACTCATCTTAGAGAATCACTTGCAGAATTTATCTTTTCAAGTATGAAACTTGGCTTTCCCCTGTTACTTACCAATCTAACAACATGAAAAGCATTCTCTTGTTCAACACTCACTGATTTTTTTTCTTCTTCTTCTTCATCTCTTTCTTTTCTTCCTTCTCATCTTACTGTTGAGCCACCTTTTAACTGAGTGTTCAGTGTTGATGGGATGAATCCTTATGGGTTAATGAAGATACATTTTGACATTGCTTTCCTTTTAATGCACATTCAGTCTCTATCAGTGTGACTCTCTTGATGTGCTTTCACCCGGAGGCTGGCTCACTATCATCTAAATCCAATAACTTTCCTCTCTATCATCAGGATGATGAGGAAACAGAGAGGTAAAAAATGGCCTCACATTTAAGGAAGACGATAAAAGGATCTGTCTCTCTCTGTGTGTCTCTCCATGTTAACAGTTAAGTCCTACAAAGGAATCCCATTCACCTCATAAGGCAAACATAAATACATACAAATACACTTAACCTATCATATATAACAACACAACTTTAACCGTTCAAAACTCTTTCATCATTATCATCATTTCTTCTTCTTCTTTCCCTTCTTCTTCCTTCATCATCAAACCTTATTTCAATTTTGCCATCTTCCAAGTTAACCTTTCTTCTTACTTCTGATGAAACAAAAAGCCAGTAAAAAACAAGACAGTAACAAGATGAAAAACAAAAACAAATTACTTCTAAGTTTCAATCCTTTTCTTTTCCCGTTATCCAATCATTTGATTCACTTTGCACTTAATAGTGAAGCAAAAAGGAAAAAAAGATACAGAAATTGGGCAAAATTCAACATTTAACTTGAGATATTCAATTGTTTGTCAGAAACTGTGACAACTGAGTAAAAAATGTAATAATAAACAAGTCAACAATGGAAAAGTGATGAAACATTTAATATCACGTAATAACAGTAAAATGCTTTGGAAATGGATTTCAGATGAAACACTGAAACTTTTTCATAAGGCAAATGAATGTTCAAAGCCGCAGTGTTTCTTTTCAACGCTATGAAGACCACATCAGGCCACAAACTATCATGAAAGATCAAAAATAATTTTATAAATGAGTGGTTTTGGATTCGCCATCCACTTTTCATTTTTTAAATACCGCTTTTGACCGATTTTATGTTTTCAATGCTTTTGTCTCGGATAAAATATTAGATCAACGCTAAAAACTTTCCTTTCATGATCAACTCATTGACTGAACAGAAATAAAGTGATAGAAGTAAACAGAAAATGTTGAATAAATATTATGAGGAACAAAAACTTCCGAAGTTTGACCTGAAGATAAGATCATTTTCGGAAACTATCTCAACTAATCTCTACAAGGTTCTCTTTCAGCAGGTAACCTAGACATCCAGATACCAATATGGAAACTTCGAAGCAAAAACGATTCAACGGCTCTCACTTCATGAAACAGGTTTAGAGTGACTTAGAGTACCATTGGAATCGCAAAGTTACGTCTGAAAAGTTTGGTCTTCATCTCGTCAGCTGAATAACTCTCAAAGGAATAAGAATTTCGACCTGATTTTCAGGGAGGAATTCTGCACTCATTATAAGCTTTCGATTGATATATGGTTCATTATATTTGTCTGAGCGAAGCGAAGACATATGAGGTGAAAATGAGAATTTTTGTTCGACGATAACTCAAAAATAATAATCACGATTTTGATGAAATCTTGAGAATAGCTTGCTATAAGGGTCGAAATTTACTGTATAGTTTTTGGTGAAGATTGGCCCAGTCCCAAAATTTGGGGATATTTTCTATCAATAGAGGGCGCCAAAACAATTTGTCACTTTATGCATAAATTGACACAAATGGGCAAAAACGGGTAAAAATTTATTTATTTCGCATCAAGACTCTGTTAGTTTGTAGGGACATAAAACCTGAGTCCGTTTGTGTGATTTAAAAATTTCTCTGATCCACAGTTTTTGAGAAAAGCCAGTTCAAAGTTGAAATTTCGATCGCCTTTGTTAAATTATAAAAGTAATGTGGAAGTAAATGGTGTAGCTTTTGATGGTCAACCAGAAAAAAACACTTATTTTGAGTAACACTACTTCCATAATTGAACAAAGCCGATCCAAGTTTCAACTTTGGCCTCGATTCTATCAATCGGAGAATTTATTTAATAACTCTAATGTACTAAATTTTTATTCTTCTACAAACCTACCAAGACTCGAAACTTAACTCGAATGCTCGACTTTTTGCCTGCACTCTTTTTAAATAAGAACTTCTTTCGATAACATCAACACATCAAATTAAAAATATTTGAAGTAGTAAGTAAGAAGGGCAGAGTCGCATGGGCGGAGCCAAAGATTGTCAACTCTTCGCTCTTAAAGGAGCGAAACTAGTCTCAGGTCGGAAAGGGGGTGGAGGTTCAGGAGTGAGCTTGAGGGGCTCCCACCTAGAAGCGACCGTGAAGGGACATTTTATGACGGCCAATAAATCGAAAATGGCTTTTTAGTTAGCATCCTAGCTATTCATATGCACCTGAACTAGAAGCAATAAAATGTTGACTTATAACCTAACTTTCTTACCCTTTTTCACACCTACATGTTATATAGCTCATCTTAAGTTTTTTCCTTCTGTGTAGCTAACAGGACTTATTATCACACTTTCATGTTACTCTGCGAAAAGGAATAAAATGTCCATCTCAATATCTGTACTGGTTTACTTCTATTGCGAGTTAAAATAAGATATCTATACGCGAATAAAGGAAAAGCAAACGTCTTTTTTACACAACACTTTATTCAAGTTTTTAAAGTTCCATTATTGGAATCAACTTCATAATTGATGTATAATATACGCATGATTATGATTACAATCATGAATAAGGTCATTAAAGTGAATTCCAAAAGCTTACAAGTATCCATAGAGCAACAAACAAAGACGTACTTCATTATTTAGACTCTCTATGTCTTTATATGTTTTACAGCCAGTAATGATCATTTTTCCGGTATGAAATAACAAACACTTGCTCTTTTCTTTGCGATAATAAGCTGCTGGAAATAACTCAGGATAGTATTCGAACATCCGTGGTTTCTCTCTGCTCAACTTGTCGAGATTTATTTTACGCTTGAAGTTAGAAGTACCAACCATATTAACTATCTGACGATTATGAAATTCAATCGGTAGATTTAATTTCATGCAGAAAGCAGCAATAGTTGAATCAGCACACTCAATGCTCTTAGCGCCAACCACATTTATCTTACCATAGTTGAATATGAGTAAGCAAGCAGTCTCGAACTTGAGAATAGCTCCACTGAATCTCTTCGGTCGGTAATCGATACTAGGAAAATACTCACTCAATTCAGCAAGCTTGAAGGGAAATCTAGTAAGATGATATTTTATAACAACGTTGCTTATTTCAGGTTTGTTATTCAGCGTATCCATCATTATTTGAATCCAAGTAGCTTCTTGATTTGTCGCTCCAGATATTTTATATATATTTTCTGCTCAACAGATTCCTGATGGATAGAATTTAAGGAGTCAAGATGATATTCACAGACTTCAACAAGATCACAAAGTTGTTCTACTTCTTGAGTTAAAACGTTGTTTCTTCTCATAATCCTTCTATTCTGACGCCTCAGCCGTTGAACTTCTCTCATCAACTCTCCAACTTGCTTTGATAGCTTTTTATTCTCACAGTTTACAGAAACGTTAACTAACTCTATTGCAAGAGCTATTCTATCCATAACGGTCAACTTAACACTAAAAATTGAAATGAATGAAAAAGCGAAATAGCAAACTATTTATACGCGATAGAGAATGGATAATTACAATTAGACGATTTTGATTGGTCATTTGTATTTTTATTATTCTTAAGAAATATTCAGTAATGATTACATCATCTAGGATAAATAGCCTTTAGAAATTGTAAAGCGCAAAAAGAATGGAAAAAGTAAACAAATACGAATTTTGCTTCTAAGGATCCCAAACCAGCTTCTTTTAGACTTTTTATTCTCCTGCAACGTACACGGTATACCGATACAATCAAGAATGTATACCAAGACAAGATCATTTACAATAACTGGATCCCGTTCAGGAAGCTGTTCATAAAACTGCTTGATATATCCTCCTACATCTTCAGGAAGCGCATCCTTCAAATACTTTGAAATATCACCATTTTTATCGAATTTTGCAGGAGCAAAGTAGCATTGTTGACCACAGACAGTAAAACATAGAGCAGATTCATAATCTATATTACCATAGCGACTTCGCACTTCAATTTTGAATCCGTAGAAGTCTTTTTCGTTTGGAATCCACTTCAGGTCCATTTTGATTTGTTTTGTATCCATCGTCAATGATTTTCCAGGCTAGATTATCGTTACACTTATGAAACTTACTGAACTTAGCTAGAAAACTTTTGAAGGATGTATTGGTTGCTCTATCAATCACAAATGCAACGCAAAATGCTCCACAACCTCTCGACTCAAGATGTTGTAACTGTTTGGTATTCCAAACGAGTTTTTTCTCTTTAAATAAGCTATGCATCTCAGGATACATAGGTGGCAGTCCAAACGAGTCAAAATACTCACACTTGCGTGAATCAACTCTGAAGGCTACCCAATGTTTTCCTTTTTCCGTAGATTTATCAGTATTCACAACTAAAAAACTTGGATAATTTTTGATAATAGGTATCTTATCTCTAGCAAACACGCCTAAAAAATCATTGACGTGTGCACATAGATTTCTTATCTCATAATTATACATGTTTCACTGTGTTTTTGTAATCGGATGCTATATTTCGCTCGTAATCAATCTCAATAATGTTGTCATATTCACAAAATATTACAACATCAATAACTTCAGCGAGTGCTTTTGCAAATTTCAAATAAATTCTCAATGTACCATGATTTATAGGATTGACATGTCCTACTAAATCACAACCATGAGACAAATCAGGTGCAAAGTTGAACCCAAAAATGGTTTTACCGTCAGCAAATTCTTTTCTCTTTATATCGATCGTTGACTCTGTTGAGTTCATATTCATTGCCTGGAATAACCCTGAATACTCTCTGATATAGTTTCCTTTATCAAAATCAGGTTGATAACCATTGCTCGGGTATTGAACTCCATTGAGATAACAAATCGCTTGAGAAATATTGAAATGTTCGAAGCGGAATGGATCCTTTTCTCTTGAACCGTTGAATGCTTTATTTGAAACACAACCTAGAAATAATCTGCGAGGTAGCTGTCCAATTATAATATTGTCTAAAACAGCATCCATAGACTGCGAAGGGATAGGTATATGTTTAACTTCTACTCTTGTTATTGGATATTTAGCTGGAGCCAAAGCCAATGCTTTAGCGTGAGCAGTAACCAAACCTGGATATGCTCGCAAACGATGTACGAATAAACTAGAATCAATAATTTTATGATTCAAAGTAACTGCATTCGAATACTCGAAAGCAAAATCGGTCGTGTTAAGGATCAACTTCAGCTGCAAATCACAACCTCCGATGAGTGCCTTTCCTTGGAATGTAAGATCAACATGCAATTTACCATACAAATCAACGACTTTGGATTCACCTATTTTGTCATTATTAGTTGCCGGTAAGAAGTAACCTCGTCTTTCTGCTGCATCTTCATTCCATAAACAACACTGTAAATGTGTATCCTTAGCTGATTTTCCATATCCTAAGAGATTTTCAAAATAGGCTCTGTAAGCATACGTGTTCGAGGAAGAAGTTACTTCTCTGTTTCCAAGCTTAAGTTCAACTTGCTTTATCATTGAATGTAGCAAGTTATTAGCAGGTTTCAACCAAACCCAGTCTGCCTCAGTCATGGCTGTGTTATCATTTTTGTTCATAACTAACTGCATCTTAACATATAGGTATGTTTCATGCATTAATATGTACTCATCCTTCGATGTAGGAATATGAAATTCCAGGTAGTTGCCACCTGTAATTGATGAAATGGGTCGATGTTGTGTTTCATAGCTTCTTTCAATAGATTTCTGTGTAGGTGGTACGGTGAAAATATCCAGTTCAGGAAGAAGAGCTTCAGAAGATAATTTGTGTATGGAAGTCATTTTAGGAAATCGTAATATGCTTTATTCAAGCTTTTCTTTTTCCTATTGATTAAGGCCCTTTTTATAACCTTTCTTCCAGCGCCTTCCTGTTTATTCCTTTTGTCAGAAATATGGCGAATTGCATCGCTAGCAATTTTACCAACAGTCTCTGATACGTGATTAGCTGCAGAGTTTTTAGTATCTTCAAATATAGCCTTACCAGTGTCCAACACTTGTGATCCTAAATAGCGTAGTAGAGGTAAAATCTTGGATGTAAGAAAACGCCCGAAAAAGCCGTTCCCTCTTTGGTAACGAGTTCCTGCGAATACTTGAAGAGGTAAACCATTACCTGCTTGATTTATATAATAGCTTTCCATTTTTGCCGAAAATGTAATGTTGTAACAACTCTACCGAATCTGAATGCAATGTCTTGACCGGATTCATCCTTTATATTAATTAAAATTCGATCGATTTCATTGCATGATAATGGAAAATAATATGGCTTGGTGAAAATAATATTTATATCGTCTCCGAATTTAGATGAATTGTCAACTCGCACTGATCGTAAAAACTGTGAGTAAGTATTTCCCACAATTGAAGGTTGAACAAGATCTGAATAGATCATTAAAGCATGTATGCCTGCTTTTAAATCGAATAAGTGAGGTGCTGTTCGACCCATAGTTTTAGTATGCTCGTAAAGAAGAACGAGAGGCTCGCTGTGTAAACTATCTTTTTGCATTTTGCTCTTGATTTTTTCGTAATCTTCTTCATTCTGAAAACCCAACATTGTCTCTAGTTCTCTGCCTAGATGGATAAGCATTTTAGCAGCTTTGTTTCCACCAGATTGTTGTATTACGCGATGCTCAGCCGGTAAATACCCCATTCGCGGAGGTATACCATCATATTCAAAAACATCAGCTAGTTCACGGATTTCACGATTGATTTCATCACAGAGTAGCTCGATGTTCTCGTAATAACCGGGTTTCAATGTCGCTTGCGTCTCAATGCTAAATCCTGCTTCATTAACGATAGTGAAACGATGTTTTCCTTCAACATTATACCAACTTTTAGTATATGTGATTTCTGCTAGTCCAACTTCCCAATTATCTCCTAATTTCAGAGTTTGCGGTAGATAAGTTAAATAATTTGAAATTTTGTTATCAGTTAATCCTTTAACGTTACTTGGTAATGTCAAATAAAAAGATTGAGCCATATTTATTATTTCAAATAACCTTTATTTATTTTTCCTCAATACAATTCACCTTTAAATAGCTGTATTAGAATTATTACTGTTATTACTGATCTTAGGTGATGGAAGTAAGCATCCTAATGCCATTGACAATAGAGCAAGCCAAAGTCTTTGATCTCCAAGATTAAGAGCTAAACTTATCATTGAAATAAGCGAGATCAAAAATAATGTGAGAACTTGAAAAATAAATAACACAAATGACGAGTCTCTCAACGGAGTCTCTGCAAATCTTCTGCCATTATCCATGAATTTTGTGAACTTGAATATCCTAACCATTTAACGAAGTACATTATTTTGCCCTTATATACTTTTCTACGCAATATTTTTTCAATTCTATGAATAGATTCTTTCACATGCTGCAGTTCTTCAGTGTAAAATTTCCGATCTTTATAAGGTGAACCATCATAATTATTCAAAGAATACTTGAATCTAGTACCGCTTTTATCCATATTCGAGATAAAATAAATCTGATCAGTCCAATTAGGGTAAAATGACTTATCGAATGGTCCTAGTACGTATTTCATTCTAACAGAATCGCCGATTGAAAATTTAGGTGTGGTAGTTTTTTGGTCTTTCGCAACTAGATCAAGAAGGTTATGCGCTCCATATAAGTTTTTGAAAACCAAATCCTTATTTTCGCTTGTAACTTCAACTGGCTTCATTTTAATCGATCTATGATACGAGTTATTGTAAGCTGATATCAATTTATTCAATATATCATAATATTTTCTTGTTCCATTAGCAGTAAAATATTTGTACATCCTAGCTTTCAGTGTCCGGTTAAATCTTTCAACGATAGCACATTTGATAATTGGATTGTTGGAAACATAGTGTCTGATACCGTATCCACGCAATGTATTCTGCAAAGAAGAGTTAAGAAATTCTTTTCCTTTATCAGTCCGAAGGGCTCCTGGAACTCTTTGTTTTAAAATCAATTTGAAAGCTTTCGTTACATCTGGAGCCGTCTTTGACTTAAGAGGCACACTCCATGCATATTTACTGAAAGAATCGATTACGTTCAGAATATATCTGTAACCTCTGTTAACCCTTGCGAATTCTTGCATCTCAACCAAATCAGCTTCCCATTGCTCATCAGGCGCTGTAACTACTATCCTATCACGCTCGTAATTTCTTCTAGCTCCCCGATGAAGTGTGTAAGGTAACTGTGATTTCAACCATTCCTTAACGTAAGATTGCGTTATGTTTCTATTGACCTCTTTTGCCTCCTTGTAAAGCTTGTTGATTGATGTGAAACCAGCTGGGTTTTCTATTGAATAATAAATTTTTCTGAGTGTTTCATCATTGGATATCTGCGAATGTGATCCATTTAGATCTTGTGGCTCCATCATCCGTATCGATATTTCTTTTCAGTTTTTTCTTCGCTAGACGTTCACTCGCTCTCAACGGTTCTTGTGCTTTTCGTTTCCGTACTTTCTTCTCTTTGAGTGTTGTGAGGACAAATGGAAATGATTCAATTTTGAAAGGTTTCAATTTTGTGAATCCAGTCAATTTTTGTTTTAAATATTTGTTCGGTATGTATTGTGGGTCCACTTCTGCTTTACGAAGCAAATGCATAAAGCTAGGTGGCCAATCTTTCTTTTCAATATTGGCAAAAGCAGCAGTCAGCAGTTTTTCTATGTTAGTATTTTCAAGAGGAGCGCCATCAATAACAAGATTATGGTATTCGTTGTAACCGCCAATTTTAGCAACCTTTAAAATTACTTTCAATATTGATTCAACTTTGTTATTACAAGTTTTATTCTCAAGCTTTATTTTTTTCTCTTTTTCTACCGTATGACCGACTTTGTCAAATGCAACAGTGATCTGTTTTTTCATAACCTCAACCATTGAGTAGGCTTGATAAAAAACTCGTAACAAGAGGAATGACTATTGGTAGATATCCTCCACTTTGAGCAACGTGCTGTCTTTGTCTCCCTTTTGCTCGATCAGTTGCCAGTTTAATTATGCACTTTCTGAATTTACGTAGCTTAGTTTTATCTTTCTCTGATAAATTTACATTTTTGTTTACCAGGTTAACAGCTATCTCTTTTAATGCTTTATATAGAGTCGGATCAGCTTTGTATTGATCAATCAAAAAAGCTTTACGCAGTGAACGATTTCTGATTGTAGCTGCGAGCTGTAATGTGCGTAACATTGATTTCAACTCTGTAGACATTATATTTGATAAACAGTGAGTGTGTGTGTCTTAGACTTAGGAACTATATTTGTTCTCACTCTCAACTCTTCAGGAGTAGAAGGAGTCAAATCAACCTTTATATAACTGAAAGGTTTAGCAGTTGCATCTTCGTAAGCAGCGACAAATTTTGCAATTTTCGTAGGGTAAAGCTGTCTGGCTAGAGCATATATTTGCGCCTTATCTCTAGGATTTTTCATTAAAACCAAATAATGACAGTTTAGACTAATGTTACGCATATTTTTTGCTTGATGAAACACATTCTGAACTATGAAGATGATAGATAAATTCATATGATGGCTCCCCTTTGTGAATAGGTTAAGTAAACGATTGTCCTCTCCTAGTTCATTCATTAAATCATCAATTATTATAAGATCATAATTTTGTGGTTCATCTACCAATCCTTCATGATATTCAATGTTCTTATTCTTCGCGTATCTACTTTGCCACTGTCCATAACACCAGACTATTCTAGGTTGTGAGTTCAACTTTGGAATAATTAGTTTATGTTTGGCAATAATGGATTCAACTAGGACTGTTTTTCCACTCGATGTAGGTCCCGCTACCATACATGTAAAGGGATGTTTGAAGGTGTAGGACTCAATCATATTGATATTTTGAATGTTTTATTTAGATTTTTATATTTATATAACCTTTTCCGAAATAAGTGTTATACAAAATACGATTTTAATCATCAAATTTGTTTAATATGTAAAATCATGAAAGGTTATTACTATTATAAATCAGCTGATACATGAAATAAGTAAGTAAAATTGATTCAATGCGAATATGAATGAAATTTGGATCAAGCATTCATTTTTTCTCCATAACCTTGAGCTTTTTACGGTTAGGACCAGCCTCAGTGGCTTCAACAAGATTCTCCTTTTTCCAGTTTTCCCGGAAATCATTTCGGACTGTCATCAAAGCTAAACCGTATAGATTACGGCCTTTCCAGATACCAGGATTTTCAGTTTCAACTGTGTCGGATGCACAACCAATACCGAAGTCCAATGCCTCAGAACAGTAAACAATGGTCTTACTTCCCGTCATCAGCAATTGTCGTTGGAGATACTTACTAGCACCGAATTTTGATTTTATCATGGCCACTAACTTTCCATAGATTATCTTTTCATAGTCTTGTGAACCACGTAAAGTTTCGATGAACAGCATAGGAGAGAACTGCCATGAGCCTTCATGCTTGAAGGGATGTTCATCAAAAAGACTGAAGCAGGCATTTGATTTTGTTGAATCAAATATTTTGAAAAACGCTTCAGCATTTCCACTTTGGCACTCAGACGGAACACTGTTGATCACAATTGGAGCTGATTTATCAACAACGTCCGATGTTGTATTGGCTGAAACTGTATTGGAAGACATGTTATGAAGATTGAGGAGCAAAGTAAAACAAGCAGAAGAAAACTTAGAAGTTGACTGTTGAAGAACTTGTGCGAGAATGACTTTCTGTCAATCTTGCTGGTCTATTTATGCGAATCTAAGGTAAACCAGTGCAGGTGAAAAGGCATGTACACAGCGCCCCTGTATTAGGTAGTTTAGTTGATGCCAGATGGCTGACATACTTATGCTCAAAGGCCAAATACCGAAAAAAATAAGAGCAAAAATTTGTAAATAATTCATCAAGTTTAAAAAAGAGTAATAAAAGTTACAAAAAGTTTACAAAAAGAGTAATAAAAGTTACAAAAAGTTTACAAAAAGAGTAATAAAAGTTACAAAAAGTTTACAAAAAGAGTAATAAAAGTTACAAAAAGTTTACAAAAAGAGTAATAAAAGTTACAAAAAGTTTACAAAAAGAGTGATAAAAGTTACAAAAAGAGTAATAAAAGTTACAAAAAGTTTACAAAAAGAGTAATAAAAGTTACAAAAAGTTTGCAAAAAGAGTAATAAAAGTTACAAAAAGTTTGCAAAAAGATAATAAAGATAAAGAAAATTTATGATGGATCAGGTGCATCAGTTTTATATCCAAATGGACGTGTATCATTGCCAATTATCCATCTCTTGTTTGACATAGCTCTGTAAGTTTTAAGAAAATTCTTAGTGAAAACTTTATGAGAAAATTTATCGGATACAATATTCGTTTGTTGCACTTTTAAAATTGTTTTACGACCTTCAGTGTAGTCGGATGCCATTTCACATAGCTTTTCAATCGTAATTAGATCTAAAGCCTTGGCAGTTAACTTAATTCCTTTAACTTTTATTATCGCTTTTCTCTCATTGTTATCACTAACAACTTCATAAGCATAATTTTTCGGACCTAATGCAATAAACTTGTCGCATTTTTTGTTGAGACCAATTTCATCAGTTAGTTCGCCAAGATAATCACCACATTCTATTTTCACATCATCATCTCTTTCTATGAATACAACGGAATCAGTATCAAAGTACAATACTCTCCCAGACCTTTGTTGTTCTATTTTTTGCAGTAAATTGAATAGTTCTAAGCGTGCATAAGCTGTTACAAAACTTGCAACAGCAATATTTGTTTTTGACTGTGGGGCTTTATCAGTGTGCTCCTCTGAATATCTATGCTGAGCAATAATAACGGAATCAGTTACTTGATTAACACCTAAAACTTCTTGTGTATCGTCGTTCATTAGAGTCCAAAGATCTGCATAATCACGCATTATGGATGTTTTTGTTAAATTTGAGTTCTGGGCAAATTTACCCCATAAACTGTTCAACATAAGTTTGGCTATACTTCTTTTACCAGGATTGATTTGAATCTCTAAAGGATCAAGTTTTATTCCTTCGTGTTCTTCATAATCTGAAATATAAGTAGCTTTTTGAGCATCTGTCTCACACCAAGCAGGCCAACCCGACGACTCCTGTTTTATTTTAAGCCACATTTTGATATACTCAGAAAATAAATCAGCATTTCGCTCAAATTGTAGAACTTAGTAAATCTTGATGATGCGGTAACCAAATCTAACTGCTGTTTTCAACTCTTCTGAAGTCCAAGTATTTGTTATCATACGTTCAGAATCACTATGTTTGCAGTACGTCTGGATGTTCTCTGAAACACATGTTCTACATAACGGGAAGAGAAGTTTCTTATGACCACGGTAAGGTAAGATAGGGATATTTAGCTGAGCAGGAGGAAGAACTTTGCATTTAATGAAGCCAAAATATGCACCGATATCATCTTCATCGAAATCTTCTTCTAACAATTTTGGATGACAAGCAGGAAACGCGTTCTTTTTCAACACGTATGGGTAAAGAGATGTGAAGTCTAGATACCTGATCCTTTCATTTTGCGCACATACATGGTAGAATTTGATATTATTCGTTCGACCTCCGAAAAAACTTTCACGAATATCTATATGACCTGCCTCTTTGATTGAATATCTGTGAGAAATACGTTGCTTAATGTAGATCTGTTGATTTTTGAGCTGATTGAATTCATGTTCCCAAATTTCAGTTAATTTAAATCCTCGATGATTGTAGTATCTTCTTTTTTCCAATAGTCTTTCATATATCTGACCGACGTTCAAAGTTTCGTGGAGGATTGGATTTGTCATACTTCTATCAGTGTAGCATTCAGGACAACCATGAAAGAGACAACCGTAAAATTCAAAGACGTGTTTCGCCTCTGGTATAAAACCATCTGCATAATATGGACCAATTCGAAATTCTCTCTTAATTTTAAGAGAATCACCGATTATATGCTGTTGATAATCAAGCCAGCATGAAGCAGATAACGATTGTTTTCTCGAACAGTATCCAGCATTTGGTGTGATGGCAAGTGTTGATGGAGCTAAGAGTCTAGCACGATAGACTTCAAGTGCAACTGAAGCTAAAGTGAATTTTCTTGTTAGTGGATTGATATCGGTAATTTCAGAAAAAAGTCTGATGTATTTCATCATAGATAACATCAAAATTTTAACATCTGAATCGCAATAACTGATTAATTCTTTTGCAAAATCATATTCATAATCGCTATTAACCAATTCATTATGCCATGCTATCAATTCACTTTTCATATTTGGCTTCATATTATCAGGATCATAATACGATAAATCTGGAACTTTACCAATGTAACTTTGATTTTCAGGTGTGTTGAATAGATGTGGGAAGAATCCTTTTTTAGCCTCGGTCACATTAAAAGATTTGCATAAAGAACTCAAAGGCTGCATGAATAAGCAAAGAGAGTCGATAAAGCGAATATTTTCCATTTTAATGAATGTCAGTTTGGAACCTTGCATAATTATACCAGGAACGGATGCAAATTGTCTTTGATAGAAGTCTTGAATTATGAAATGTCCATCATATCCTCTTTGGTTATGAGCAACAACAGTAACATTTGCATTGAGAGAGCGTGCTTTTGGTGCCGCTTCACGATACAGATAGTCACAAAATAATTTAACACAATCTTCTCCTCTGTATACTCTGCGCAAAATCCCGCAATTTTCACAATTATCTGGTGATTTTATTAATGAAGACGTATTGAAACATTTACTGCAGATTGTGTAGGAGATGAGGAGATTCGGGACATGTAGAAGACTGTTGGATGATGCTGGAAGCTGCATTGACTCAATGTCATAAAAAACGTAGAATACCAAGTTTTCGTCCTCTTCTTTAAGTTTCAAAATAGAGTGAGGACGTATAAAACAGTAATGCGGAGTGGTTGTATAGAGAAGCTTACAGCCTTCACACCTGTAACAATCACATCGATGTCCGTCCTTAGGTTTGTAGGTTATCCAGCAATTTTTACACTTGATTCGAGATTCGCAGATTCCGAGTTGAATATGGTTTTGAAAGCAGATATTGTTGTTAAATGTTCGGTTGCACTTGTCACATAACACTGATTCAGTAGCAGAGCAAGCTGGAAACACAGAACACATTTGGCAAGCATCTCTGCAGATATGTTTATCATCTCGCAGTTTAACCCAACAATGAACACAAAAATTATTACACTGCATGTAACCATTAATTTTGGTGATGAGGTTGAAATGATTGTCCGTATACTCTAAAAATATTTTTTTGTTAGCGTTGGGACCGGCAAATATTTTAAGACGTGTCTTTGAGTCAACAATAACAATTTGATATCCCGGCAAAGCGTTCTGAATTTCTGCAATTTTATTCATATCCATTGCATCAAGAGCATCAATTTTAAGATCCATAAAGAGCCTTGCTGCGAATGATTTAAGTTTTGTTATTCTTCTTCTCAGAGATATCCATTGGCTTTCTTGTTCTGGAGTCTTATCAACATAAAATTTACCTAATGCGATAGCATAGTAACCACAGTATATATCTTCATTCTTTATCACCACTACTGATACTTGACGTTTAGCTCTTTCGTTTGGTTCGAGTAATTTGGAAATACGCTTTGCTGTTCCAGATATGGATTTCAGGATTTGAATTGTGATTTCAAGTTCACCTCCATCTAAAAAGCTACCACTTGATTGAGCTAGCTTTTCAGCACGGGCAAGAAATTCACTTTTGTCAAAATTTTTGGTCTTAAAATTCATGAAGAGCTGTCTATCATCACGAGGATTATTAAAAGTTAGATTGATTATATCATCAGGGTTTGCTGAAGATATCATTTGCTGAACGAAACGTTCATAAGCATCATTGATTGCTGTTGATATTTCTAGTAAATCTACTGAACGGTTTGTATTATTCACTATATCTGCACGCACAATTTTAGTTAAGGTATGAAAATTATCATTTTGCTGCCACTGACCTTCATCCTTCACAGTAAAGCTGATTATTGGAATTTCATCCTCACCTTGACCGATTTGAAGAAATTCAGATTGATCCTCATCCGAGTCCTGTCCATTGGATAATTCCTGTTGTTGATTCTGAACCATGTTAGAGGTTATATCAATAGCACATTCAACAGCATCAATCAGAGACGAAACTGTTTCATTGATGATGATTATTTCAGCATTTTCATCACTACAATCCATTTGATTCATAAAATTAGAATTATCAGTATCCATTGCTTCACATGGTTGAGAACAATTTTCCATGGCATGGTTATCACTTAATTCACTGAAAGAAATATCACGACACAGCATATCGGCTTCAGTATCATCCATTATAATTTCCTCAGGAATATCCACGGACATACAAATTTCATCATCCTCACGATTGCACATTGAAGCATCAAGAACAAGTTCACAATAGTTTGATGGATACATGTAACGTCGAGACATTTTGTTGATGATAAAATTGATGAACAAACAATCGTAGATGGATATATAACACAAACAGAAAGATGATCACAAAAAAAAATTTAAGGTTGAAACTCAAAAACAAAATGTTGAGAAAAAAGAAAAAGAATAAAATCAGACTGAAGAAAAGATGACGAGTAAAAAGAACGCAGGTTGAAAGGATTCACAAGAAAGAAACGTTGAAAAACTATGGTAAAGTTGTTGTAAGAAAGTCAAAAGTATACTGATTCTCTTCAAAAAAGTGAGTCGCTTTTAAAGCAAAATTTTGAGCAATAAAGAGCGAGCGCAAAAAGAGAAAAGTGTATTGTAAATGTAATAAAATTCTGAGAACTTTTTGCTGCATTGTAAAATTTTACAACTTTGTTAGTAAAAAATTGAGAAAACAAAAACAAAAGCTTGATTATAAGTTCGGACTTTATTGCCATTAGCCGAGGCCAGGTGCAGAATACAATATACTCTAACTAAAGCTTTTACGTTTTATTATCCGTCATAAAATGACCCTTTCATTGTCGCTTCTAGGTGGGAGCCCCTCAAGCTCACTTCTGAACCTCCACCCCCTTTCTGACCTGAGACTAGTTTCGCTCCTTTAAGAGCGAAGAGTTGACAATCTTTGGCTCCGCCCATTCGACTCTGCCCTTCTTACTTACTACTATTTGAAATTGCATATCAAAAGCTCAGACTACACTGTTTGCAGTAAATCTAGTTTAAATGTTGGACCGAAAAAGCAACCTTTGACTTTGCGCCTTTAAAAAGATAAGTTTAACTGAAAGGATAAATTTAACCTGCCAGTTGAGGAGAATGAAGTTGATCAAAGTTGTATTTTTTTACTGTCCACAGGTTTGCTATTAAATATATTTGTTGGATGGGAAAGGAATACATCTCAATTTACTAATGGATCCATCCAATCTAGTTAAGGAAAGTAGGAAAAGTGAATGAGAAATATTAAGTATATAAGATGATGAGGAATGAGAGGGCAATTAAGGGGTAAAAACAATGCAAGTATCCACTTATAATATTACTTTTTTTGCTTCTCTCGCCATGTTTCACGTAATGTTACTGTTTAAAGAAATTGAATGGTTACAGAATTGGTTGGAAGAGAGAAGAGAAGAGAGAAAGAAAAAGCTAACATGATGATGATGGGAATGATGAAGGGAAACGGTGAAAAGGTTTTCTTGTTATCAACAAATATTGAATTGCTATTGAATTGAATGGAATTGGCCATTAATCAAGATTCTTTCAGTTCATTCTTTACGTCTTTACTTGCCTTCTCCATTCGATCATCATATTAAATGTTTTTGCTTCCCTTATTTCATCTTTTACCTTCATGTTATACTTGCTCAGCTGATATATCGTTATTCATCCAATCGATTTAATTAAACTATCCTTTTACTCTTTCTCTCTCTCTCTTTCTCTGCCTTTTCCCTCATCACTAAAACTCTGGCTCCAACTCAGTCTAGCCTTTGTCCAAGCTTGTGTCCAAAATTTCTTGTTCATCTTTTCCTCTTGGTTCAAACCTCTCTCTGTCTGTACATTGAAATGGTTCAGGAAAAGAGAAGATAGAAAGAGTAAAAAGAAAGGAAAGAATCAATTTAATCCAGAGAAAAGCAATTTTCGCCAATCATTTCAATCTCTTTTGTTTGGACTTGTGATGGACATGACTCCATAAAATGGATGACACAATCACTGCAAACAACCTTTTGCTTGACCAAAAAGCTTTTTTTTGGCTGCCTTTGCCTTTTGTATTATAAAGCAAAGTTGATTCCTTGTGTTTAACACACAAACAGTTTTTATAACCTAAACTTAATTGTCTGATTGTTGTTTAGCTTGAAAAAAAGAGGCTCAAAATAAATAACAAAATGAGAGCAAATCTTTGTTATATTATCAATGTAATAACCAAAATTGAATCCAAAGTATAATAACTTTGAAACAAAAAGAGCAACATTCAACAATCAATAGAGACAATCAATAAATCCAGTTTCTCACGTTTAAAGTCACTTTCAAACCAACAATTTACATTTTAAAATTGAACCAAAATTGACCCAAAAACATTAACTTAACCAGATTGATATTTACCAATCAAGTGACTACCGACTGGTTAATATGTAACAATAAAGGCGGAAATTTGATTTCCATGTAATTACATGTTCTGATAGTGAAATGATTAATTGAATAATCATGTTGATCAAGAGATGAAAAATGATGTAAAATGAAAATTAATTAACTGTAGCAAAGTATCGATTAAATCATCTCGAGTCAATTTCTTCCATTGATTGTAACACTATTCAATATCACATAATTAACTTAAATTACAGTAAACCAGAAAATACAGATTCTTAATTATCATCAACAATGGTAAATGAATCAACTTAAAAAAGGTAAACCTTTGAGAAATTAAATTGCAAATGAAAAGTTCAACGTGATTTGATTAACCCAAATGTTTCAATGAGACGATCAATTAATGTGATCAAAATTGAATATAAAAGTGAAAGATTAGTTGAAACCTTAGCTGCAACAATTACGTTGATTAACTTGGCATTTTCTTGACGCACAAAAAAGTAATTTAATAATAATTCAATTGAATGATTGGCTTTGGTATTGGCTTTGATTATGAGAGATTTAGATTAACCGAGAAGCCTGAAATGGCATTAAATGAGGAAATTAATGTTAACCTTAGCAATAAATGGATGTTTAAATGTAATTAAATGAAAGTCTTTTTAATACTTTGTGTACTTTACTTGATGCCATATTTAATTAAATTGTTGACAATTGATTCAATGTTCAGTTAAGGCCAAGTGAGCTGCCAGTTTAACCCTAAATGATGACCCTTCATGGACAGTCCAATTACACTTGGCTGATGGTGAAAATAGTCAACAACTCAAATTGTTTGTCATTTAAATTAGCTTACCAAATGTTTCAGACTTTTGGTCCTTTTTTTCACTTTTTTGTATTTTTAATTAAAACTAAAACTCTTTCCTTCTCTCGCTTTGTTGCTGTTTTAATCAACATCAATCTAATTAAAGATGAGTAAGATTAAATTGATTGTTACCAATATAATGGGACGCCAAGTAATCAATAGTAACCAAGCTCAAGTTTGCCTGCTTTTTTCAACCTCAAAATGAGGGGAAAAGACTGAAATGCTTTACAGGATTAGTATTAATTAGGCAAACTAAAGCAATTAGCTGATGGTAAATGGTCATTTTCAAAGGGTTTAGCCTATTGGTCATGAAGGGTCACAAGTAAGATGGTTGAAATGGCCAAATGAGTCCAGTTTTGAGTCAAGTTTACAGTTGTTAGTCAATGTAATATGAAACTCAACCCTTTTCATCTCATGTTTGCCTATTCATTTTGAAACATTTGTATGCTAATGGCTACCAAGAAACTTGATCAATCTATCAGATCAATAATTGTTTGCCATTTCATATCCGTTAATGATTAATCAAGTTTAGATTATAAAAGTTTTAACATTCGTTCAATGGAAATGTTTTTCTTGGTGAATTGGATGAACCAGAACGTGATTCTTATCGATATATTCACCAAATCAAAAGGTAAAAATGAGTGTAAATCAGTTAAAAAAGCAGATATTTTTCAAGCACAAGCTTTGGAACTGAAAAGGTTGAGCATGAATCAGTTTTGGCAGAAAATTTCAATATTTTTCTCAAATTAAGTTTCGAGTTTGGATCAACATTTTTCCAATTCATTTTGAGTCTGATTTACAGTAATATTTAAACAGTGATGAGCAATTCAAAATAAGTTGCATGACCAGAATTTAATTTTTGTATTTAATATTGTAACCTTTTTAAATGTTGTTTTGCATGTTTGCGTTTCAAAAGCATTGACAAACTGGATCGATTAACGATTGTCAATGAATTATTTTTAAGTTTAAAGTTAGTTTCAGACGTTACTGAACAATTGAATATTTTCCTTTGAATGTGATTCTTGAGGAAATCCAATTGCCAATACTTGGAGTGTCGGTTATTTTCACTCCAAATTGAAAAGAGATAAAATATTAAAATGAAATCATTCAATCTGTATTTATAATCATGAAACTTTTGATATTAATTAATAACAAAATGTAATTTTCAAGTCTCACTGTGATTTAATTGGTCAAGAAATTGTTATTAAAATCAAGAGTATCACTGAATGACAACTCAACTTATCAAGGATCATGGATTGCTTGCTCTTGATTACACGCAATTTAGCCATCATTTTGGGCTTGATTCTGACTCGAGTTTTATTCTTGGGCTCAGCTTTTACTGTGAGTAACATTTTGCTCGGAACTTTGAGTTAACTTCAATTAGTTTGATTGGCTGTATTATAAGCACTTTATCAAATTATGTGATTCAAAAGCAATATAAGGTTGAAAGATTTTAACCTGCAAAAAAGGCAAAATTTAAGGCAATTTAGGAGTTATTTAGGAAAAGATTAATAATTAATCTTTAATGGTTTTCCTGCAACTTGGTGAGCTTTTAATGTAAAAATGGTTTTCTTGTTATATTAATAGTTTCAATCAACAAATAACCAATAAACTGTATTTAACTTGTATTTTCAATCACTTGTAACCTGTTTATTTATTATAAGTTTATGGTTAAAACTCATTCCAATGATGGCTTTTGCTTGCTTACCGTTTGATTACTTACAATATATATTTTTATATATATTAAGCTGTATTTTACCTTTTAATTTAATTTATCCATTGAAAATGGTTTACTTTTAATGAAAAAAGCGAAGGCAGGAAAAGGCACAGTTAAAACATATACTAAATGAAATTTAATCAAATGTTAAACTTGATGTTAATTACTTGCCAATAAAATGAAACTTGTAATTTCTCATCAAAGTTAAGTCTCGTTTTTTTGCATCTGTTTTCCTCTTTTACCATCATTTGCAGTAAAATTGAATCAAATGATGAAGAGAAGAGGTAAAATGAAAATTGCTGCCTTTTCGTGTGTTGAGAGACTCACATTAATTGAATAATTGAATACAATAAATGCACATAACGTATATCCAAACAATATATCGTTCACAATGGCTCCTAATATAAAGGTAATTGAGAAAAATGGTAATAAATTGAAAATTAACTGAGGTATTTGTTGGAGTAAATAGGTAAACCTGAGGTGCCAAATTGAGTGAAAAATGCGTAGTTCCTTGTGAGAATTGAATAGTATTAAGTGAGACTCGATGAGACCGTGAAATGGGATCTCATTAGGGAGTCAATTCAAATTAATGGTAACCAGCTAAATGAAAATCTATGTCAGAGAAAAAAGAGAGAAAGAAAGAGAATTAGAAATCGCTGGAGAAAGGATGAAAAGGAGAGGTTGAAGGCAATTGAGCGTGGAGAGATGAGGATGAAAAAAGGAGAAGAAAATAAATTAGTGAAGACTTGAAAACGAATGACTGTTACTCGTAAATAAAACCAGTTTAATTGAGTTAATTAAGTTTGCATTGACTTTTGTATGAGCAAAGACTCAAATCAAGATCAGATGCAAATAGCTTTGCTTTCTTTCCCTTTGCATTCATCCTCTTCTCCTTTTTGCTGCTTGCATTTTAATTCCAGAGAACCATTAGGTCTTCTCATCATCAAATATAATTATCATTGTTACCATTTTGTCCTCGTAAATAGCATTAACATCATCTAGTTGTAATCAGGCGAAAGAGAGAGAGAGAGAAGAAAAAAAACTAAAATTAACAGACACATTCAAAGTTAGTTGACTTACATTTCTGGTGAAATTTTTTCCCCTTTCTGTCTTAAATATCTGTGGCCATATTAACGATCCACTTGATGTGTAACCATATTTATGATTGATAATCAGAGCAATACACGTCAACTTCAAGCCTTGTTAGCAAAAACGGAGAAGAAGAAGAAAAAACAAAATTATTTCATGATTTCATTTTGAACAAGTTGAAAGAAAACAAACCAAAAATCCGTTGAGTTAACCCGTTCTGGTTCTTAACTTTACATCGTAACTGTTGATAACTTGGTAACAATAAACCATAAAATGACACACAATTACAACATAGTTAAACTGAGCACAATTTTTGAGAAAAGAGCAAATAAATTAAAGAGAGGAAATGATTATCAATCTATCAATTAATAATTAAAAACTTAATTAAAAAAGCTAAGCCAGCTGTTAAGTAACCAAACTAAAAACAACGCCTCCTGGAGACTACCAGATTTACTAACCGATCCCAATACTCAACAATTATCTAGCGACTTCGATATTTGGCCTCTTCCAGAATGCATGGACTTGATTCATGACACAATCAGAGTTCCTATTCAGTCCACTCGATTCTGGTCACTCTCAATAATGGACTTGAAAGAAGCATTAAATAATGAACATAACGTTATCTACTAAACTGGTAATTTGGGTTTGATTAATAAATGAATGAAAATCAATTTTAATTTAATCTAAATAAAGTCATCAATTTAAACGCTGTGAGACCATTTAATGAAAGGCAAAGAAGCAAGAAAATCAAGAAAATCAAGAAATAACAAAAAGGCAAAGGCTTGTTAATTGTTGAACAAAAAAGTCAATAATGATTGTAATTTATGGGAATAGTTTCTCATTAAAGACACAATGAAAATGAATCAAGTGAAAAGTAAAACTTGTTTAATGAGTAACAATTAAAACCTGTTAATCTTTGCCAATTAACAAAGCAGTAAAGATGACAATTTAAAATGAATTGTGTAAAGAGAGTGAAGCAAAAAAAAGCAACGGAAACGGACTCAAAGTTAAGGTCAAATGAAATGAGTTGAGGCAAAAATGGAAATGGCGCAAGATTGAAAAGATAACAAAACAATTGACAAGATTCACAGTTAAAATGATTATAATTATCATCATTATTGTTATTACTGTTTAATGTAATTGGGTATTGACTGTCCTGGTTCCTATCTTCATTAAGCTAATGAGGTTTGTTACCAGTAAAAATGTTACTCACAACAAAAAACATACACAGAGAAGGCAGCAAAAAAAAGTTCATTTGGTTAATGAAGTAAGCTTTTTCCTTTTCAATTTTCCCTTTTCACTTTAACCAGTTTCTTGGCTTAATGCATTTCTCATCATCTTTCATCCTCATCCTTTTCATCTTCCTCTTGGTTTCACATCTTAAACTGATAAACCAAGAAGTGGTCAACTTTGGCCAGCTTTGTCCAACGACCAAGAGAGTGAGACAAAAAAAGTGTCGCCATAAAAAAAAAGGCTAACAATCAAGGTGATGATGAAGGATGATGTTGATAATAAGGGATAAAGATGATGATTTGTAAGATTTGATAGGATTGTTGAATTTATTGAAATGGCCTGTGAAGGACGTCAATAAAGCGAGTTAAAGGGAAAACAGTTTTTATTGCAAATCGCGGCATTAGAGAGAGAGAGAAGAGGAAAGATGATGATGATGATGATGATGAGAGACAGCAAAATTGGATTGATGTTGATGCACTCACACGCATCATTTTACCATTTATATACAAATTTTTGCTCTTTATCTTCATCCTTCAGGAGTCTGTGAAGAGTGAGATGATGATTGGAGTGAGAGTTGAAATACATGCGTGCTTTATGGGATTGAATTGATGAGGCAGCCTGGGAAGAGAGATGATGATGAGACTCAATATCCCGGTTACTCTTTATTGTGTTTAAATCCCTTACAGTTATCATCTTTTACTTGTTTCGTTTTTTTCCTCATCTTCATCTTTTTACTGTCTTGTTATTAGCATTACATCTACTGCTGCCTTTTATTATTTGTATTTCAACACAAAACAAACACACATCTTTGCCAGTGTTTAGTGTCTCACTTACGTGTGTGTTTGTGTGTCTCTGTGTCTCTGTATTTATACATATTGGTGTGTCTCTATGGATGTTTATTTCATCTGAAAATGATGGAGAGAAAAGTATCTGGCAATTCAATATCTTCCCTGATAGGTGAAAGGTTACATGTTTGCTCAGGATGTAACGAGTTAATCAAGGAACAGTGGCTTCTGGAAGCAGCTGATAAAATATGGCATGAAAGCTGTTTAAAGTGTTCCCTGTGCCATGGTTCACTTGCTGAAATGTCGGACACTTTTTACGCCAAAGCTGACTTATTACTTTGTAAACGAGACTATTTCAGGTGAGTGTCTTACTGTGCTTCAAACCTTTTTTATCCAGTCTCATTTTCATTAACACTTCATGTTTCCATCAGATTATTCGGACAAACAGGAAGATGTTCAGTTTGCCAGAAAGAGATTGCCAGCTTTGAACTTGTGATGAGAGCTCGTGGCAATAGTTATCATCTTGAATGTTTTGCTTGCCAAACGTGCAATAAAAGGTTAGTTAATTTTCGGGTTACATTAAAACCCATTTTTGGATATTCATCTCAACCCATTAACATTGATTTTAAACCATTTTACACTTTTGTCTTGCCCATAATTAATTAGCTTTTAGCTTAATTAACTTGACCAAATTTGCCTATTGTTTATGTTTTACCAAAAGCTAATGTTTTTGGGTTCCTTCAACATTATCTAGTTAATTAAAAAGCCTTTCAACCTTTTTGTTGTTGTTTCACTTTAATTGTTGAAATGTAATTTAATAAATTGGTAAAAATTGTGAAGCCAATGAAAAAATGAAAAATATCATCAAATCCATTGAGATATTGTGTTATTTAAAAGGAAGGTTAAATTGAAATGAAATGATGAAAATAATCAATAACATTGATCATAAATCATCCGATTGACAATTAAATAAGCATAATGGTGATAAATGAGTAAAGTAAAATAATCATTAATTTATATATTGATTCAACATGGAAATGGGTTTTCATCATGAAAAAGTAATTGTTTTTTGTTCACTGTTATTGTTTGTTTCCATGTTATTAAATTAACTTTTTGATTTGCTTTTTCCGCCTTCTTTTGTGCCTCATTCATTTTAACCAATTGGCAACAAATTTAATCACAGTTTATTAATTGTTGCATGTAATCATAATAACGCTCCTCATTGACAGTTTACCTAACAATCAATCAAATTAAATTAAGTGATGAACAAAAGGCGAGCGAACACAAAAAAAGGTTCAACTTTGTAATCAATTCAATTTAGATGATGTGATACGTAATGATATTGTTGAATCTTTAAAGGTTAAACTGAACCAGAAAAGTTAATTTCAATTGTCAAATAAGTGGGAGAAAACAATTTAATTAAAGTTAATCGTCAGGATGATTGAATCAACTAAAAGCATTTCATTCGATTTGAGTCAATCAATTAAAGTTTGCAACAACAACAATTTAAATTGGAAAAGGTTTTCACTTCAAGTTTTTTGGGTTCACTTTTCATTTTCTGGTAAATCTGGTCATTTCTAATTTCTGTTTAATTATTTATTTAGGTTTTGCGTTGGTGACCGTTTTTACCTGCATGATGATAGGATTTTATGTGAAGATGATTACGGAGATATAATCAATTCTCGTCGACATGTTCATGATCATCTTAACAATCCGGTGATTGCAACCAATAATTGTGTTAATAGTAATGTAAACAATAGTTCAAAAAAAAGTGATCAAAGTGGTGGACATAATGGCCATTCAATATCTCACCAACAAGGCCACCAGCCTCATCAACCCCACCAACCTCACCCTCATCAAGCCCATCAGTCTCATCCACATCAGTCCCAGTCAAGTCGTCTTTACTCATGCCATGACCATTAGTTGATTCAAGTTGAAGTTACACACCAACAGCGCCCGACAACACGCACATGTTTCACCTTTGGTGACACTTGATAGTTCATGAAATCACCATCATCTTCATCATTTTTCATCCCATTCCTTCTTTCCCCATCTTCCTCTTGTTTCTTACAGTTTATTCTGGCCAAAATTAAGTGTATATTATACATAAAAATGTATAAAAAAATGAATAAATCTATCTTCATCTCATCTCGTTTCCACTCACTTTGCTTTTAACAAATGCTACCGAGTAAAAACACACACAAAAAAATCAAAATGAAATAACTTGTACAGTAAGTAAACAAAAATTTGTTGTTTCATTATACACTCTCAATCAAGTGCTGGTGCATTATCATCCTTGATTGGCAACCATTTTTAATTAGACCTTTGCCTATGATGGGAATCATTAAACAAGTGACTGAAAAGTGGAGTGAAAGCCTATTAATTAAGTTTCCTTGTTAAAATTGTAAATGCAAGATAAGTAATGAGCAAAAGAGGATAAACAGTTGAGTTAATATTGATGAGATGAAAGAGGGAACCAGAAGATGAAGAGAGAGAGAGAGAGAAAACCTTATTTCAATTAACTTATTCAATATACTAAGTAATCACAATTTAATGGTAGCAATGATGATACATTTAATAAGAGTAGGAGGATGAAGAGAGAGAGAAAGAGAAGATGAATTTGATGGGAAAAAATTTGGGTTTCAATTTGAAATTGAGAGAAACAAATGATGTTGAAGGGAATGAATTATTGGTTGGAAGCAAAGTATAATAATAAAAACAGGAGAAACATCAGTAATATAATAATAGTGAGGGTGAAAGTGATAGCAATTGAGATGAAAATGAATGAAGATGAAGGAATGAGAGGCAAGAATGTGAAGATAAAAGATGATTGTTGGTTATTTTTGATGAAATTTTCATGATTACTAGTGAAAATATGGAGGCCATTTTGGTTATTAAATAGATTCATCTTTTTTTTCTTATAACTTTTGGTGTGGGGTGATCATATTGGCCGGGGAAAAGAGTGAGAAGATGATAAAGATGATAAAAAAAGAGGTTGGAGGCTGGCAAGGAGGAGGAAGAGGAGGGAATGAAACCTTAAGTTGATGCAATTTATAAATATAAACTGGGAGTGAGAAAGATTATAAGTTTAATATAAGGTGAATTGTAATGATATTTGTGTGTGTTTGCTCTGTTTCTCTGTTTCTTACTTTATATTCAACAACAGAGTACAAATAATGATAATAATAATAATAATAAAACAAAGTATATTTATATTCAAAATGGTTACAAATTGTATAAATGAATATTGTTTAATAATAAGCAACAACAACAACAAAAAAACAGGGCAAAAGAAACCAGAAAAAGTCTATTTTAAAGCAAAAAATTGGTTAAGATTTGGCATCTTTTTTTTGCTTCTCAATGATTAAGGTTTTAAAAAAGCAAAGTGTTTAACATTAAAATACAGCGATCAATGTTAAGCTGGGATTGATGATGACAATGTTTGTATACACAAATGGCTGGGAGGTAAAAAAGCGATGAAACTTGATATAAAAGATTATCGAAAAGTGATTCTAGATTATTTGATTAAAAGATGATTGAAAGGTGATTAAGCGATGGTTTGGACCCGTTTTAGGATAAAATGTTGTTCAGTTGCTTCTTTATTGAATGGGAAAAATTAATTCAATTGAATCGTCTCTTCAATTGCAGCTTAATTGAATGAAGATTATTTCTGGTTAATCAATGTTTAACCTTTTTTTACCAGTTTTTGTATTTGCTTTTTCATTTTCAACTCATTTCTGCTGTTCAATTATTGTGTTATCAAGCTTCATGGTTAATATAATTACAAATCTTTGTTCACCTTTTTTTTGAACAACCATTAATTGTAATTGCTTAAATTACGATGTCAATTAAATTTCATGGTTCTTGTTTGCATGTAATAAAAACTGTAATAATGAGTTTTCCTGTTCAATCTCTTTTTATCTCTGCTTTTGCCACTTTAATCTAATCAATAAAAGTAATTTTTACTTACCTAATCATTAATCAATCATCCTAATTACTTGCAAGGGGAACTTGGAAAAGGATGAAAAAATAAAAACTAATTTGTCTGACTATTGGTAAGTGAATAATGAAACTATCAGTCAATAATAATATCAATTCAATTCAATTCTTTGATTGTTATTGTTATCTGCACTTTGTATTATTAGTCTATTAGTGATAATAAATAGTAAAAAAGAGGCAAAAAAACGTAATCACTGTTACTCTAAATGGAGGTTGACGTGATTTTTTTGTGAGTGTGTTTTGCTTTTCAAATCATTTGTCTATTTGCATTCACAATTTATTTCATTCCCTTGGTGTTTATTGTTATACATATTAGGTAAGTAACTTGTTATTTTGTTTGTGCCTATTGTTTGGTCTATCACCATGTTAATCAATGTTAACATTTACATTCAAGTTACAATTAGAGTTGAACACAAGATGATACTAGAGTTAGCACTGGTGAAAATTGATGCCAAAAATATGAGACATTTCAGGATTGAGAAGGGACTGGATAGAGTTGGGAGTAAAAAAAAGATTCATCAGGTTGCAAGGGATGGAGATGAATAGGTTTTGCTGAACATAGGATAATCTTGGTTGCAAGGGGTGAAAGGTCAACAGTCAAGAGCTTAGTAACCTATGGGGAGTAAGTTTGAGTTTAATTGTTCAATCAATTCTCTCCAATTTAATCAAATATCTTTCGTTGCAATTTCAATTTGGAAACAAAATCTATTTTCTTTTATTAAATGCAAAACTTCATGAATAAATTTTGGGCATAAAAAATTGAGATAAATTATGTACCAGAATAAAAGATGAAATTAACGAAAATAAAGTTTCATTTTTTTCTGTAAAAAAGGTTTGGTCCAGAAAAGACGTTGGTTCTGAAAGTTCATCTTGACACACCTGAATCTTTTGTAACTACTGACAAGTTGTAAGAAGCCAGAAATGAGAGGTTACGGAAAGGGGTTGAAGGTAAGTGTGGTAAGTGTGGGTTAGTGGGGAATGGTAAGAGTCTGTAGGATGAAAGACTTAGTTGTTTGTAGAGGAATGGAATGGGTAAAAATGGTTCAGCAAAGATTTGCTTTTGTCCAGAAAAGACGCTGATTCTGAAGGGAACCTTGCCTCAGACCTGAACGGTTTAAAACTACTGGATAAATGACTACCAAAAGTGGCTTGAGGCAAGTCGGGTTTAGTGGGGAATAGTAAAAGTCTGTAGGTTGGTTAAGAGCAAAAGAATGGGTAAAAATCGTTCAGCAGTGAGCAACTGATTAAGAGGCTGAAGGAATGATTAAGGTTGACGGTAAGGTCGAGGCAAGTCAGGTTGATCTTGTGGTTGGTTACGTACGATGTTAATGATGCTTACATTGGACTTGCTTTTGATTACATCTTCTGGTTTATAATGAACTTTGTGAATCAGTTTTTATGCTGATGATTCTTGGTGAAGCGCACTTTTATTGATCAATTTTGTGTTAATTTAGTTAACAGGGCAAATGAAGATAGGAATGAGAAAAAAACAAGATGAGAAAGGTAAGTGAGAATGAATGAGATTCAAGTGAGGGCGGGTTATATTTTAATGAGAATCTTGTGCTCACCGGATAATATTTGCATTAACTTGATTGCTCTCCATTGGATCCATTTAATTTCATACATTTAACTAATAATTTATGGCCTTCTTCATCTCTCATCCTCTTTCCCTCCCAGCTTCATTTCTCACAGCATTTCTCACTCCAATCAAACTGATAAATACAAGAGGATAGCAGACAGCAAAAACCTTTCACAGTATTTATTTATAGATTCACCTTTATTTTAAACAAACATTTCCATTGAAAAATTCATACAATTACAAGCAAAATAATATAATACATTGATAAAAAAAGGAAAAGGGACGAAAGGGGAAACATTTTCAACCAACAAATAGCACACAATATTATCCAAAATTGAAAAGTAAACCCAAAAAATAATATCAACTTTTGAAGGTAAATTATAAAACTAAAAGGGAGACAATGGGATGAAAATGATAAAGTAAAAAGTGAATTAGAATTCCCTAGAAGCAAAATTAAATTGAATTTTGTGTAATTTAAAAATGCTGTCTTCCATATTCAATCTCATTGTTTATCATCAACTCGAGAGATGCTTTAGCTTTTCCCTTCCCTTCCCTTAAACATTAACGTAATCACTTAAATGACCAAAAGACTCTTTTCAATATTAATATTTCCATTAATAATAATCACAATAGTTATTTCACTCCCAGCAATAATAACACTCCCAAAGTCTGTCAAATGTTTAACTCTAATCTCGGTCAATTTCCCCATCAATTTAATATATAATAATAATAATAAAATAATGATGATAATAATAATAATGTATCTCCATGTTGAGCTGTGTGTTTCCACTTTAATATCGATTTATATGTTGAACCAGAAGAAGATGAAGCAAAAAAACTCATCACATGAGATTGTTATTATTATTGTTTAGTTGAATAACAATGGATCCAAAATAATTAGAAATGAAAGTTGTGAGTAAAGTTTAGGGTTAATTAAATTACCATCAAATCTGATTGTAATAAAGGCTCAACACACAAAAGATGATCAACAATCTAAACATTATTAAAGAAGCGACTTGAATTGCTTTCCATTCAATAACCATTTCTGTGATAAGGTTAACAATTTAAATTGCTAAATTAAATGCAATTGTAAATCAAAAATGAAAGGAAACACAACTGGCTCTAATTGTGTTTAAACATTTTTGATCAACTTTCAATTTGGAGAAAAGGTTTTAAATGTAAATTTTCTGGTTTCACCAAATTTGGGTTTTCATTAATTCATTATAACTTCAATAATTGGTGCATTTAATCACTTTTTTCTGGTTGTTTTTTTTCATTCTTGCCTTCAGTTGATTTACAGTAAATGGTCAGCCAATGTTTAGCCAATTGCAATTAGTAATTTGAGTAAAAGTAAATTAGGCAAAACATTTTTAATTGAACTCGGAGAAGGCCAATTATCATAATTGTTTCGACTTGCAAATGTTATTCAAATTGTCCATCATTATTATTGATTTTCTTGAAGAGGTTCAATTTTTCATTCCTTTTCAGTTAATTGCTGATCATAATTATGACTAAGTAATTGACTTGGAATAATTTGTTTGATGACAAAAAAGAACGTTTCTCTTTGCTTTTCTGGTTTCACCCATTTTCTGGTTCGTTTGATAAAACAATTGTAAACGTTTCATTGAACAACAACTTGCTTCTCTCAGATTGTTGATTGAATTTGATCAATGTTATATCCCATATCCGGTTCCGTTTTTACCTGATTTTTTTCACACATTCATCTGATTTCCTGAGATGAACACGAATTTCCTGGAAACATCCTTTAACCCAATTTTCAGCTTCTCATCAGCTTCGGGTTAATCTGTTCAATCAAGAGAATATCATTTAATATCATAATTTCATCATGGCTTTATTGATAACCATTAAATTGAATAGCAATTACTCTTATTTCATTTACTTTAATAAAATAATCATCACTGGATTATTAATAAATGTCAATGGTTAATCAATCACCAAATTGGTAATCAAAGTAAAATTGAAAAGTCCCTAATGTCCACTGGTAATGATCAAGAAACAAAGTAAATGTTTAATGTGATAAAATTGGCCTTCGCTTTATGACAAGTATTAACAATAATCGTTAATGTGATTGAAATTGTTTTTAAATCTCATCAATTTGTTGTCACTTCAATACCGATTCAAATTGAACCATTACTTTGATTATGTTGAACCAGAATTACGAAAAAATGGCTTCTAAATGAATCAGGTATTAAGTTAAAGATCAAGACTGGACCTCAGAGATTTCAATAAAACTGAAAATGACAATTTTTTGATCATTTAACAAGACTTTCTTGGACAATCAATTAGTCAATAATAGACTGATTGATTTATCGTCTAATAATGTTTAACCCAGATGACAATAAAGTCAACCAGAAAAGTGTCTTCCACCAAAAATCGACCGTCGCCAAATGGGAAAAAACTTGATGAAAGGTATTATCAAAAGTTACGTTTCCGTGTTCGGTCAATATTGCGCTCTAAAGTTGAAACTGATTTAGTTCAAAACTCGTGAGCGAAACAAGATAAATCGCTGAAATTTTGTATAAATATAAGGTCTATTGCTTGACTTGGATGATTTTTCATTTCAGATCACGTATTATAACCGTTAAGTCAGGTCATTTAACCTCTAAAGTAGATCATTTGATAAGGGTTCAAACATGATTCTGATCAGTTCTAAATGCTTCAAATATTTCTGGCTAAAGATATAATACAAACGACAGCTTTTTATATTCAGCCATTTGGCTGTTTAAGGCCTTATCTTGGGCGATGGGCTCTAACTCCTCAACCAATTTACATATTCGCATGGAACTTTCACCAAAAGTCTAAAATTATCTGAACTCTATAAGGAAAGACTAAGCTCTTCTGCGGTCTAAAAAAGTTTAATTTTTGAACTTTTGTCATCGCTCGAGTGCGTAACTTCAAATCTTTCCCATAACCTCAGAAGAGTTAATTTTTCCCTAAAACAAATTACAGTTGGTTTTACGCCTTTTGGTGAAAACTTCATATTGGGATAATTTTTGGATTGAACAGTCTTGATGTTTCAGCTGTTTTAAGCAAGATTGGAGCCTTTTGGTAATCAAAGTGATTATGTTTAAATTGTTGGCCTCATTTGAAGTATAACATTACTGGCGTCATTAAAGTTTGATGTTAAGAAGATTGAGCTTTTTATGTAAACCCTTGTATTACTCACAATTAGATTCATGTAAATGTGTGTTTCCTTTGTTTTCAGGACTAATTATTGGGCACAAACTATTGATACAAGTATGTTTAATGCCTTGAGGTGAAAATAATGATAACCATTATCATTGGAATGACGTTAAATAACATTGGGTAAACAAATTAAACAGAAATGTTGTAACAATCATCACCATAATTCATGGTAATATTAATCATAATCATATTGTTAATAATGATGATGATAAATATTTCTGTGTAGTCTTCAAGTAAATTATTATTAATAATAATATTCACTTTATTATTTGATTCTGTCATTTTGCCTGAAATCAACAGAAAATTTAATTAACGTATAACAAAAGTTAATTACTTATTTTTTTGTCTTCCCTTCTGTCTGTCTTTGTTTTCATCTTTCTCTCTCTCTCTCTCTCTCTCTTTCGGCTCTTCATCACCAGAAATTGTTTTCATTAAACATTCAAAGTATTATCAACATAATACATATATCAATATACAAAAGCACTTTTGTTGATTCTTTTACTTTCTTAATAATTAATTATAAAAGTATAATATGGAAGTTAGTTTTTTATGGTTTTTGCTTTTTTTCCTGGTAATGGAGTTAATAGTTGCCAACAACCAGAGTTGAGTTTGCCCGTTAAACAATTCAATCTTTTTAGTAACCAATTGTAGCTATCTGCAATCATCATCAGAGATTGACATCTGGTCATAATCTGGATGGTTATTAATCAGTAGGGAGTTAAGATGTTTAAGGAGTTTAGATGTAATCAATAAAGTTGATTAAAACATGGGTTGAGATACGAAATTTGGTCATCTTGATGCTTCCTTGAAGCTGCTACCAATTATCTTGAAAGGTGTTTTCAAAATTGGGTTTTAGGTTGATTGAATGAACCAATTTTATTGTCACAATCAATTTCAATCCATGATTAAATGTTGAGTGATGCTTAATGGCGATACATAAGCTTGGAGTCAAATGAAAACAAAGATCACATTTAGGTTTGAAGCAAATTGGTTCACATGTTTTTTTTGGGTTTTTTGGGTTCAATTCAAATAAACAACACAATTGAAGTAAACCAGATTTTAAAGATGAAGCAATGGTGTCAAGAATAATATAAATAAGTTACAATTGTAATTCCTTAGTCTTAACAACAATTAAACAATAACGTTATCTTTAGTAAAGATACTTTACCAATGCCATTAATTTAACACAAAACCCAAAATCAAATGAGATCTTAATGCCATCTGTTGTCAGTGAAGTGAGCAATTTTGTAAAGAGTGCTCAGAGTTTTGTAATTTGTTATCTTTCAATTGAAATATTTTGATTATAAAACATTTGTTTTAAATGAAGCAATCAAATCTATTTTTCTGGAATTTGCGTGATTGAATCGATCGAGTGTAAATTAGGTTTTTGGTTTGATTGCACTCTACAAGTTTATTTTGATTAAAACGGTCATCAGTCTAATTGCTGAGACAAATGACATTTAACTTTGTTCATGTTATACAAATCAGGTGTTTTTGACATTTCCTTCTCGATTCAAAGATTGATTTCAATGATTTCAGTGAAATGAGATTTACGCATTTATCAGGTTATTCTAAACAGTATATTAGTCGTAGTATTGAAGTGTAGATCAATCTAGAACATCTATGTTTACATTTCATTGATTCAAAGTTTCAAGTTACAGGTTTATCCATATTTAATTGATAATTGAATTAAATTATATCATTTAAACTTGTAAAGTCAAGAAACACAGTTTGATTCATTTGACATTTTACTGAATAAGCCAGAAACTTTAGTAATTTTATGAAATAAGATATAAGGCAGAAGCTATAAAGACATGTTTCAATCAGAATTAAAGATCAGTTTCTGTGGTCATTTTCAGATGAAATTATGATTAAATAAGACTTGTCCTTTCCTTATAAGCTTAGCTGGCTATTTTTTTATGTGTGTCAATTGCCAAAAACAGTTGACTTTTAATCTGGTAACACTGCAATTTATAAAAAGTCATCATCTCTAGGAGATTAAATGGTTAAAATGACAGTTTGCAGGAAAAAGAAGCATTTGATTGACCGGCAAATATATAAATAAAAATCGATCCAAGCTTAACTGTAAATTACTTTTGACAGAGAGCAAGACTGAAATGGAGAGGGAAAGATAGAGATTGTCAGAAACAAACACAATTAAGATAATTTCATGTCCATTTTCACCTAAACAACCTTTTTTGCGAAAATTAATAGCGAATATTGAGATAATTAAAGAATTAGGAAAACTTGAGCCACGCGAAGACCCGGGGCCAGAATGGATCATTCAGAAGAGTGAATAACCAAAACATAACCAACCGAAGAGCAGTTAAAGGCCAAGATTAAGGCTTAATAATTTTCATATACTGAGTGATTTTATCGAGCGCTTGAAAATTAATAGATTGAAAATTATGGATTGGTTTAGCTGGAGATTTCAGGTTTAATGAAATGAACAGTATTAAGGAATTAGCTGAAAATTTTAGATTGATCTCATTCAAATACATTAATACACATTTGGATAATAGTTTCTTTACAGAGAAGGTTAAGTGATTCTTGGTCAAATGAGTTGATGAAACTGGTTAGGCTCAATGCTTTTACAATGTAACATTTCTCTTTCGCTTGTTCCTAGCTATTTGTAATATAAGTGGACAAAATTCAATTTAGCGCCGGGACAATTTGACAATCGAGTTGACAATTTGTCTGGTGCTTCTTTCCATATTTGTGAGCAACAGGAAAAAGATTCCTTATTTCTGTCCTTTCTTTATCCTTTGTCTTGTCTTTATGTTTGAGAAAAACTACAACAATTGACTAATTTAAAACGCGAGCTCAAAGGCATCAAAGTAGTAAAAAGAACCAGTTTTTTCACAGAAATCGGGAATTATATGAACAATAAAACACTGCCATAAAACAGGTCGAAATTGCACATTATTTATTTTTGATTTCAAATAAATATGAACCATAAGCTTGAAACGCAATAGAAATGGCTGGACACACAAATTAAATAAAAATGGCCAGAGTTGAGTTCATATTTTACGATTAACTCTAAACCATAACTTTTTACTGTAACGATGGAAATGCTATTTATCTGGATTAGGCAGGTAAAATCAATTGATCCAATAATTTGATGATCAGTAAAAAGATGCTCAGTAAAGTTTTACTTGTTGATTCCGATTAACATTAAGTATGTTTGTGTGTGTGCGTGAGCTCAGTGTTTCCCCTTTCACTTTCAGAGTTACTTCATCTTCACGCAATTAACAGTTTTGTTTTGATAGTTAATGGTGCATCAGAAGCTGTTCAGCCTTGCTTATTCATCAATCATCAGGCAGCCAAAAAGTTAACCAAGAAGATAGACTCTCTTTTTCATCATCATCTATCTATCAATCTATTTCGGGAAACAATCTTGGTTCATTTACAAGGTTACTATGGTAATGAATGGTGGAACAAATTTGTTAACTTCAACTTGACCATTTAATCAGTTGTCTTATCCATTGACCAAATTATCCTCAACACTGGATCAATTCGACAGCCATTTTGATGATCCTTAAAGTTTCCTGGTTTTTTTGAGTTTCTGGTCATCATTACAACCAATTATTGATTCACCGACTTTTGTTCACCACAAAAAATAAATGAACTGAATGTTAATTTCCTCTTCACCATCAAATTGAGTCCAAACTAATAAACCATCACTTCTTAATTTTGTGCCACTCGGAAATTGGGAAACCAACGATGTTTAAAAGGTTGATTAAGTATCAGTCATCTTTCAATTCTTTTGTCCGTTTTATGTTCAAACCAGTTGATGGCCATGGTTTAGCTGTGTTTCGTATCTTATTTGGTCTCTTGATGTTAATTGATTTACAAGTTGAACGAGCCTTCCATGCAGCCAATGAACGTTGGTCTGATCCAGATGAATGTCGATTCCCGTTGTTTCACTGGATTAAGCCATTACCCGGTCATTATATGAACCTGTTATATGTGTTAATGACATTAGGTAAGCATTAAATTTCTCGCAATTATCATAATAAATCTAAGAAAATTTGTTACTTACGTTCATCAGGTTCGATTGGTATGCTTCTTGGTTACAAATTTAAGCTTGCATCAACAATTTATGCATTAATCTATTGGTATATATTTCTGTTAGACAAAAGCTACTGGAATAACCACACTTATCTATTTGGATTGATTACAATGATGTTAACTGTTTCTGATGCTCATAAAATTTGGTGAGTTCAGCTAGCATGAATTTTTATAACCAGAAGATCAACAAGTTTTGTGAAAATCAAACAGTAAAACTTTCTGATTCTTGTGGTTACAATTTAATCATCAGATAAACTTATTACAGGTCTCTTGATTACCGTACTGCAAAAGATGAGAATAAAAAAATTCCTTTCTGGCAATACTTCATCATAAGATTCCAAATAAGCTTGGTTTATTTTTTGGCTGGAGTCAAGAAAGCTAACCTTGAATGGATTGGTGGCTATTCAATGAGATATTTGTCAAACCATTGGGTCTTTTCACCTTTCAGGTAAAAATATTCAACATTATTTTCTTTCAATGGGTTGAGATAATGGGTAAAGGTGTTTATGTTGAAAAAAAAGTTGGTTGTATTACTTTGGGTAAACCGGGTTTACCCTCACAACAGATAACCCATAGATTGATCATACTACATGTATCTTTGTCGGTAAAACCAAAAGCCATTGTAACCATGTGTATATTTTGCTAGGGGCAGTAAGTTACACTAGGTAAAGGGCAACACTGTGAACCAGTCTTGGATCGGCCATTTTGAGTTTACACGGTTCACTACTCTCTCTGTACAAAGTCAACTTATAGTTGTCTGTCCTTTTTTACAGATAAAGTTTCAGGTAATAATTAAGATCGAGTGAGCATCACAAACACCATTAGTATAGTAATACATCTTTCCTCAATGTTAACCAGTTACTTGGTGAAAAATGAAAAGTTTCGTATCATCAGGGAAAAAAGGCTTTGTAGTAAGATAACATCAATTATTGTAAACCAATTTTTATGTTTAACTTGCTGACTCAAAATTTATCAGCTGCTCATTTGAAAAATATTAAAATCTGATCTCTCCATTTTTCGTCACAACAGACTGGTACTTTCCCCAGATTTGGTTGATTTATTAGTTGTCCATTGGGGTGGCTTTTTGGTTGATGCCTCGGTTGGATTCTTTTTATTATTCCAATCAACACGTCCATTAGGTTACCTATTCACTGGGCTATTCAATGCAATGAATTCACAAATGTTTTCTATTGGAATGTTTCCTTATGTCATGTTGGCAGTTCTTCCAATATATAGCTCTCCCGATTGGCCAGTATCTTTAATAAAATCATTAAACCTTCACGTTGATTCTTCAGACAATCAGCCAAACGATAAAAAAAGAGCACCATCTAAAGAAACACAAGAAGAACAAAAAAAATTTACAAAAACAAATAAAGATTTGAGGTTAACCCATAGTGATACTGATGGCGGGAAAACAATGGCAAAGAACGAAATGAAAAAAGCCGCACCCAATTTGACTAACTACCAATCAAAAAGACTGTTAGTCCCGTCATCTATTGATAATAATAAGGTCACTAAAAAACAACAATTAGTTTGTCTCGTCCTTATAATTTACATGGGATTACAACTGGGGTTACCATTTTCGCACAATTTAACCCAAGGTTACAATACTTGGACCCAGGGTATATATGGTTACTCGTGGGATATGATGGTTCACAATTGGCGCCTTTTAGGTAAACGTATCTTAATAATTGACAAGCAATCAAAGCGAGAGATGTACCTGAATGTTGAAAAATATTCACCCAATAACCGATGGACCCATCATGCTGATATGGCGAAACAGTTTGCTGTTTGTTTAGGAGAAAGGTTAAAGAAGACAACCGATCTAACCGATTTTGAAGTTCATATAGATGTTTGGATGTCATTGAATAAACGCTTTGCTCAGCGTATCTTTGATCCAAGGATTGACCTGTTAGCGGCAGATTGGTCACCATTCAAGAAACCATCCTGGGTATTACCAATGTTGACACAATTCACAAGTTGGAGGTCAACATTGAAAGAATATGAAGAAGAGATATTGAATTCAAATGAAACTTACGTAGTTTTCATGGCTGATTTTCCAGGCAAGTTTCATGCAATTTATACCAATACAATATTTCTCAATTTATTGGAAAATGATTTGAAACCATCATGACAGTTGAAACTAACGTATGATTCAATTGATTGCAGGTCTTGATTTTGTCAACTTTGTTGACCCTCAATTTGGAAATACAACCTTCAAGGTTCTTAGTGGTTGGGTTAAACTGCAGGTTGAAGGATCTTTCGTACGCATTATGTCACGAGGAGATGATTGCAAATTACCATCAGGACAATTCCATAGTGTCGTTCCTATTAAATCAGAACCCGCCTCTTATATGTACACGTTTACGAACAAGACTGCCGCTGAATCCGTGTGGGAACCAGATGCACACCGAAAAGAAAATTCAAGAGATGTTTGGATTGTAAGATTTTGTAAAAAATGGGTGAAAAGGTGAGTCAACAAATATCCATTAACAATTAACCTTACTAAAAATGTTTTTTCAATTACAGTTTCCAGATAACACTAGAATCTCTTTGGATAGTTAAAGATATAATCCTCAACAAAATTATGACCGGATTCACGTATTTCACGAAAATTGTGGAAAATTTTGAAGTAAAATAAAAGCAAACAAAACATTTGAGATTATTATGATGTTTATTTTAATGTGTGAAATTTCCAAATAAGATGTGAGCTTTTAATGAATGAATGTCACAATAATGACTTGGTCTTGCAGATTGATGGTTGATTAATGAAGAAAAGGAAAAATAAAAAAGAGAAAAATCCTATCTTAACTATCAGCTTATTTTCCCACTGAGCATATTAATTAATTAAGCGGGTTTCTGGCCAGTAGCTCCCTTTTTGCCAATTAGAGATTTGTGAATATGAGGAATGACACCTAAAAAAGAGAAAGAAAGTCCACATATAGTAATGATAACAATAAGTGAAAAGAGCGCCAAAGGGCGGGGCGGGAAATGTTTTGGCGCCTAAACGTAACATTACCCTATGACCTACTATCGAGAACGTAAAGTATCTAAAAAATTGAGAATATTATAAATTTATAAACTTACCGCCACCAGCAATAGTAGCTTTGATCAAAGAATCCAATTCTTCGTCACCACGAATGGCAAGTTGAAGATGGCGAGGAGTAATTCTTTTTACCTTCAAATCTTTGGAAGCATTACCTGCCAATTCAAGAACCTAAAAGGCAACAACAAAACAACAGAGTAGGTTAATAACAGAACAAACACAAAAGCCCGCCAAATAAATCTAAAGATATTTACCTCAGCAGTAAGGTATTCTAAGATAGCTGCTGAATAAACTGCAGCAGTAGCACCAACTCGTCCATGACTTGTTGTTCTGTTTTTCAAATGACGATGAATACGTCCTACTGGGAACTAGATTACAAAAAGATAAATAGAAATTAAATTGAATAAACGAAAAAGATAGACAAAACTTTGCATAAGCAACACTTACTTGAAGTCCAGCACGGGCGGATCGTGATACTGCTTTGGCCTTAGCCTTTCCAGAGTCTTTACCAGCTTTACCTCCAGCCTAATGAATATAATAAAAATGGAAAATGTTAATAGTGTTAACTTAAACTAAAATATCAAAAAAATAAATTGTTAAATATGGAGGGTAGACAGACAAAAAGACATAGATACAACAATAGGAAGGGAAGAAACATGCAAGTAAAATCTAGAGTAACATTTCAAACAGAGCAAATTAATGTCGCAGTAGATTAATTACGTACCATAATTGTTCAGATGAAATAATTAGATGTAATTTAAACTAAAGTACCAAAAGATGGTTAGTCAATTGAATTAAAAGATTTCAAACAAAATCACAAAATTATCCAAATGCAAAGAACGCAGAGTTGATTTTCCCTTTGTGAAAATTAAGACTGCAAAAATTGCTCCTTATTAACGGTCTCCACTATTTCACCCAATCAGAGGTCTCTGTGAATTGTGTTTCCCCCTCAATGACACTAACGCCATCTGCTGAGTAAGATGAAGGCGGGCTTTTGGTAATATTCAATTTTCATGCTTATCACAGTTTATTTTAAAAGTGTAAAAATTGTAAATTATTTGCTTTCATGTTAAGAAAACAATTTGGAAGTTCATAAATTGTTTCCGATCATTTTTTATGTAATTTTAATGGCGGATAGATGATGCTCCTTGAGATGAAACCGAATGGACATTCCAATGATACAGATAAAGCTAGCCATTCGTTTTTTGAGTTGTACCAGATTAGGATCGGGATTTGCGATATCGCATGTCGACGACTAATCTCTGATATTATTTGTAAACATATTCTCTAAACTACGTTTCGATTAAGTGGCTTGATGGAATGAAATAATGTACCGAATTTTGATCGTATAAGTTTCTCTAGCGCAATATGATCACTCGTTTGGTTAAAAATTGAATGTAAGGTATTGAAAATTGTGTTGCTCACTTGAACCTGGAAGGATTAATCTCAATAAAATACAGTTAAATTTAGGTTCAGATAGATTTAATTTGCGGTTGAAGTACAAATTAATTGCACATCAATTAAATAGAGCGCCAACCAAAAGAAATATTATAACCATCCCTTGTTAAGTCATTTCATTACATTGAAAATTAAACTTGTATCAATCTAACACCTTTTAAATTGTGACCTAACCACATCTAATAATTTATTAATTTAGTTGTTGAAAAGATGGCTTTAAAACGTATTAAGAAAGAATTGGAAGATTTAAAGAGAGATCCTCCTGCCCAATGTAGTGCTGGACCTGTTGGTGATGATTTATTTCATTGGCAAGCAACTATAATGGGACCTCCAGATAGTCCATATCAAGGCGGTGTATTCTTTCTAACAATTCATTTTCCAACGGATTATCCTTTTAAACCACCCAAAGTAGCTTTCACAACGCGAATATACCATCCTAATATAAACAGTAATGGTTCTATTTGTTTGGATATACTGAGGTCACAATGGTCGCCAGCTCTAACCATATCCAAAGTACTGCTATCTATATGCTCTTTACTTTGTGATCCAAACCCAGATGATCCGTTGGTACCTGAGATCGCTAAGGTGTATAAAACAGACAGAGAGAAGTATAACGAAATGGGACGTGAATGGACTAGAAAATATGCCATGTGATGCCATAATAGGAGTAAAGAATGTCACTGATCAATCTTAAATCCTTTTTCTTTATCTTCTCTCTTTTCCTTTACTCTATTGCTATCAAGAGTTTTTCTTGAGATAATTGTTCTCTCTCTTGAATTTATTCTTCTTTCTTCCATTAAAATGTTGATTTCCGCTTGAGCTGTTAGTTTTCTCATCGAACTTTCTCCAACAGCTCTATCAGCTTCATCAAATTTTGGGACCATCATGCAGTGGTAAACAAATAGTTATGCAAGAGTCTGTGTATAAATAGAAGAACGGAACTTTAATTTCTAAATTGCAATGAATTTGGCATTGCATAGCGCAAAAATGTAACGCAGAATGCCTTTCAAATAGTAATCCAGATTAACTTGGTCTTCTTTGCACCCTTCAACCTCTTCTTCGCGATATTTTTTGAAGCACTGCGTATCATATACAATAGGAGAAAGACTTTACTCAAATTCAACACGCATCTTTAGAGAGAGCTGGTAATCGTAACGTTATGGATAAGCCATACTCCGATTTCAAAATAGTAGCACGTGTGACAGTCATAGGCATAAGAAAAATTGATTTAGATTCTTTTATGAATAAAATGGGCAAAAAATGATTCACATTTCAGGAGAAACCTCATCACTCGTAACGTGGGAAATAACAAGAAAAGGTTTATTTATTATGATTAATGTTCCGTTCTGTTTCTCAATTTTTTCATTATCTTTTGTTCCAACCATTCGACTGAGCTAAAAACTGGTTCAAGTTTACCGAAAATTTCTTCTAAACATTAAAACAATCGACATTTTAATAAATAAAAAGAGCAAATAACGCGAAAGATTCACTCCAAGATTGAAGATCTAAGGTTAAATGTCGAGAATTGAAGAAAGAACTGAATATATTTGATAGGTAATACAAAATGTTTCGACAAGTTTACATGTACATATTATGTGGTGAATCTTACAGATATCATGTTGATTACTTGATTATTCATGTATTTGTTAATAAGTGTTTTCAGGTTAAGTACATTTACTGACACTATTGCTGGATATAAATCAGGACGATCACCAAATAATCACGTTAGTCGCACAGATTATTAATGCATGGGATCGAACCACTTCGCTTTCACTCCAAACCGGAAAAATTATTTTATTCGACAGGGCCTTTACAAATCAAGGTGATTCTTTTAATTAATATGAGAATTAATTTCAAATAAACAGTGTAGAGATAAGTCATCGATTGAATTTATCAATTTTAGTTCATTTATACATGTTAATTTTTCACCGGATTTAGCAATTATCACCGTCATCATGTTAGCCGGGTCCCTTTTGAAAGTTAAGGTGCCTACTTAATGGCTAGTGTAGTTGGCTCTTAATTGAATCGTTGATTGCTCTTTCTCGCTCTGGTAAAGAAGGAAGAGTGATAAAGAGAAGAGGAACTGGGAAATGGCGAGGAAACAGAAAAAGAAGCAGAATGAAATGGTTTCGGTGCTTTTCTTTCCATGAAAATGGAAACAGCAAAGCAAGGAAAGCAAGGAAAGAAAGAACAGAAAAGAAGAGAAAGAGAAATAGAGAGTAGAAAGCAGAAAGGAAGGGAGAATGGAGAAAGGGGAAATTAAGATTGATCAGTGACATTCTTTACTCCTAATAGGGCATCACATGGCATATTTTCTAGTCCATTCACGTCCCATTTCGTTATATTTTTCTCTGTCCGTTTTATATAACTTGGCGATCTCAGGTACCAAAGGATCATCTGGGTTTGGATCACAAAGTAAAGAGCATATAGATAGCAGTACTTTGGATATGGTTAGAGCTGGCGACCATTGTGACCTCAGTATATCCAAACAAATAGAACCATTACTGTTTATATTAGGATGGTATATTCGCGTTGTGAAAGCTACTTTGGGTGGTTTAAAAGGATAATCCGTTGGAAAATGAATTGTTAGAAAGAATACACCGCCTTGATATGGACTATCTGGAGGTCCCATTATAGTTGCTTGCCAATGAAACAAATCATCACCAACAGGTCCAGCACTACATTGGGCAGGAGGATCTCTCTTTAAATCTTCCAATTCTTTCTTAATACGTTTTAAAGCCATCTTTTCAACAACTAAATTAATAAATTATTAGATGTGGTTAGGTCACAATTTAAAAGGTTTTAGATTGATACAAGTTAATTTTCACAGTAAAGAAATGACTTAACAAGGGATGGTTATAATATTTCTTTTGGTTGGCGCTCTATTTAATTGATTTACAATTAATTTACAGTTTAATCTACATTTTAATCATATTTATACTTACGTAAGATTAGGTAGTACACCAATTTATCCTTTAAAGTCCTAAAAACGACCGAATATTTGTAAAGCTTTCTACTTTAGCTATAAGTAAACGTGGAAAACAATTGTGTAAAAGTGAACCCAACAAGTAATGACACAACCAGAATATAAGTATATTAAGAGACAATCCCTTCAATATATAAAGTTTTTTTTGTTTACTACATTTTATACTTTAATATCAGCAATTAAACTCATTTATATGAAACATAAAAATTCTATATTATATTGCCGTAAAGAGTTATCGTTAAATCTGATTGAGTTTTGACTGTTCAACCAGAAAAGTTCACCTTTTCATGGCCTCACGTGAAAATAGTAAGAATAGCGTATGGGCTATTCTTAGTGAAATCTGTGAACTTCGTTTTTTAAATTGTTCCCACTGTAAATCTCATCAATTATCATTCATAACATACATTCATGTCTAACGGAGTTCTTTGCCGTGTTCTATCATGTTCCAAGTTTGCCGAGCTCAAATAATCCGTTGAATAGATCGTTATATTATTCTTTTGCTAACTTTTTGATTACAATTATGGATGCTGCTACATCAACTCGTTCCTATATCTATGAAAATTGTAGCCAGTCTATGATAATACGCTCATCTTCATCTCAAATTGATGGCTCAATATTGAGTAAGCTTTCTGGAAATCTAGATCTTGATGGACGCATCGCCACAGCAGGTGTATCGAGTCAAACTGGACACTCTGAATATGATGATAACAGTTCAGGTTTGGACGAAAATTAGAGTGCCAGTAATAGCTTCTTGATCGTCAGAGATTTAATGTTTGAAAATAAAAGTGAAAATTCAAGTAAATTTCCCTCATATTACTCATTATTTGAAATGATTTCAGAGATAGCGTGAAGAAAGTGTTGAATGAAATTCAAAAGAGTTAAGCAAGATTCCTATTTGGAATAAATCCAATATTTTATTTTAAAGCTATAGACGGCCAAATACAATGTAATTTTACTAATTAATGTTTGTTTCTTCTATTTATCCTCAGAATGCATCTGATTTTGCAACTCTTGCAACATTCGAAGACTTGGGTCATGATATGAGAATCACTAACAAACTATTTGACATACTTTCAATCCATCATTGGTCATCCTCCATGTGAAGACTTGGATGTTTCCTCGGCTGATAGATGAATGCAAATTTTGGTCAATTATAATCTCGATAAAGATGAAATAAGTACATGATTTTCAGTTGGCAGTAAGGAGGTGAATCCGTCCATATTTTTGTGCTATCCACAGTTCATATGCACTTTCCTCATAACCTTCCAGGATAACCTGCTTACCTCAAAAAACTACCTGCGTTTGAATTAAATCAGTTGGCAAGCGAATTTCTAGAAAGACATGAAAGACATACCCGACTGCTGATTCTGATGTAAAATGTCTTATTGCAACAGATTGAGAAACATGTGAATAAATACAAATAATCTGGTTTAAGCAAAAAACCTGTTTCCGGTACAAATTTCCCCAAAGGGTCGATGCAAAAATTGCTAACTCGGATTCAAATTAAGAATTCAAGAAACATCATGAACCATTCCTGTTATATCATCTTCACCTCTTTAATTCTTGATTTATCAGCTTTTAAAATTATTTTACCACTCATGCCAGCAATATTTGATTATTATGAAACTAATGATAAAGTAAGTACATTTATTCATTCATTTTTCATTTTATCTTAACTAATGTTTGTTTACTTTTTCAATCTAGAATGGCCTTTAATTGCAACTTAACGATATCGTTGAAACATTTTGAGTACATTGTGGTGCTCCAAATGATTTAAATAAATGGATGCACTGGTGCATTAGGATCTTGGTTTTCTTTTTTGCAGTTCATCGGGGCCTTTTCCGACGTCTATGGACGCCGTGTTTCAATGTTATGTTTGATGGGAATAGCTGTTTCTCATTTTCTCTGGTCAATGTCTCAAGGATCGTTCCTTTTGCCATTGCTCGTACGCTAGGGGACTTGTTTAAAGGAAATGTCAGTCTATCTACGGCAATTATTACTGACCCATTGACTCAAGCTGAAAGAGCTAAAGGAATAGCGTTGATTTTTGTTGCTTTCTCAGTTGGTTTTATTTTTGGTCCTCTTCTTGGTGCCTTCGTTTCCTACAATTCAAAACTGCCCTTTCATCGAGCCAAAAATTTTTCGCCTTACCCGCCATTTTTTCTAACGTTTTGGCTGTTATTAATATTATTTTATTTACATATACTTCAAAGAGTCCCTTCCAAAAGCCAATCGAGTAAGAATTGAATTTTTTAAGCTCTATTCTGATGGCAATCTTATTTTTGTAACCCATTTTTTACCTCTTCAGCCCAAGTCAACCATCAAAGGTTTCATGCAGGCTTTTGGATATGTTAACCCGATTTATTTGTGCCCGTCTTTCAAATGTTCAAAAGACTGGCAAAGAAGGTGCGTTTAATTTCGTTTGACCTTTTGTTATATGATGAATCTTTAACAATTTGATTTATTCGTATTTTCCCTTTCTTTCCACTCAAGATTTACAAGTTATCTGTGATTCAGGATTCATCTATTTTCGTTACTTATTCTTATACTCCGGCCTCAAATATACTTTTACTTTCTTAACTCACCATAGACACAAGGTAAATAGATCGAATGAATCTCCAAGTTTTGAGCTTCTTATTTATGAATTTTGTTTTTTTTCAGAATGCAAAAGTATACTTATTCAGTGGTACATTAATGGCTTTACTTCAAGGAACATATGTCCGGCGTATAAAACCCAGCAAAGAGCTCAAGACAATTAAAATAGTATATAAACTGAGTTTTTTAATCGACAACTATGCTCACATATATTATTTATTTAATTTAAGGGCTTAATTGTTATTGTGTTGGCATTCTTGACAATTGGACTATCTCAAACCATTCCTCAACTTTATACAGGACTAGCTTTCTATTCATTTTCATCTGCCGCTGTTGTGCCTTGATCAACAACTCTAGCCTCATCAACTGGACCATCAGACCAAAAAGGGACTGTCCTTGGTACATTCCGATCTCTAGGTTCGAGCCTCGAGCCTTAGGTCCAATTGTGTCTTCGCTAAGTTAGTTCGTTTTTTACAACAATTAATAATCACGTCTAATCTTTTCAATAATTTTTTACAGCATATTGGAGATTTGGACCTGAGATATGTTATACAATTGTAACATTATTCTTTGTTTTCACGTTTATATTATCAAGACCGTTATCTAATTGACTGAACCCCGCTAAAATACGCCCATGCGGTCAAGCATATGGGTAAATTTCACCAACGAGATTGTTTTGGATCAGAAATGGAATTGACTCAAAGACTGATTTTAATTCCAACTCTCAAAGATCTCATGTTGATTATGTTTATTCTAATATTCTATTGAGTAAATTTTATATATCGATTTTTACATTCCCTATTCACTATTCATCACCATGAATACTCTTTATCTTTCATGTTTTTGTATTCTAATTCATTGAATTATGTCTATTTTCAATCAATTTAAACCTTTTTCGGTATAAACTTCCCCAAAGGGGCGATTCATAAATTTCTAACTCTGATTCAAATTTATATTTTTTTGTCTTCCCAGGTAGAGTTTATGTTGCGTACTGACGATGGAAATTCATTTGGGACAGTTGCCAAATCATTCAGTTGATTGGACAGAGATGAAGTTACTCAAAGTCAAAGACCTTTTGATTACAGCATATTTGCTTCTGCCAGAAAAATTATTCTTGTTGTTTGACAGGCTCTTTAGAAATCAAGGTGACTCTTTAATTAATATGAGAATTAATTTCAAATAAACAGTGTAGAGATAAGTCATCGATTGGATTAATCAATTTTAGTTGATTTATACATATTAATTCCCCGGATTTAATTATATCACCGTCATCGTTTAACCGGGTCCCTTTGAAAGTTGAGGTGCCTACTTAATGGCTAGTGTAGTTAGCTCTCAATTAAATCGTTGATTACTCTTTCTCGTTATGGTAAAGAAGGAAGAGAAATGAAGGAATAGAGAGAGAGAGAGAGAGAAGATAATAGCAAGACAGAGGAGAACAGAAAAAATGAGCGTAGAAACAGTGTAGAATGCATGGAGAGAAGAGAAAGAGAAGGGACGGGAATAGATAAAGAAAGGGGAAATTAAGATTGATCAGTGACATTCTTTACTCCTAATAGGGCATCACATGGCATATTTTCTAGTCCATTCACGTCCCATTTCGTTATATTTTTCTCTGTCCGTTTTATATAACTTGGCGATCTCAGGTACCAACGGATCATCTGGGTTTGGATCACAAAGTAAAGAGCATATAGATAGCAGTACTTTGGATATGGTTAGAGCTGGCGACCATTGTGACCTCAGTATATCCAAACAAATAGAACCATTACTGTTTATATTAGGATGGTATATTCGCGTTGTGAAAGCTACTTTGGGTGGTTTAAAAGGATAATCCGTTGGAAAATGAATTGTTAGAAAGAATACACCGCCTTGATATGGACTATCTGGAGGTCCCATTATAGTTGCTTGCCAATGAAACAAATCATCACCAACAGGTCCAGCACTACATTGGGCAGGAGGATCTCTCTTTAAATCTTCCAATTCTTTCTTAATACGTTTTAAAGCCATCTTTTCAACAACTAAATTAATAAATTATTAGATGTGGTTAGGTCACAATTTAAAAGGTTTTAGATTGATACAAGTTAATTTTCACAGTAAAGAAATGACTTAACAAGGGATGGTTATAATATTTCTTTTGGTTGGCGCTCTATTTAATTGATTTACAATTAATTTACAGTTTAATCTACATTTTAATCATATTTATACTTACGTAAGATTAGGTAGTACACCAATTTATCCTTTAAAGTCCTAAAAACGACCGAATATTTGTAAAGCTTTCTACTTTAGCTATAAGTAAACGTGGAAAACAATTGTGTAAAAGTGAACCCAACAAGTAATGACACAACCAGAATATAAGTATATTAAGAGACAATCCCTTTAATATATAAAGTTTTTTTTTGTTTACTACTTTAATATCAACAATTTAATCTTAGTGATTTGTTAAGTTGATAAGCCTATGAGCTTAACAATTAATTAAATTTCTTGATAAGCAAATTTTTGGTTCGATAAACCATTTTTTCGTGATTTACTGTTAAACCTGGGAAAATAGCACGATAGTATAAATAAGCTATTTTCAGAGAGCTCTTTATTCCAGATTTTGTTGCTAGTGTAGTTCCACCAGTAGATGGCCTTCCACTGTTTTTTTTTGTTTTCAAATCTCAAATAATAGTAAATATCTAATTTGTTGATATGTGATTAATCCTTGTTGTTTCGCCTGAGATTGGATTATTTATAGTATTTATCGTATTTATTTCTTAATTTTATCATTTCTAACTGCTAACAATCATGGAGGCTTCTTCATCGAATCGTTCCTATTTCTGTAAAAATTGTAGCCAGCCTTTGATAATACACTCATCTTTATCTCAAATTGATGGTTCAACATTAAGTGAGCTTTCTGGAAATCTAGATCTTGATGGACATATCGCCACAACAGGTGAATTGAGTCAAACTGGAGACTCTGAATATGATGATAACAGTTCAGGTTTGGAAGAGCATCAGAGTGCCAGTAATAGCTTTTTGATCATCGGTGATTCAATGTTAGAAACTAAGTCACATGATTTGGCAATTCGTGAAATGTTCGATATGGGACACGATATGAGGATCACTAGTAAACTATTTGACATACTCTCTGATAAATCAATCGTTGATCATCCTTTGTGTGAAGACTGTGCTGATTCATTAATCGACAAAATGGACCAAAAACTTAAAACACTTGAAGAGGAGTGTAAGGTGTACCGAGAATGCCTTGGAAAATTAGAGAAGAAGACGAAAAATGATAATCCAGAATCTAATCTGGAGCACCTACAACAGCGAGTTATTCAGCTACAATTAGAAGAAAAACGGTAAACATTTCATTTCTCTTTCTTAATCTCAATACGAAATCTATTGTTTCTATAACTGTTCTTTTTAATTTTCTAGATTGATCGAAGAATTGACCAAAGTTGAAGCACAAAAGAAAAAGTTTGATGAAAAGATTCAAGCTCAAGAAGCAGAAATCAATGTTTTATTGGAAGAGAAGGATAAATTCAAAAGAGAGCACAATTATCTAAAAAAGACTCTTTTTGAAATCGATGATGAAAGATTGAACGTTGAAAATTCCAAAAAATATATAACAAGACATCTCGATATATTACGTAAAACCAATGTTTTCAACGCGACCTTCCACATTTGGTTTGTATTAAAGCATAAAAATAAGCGATACCCAAATTTTCACACATTTGTTTCTTCATTCTATTCAGGTATAGTGGACACTTCGGTACTATTAATGGATTCCGCTTGGGACGGCTACCAAATCATCCAGTTGATTGGACGGAGATAAACGCTGCTTGGGGTCAAACTACTCTGCTATTGTTTGCTCTTGCTAGAAAAATTAACCTAACTTTTGAAAGATACAGATTGGTTCCCTATGGTAACCATTCATTCATTGAAACCTTAGAGGATAAACCAAAAGAGCTTCCTTTGTAAGATCTCAATTATTTTATTTACATTTCATTGTCTTAAAATTTTGATTATGAGTTTGTAAATCATCAATTATTTTTTTACTAACACATTTTTAGATATGGATCTGGTGGCTTTAGATACTTACTCAATAACAAATTTGATCAAGCTATGATAGCTTTTCTTGATTGTATGTCTCAAGTCGTTGCAGAAATTGAAAGAGTCGATAAATCCTGGTATTGTCCATACAGGTAAAAGCGCAAGTTTGGTTCAAAAATTGACATGTTTTACACAAAACCTATTTTGACAATTCACCTTATTCTTATCTTTTTATACTTTCAGAATGGACAAAGAAAAGATAGAAGACACAAAACGAAACAATTGCTATTCTATTAGGTAAATAATCTCTTATTTATTTCTACATTTTTTTCTGATATTCTGTCTGAGATAATCAAATCGAGAGGGAGTTTACGGAGTGTGAGAAGTGTAAAAGTAAAGCAATAAAAAGCAAAGAAAAAAGAGACTTATGATGAGAAAATGAAGGTAAAGCTGCTATTATTTTATTATTATTATTACTATGATTATTATTACCATTTTCCTTGCTTAGTCGTGTTCATCTGAACCACAAAATTTAATATTTAACCAGAGGCTTAAGTTGGTAATGAAAAAGAAAGTGAAGAAGAAGAGAAAAGAAACAAGAAAAAAGAGTAAGAATATGCATACTTTTAGTGAATGGATCCATCAGAGCGTAAAATTGGACTAAATCGAGAGTGAAAGGCACACCACGTTGGTGGTTCTCTCTCTTGTATTTCATCTCTTGCTTTAATTTATTTCAGTTTCTTATCAGGTTCATGAAGAAGTTATTTGTAGACATTTAACCTCAAACTGTGTTAATTTCGGTTACCCGTGTTGTCTCTTTGTGCACTTTCTGGGTTTCAATGTTGAAGAGATATTTGGAAAGGCAGTTTCATTAGGTAAACCCAGTTGGTCATTAATTGACAGGAAACTCGCTAGTGAGAAAGCGTTACCTTTTTGTATGATATTTCACGCTATTTCTGCGATTTACTTGGCTTTCCAGGTAAAATGGGTTTTGTTTGTGTGTTTAATCATTCAATTTGCCCTAATAAGTTATTCATAGCAAAGCTCGCCATAGATACTTAAAACTATTGAAACATAACTCTGAAATGTCTCAATTTTAAAATTAGACTCTATTAGTATGATCTAATAGTATGATAATAATAGCACTGATTACTCATGATAAACGCCTTATTCGAAACACATGTTCTACTTTTACTCTCTTCTATTTCCTTTTTTTACCAGGCAATATCAATAAACGCTACACTAATGTTGCAATTAATAAATTAGTTTACTCTGAAAAGATCTTTTTTCAGTTAATTGCCATTTAATATGATCATTAAATGACAACTTAATGCTGTTTTTCAATTTTACAATAACCAATCATTGACTTTGTATACTTTAAATGAGCTGTATTCAATCTGATCATTGAAGCAACAGCTTTAAATTGTTAGGATCTTACTGTTAACTTCAATTTTCAAATCTTTCAAGCCTTTGTTGTTTTATCAAGTAATTCAATAGCTAACGAATCTATGGAAAATTTATCTCAAATTTTATTTTATTGCTTGAATTACGACTTGAAAAATTAGTGCAATCAATATTTCAACTCACTCGATAAACTTGTCAAGAATTAAATTTAAAATAATTGAGTTATAATACTAAAATTTTATTCTCATTCATCTGTACAAAATTATTATCATGTTAAAAGTTAAGCAATTTGAGTAAATTGAGATGATTCGTGTGAAGATTTAGACGAAGATGAAAAGTGTAAAGATATTTACCGAGAACAAGAAAAGATGGAAACCAAACTATTTTGAGATTTAAAAGATGATGATAAAGATGATGATGATGGTGGTGAAGATGATATTTTACTCTCATCTCTATCTACTATCCATCTATCCTTTATTGAAGTCAAGAAATTAATACGAGAAAATAAAACGACTATAAATTTGGCTGAACTCTTTTATGATGTTGTTGAATTTACTTTTTTTAAGCTTGCTTCTAATTGAGATGAAGTTACCACCCGTAACTTTCATTTTGCTGCTTTACGTTCCTAGTAAACACATTTACTCTGTATTTACCATCGACGAAGGTATAAACACTAAGAGAACACATAAAGACGCCCTTTTATTAGTAGACCTCGTGATTGACCCACGTTACGAACAAACCTTTAGGCTATTTCCTCTTCCATAGACTTACATGGGAATCTTAACTTCTCTTTTTTGTTACTTGTTAAAAAGTTTACCCAGTTTCTCACTTTTTAAGCTAACCTTACCTTTTAGTGAAATCTTAATTCCTCCAAATTACCTACTTAAATCCTCCCTTCCAATTGACATATTTTTTTAACAAATTTACTATTCTTTCTTTGTGTTGCCTTACAGAATCCAATATAATTCGGAGGAGGAATGGACCAAAGCATTGAAATATATGCTTACAAATCTGAAATGGATATTAACTTGGGTGGCTCGACCTGAAACAAGTGAAAGATGTGACTCTAGCGTTTCCACCACTAAATAAGACATCAAAAATTGTCGATTTAGACAGCTAAAACAGAGGCCAAAAACCCAAGTGATATAATGAGGAGAAAAAAATTATCCATTAATTTATACGTCAACCAAGGATAGGCGAGCCAAATAAAGCCTGAGAACGTTGGTTTACCATTTTAAACAAAAGCATTCAACTCAAGTTGATTTCATTACAAATAATTGTCCCTCCTCACAACAAACCGATAATTTTGTGAAATCCTTCAAGTTCAAGCATAATTTCATTTTTATTGATCTCATTAATTGAGTGAAAGATAAACGTTTTTTCATCTATTTTTCATAGACAAAAATTTGTTTCACATTTATTTAAAATTTTTTTTAAAAAATGGATGCAATTGGATTTCTTCCATTAAATGCACGATGATGATGATGGATATGTTGATGGTAAAGATGAAAATGGCAATCATGATTATTAGGTTGTACAATTTGATATAAAAAATGCGGTAACAAAGTTGTACCTTAAAACTTTTCTTAAATATTTGATTCAAAGTTAGTTTCAACATATGTGACCAGCTCATGTTTTTCACATTCTTGTTGTTGATTGAATCCTCAAAGAGCTCGACTGCAAAATAACAAAAACAGATACAAGTTGGATTCAGAATTAATTGGATCGAGCAGCCAAACAAGAAGTGTGCAAGACCCAAATGGTGTCCAGAATCGGGTTCAATCGGATTTCATATTCATTTTTTTCAGATGCACAGGTTTCGTTTAACGAACACTGGTGGAATCACGAATACTCCTGGATCCGGATGGAAACATTTCCTTGATTCAAAAAGCCGCCATCTTCTCGAAGACAACAAGAGATGTTTGATGTGTTTAGTGACGGATCGGCGGATTTAATAATGAAAATTGATGTTGTATGAAGATTAATAACAGAGCATTTTACAAATGCAATTGATGGCTTTCAGCAGATCAAACAGCTTGGGTTGGCGGTTCATTTTACTTCGTCGATTACTCGATGTCAGTCATATTTTTCAACAGGCTTATGAGTTTTCAAATCAGTTTAGATTCCTGCATGAACTGAGCATCTGACCGAGAGAAAAGTAGAGATAAATTTGAAGAGATTGTTGCATTTGTTTGGTTTCAAACAAAACTGGAACAGTTTTTTTCTGTTTGATTGACAGGAAAAAATGAAAGAAAAAAAGAGGAAGAAGTTCACGTTTTGACGGCGTATCACTTTTTCATTTGCATGAGTATATCGTCATTTTTTGTGGGCATACATTGCAAGTTACTTCACAGCACCAATTGAATCGACAATTACAAGTCTTGTTGACATTTATTTGCTCTTTTCTCGCACCACGACCACAACAAAGCAGATCACAGCCGTCAACACCCTTTGATGTAATATTGCATTCACGCCCATGAGTACCCAATGAACCAGTTGATCTATCAGCTTCGCAGAAGTTGGGCGATTCCTCCGAGTAAACCAAATCCTCTGAGCTTGGTAATTTGATTGAGCTGATTTCAGGAGTAAAACTGCGGCCATCATTTGTGGCAATCACTTTTGAAGCACCATCAAATTTGTCTTTTAAAATAGCTCCAACTTCACGGAAATGTGGTAATTTTAACCAACACGTTTGGACTGTACAAGATCCCGACATTCCGTGGCATTTACAGGCTTTTTTCATGTTCATTTTGACTGCCTGAAAAATAGGCAAGGAAAAAAACAGAAAGATTATTTTGATTGAATCGAGAAATTTCAATTAAATTGGAAACATAGAGGATAAAATTGCCAATTAGTGTAAAATTGTAATATAAAACGTTCAACATTTATAAAACCAAAAACTAGTCACTTGAGGTGATGAAAATACACAATAAACAAAAACAACTGTCTTATATGTTTGTAAATATTTTTTAAATTAAATAAATTAATAATTTTAGATTCTAAATTAACTATAAAACAATTATTTACGAACAACCAAATGATAAACGCTTAATTAGTCACTACTTATTCACTTAACAGCACCATAAAAGTTGCCTTCTTTGAAAATTACTATTATAATTCAATTTAAAAAACGTTTGATTTTGGAGATAACAGCTTATTCACATTGTCATAGTGCAAAATGGAGCGCTTTCTCTTTCTAGTTTGTTTTCAATAACAGTTTCTTTGTCTTAAAATTAATCAACTTAAAACCGCACTGAGTAACACGTTGCCTCAAAATTTCTTTATCTTTTCAATATGAATATCAGTTTGTAGTTAAATTCATATTCAGTGAATATTCAACTGAAGTCTTAATTTTTTTATTGTGTTTTTTTAATTTGAAAATCATCACCAACAAGCAATGTTTGCTGACTAGATAAATTGACTTACCAATCGTCCTGCTTCATAATTGTGCCTTAAGACCAGCGTTTGGACATCATGGCCCTTTTTCAATCTACTTTCCAAAAATTCTTTAGACTTTTTATACCCAAAATCAACATTATCACCACAACCACGGAAATCAAAATCTTGAGACAATGAATTATCTGATTGAGGAGAGGACATCATAAGGCAAGAACAATCGAGAAGAGTTCCTTGGCTACACGCTTTAGCTAAGCTATGTGTCATTCCAGCTGCTGTGATAGCATGAACGAAACCAGTCTCCCGAGTATCTGAGGAGAGTACAGTAATCAACATTCATAGTTTTAGTGATAATCAAGCAACCTTCAGATCATCTGAAGTAAATTGAGGAAACAGATAAAAACAAATGGATGGAAAAAGAATCAATTCAATGTGCAAACATTTTCAACTTTCTACTCTTTCGGTATTTTAATTGATTCCTTATTTTCTAACACTCTTTCTTTCTCTCTGTCTTCACTCTATTCGCGTGTCTCATTTCTTTTAAAATAACAATCAAATCAATTAATGCTTGCCATGTTATTTGTTTCTTCTTCCATATCAAATTAAAAGCTTAAAGCTTCCAGAAGTGGGTAAAGCAAACAGACATCTTTAGACGTTTACCTCTCAAAAGGATCTTCCTCATCGACCTTCGCGTTGATGTACAATTCCATTGACGATTACGGAACTGATATTCACACTCTTTACGGGCAATTTTGGCACCTTTGGTTATTTCCCGAATGATCTCCGGTTCTTTTTCACAAATACCTGTTTGTTTACTTTTCAATCGACCTGCTTTACGGCAGATTTTATTCGGATCTAAAACAAGTTTCATTCCCGTACTGCCGTGTAAATATACAAGAAAAAAAAGACAAAGATTAGGATCCAAGTAAATCAAAAACAATGCACGAGATAAATGTAAAAATGACGATGAGTTTCCTTCTTCTCTCTTTCCATATGGAATCCATCTTTGTGATACATTCTAGTAAAAAAGTTAAAGGTTCAATACAAATTCAATGGTTATACCTATAATAGAAACAATGATTTATGATTGATTGGCTGAACAGTTTCTCTCTCTGATGGACAAATATCATCTTCATCAGCAACAACATCATCATCCAGCATCATTACCATCATATGTAATCGTCATTTATAGAAGCTTCATTCAGACCTTTTTACTATCTTAATTTAAGTCTCTGAAAGGTTGAAGAAAAATATAATTTGATTGTTAACTATATCATTATATTTGACATCAACTCTGTTTCTTCTTTGCCTTCTGTAACCAGAATCATTTCATAATTAGTATCAACACAAAATTCAATTGAACTTCTTTTAACTAACAACATTAACATCAGCAACAATCACATTAGCACAAACAAACAAAACTATTTCAATACTTACCTATACTTAGAGTATTACCTTTTTTACCTATTATGCTTCAAGATGAATGCGTTTTTGAACACAAAAAAACTATTTTCTTGTAAAATATTTATTATCAAACACTCTTATTAGTTGTAAACAATTGATCACACCTTAAGTTTTATTGCAAAATGAGGAAGAAACCATATTACTTTGGGTGAAACGAATTACTGAATCAATAATGATATTTGCTTACTGAACAATCTATGAATAGATGATTGGTAATGATGATGATAATGATGATATTATAGGAAGGAATTTTTGTCTTGAATAAAATTGATTGTTACAGAGAGACTAAAAAGAGTCATTTCAACAATCAAAGGATCAACTTGAGTTTTGAAAAGAAGAGAGTCAACATTTTCAATGATTTATACCAAAAATTGCTGTTAATTTTTCAACTTCTCCTGTTGCTACATCTCATGTTTAGTGTTGACCGATGTTTTGTTTTGTTTATGTTAAACCATTGAATCTAATTGTAAGTAAACCAGGTAACAAACTCAAAGTGACCTATCAATTCTTTACATTTTTCCTCGTTGGTTACTGTCAAGTTTCCAAAAATATCTTCAAATACCAAAGATGCTAAAGGCCATTTGGACAATTTTCACGTCCATACTAGTCAAGTGTAACTAATCATTTTTGTTTTCAAGAATAACCTTTAGTATCTAATATTTTTTTACTCCTCCTTAGGATTGACCCATTGTTACCAAGCAAGCAACAAAACAATAAAAAAAGGATAATGCCTTTAACTGTATTCAACAAGCATATTGATCAGATAATGTTGGTGCGTAACCTGGTTTTACAAGGAAATACATGTTGACTAAAAAATTTACTTGTGTACATATTTACTGATCATTTTAATCATAATGATTTGGCCATAATCGGCAAAATGCATTGAATTTTTGCTCGTCCATTCTCTCTGGTACACCTAGCAAAACTTTACATCTCAATCAGTGTTTGGTTATCAATAATGGCTGCTGAAGGAAATAAAATCAAAGCTACTAATAGCTAGTAATTAGTTGCTGAAATTGTACGCTATTACGGATGGATGGTTATTGTGAACATTTTTTTCATCCTTTTGTCAACAAGTTAAGGAACCAAAAGTCACTCATTAACCATGGTATTGATAGAGATAAAGATATTTGAATGGAAGACAACAAAACAGCTAATGGTGTGACTTTTACAATAATAAGGCGGTTGAACACACAGTTTTATGCCTAGTGTGTTGGCCCACAGGAGAGAAGAAGACACCTTAATTAAGGTCTTAAGGCCAGGTAAATATACTCATCAAGTTTATGCACATGGGAAGGTGGAGAAAGAGCGAGAAAGTAAAAGATAGTTTTACCTCCTTCTTTTACTTTCTCTATCATCTTAAACTATCATCTGTATCCAGCTTACCAAAAATGTTCATCTCACAAGTCGATCCACAGAGAATGTGTCTTCACCCACAGGTAACACTCACTCGGTGGTCCTCTTTGTGTTAGTCTTTTATCTTCATCTTTCTTACCTTTTCTTCTTGCTCATCATACTCACCATCATCTTCATTCCCTCCTCCTCCTTCTCATTCTCATTCTAATTCTCTTTCTTTTCTTTTCTTCTTCAGCCTACCTAATTCATGTTCTCTTCTTCAATCATTACCTGCAAGGATTACAACTATTGGATGATCTTTGAACATGACTGTGGTCATAATAGCAATTCATTTAAGCGATCTTTTCCCGAAAAGAAATATTGTCCACGGTACATTGGAAATAAGCGTTAAGTAGACATGAGAAGCTCAATGTTCCCTTACAAAAGGCGATCAGTGATTACCCTTTTCCTTTCCTTCAAAAATACATTACACATGTAAACATATTGTAATGCAAAATGTTTAAGAGTTAACTAATGGTGGTTAATCATTCATTTCTTTCTCTCTCAGTTTAATGCTAAGTAATTTATTAACCACTATTAATAGATGATAATCATAGTGAAAAGTAGCTTTTCTGTTCAATTGGCCAGCGATTTGAGGAAAACTGATTCTCCGTTAAATCTTTTCATATTCATTTCTCTTGACTCTACTTTTCAAATGTCAAGTATTTTCATTGTCTCTGAGCAAATAACTTTTTGTTACAAGAAACATCATAAAATAATGAACCAACGAACATCACAATAGCTAAAGCTCTAGAGAAGCAACTGGTGGTAGAGCAATAAAATTATCCCAAGAAGGTCAAGTTGAACTCCAATGGAATAATTTTCTGTAATCGTAATTTTTCGACTGGAATTTACTCATTTTTAGACTCTGCGATAAGAAGACAATTCTGACGCAAAATTTGTCACTACTGTTATAATTTGTTCATAAATGAGCTTCAATTTTCATTGTTTCACTTTCTTTTCTAACTTTTTTTTTCTCTATTCCTTCTCCTCTTTCAAGTGTTGATGGCCGATTGTAGAGTTATTATAACAATCAGTGTTACAATCATGAAAACAAAAGAATAGCTAAAGATTATAATTGACGAGATACTAAATACACATTACAATGCATTTATGAGCTGGAATACAAAAACTAGTTGAATGGATGGCCGGGATCAGTTTTGACCAACTAATCAGTGATTTATTAATGGCTTACTGTTTTTCCTGTTTCTATGGGATTAAATTGACACATGCAATCAACATGACAATCAAAAGTTAAAGTTGGTGGAATAAAGAAACATATTGTTAATTGTCTTCAACGAGTGAGTGATAATTATGAGAAAAATAAACTACACAATCGCAATCACTGAGCACCTCTATTATCAGTTATTAAGTCAATTCAAGTGTCTCTTACTCGTGAGTCTGTGAGTATCTATCAAGAGGTAGATATTGCGAGGAAACAGGACGATGATACATAACAATGAAACTTAAAGAAAACAATTAAGGTAACAATAAGAAGATAATATGTGCTAGTAGAGCAATAAACAATAGAATGAAGATGATAAATTTTGATGATGATGGTGATGATGGTAATGAAGATGAAGCAAAAACTGGAGAGATGAAAAAGTGTAATACGAGAAATGCAGTTCTCTGGTGTAAAAGTTGATTTGTAAACACAGATTAATGTAAAAAACATAATTTACATGAAGCAAGGCTAACTAAACTCAATGCTAACCAAAATTACTGCTAATTTTTCAAATGAATTGATTGAAAGATAATTTAAACAATTATGGTTGTTGAACTGAAGCTGATATCATAATTGAAATAAGAAACTTAAACAAATAAGATGAAAATAAAGAAACAAGATGGCGACATATTTGATTTGTTGACAATGCTGAGAGCAAGTAGGAAAGTGTAAACATTTATTTGAAAGTGTCATGTTAAAATTAGTGCTAATTAATTTGTTAATTGTTTGTTGATTATTTAACCGATTCTCTTACAACTTGGTGGAAAACAAGATTGAAACAAAATGACACTCTCGATATGTTATGTTGCCTGTTGATTGTTTTTTTGAGTGGACTCAAGTAAATCTAAGGCTCAACGATTATTTTACTCAAGTATACATGCTTTTGAGTGATAGTTAATTCTTCATGCAATCTTTCATTCATTCACAGCTAATTGTTAAAGGTGAGATAAAATACAAAGCTATTGTAACATTAAATGTTTTCATTTTCCTTCTTTTTTCTTTCTTTTTCTCTCCATGTACCATGATTTACTCAATATCTGTTGGTTCATCAGTGGATTGGTCAATAAATGGAATCCAATGTATCGCAATGGAAGAAGATGGAAACTCATCAATCATAACTGTATCATTTACAAATGTGGACTTACCCCCAAAATGATTCACTCGTACGACATTCGATGATTGAGATTAGACAAAGAATTTTTACGAATAACTGTATCAGTTCCATTGGTCACTTGGGAATCACATTCACACTAGGCAAAAGCAACACAAACTTTAAAGCCATAAAGCTTAAAGGCACTTAAAGTACACATTAGACACAAATGGAGCCAATTTGAAAGGAAATGTCCGAAAGATGAAGTCACAAAAAACACCAGGAAGTAAAAGAAGAGGGAAAAGTGAACCTTAAACTGGTGAAATGGGAAACATCATAAGCCAGTGAAAATATAAAGTTATCAAAGGTTGATTATTATTAATAAAGGATGATGCTGATTACATGAAGATGATTGAAAAACGGTAAAAGAGATTGAGAATAAGATGACGATGGAAAGTGAGTGAACTTTCTCTCTCTTTTTCTCTCTTTCTAACGCAAACTCACTCTACTTATCAATAATACAGTCGACCCTCCGATAAGTTAACAAACTGGGTGGATAAAGCAATTAGGCACTGTTATAATTTTTCTCTTCTCTTTCTTTTTCCTCTTTCGTCATTTCGATTTCTAATTGATCGCCAAAGAAAAGGGAAAAAAGTAAAGGGTAAAACAATAGATAGAGCTGCTTTTGTTAAGTCTTCAAGAGTGTTAACTAATGGAATAATTGACTTTAATTAAATGGATAGCGCCATCTATTTTAATTGTTTTACCAGAGATGATAAACAAGATCAAGATAATCAACAAGTTACAAAGAAACAATCAAGCCATATTGATGCCAAGGAAAGATCATATGAACTCAATGCAAATAATTTCATCATTCACTTGGTCAACAGTTGAATAATTACAAGCCATTTTTGATTGAACGCAGTTTGTCTTGGAAATCAAATTATTGACAATTTAAATAAAATCCTTTCATGTCAGATGATCAATCTCAAGTATTACAACAACCAAAAACATGACTGCATGACAGCAACCATTATCAAAACTAATCGCTAGTAAATCATTAGGATGTTTGCCAGTGATTTTCTTGTAGTCTCGAAAACGAAAATTAGTTGAAAGTTTATTTAAAGTTATTACAAACAAACCATTTGTTAGCTTTAAAATATTCCAATTTTCAGAAGGATTGAGCAAACAAATTAATTTAACTATGAATTTCCTAAGAAATCAGACATTTTCAGGCTGTAGTATGAATCGATTATCAAGACACAAATATCGATGTTTTTCTTATCTGAATCCCCGCTTACCATGCTATTCAAGCTCATCTTGGTGTGTGTTTCTACGTTTTTTGGCTGTTTGGCATTACATTATGAATGGAGTTTTTCCACTAAACATACATTATCGATGATCATCTATTTTCATTGAAAAATTGGATAATAATCGCTAATCGGAAATTGGTGTAATCGCCCAGCACTAATTCAATTGTAAAGATTTTATTTGATGAAATAAGCCTTAGTATTGTCAATGAAATTGAGCAAGATTTGATCAGATTCAAAACTTTCCTGATTTAAAGCCATAAAAAGAAGCTCAGAACATATCAATAACAAAATCTCTGTTGCTCTAAAAATTTCAAGCTAATAAACTTAATGATTTTGCTTCTGTAAAATTCAATTGAAACTTATATCATTTTGCAGCTAAACGATTGAATAAAGTTTATGTTTTCGCGGCCAAGCAATCAATAGTTAAATTTCATGTCAATTTGCGCGACTACAACAAAAAAACGTGCAAACATTTATTGAACATCATTAATAACGATATTAAGTGCAATGTGATGATAATTAATGAACATTTTTCAACTCATTTCACAAGTTACATTAAAAAAGACACTAATTTATGCATTTAAAAGTATTACTTGAAAGTGAATTGTTACCTAAATGAAGATGAAAATTGGATGAAACTTACACTTTAACTCAACAAACACAAAAGCAAAGCCAAGTAAATAAATGAAGGAAAAAAGTAGAAAAAAAAGTTCATATTAATAATGATATTTTTTGTTCATTATTGTATTTAAATGTTAAATAACACAGATTTTTATGAAATAAGCAAAGAAAAGGGAAAAAATTCAATTTTGTTTTATCTTCATCTGATCAGATTCAATTGGTCAATTCACGCTATCAACTAAATTCAGTAAAAAGGTGAGAAAATAAACCTTTTTTCACCTTGCAATTGTCATTTGATGGTCAACTGTTTTCTTGTCTCCTATTGTCTTAAAGTATATTTTAAATATTTAATTTGCTGTCTCAATGGGATAAATTGTCAGTTAATCAAATAAAATTGTCAATGAAAATATTAAATTGGTAAATAGAGAGGAAATTTAGGTTTGAATGAGTGTAAATACAAGTGTTACAGGTATGGAAAAAAAGTGTGAAAAAGATGTTGATCCAAGTAAATTACCTTAATTTTGTGTGGCTTTATGTTGACCAACAAAAGGTAAGATGAAGAGAAAGCTCGAGATATAATAATATGTATTACTATTATTTAAACAAAATTGAGTTACTTCAACAATATTTTTTTAGCGGTTCAATGATAAGAGGAAAGCTAAAAGGTAAGTCCAGTGTAAAAGTGACTCTTTTTAGTGGTTGATTGTAGCTATTTAATAGTGGGCGTCTTTGCCTTTGAAAGTAATCTTCAATTGTAAAAAGATGATGATGAGAAGGAAGAGAATGATGATGAAGAAGAAAATGAAAGAATAGTTAAAATATGAAGAGATGATGTTGTTGCTGTTGATGATGTTGATGGTGAAGCAAAGGAAACATTTTAATGATGGATTTTAGCTGTTAATTAAATTGGCTTGACCCCTCCTCACACAAACAGACAAAATAAGCTGCACGTTGAAACGTGAAAACTTTATGAAAGGCGTGCTTGGACCTAACGCACAAACATTGCAGACCAAAGGTAACTTGGCTTTTATGTTTTAAGGTACAACAAAAAGAGATGGAAAAGAGTCTTCAAATTATAAGTCTGATAATGTGAATTTTTTTCCCTTTTCTTTGCTTATTTCATAAAAATCTGTGTTATTTAACATTTAAATACAATAATGAACAAAAAATATCATTATTAATATGAACTTTTTTTTCTACTTTTTTCCTTCATTTATTTACTTGGCTTTGCTTTTGTGTTTGTTGAGTTAAAGTGTAAGTTTCATCCAATTTTCATCTTCATTTAGGTAAAAATTCACTTTCAGTAATACTTTTAAATGCATAAATTAGTGTCTTTTTTAATGTAACTTGTGAAATGAGTTGAAAAATGTTCATTAATTATCATCACATTGCACTTAATATCGTTATTAATGATGTTCAATAAATGTTTGCACGTTTTTTTGTTGTAGTCGCGCAAATTGACATGAAATTTAACTATTGATTGCGCGAAAAAATCAACATTTATTCATTCATTTACCTGCTAAATGATACAAATACAATTAAATTTAACAGAACTAAGATCATTAGGACGGACAATGATCTTTCTTTGGCATCAGTATGGCTTGATTGTTTCTTTGTAACTTGTTGATTATCTTGCTCTTGTTCATCATCTCTGGTAAAGTCAACCAGACTTAAAGCTAAAGCTAAAGTCTAATGACATTTAGCCTTTAGTTTAGCTATTTATCGATTCTGTGAGGTCTTATTACAGCTAACATCTATTTCGTTTACCTGCATCAAGTATGAAATCAGACAAAACTTTTCTGTCGCTAATTAACCGAAAAAACGAATGAGTTTAAACATTGAATCTGGCAAGCCAATGATTTTATATAAATCTTGTCCAAAATTTTCTAGATTTTTTAATCTTAAATTATACTTAAAGATAGATTTTCAGCTCGTGTCTAAAAGTCGAAAGAGTAAACTTTTCCAAAATGTTTTAGGTTATCAAAAATTTTTGTCATTGATGTCCCTGATCAGAGTTAACTAACTATAGTTAATTAGCTAGTCAATATGTAAAAGTTGAAGAAGCAATTTAAAGATGTCAGAACTTATTGATATTTTTGATGAAAAAATTGAAATGGAAATGAAAAATTAACATAAATCGAAAGCTTAATGTCCTAATGACGAAAAAATGACAAAAAATAAATATAAATTCAACAAAAACTTATTTTTTGAAAAAAGTTGAGAAAATGAAAGAAAAATATAAGAGTTGTTGGTGGCGCCATCGCGTTCTGTTGGTTTTCCCTATAAGTTAACATTGCGGCTACCTCTTGTTATACCTGTTATTGTACTCTTTGTCGGAGGGTCGACTGTATTATTGATAAGTAGAGTGAGTTTGCGTTAGAAAGAGAGAAAAAGAGAGAGAAAGTTCACTCACTTTCCATCGTCATCTTATTCTCAATCTCTTTTACCGTTTTTCAATCATCTTCATGTAATCAGCATCATCCTTTATTAATAATAATCAACCTTTGATAACTTTATATTTTCACTGGCTTACGATGTTTCCCATTTCACCAGTTTAAGGTTCACTTTTCCCTCTCCTTTTACTTCCTGGTGTTTTTTTGTGACTTCATCTTTCGGACATTTCCTTTCAAATTGGCTCCATTTGTGTCTAATGTGTACTTTAAGTGCCTTTAAGCTTTATGGCTTTAAAGTTTGTGTTGCTTTTGCCTAGTGTGAATGTGATTCCCAAGTGACCAATGGAACTGATACAGTTATTCGTAAAAATTCTTTGTCTAATCTCAATCATCGAATGTCGTACGAGTGAATCATTTTGGGGGTAAGTCCACATTTATAAATGATACAGTTATGATTGATGAGTTTCCATCTTCTTCCATTGCGATACATTGGATTCCATTTATTGACCAATCCATCGATGAACCACAGATATTGAGTAAATCATGGTACATGGAGAGAAAGAAAAAGAATGAAAGAAGGAAAATTAAAACATTTAATGTTACAATAGCTTTGTATTTTATCTCACCTTTAACAATTAGCTGTGAATGAATGAAGAATCAACTATCACTCAAAAGCATGTATATTTCAGTCAAATAATCGTTGATTAAGTAACATGCGACATATGATACCTGTGCAACTTTTTTCCGAGTTACAAGCCGATCGATAGGAATGAAAATCTCCAAATTTTTCACGTGTAGTCAGGGGCCCAAAGAAATTTTTAAGAAGAAAACAATTTCACAGAAATTTTCATAGATACTGTATACGTATACATGGACATCAACTGTATTCAGATATCAGTTTCTAATTTACAATTCAAAGTGCTGTGATCTATGAAAATTTCTGTAAAATTGTTTTTTTTCTTATCAAAAATTCCCTTTGCCCCTGACTACAGGTGACTACAGCTTTAAAATCGAAAAAAAGTTTTGCAGGCATCATATGAAACTCTGTGTTGATTCCGATAATTAAGAAAAATTATTTCTTTATATTGAATTTTGTAGTGAAATCAACAAATAAGCTATCAAAATGAAGCTTTATACAAATTTAATACAACAGAATAATTTTTCTTAGTTATCGGAATAGCTAATTGAATTTCCTAAGAATTGAATCAATCAAAATTGAATGTTTATCATTGATTAATATTGTGCATTTGTTTGGACTGCTTAACAACATTTGAGCTCTAACGTAAATTTAAGCTGTGCAATTAACGGTGAATCGATACAAAACCGTTTCGTTACTTCATTTTTTATGATGTTTCTTGTAACAAAAAGTTATTTGCTCAGAGACAATGAAAATACTTGACATTTGAAAAGTAGAGTCAAGAGAAATGAATATGAAAAGATTTAACGGAGAATCAGTTTTCCTCAAATCGCTGGCCAATTGAAGAGAAAAGCTACTTTTCACTATGATTATCATCTATTAATAGTGGTTAATAAATTACTTAGCATTAAACTGAGAGAGAGAGAAGTGAATGATTAACCACCATTAGTTAACTCTTAAACATTTTGCATTACAATATGTTTACATGTGTAATGTATTTTTGGAGGAAAGGAAAAGGGTAATCACTGATCGCCTTTTGTAAGGGAACATTGAGCTTCTCATGTCTACTTAACGCTTATTTCCAATGTACCGTGGACAATATTTCTTTTCGGGAAAAGATCGCTTAAATGAATTGCTATTATGACCACAGTCATGTTCAAAGATCATCCAATAGTTGTAATCCTTGCAGGTAATGATTGAAGAAGAAAACATGAATTAGGTAGGCTGAAGAAGAAAAGAAAAGAGAGAGAATTAGAATTAGAATGAGAATGAGAAGGAGGAGGAGGGAATGAAGATGATGGTGAGTATGATGAGCAAGAAGAAAAGGTAAGAAAGATGAAGATAAAAGACTAACACAAAGAGGACCACCGAGTGAGTGTTACCTGTGGGTGAAGACACATTCTCTGTGGATCGACTTGTGAGATGTACATTTTAGGTAAGCTGGATACAGATGATAGTTTAAGATGATAGAGAAAGTAAGAGAAAGAAGATGAAGAGGTAAAACTATCTTTTACTTTCTCGCTCCTTCTCCACCTTCTTGTGCATAAACTTGATGAGTATATTTACCTGGCCTTAAGACCTTAATTAAGATGTCTTCTTCTCTCCTGTGGGCCAACACACTAGGCATAAAACTGTGTATTCAACCGCCTCATTATTGTAAAAGTCACACCATTAGCTGTTTTGTTGTCTTCATTCAAATATCTTTATCGCTTTCTCAATAACATGGTTAATGAGTAGGGTTTTCATTTTCTATACAGTTTGTCTATCTTTTGCTCAGAGAAAGGCAAAGTATATTCTTGAATAAGATTTATTCGAGATTTTTATTCTATCGATATATTTTAGAGAAAAAGAATAGAAATGATTTTTTAGGATATTTTGTGACTATTATGCTTGATTGAAAGGATATATTGAAACAACTGCAAGTAAACTTTAAAACCAACATCATTCAAGATAAAATTTGATTTTTTTAATTTCTGAATTTCTCTGCTTAAAAGCTTCTTTCTCATTTTTGCATAAAAGATAGCCCTAAGTCCATTAATTTTGAAAAAAGCATGAAGATGGAAAAAGCATCGGCATAAAATCTATGCTTTTGATTAAAAATATGACTTAATGCAAAATGAAAATCCCTGTTAATGAGCGACTGTTGGTGCCTTAACTTGTCACCAAAAATTAATGACATTAATGAATTACATAAAATTAAAATGAATTTTTCTAGAAAATTTATTGCTTATTTTTTCAATCTTTATAAGACATTGCATACAACATTGTTATGAAGGAGTTTATGCTGAAAATGTTTGACTTTAGAGTTGGGACTTTGTGAGTAAAACTGAGCTCATTAGTGCTATTAAAAAATTTCTCCGATCGACACTTTTTGACAAATTCTCCAGTATTTAGTGATCTATGTGATCTAACAAAATCTAATGATTGGTTAAAGAATGATGATTGGAGGTGCTACATATTCAGGCCCAAAGTTTTAAGGCCAATATCTAGAAAACTGTTGATGAATCGAAAAAAGTTTCCGTCCATGTTCACCAATAAGTTTTATCGATAAAAACTGAGTTTCAGCAAATTCTCTATGATCCGCGAGAAAAGCGAATAACTTATTCGCAAATCTTTCGTGCAGAAATAGAAAACTTTATTTCTCAAAATAAATGCATTTGCTCATTGGCAATCAATTTACATCAGAAAAATGATTTTGATGAAAAAATCTGGACTCACAACTGTACAAAAGTTTCAATCTATCTTTTATTTTCATCAGAATCTTTTTGATATCCCTGCAAAAAAGTCTCTATCTTTACATTTCAATTTAGTTCCACTATTCTCAGACGCACCTTAATTACTAGCAATTAGTAGCTTTGATTTTTATTCCCTTCAGCAGCTATTACTGATAACACAACACAGATTGAGATGTAAAGTTTCGCTAGGTGTACCAGAGAGAATGGCCGAACAAAATATTCAATGCAATACTGATCAATTCATTATGATTAAAATGATCAGTAAATATGTACACAAGTAAATTTTTTAGTCAACATGTATTTCCTTGTAAAACCAGGTTACGCACCAACATTATCTGATCAATATGCTTGTTGAATACAGTTAAAGGCATTATCCTTTTTTTATTGTTTTGTTGCTTGCTTGGTAACAATGGGTCAATCCTAAGGAGGAGTAAAAAAATATTAGATACTAAAGGTTATTCTTGAAAACAAAAATGATTAGTTACACTTGACTAGTATGGACGTGAAAATTGTCCAAATGGCCTTTAGCATCTTCGGTATTTGAAGATATTTTTGGAAACTTGACAGTAACCAAGGAGGAAAAATGTAAAGAATTGATAGGTCACTTTGAGTTTGTTACCTGGTTTACTTACAATTAGATTCAATGGTTTAACATAAACAAAACAAAACATCGGTCAACACTAAACATGAGATGTAGCAACAGGAGAAGTTGAAAAAATTAACAGCAATTTTTGGTATAAATCATTGAAAATGTTGACTCTCTTCTTTTCAAAACTCAAGTTGATCCTTTGATTGTTGAAATGACTCTTTTTAGTCTCTCTGTAACAATCAATTTTATTCAAGACAAAAATTCCTTCCTATAATATCATCATTATCATCATCATTACAACTCATCTATTCATAGATTGTTCAGTAAGCAAATATCATTATTGATTCAGTAATTCGTTTCACCCAAAGTAATATGGTTTCTTCCTCATTTTGCAATAAAACTTAAGGTGTGATCAATTGTTTACAACTAATAAGAGTGTTTGATAATAAATATTTTACAAGAAAATAGTTTTTTTGTGTTCAAAAACGCATTCATCTTGAAGCATAATAGGTAAAAAAAGGTAATACTGTAAGTATAGGTAAGTATTGAAATAGTTTTGTTTGTTTGAGCTAATGTGATTGTTGCTGATGTTAATGTTGTTAGTTAAAAGAAGTTCAATTGAATTTTGTGTTGATACTAATTATGAAATGATTCTGGTTACAGAAGGCAAAGAAGAAACAGAGTTGATGTCAAATATAATGATATAGTTAACAATCAAATTATATTTTTCTTCAACCTTTCAGAGACTTAAATTAAGATAGTAAAAAGGTCTGAATGAAGCTTCTATAAATGACGATTACATATGATGGTAATGATGCTGGATGATGATGTTGTTGCTGATGAAGATGATATTTGTCCATCAGAGAAAGAAACTGTTCAGCCAATCAATCATAAATCATTGTTTCTATTATAGGTATAACCATTGAATTTGTATTGAACCTTTAACTTTTTTACTTTTCCTTCTCTTGTCTTTTCTTTCTTGTTTTGTTTCGTTGGCCTTTGATCATTCATCAATGATAATGGTGCGATGTTGAATCAACATTTTGCGTGATTATAGCTGGTATCACGCGAACATCACTCCATTTCCATATTGACATTCCATCATTTCGTTTCTTCAATTGAAAATCAGTTTGTTTCCCTTCTCCTTTTTTTGATATTTTAACTTGAAACCAATTTAAAACTTTAGAGCACCTAAGTGGCGATAAGCTTTGAGCAGGAAAAAAAAAGGAGAATAGGTTAATTTGGTTGTTTGAAAAAAACAAGGGAGGCAAAGAAGATGAAAAAATACTCACCAAATACATATACTTGCTTTGTTGTCCAAACAACATGAAAGGTTGATTGAAAACAAACAAAAGGATTACTTTTCCTGCAAATCGATTTACCCTCAATTTGAGCAAATTTAGTTCTTTTATTTTGTTCAACAAGTGATTGGCCAATTAAGTTAACCTGTCATCCGATTCCATTGCTCCAAACACTTCTGAAGAGTTGTTACCATCTCAATTGACCCTGAGAAAAGCAAAAAGTTAAACATTAGTTGGTTAGTTAGAGAGATAAATTGATAAAAAAGCAAATAACTTACAAATGAAATACTAAATGATTGATGCATGATCTGATTCAATTTCTCAATAAATACTTCAATTGTAAAGGGAAGTGTAAGAGATTGACCTTAACATTGTTACTAGAATGTATCGCAAAGGTATGGAAAGAGAGAAGAAGGAAACTCATCGTCATTTTTACACTTATCTTGTACATTGTTATTGGTTTACTTGGATCCTCACCCTTCATCTTTGTCTTCTTTTCTTTCCCTTTTTTCTTGTATATTTACACGGCAGTACGGGAATGAAACTTGTTTTAGATCCGAATAAAATCTGCCGTAAAGCAGGTCGATTGAAAAGTAAACAAACAAGTATTTGTGAAAAAGGACCGGAGATCGTTCGGGAAATAACCAAAGGTGCTAAAATTGCCCGTAAAGAGTGTGAATTTCAGTTCCGTAACCGCCAATGGAATTGTCCATCAACGAGAAAGTCGATGAGGAAGATCCTTCTGAAAGGTAAACGTCTGAAGATGTCTATTTGCTTTGCCCACTTCTGGCAATAGCTTCAAGTTTTTAATTTGATCTGGAAGAAGAAACAAATAACATGGCAAGCATTAATTGATTGGATTGTTATTTTAAAAGAAATGAAACACGCGAATAGAGTGAAGACAGAGAGAAAGAAAGAGTGTTAGAAAATAAGGAATCAATTAAAATACCTAATGTTGAAAATGTTTGTAAATTGAATTGATTCTTCTTCCATCCATTTGTTTTCATATGTTTCCTCAATTCACTTGAGATGATCTGAAGGTTGCTTGATTTTCACTAAAACTATGAATGTTGTACTCTTTTTAGATACTCGGGAGACTGGTTTCGTTCATGCTATCACAGCAGCTGGAATGACACATAGCTTGGCTAAAGCGTGTAGCCAAGGAACTCTTCTCGATTGTTCTTGCCTTATGATGTCCTCTCCTCAATCAGATAATTCATTGTCTCAAGATTTTGATTTCCGTGGTTGTGGGGATAATGTTGATTTTGGATATAAAATGTCTAAAGACTTTTTGGAAAGTAGATTGAAAAGTGGCCATGATGTCCAAACGCTGGTCTTAAGGCACAATTATGAAGCAGGACGATTGGTAAGTCAATTTATTTAATCAGCCAAACATTGCTTGATGGTGATTATTTTCATATTTTAAAAAACAAACACAATAACGAAATTTGAATCCATATTTGATGAATGAAAAATTCAAGTTCACTGTTCACTGAATATGAATTTTCATAAAAACCGATTTCTTTTGAAGGCAAAGAAACTGCTATGCTCAATGTGTTAGCTGTTATCTTCAAAATCAAACGTTTTTCGGGTAAATTAATTTTTGATAAACGCCATCTACTATACTTAAGATGCTTAATTATACTATTAGTAGTATAGTAGACGGCGCTTATCAAAAATTAACATATGCGTGAAACTAGTGTAAGTGAATAGACAGTGACTTATTGAGCGTTTATTGTTTATTATTGTTGTGTATTTAATTTAGAATCTAGATTCTAGAATTATTAATTTATTTAATTTACTAAATATTTTAAAAACTTATAAGACAGTTGTTTATTGTGTATTTTCATTACCTCAAGTGACCTGTTTTGGCTTTATAAATGTTGAAAATAAGTGGCAATTTTATCCTCTATGTTTACATCGAAATAATTCTTCTGTTTTTTCCTTGTCTAATTTTCAGGCAGTCAAAATGAACATGAAAAAAGCCTATAAATGCCACGGAATGTCGGGATCTTGTACAATCCAAACGCGTTGGTATAAGTTACCACCTTTCCGTGAAGTTGGAGCCATTTTAAAAGACAAATTTGATGGTGCTATAAAAGTGATTGCCACCAATGATGGTCGCAGCTTTACTCCTGAAATCAGTTCAATCAAATCACCAAGTTTAGATGATTTGGTTTACTTAGAGGAATCGCCCAACTTCTGCCAAGCTGATAGATCAACTGGTTCTTTAGGCACTCAAGGACGTGAATGCAATATTACATCAAAGGGTATTGACGGCTGTGATCTGCTTTGTTGTGGTCGTGGTGCGAAAAAAGTGCATATACCCGTCAAAAAGAGCTGTAATTGTCGATTCAATTGGTGCTGTGAAGTAACTTGCAATGTATGCACACAAAAAATGACGATATATACATGCAAATGAAAGTGATACACCGTCAAAACATGTGAACTTTTTCCTCCTTTTTTCTTTCATTTTTTCCTGTCAATCAAACAGCAAAAACTGTTCCAGTTTTGTTTGAAACCAAACAAATGCAACAATCTCTTCAAATTTATCTCTACTTTTCTCTCGGTCAGATGCTCAGTTCATGCAGGAATCTGTCATAAATCTGTCGGAATCATAAGCCTGTTGAAAAATATGACTGACATCGAGTAATCGACGAAGTAAAATGAACCGCCAACCCAAGCTGTTTGATCTGCTGAAAGCCATCAATTGCATTTGTAAAATGCACTCTTCCTACTCTTCATTCAACATCAATTTCATTATTGAATCCACCGATTCGTCACTAAACACATCAACCATCTCTGTCTTCGAGAAGATGACGGCCTAATGAATCAAAAGAATGTTTCCATCCGGATCCAGGAGTATTCGTGATTCCACCAGTGTTCGTTAAACGAAACCTGTGCATCTGAAAAAAATGAATATGAAATCCGATATTGAACCCATTCTGGACACCATTTGGATCTTGCACACTTCTTGTTTGGCTGCTCGGTCCAATCAATGCTGAATTCAACTTGTGAATACATTTGTATCTGTTTTTGTTATTTTGCAGTCGAGCTCTTTGAGGATTCAATCAACAACAAGAATGTGAAAAACATGAGCTGGTCACATATGTTGAAACTAACTTTGAATCAAATATTTAAGAAAAGTTTAAGGTACAACTTTGTTACCGCATTTTTATATCAAATTGTACAACCTAATAATCATGATTGCCATTTTCATCTCTACCATCAACATATCCATCATCATCATCTTCATTATCATCATCGTGCATTTAATGGAAGAAATCCAATTGCATCCATTTTTTAACAAAATTATACAATTGTAAATAAATGAGAAACAAATTTTTGTCTATGAAAAATAGATGTAAAAACTTTTATCTTTTACTCAATTAATGAGATCAATAAAAGTGAAATTATGCTTGATTTGTTGTGAGGAAGGACAATTATTAACATTTGTAATGAAATTAACTTTAACTGTCTAAATCGACAATTTTTGATGTCTTATTTAGTGGTGGAAACGCTAGAGTCACATCTTTCACTTGTTTCAGGTCGAGCCACCCAAGTTAATATCCATTTCAGATTTGTAAGCATATATTTCAATGCTTTGGTCCATTCCTCCTCCGAATTATATTGGATTCTGTAAGGCAACAGAAAGAAAGGAAAGTAAATTTGTTAAAAAAATATGTCAATTGGAAGGGAGGATTTAAGTAGGTAATTTGGAGGAATTAAGATTTCACTAAAAGGTAAGGTAAGCTTGAAAAGTGAGAAACTGGGTAAACTTTTTAACAAGTAACAAAAAAAGAGAAGTTAAGATTCCCATGTAAGTCTATGGAAGAGGAAATAGCCTAAAGGTTTGTTCGTAACGTGGGTCAATCACGAGGTCTACTAATAAAAGGGCGTCTTTATGTGTTCTCTTAGTGTTTATACCTTCGTCGATGGTAAATACAGAGTAAATGTGTTTACTAGGAACGTAAAGCAGCAAAATGAAAGTTACGGGTGGTAACTTCATCTCAATTAGAAGTAAGCTTAAAAAAAGTAAATTCAACAACATCATAAAAGAGTTCAGCCAAATTTATAGTCATTTTATTTTCTCGTATTAATTTCTTGACTTCAATAAAGGATAGATGGATAGTAGATAGAGATTAGAGTAAAATATCATCTTCACCACCACCATCATCATCTTTATCATCATCTTTTAAATCTCAAAATAGTTTGGTTTCCATCTTTTCTTGTTCTCGGTAAATATCTTTACACTTTCATCTTCGTCTCAATCTTCACACGAATCATCTCAATTTACTCAAATTGCTCAACTTTTAACATGATAATAATTTTGTACAGATAAATGAGAATAAAGTTTTAGTATTATAACTCAATTATTTTGAATTTAATCTTGACAAGTTTATCGAGTGAGTTGAAATATTGATTGCACTAATTTTTCAAGTCGTAATTTAAGCAATAAAATAAAATTTGAGATAAATTTTCCATAGATTCGTTAGCTATTGAATTACTTGATAAAACAACAAAGACATACAAAAAGGTAACGCTTTCTCACTAGCGAGTTTCCTGTCAATTAATGACCAACTGGGTTTACCTAATGAAACTGCCTTTCCAAATATCTCTTCAACATTGAAACCCAGAAAGTGCACAAAGAGACAACACGGGTAACCAAAATTAACACAGTTTAAGGTTAAATGTCTACAAATAACTTCTTCATGAACCTGATAAGAAACTGAAATAAATTAAAGCAAGAGATGAAATACAAGAGAGAGAACCACCAACGTGGTGTGCCTTTCACTCTCGATTTAGTCCAATTTTACGCTCTGATGGATCCATTCACTAAAAGTATGCATATTCTTACTCTTTTTTCTTGTTTCTTTTCTCTTCTTCTTCACTTTCTTTTTCATTACCAACTTAAGCCTCTGGTTAAATATTAAATTTTGTGGTTCAGATGAACACGACTAACCAAGGTAAATGGTAATAATCATATTATTAAGGGCTAAGGTAAGCCCCGATGTCTGGATGTGAAGAATTGATGTTTTTGGCTCATTTCCAGAATTATTTTTCAGCAGATAATGTGCAGGTTTGCTATCTATCAGGTTGTCGAAATCAAACTATTCCGGGCTATTTGGTAGGGCGCGAATTCAAAATTGAAAAGAACTTTTGTCTGGGGAAAAGCAAAAAACTGATGATTTTACTACCGACTATCGTTTTCTTCAAGTTGATCAGAATAGGATCGCAGCGTTATTCAATAACAATTGTTTTCACTTTGCTTTGACAGTTAATCAATTCAAGTTAGTTAATCATAATCAAAAAAGTAACACTGACAAGTTTGATCAACTTTATTGAATTTCATTCGCAAAGATGTCAATAAAATGTTGATAAGCTGCAAGTAATTCCTTCAGTCCAGATTATCGTAATTTTGCTGAAAGTTTACATCTTTAGTGATCTTAATTAACAAACAATACTTACTGGAAAAGCTTTTAATGAAAACTTGGTTTCTTCCTCATTTCCTTTCTCATCCAACCTAAAAGGATTAACTTGTAGGTCTAAATTATCATCATTCACTGGGAGGTAAAGACTACCTAAAGAAGAGGATAAATTGACGAAAGGTGAAACATATGTACCTGAAACATATGGCAGAAATTGTTGGACTCATTGTGATTACATGAATTTTGATTCTCAAATGAATTTAGTCAATGATTATGATAATTTAAGTGAACACCAATAGGTGACTCTAGTTAGCTGGGCAATATGAGAGGTATGACTGTAATCAAAAAGTAAACAGTTTTAATATGATTTACCTTACATGTTGAATATGTGTTAAATATTCACACAAACGTTAGGAAATTAACGTTAGTTGTCCAGTATTTTATTATTTAAATCAAGTTACTAATTGCATTATAAATTATGGATAATACTTCGCAGTGGATTTTTATAAATTGAATGCCGAATGAATTAGGTAAATTGTTACATATGTACTATTAGTTTCAATGCAAGTTATTCGCAAAAAGAGTGGAGTGAGTTTGCGTTAGAAAGAGAGAAAAAGAGAGAGAAAGTTCACTCACTTTCCATCGTCATCTTATTCTCAATCTCTTTTACCGTTTTTCAATCATCTTCATGTAATCAGCATCATCCTTTATTAATAATAATCAACCTTTGATAACTTTATATTTTCACTGGCTTACGATGTTTCCCATTTCACCAGTTTAAGGTTCACTTTTCCCTCTCCTTTTACTTCCTGGTGTTTTTTGTGACTTCATCTTTCGGACATTTCCTTTCAAATTGGCTCCATTTGTGTCTAATGTGTACTTTAAGTGCCTTTAAGCTTTATGGCTTTAAAGTTTGTGTTGCTTTTGCCTAGTGTGAATGTGATTCCCAAGTGACCAATGGAACTGATACAGTTATTCGTAAAAATTCTTTGTCTAATCTCAATCATCGAATGTCGTACGAGTGAATCATTTTGGGGGTAAGTCCACATTTGTAAATGATACAGTTATGATTGACGAGTTTCCATCTTCTTCCATTGCGATACATTGGATTCCATTTATTGACCAATCCACTGATGAACCAACAGATATTGAGTAAATCATGGTACATGGAGAGAAAAAGAAAGAAAAAAAGAAGGAAAATGAAAACATTTAATGTTACAATAGTATTTATCTCACTTTTAACGATTAGCTGTGAATGTATGAAGAATTAACTATCACTCAAAAGCATGTATATTTCAGTCAAATAATCGTTGATTAAGCAACAGGCGACAAAACTGTGTCACTTTTTCCGAGTTACAAGCCGATCGATAGGAATGAAAATTTCCAAAATTTCCTTTGGGCTCCTGCTAACAGGTAAAAATTTAGAGATTTTCATTCCTACCGATCGGCTCGTAACTCGGAAAAAGTTTTAGGTTAAGTTTAAGGTATCATATGTAACCCTGTATTGATTCCGATAATTAAGAAAAATTATTTCTTTATATTTCCTAAGAATTGAATCAATCAAAACTAAATGTTTTTCATTGATTAATATTGTCCGTTTCTTTTGACTAATCAACAATTTTTGAGCTCTAAGTTTAAGCTGTGCAAGAAATACCTTGGCGATACAGGACCGTTTCGTTACTTCATTTTTATGATGTTTTTTGTAACAAAAAGTTATTTGCTCAGAGAATATGACAATACATGTACAATATGTTTACATGTGTAATGTATTTTTGAAGGAAAGGAAAAGGGTAATCACTGATCGCCTTTTGTAAGGGAACATTGAGCTTCTCATGTCTACTTAACGCTTATTTCCAATGTACCGTGGACAATATTTCTTTTCGGGAAAAGATCGCTCAAATGAATTGCTATTATGACCACAGTCATGTTCAAAGATCATCCAATAGTTGTAATCCTTGCAGGTAATGATTGAAGAAGAAAACATGAATTAGGTAAGAAGAAAAGGTAAGAAAGACTAAGACAAAGAGAGTGTTACCTGTGGGTGAAGACACATTCTCTGTGGATCGACTTGTGAAATGTACATTTTTGGTAAACTGGATACAGTTGATAGCTTAGGATGATAGAGAAAGTTAAAGATGAAGAGGTAAAACTGTTTTACTTTCTCGCTCTTTCTCCACCTTCCCATGTGCATAAACTTGATGAGTATATTTACCTGGCACTAAGACCTTAATTAAGATGTCTTCTTCTCTTCTGTGGGTCAACACACTAGGCATAAAACTGTGTGTTCAACCGCCTTATTATTGTAAAAGTCACACCATTAGCTGTTTTGTTGTCTTCAAACAAATATCTTCATCGCTTTCTCAATAACATGGTTAATGAGCAGAGCTTTTCCTTTTCTATAAAGTTCGTCCATCTAATTTCCAGAGAAAGGCAAAAAATATTCTTGATAAATATTAATCTAGACTTCTATTCTATCAATATATTTTAGAGAAAAAAGAATAAAAATGATTTTTCAGGAATATTTCGAGACTATTTAATGCCCAGAGAAATTCTATGTGTATTCTTGATAAAGATTCATTCTAGATTTTTGCTCTTTTTCATATCGCATATTTTAAGTGAAGAGAATAGAAATTATTTTGTAGGAATATCTTGGGACTATTTTATTTGATTGAAAGGATAGATTGATATGTTTCTCTGTTAATCTTTATGGTTATGAATGACTCTTGGTTTCTTTACTTTTCGAAAAAAGTATTAATAAAAACTATTAATGATAACCAAACATTTATTGAGATGTAAAGTTTCGGAATGTTTACCAGAGAAAATGTAAGAGCAAAATATTAAATGCATGTTGAAGATTATGGCCAAATCATTACGATTAAAATTATAAGTAAAAATACAAACAAATTTTTTAGTAAAAATGTATGTGAAAGACGATTACGTACCAACATTATCAAATCAATTTTGAATTGTACAGTAAGCATTTGAATCCAATCAATAAATCATTGTTTATTTTATAGGGATAATCATTTTATTTAGATTGAATCTCAAGGTGCTTTCTTGTTTTTGATTGCTGTTTAATGTGTCTAAAAGTTTTTGTTTACGTTATTCCTCTTCATCTTGTCTGGGAATCTTAATTGATGTTGATTTAACTTTGATTATCCTTTCTTGTTATAACAGGTTAAACGATTTAGGCTACAAGAATTAATGATTATGTAGCTATTGTGAAATTTGATTATTGAGGTGAAAGAGGCAAATGATGAAAGTAAATTGTACTACATTATTGTTGTTGACAAGGCGGTCAGACAATAGCTAGATTGTTACATAAATAGTGGATATTTATAGGCCATATATAGCGTTGAAAGCTGCCAAAGTTAAAAATCACAGATTAAATATTCGAAAATAGGGCATTTTTAAAATTCATATGGGAATGGTCAGGCCTCAATTTGCCCTGAGAAAAGCAAAAAGTTAAACACTAGTTGGTTAGTTAGAGATATAAATTGATAAAAAAGCAAATAACTTACAAATGAAATACTAAATGATTGATGCATGATCTGATTCAATTTCTCAATAAATACTTCAATTGTAAAGGGAAGTGTAAGAGATTGACCTTAACATTGTTACTAGAATGTATCGCAAAGGTATGGAAAGAGAGAAGAAGGAAACTCATCGTCATTTTTACACTTATCTTGTACATTGTTATTGGTTTACTTGGATCCTCACCCTTCATCTTTGTCTTCTTTTCTTTCCCTTTTTTCTTGTATATTTACACGGCAGTACGGGAATGAAACTTGTTTTAGATCCGAATAAAATCTGCCGTAAAGCAGGTCGATTGAAAAGTAAACAAACAAGTATTTGTGAAAAAGGACCGGAGATCGTTCGGGAAATAACCAAAGGTGCTAAAATTGCCCGTAAAGAGTGTGAATTTCAGTTCCGTAACCGCCAATGGAATTGTCCATCAACGCGAAAGTCGACGAGGAAGATCCTTTTGAAAGGTAAACTTCTAAAGATGTCTGTTTGCTTTGCCCACTTCTGGCAATAGTTAAAGTTTTAATTTGATATGGAAGAAGAAACAAATACATTAATTGATTGGATTGTAATGTGATTTAAAAGAAAGAAGACACGCGAATAGAGTGAAGACAGAGAGGTACAGAAATCAATATCACTAAAACTGTGAATGTTGATTACTGTACTCTCCTCAGATACTCGGGAGACTGGTTTCGTTCATGCTATCACAGCAGCTGGAATGACACATAGCTTGGCTAAAGCGTGTAGCCAAGGAACTCTTCTCGATTGTTCTTGCCTTATGATGTCCTCTCCTCAATCAGATAATACATTGACTCAAGATTTTGATTTCCGTGGTTGTGGTGATAATGTTGATTTTGGGTATAAAAAGTCTAAAGAATTTTTGGAAAGTAGATTGAAAAAGGGCCATGATGTCCAAACGCTGGTCTTAAGGCACAATTATGAAGCAGGACGATTGGTAAGTCAATTTATCTAGTCAGCAAACATTGCTTGCTGATGATGATTTTCATATTATAAAATACAATTAAAAAAATTATCCATATCCATCATTATACAATCCATATCCGATAAATGAAATTTATGTTTTCAATCTAATTGAAATATCTCGATTCCATCGAGGTAATCATGCCTCTTTAATGATAATTCTTTTTTACTTGTCCAATTCAGGCAGTTAAAAGAAACATGGATAAGGTATGTAAATGCCACGGAATGTCGAGATCTTGTACAATTCAAACGTGTTGGTTGAAGTCACCACCTTTCCGTGAAGTTGGAGCCATTTTAAAAGACAAATTTGATGGTGCTATAAAAGTGATTGCCACCAATGATGGTCGCAGTTTTACTCCTGAAATCAGCTCAATCAAATCACCAAGTTTAGAGGATTTGGTTTACTTAGAGGAATCGCCCAACTTCTGCCAAGCTGATAGATCAACTGGTTCTTTAGGCACTCAAGGACGTGAATGCAATATTACATCAAAGGGTATTGACGGCTGTGATCTGCTTTGTTGTGGTCGTGGTGCGAAAAAAGTGCATATACCCGTCAAAAAGAGCTGTAATTGTCGATTCAATTGGTGCTGTGAAGTAACTTGCAATGTATGCACACACAAAATGACGATATATACATGCAAATGAAAGTGATACACCGTCAAAACATGTGAACTTTTTCCTCCTTTTTTCTTTCATTTTTTTACCTGTCAATCAAACAGCAAAAACTGTTCCAGTTTTGTTTGAAACCAAACAAATGCAACAATCTCTTCAAATTTATCTCTACTTTTCTCTCGGTCAGATGCTCAGTTCATGCAGGAATCTAAACTGATTTGAAAACTTCAAAATTTGAAGCCTGTTGAAAAATATGACTGACATCGAGTAATCGACGAAGTAAAATGAACCGCCAACTCCATTTTCCTCCTTTTTCCTCTGATTTTCATTCAGCATAAATTTTCATTATTGAATCCGCCGATTCGTCACTAAACACATTAAGGATTCATTGTCGTCTTGAAGATGACGGCCTTCTGAATCAAGGAATAATAAGGATTAAACCAACCGGATGTAGGAGTCAATGTATTCGTGATTTCACTAATGCATCTGAATGAAAAACATGAATATAAAATTAGACACTGGACTCGATCCTGTACACCATCATGGTTTATCCACTTCTTGTTTGGTTGCTCAATCTTAATTTTCTCAATAACTTCGAATGAAATATTTAAGAAAAGTTTTAAGGTACAACTTTGTTACCGCATTTTTTATTTCAAATTGTACAACCTAATAATCATGATTGCCATTTTCATCTTTACCATCAACATATCCATCATCATCATCTTCATTATAATCATCGTGCATTTAATGGAAGAAATCCAATTTCATCCATTTTTAAACAAAATTATAAATGCATGTGAAACAAATTTTTGTCCATGAAAAATAGATGAAAATACGTTTATCTCGCACTCAATCAATGAGATCAATAAAAATAAAATTATGCTTGAACTTCAAGTATTTCAAAAAATTATCGGTCTGTTGTAAGGAAGGACAATTATTTGTAATGAAATTACCTTTCACTATCTAAATCGATAATTTAATGATCAGATTCAATACAACTCATTTAAAGTATACAAAGTCAATGATTTGTTATTAAAAAATTGAAAAACATCATCAATTTGTTATATAATGACCATATTAAACGGCAATCTAATTAACTAATTTATTAATTGCAACATTAGTGTAGCGTTTATTAATATTGGTTGGTAAAAAAAGGAATTCGAATAAAGCGTTTATAATGAGTAATCAGTGCTATTAACACTCATTAGGTCTATGGACACAAGAATTTTGAAGTAATTATGGCTAATGGATCGCAAATCGATTATTAATTGTTTTTAATTGCTGTCCTCATAATTTTTTCGCGCGCAAAACTAGCTCATCCTTTTACATAATTTATTTTTTACACAATTTCTTAAAATACGCAATTTTACATTGGCTTTTAATTGATATTAAGCATAACTCAATCAAACATTTCACTGAAAAATTATTCAAACATTTTTGTGGAATTTTGCTATCAAACCGACTGAATTTGAACTTTTTTACCTCATTTAATAGCTGCATAATTGGAGATCTCATATGTTAAATGAAATGCAATAAAAACTAATAAGCTCAAATAAGCAGTAGTTTGGTTAATCAAAGCTCGAAAGCAATACCTGAAACATATTGCAGAAATTGTTGGGCTTATTTTGATTTAGTCAATGATTATGATAATTTTGAAGAAACTTGTTCGTAAATGAATAATTTCTGTCCTTTGATATTACAGTCACCTACCAGATACTGCACCACTCGCAAAAGCTTATTTACACTATTCGTCGATCAGTTTAATTCATGATTTTCAATCTTCCTTAATAGATCAATTGATTTTCGGAGTTTTTTGTTTGAAATTTCACGAAAGAAAATTGAATTAAGCCAATCGATAATTAAAGAAATCGAATCGAAATTCGACTGAATTCTCAAGTAAATATAGCTCCCCCATAATAGGGACCATTGAAAAATTTATGTGCATTATCTGGTAGGTCACTGTACCTTCATCTGAGAAACTGAATGATTGATGCTTTCAATGAATCAACGATAATTTCAAGTATACACCAGTAGGTGACACCAGTAGTAACTGTGCAATATGAAAGGTATGACTGGAATCAAAAAGAAAGTTTTAATCTAGTTAAGTTTTCACCTAGCATGTTGAATATGTGTTAAATATCCACACAAACTTTAGTAAATCAGTTGTCCAGTATTTTATTATTTTAATGGAATAATAAGTTGAATCAAGTTACTAATTACTTTATAAATTATGCATAATAATTCGAAGTTGATTTTTATAAATTGAATGCCGAATTGAATGAATCGTTTTCTTCAAGTTGATCAGAAGAAGAGCGCATTGTTATTCAATATCAATTGTTTTCCCTTTGCTTTGACAGTTAATCAATTCAAGTTAGTTAATCATAATCAAAAAAGTAACACTGACAAGTTTGATCAACTTTATTGAATTTTATTTTTAAAGATGTCAATAAAATGTTGATAACCCGCAAGTAATTCCTTCAGTCAAGATTATCGTAATTTTGCTGAAAGTTTACATCTTTAGATTCTTAATTAACAAACAATACTTACTGGAAAAGCTTTTAATGAAAACTTGGTTTCTTCCTCATTTCCTTTCTCATCCAACCTAAAAGGATTAACTTGTAGGTCTAAATTATCATCATTCACTTGGAGGTAAAGACTACCTAAAGAAGAGGATAAATTGACGAAAGGTGAATTACAACTCGATAAGTCTGAATCTTTATGATTGATAATAATAATAATAATAATCTGTTGCATTTTCCTTTTCATCTTGCTTCATCTTTTCCTCTTCGCTTTCCTTGTTTTTACCGTAGCTCTTTGATGTGTTAGCAACTCACAGAGTGTAATTAAACCCTAAAAGGGTTTAATCTCTTGCAGTTTGGCTGAATAAGAAAGAGAAGGATTCTGTTTCTTCACTTTGAAAGTTTTCTCGTTTCTTGTATTGAATAATAACAGGACGATAATGATGATGAAAAGTTGAATGAACAAGAAAATTATCAGAGAACGAATCAAGTATCTAATTACAATGGTGAATGGTGCACAATGAATTGAGATGAAAGGAGTAAAGTTGATGGATTGAGAGTTAAGTTAAACAGCTTTACCAGTCTTACGACTAATGCAATGATTTGTGATTCATTCAGTTTAACCCATCAAAATGGCCAACAATCTGACTTTATCAACATTAACAATTCCATATAAATATATATATTCATATTAAATCGTAACTGGATCAAGTCCCATCGGAACAGCTTAATCTTGCTTGGCGTAAATAATAAATTAAACTTGAAAGAGGAAAAGTGAACTGCAAAGATGAAGACAAATTGATTCAGTTGATGATGAGATGAACATTATAATCAAGATGAGATAACATTTTTACCTTCACATTAAAGGGTCAATTTAAAGGGAACCAACATTACAATTTGCTAATTTCACTTTCACTTATAAAAGTCGAAAGAACTTGGAAAAAAGTTTTCTAATTTAGTCAGACCAATTGCATTGGTTACATCAATGAGTTACCCTTAGGAAATGTGAAATGATTCAAGAGTAAAAACTAAGTGACAATTAGTTAATGGCTTTTTGCTTCTTCTATTGCTTTTCCAGTTTCACTTCGATTGATGAAAAATTTTCATTTCATGTTGAAAAATGAATTATGTTGTTGCTTTATGATAAGCATTTTAAAATGAACCAACCATTAGTTTATCATCATTGGATAAAGTTTTACCTCCCAGAGCCTCAGGGAATTGTAAAGGTAAATATTGTCTCATTATGAGCATTTAAAAGATTAAACAGAGTTCAGGGTAGAAACAATTGAGTTTAAATTAGACTGGAAATGTTTCAAGTCTAATATTTACCGAGCTTAAGATTGAGAGAAGCAAAGTTGCAAGTGAAAAATGATGAAACGAAAACAATTTTGGATAAAAAGAGGAAAATAAAGTTGGCTTGATAAAGTATTAAATTATGTGTTAACTAAGGTTATTTGGGTTGAAAATTGCATTAAAAATCATGCATCTGTTTCAAGTAATGAAACTCTTTTTTTCCTCGAATTATTCAATTCTTTTTCGCTTTCCTGGTGTCAATGAAAGTTGCAGTTTTTTTGGTTAAATTACAATCTTGTAGCATGAAAACCTAACCTTTTCTTGCTTTACATCAACAATTGTTTTTTTTCATTGAAACAATATTCTTGCTACGATGATTTTTCATCTCCCTGAATGTTCAATGTTGTGCAGTGTTTTCATGTAAACTCTTTTTTTCTCTGCTCCAAGTTTTGTTTCAGATATTGCAAGTTCATTCGAACCATGAAACACCTTTTTTTCATCATTTCCTCAATTACAATGTTACTCGAGATTGGCTGAGATTTTATGATAAATATTTTTTCATTAAAACTCTGGTTTGAATAAGCTGCTTGTTGGCATAACAAAAGAAATGCCAGTTTAGTTGCATTCATCATGTGTTTGAAGCTTCAATTTTCAACTTTAGACACTTGATGATCAACTCAAATTGATCAGTCTGTTTGATTGGAATTGCAATGATAAATGGTGATTAATGATGTTTCATCATGTTGAATCGAGGAAAGAAACAAAAGTGAACTAATCATTATTCTTGTTAGTCTAATTTTCTTTCATCTTAAGTTTTCATTTTTCTCGTTTAATTAAACTCATTCAGTCTTTTGTATTTCAACTTCAACTATTTTGTTTACCTGAACAAAAAAAGTTGGTCCAGTGAAAAGATTAAGCTGTTCATGATGCTCAATAAACCCTTTTTGAATTTAATGTTGTTATCAAATTAAGTTTTAAACCAATTTCTCGGCTCTTCAACTCATTGTTTTGCTTCTATTTTGCTGGAAGATCCAGTTGCAGAAATTTTCCATTCACAAATTAAAAGTGACCTCATGTCATAGTCTTGTCACCTTGATGAAAAACAGGCGCCATTTTAATGCCTTGATCATGATCTTGATTTTTACGCCATTTTTTTCTTGACAATTTATAAAATCCGATTTCATTTCGTAAACTTGCCAGCTACGATCCAGCCAAATTTTATTCGATCAAAAAATCCAATGACACAACATGGGCTTAGAATGAATTAAATTTTATTATGAAAAGATAAAAAGATGAAAATACCATGAAATTAAGAGTTTGTAGCTGGGTACTCAGAAATTGCAGTTACTAACTGATCTAAAGAAAGATTCGGATCACAATAATCAGGAATAGTGTCCATTATTGACGCATTCGTTAGATTCAGTTTGGCCAGTTTGAAAAGGTTCATGGTCCCTGCTATATCTGCAAAAATTAATTAGATTACAGAATGTAATATTCTTTGTGGTGATGATATGGTATAAGTTCTTTGGCCATAAGTTGGTTTGAATCTACATGATTCAAAAAAGATCTTGTATGAAAGATTTAAGTTAAATATCTTGCGTTTCTCTGACAGCACCGATTCTTGTAGTATCGGCGTTGCATCACCGACAAACACAACAGCATGACATGTATCACGTTGATTTTTCTCACAATCCAAGCCACCTTGAATCATTCTCACCAAAATAGGACGAAGAATAAACCAAAATAGAGGTATTTCCTGGGTGACTCTATGGCAATAATTTATGCCGATTCCGTTTCCAGTTCTTGTGGTATGTCTAGAATATGTCCCAGTGTGGAATCTTTGCATTGACATATCACACCGTGGAAAATTTTCATTTAATATCCAGTTCTTGTGTAGATATATCGCCTATATCGTGGGCTCGGAATGTCTGTCTAACCATGTATTAATTCCATTTGCTGCTGAAAAAGTTCTTTCTCTCACTTCTTGCGGTCCTGCATGCATATCTTTGTCTTTGAAGCAACAGACTGCTCGACTAGCACAAGACGATGCATCAGACATTTTATGACAATTAAACGTCAACACAAAAATAAAAATTATATCAGGCGCTTTTTTTCATTTTACGCCTTCAAGCCGGCATAACTCACGAATGGTTAGTGCTACAGACCTCAGACTTGAACTATGAGCTTATCAAGATCGCAAAAACATAAGTTTGAACGCTCAAGATTATTCAAGGTCAAGTCTTTATATGACCCCTGATTGAAATTGAAAGGTCATTTTCTGGAATCGCCAAATTTTTCTGACCAGATAGTGTTAGTCATATAATCATAAGGCATACTGGCTAAAGGATATGAGGAGTCGCTTACCATTGGAAAGATGCATGAATTTTTCCTGAATGAATGTTATGGACCTCGCCATAAAGTTTACCGTTTTTCTGGACCAAATGCGGGATTTTACAGGGGAAAAATGCGCTCAGCTCGTCCGAACATACGATTTCTGTTATTGCAGCTGATGAGGTGCTCTGGTCAACAACGCTTTCTTCCTCGACCTAATATGATAAGCAAAAAAAGTAAAAAAATCAAAAGCTTAGACCACATAAACTAAATATCAATAAAAAACTTACCTGTTCAATAGTTGTTGTTGTTGTTGTTGTTACAGCTTCCACACCAGTTTTGTTTTTTCGTTTTCTTGTTGCAAGTAACGGAGGATTGTCAAAAGCCACATTAGGAGCCATTTTAGGGGAATTGTTAAAAAATTGAAATTAAAATGAATCAATTTAGATTGAATTAGAAATTAGAAAATTAAAAGCAAAATGAACTTGTGACAGAAAAAGCCAAACAAAGTCTTGTCGCTTGTCACCAGATGTCTGTATCGTAGCTTTTTGTCGTTAAAATAGCAAAATTTAAAAAACGCTATTTTTAAGTCAATTTAATTCTGTTTAAATCTTCGTACTTTTAATTATCAAGTGACACTCTATATATAATTGTTATAATAAAATGACATCAAATGAAGAGGAAGCAAAAGTAAGTATTTTCTATTGTTAACTATGTCTATTGTTTGTTTCTGTTTCTGCTTGTTTCTTTTATATCGATTTATATCTTTATTTATTTCTTTTCAGGTCGACTACGTGAGGCAAAACGCTTACAATTATCCTTGCGAAATATCTCACTGTGTTTGAAGGTCGGCGGAAAGCTTTTTTGTAATTGCTTAGTAAAACCACATTATGAGCCAACAAACCATCTCGATCTTGGCGCAGATAATGACTTAGAAATAAAACCAATCGATCCTGCTATACCGTTTGCTTCAACATTCACGGAACAATGCGAGGATTGGAACCTGGAAGAATGGGCTTGCGCCTATTGTGGTCGTAAATTCACGACGAGGCACACTGCTAGTCGACACAGTAACAGGAGGCGGATAATAAACGCAGAAAATCTAGGAAGAGAATATCCACCAGTTTGTATTGTCCGTAAAGAGAGAGAACCAGCAATAGACGGAAAGTGGGAGGAAGCCACTTTACCACCAGTGAAGACTGTCACCAAAATGGTTCAGCGATGCAACAATTGTCCTACGTGCGAAGCACGAAAATTGGCAGAGGCAGCAGAAGCGGCAGCGGCGGCAATAAATCAAAATCAAGATGAAGAGACAGAGACTGAAGAGGTAAATGAAGATCAAAATGCAGCGGCAGAGACTGGGGAGGTAAATCAAGATCAAAATGCAGCGGCAGAGACTGGGGAGGTAAATCAAGATCAAAATGCAGCGGCAGAGGAGAGAGAATAATTAAATCAATTAATATTGTATTTTTGCTAAAGTTCTTCAATGTTCAAATTTAATTTTCATATTGTTAACATTAAATATTTATCATTAAATTTCAAAGTTTTTTTCGTTTTCTTTTAAACTCGGCGACGTTTTTGGTTGTATGTTGACTTACCAGTAACACATACTCACAAGATACAGACGAGCTGTGAGTAACTTGTGAGTAACACATACTCACAAGATACACTTTTCATTATCCATTTGGACGATCGTATTTTTCATGAAAATAAGCTCATAGTGACCTCATTCTCACCATCTTAAATATCCTAATCAAGCAAATTAGCTGAACAAACCAGAATGTATCTAGAAGTGCAAATAATTGATCAACAAAAAAAAGAATCTACAACAATTTACTCTTCTCTCTCCATGAATCATCATAATTCAATAACATGTCGCTATAGCTTGAAGCTGAAAAACCATATCATCATCTGTAAAACATGAGACTCGAGAGAGTTTTGGTAACCAGGGAAACGGTGTATGAAGAGACGAAAAAAATGAGGAATAAAAAGTTTTCTGTTCGTTCCATTCCAATGATCCATTCTTATCTCATTCATTTTCCAGAGATACTTTCCATCCCAGTGTGCCAAAACAACGAAGATGATAAAAAACAAAGTACATGGTAAAAAGCATAGAACTCAAGGAAAAAGAAATAAAAGAAAACAAAAAAAAACTCTTTTCACTGTCCAATAATGTTCGACAAAATGTCCATTCCCAGTCAACATGTTATCAATTTTATTCAAAATAAGAACAATGTTCCATCATTAATATTTTTTCTCTTGAACATTCATTCCAATAACTCATCATTGTTAGTCAACTTTACGACAAACTTGTTCATTTGTTTCAAATTGTATCTCATCTCTGCTATTGCACCAAATGAGAAAAAAAAAGTTTGCGCAAAAAAAACAGAACAAAAATGAGCCATTCTCATGTCAATCATGAACATTTACTGATTAACTACAGGATATGAAAGCCATAGATTGAAGATAGAAATGATAAAACTTGGGAAATGAAAAGTGTTCATAAAATTTTCACCAAACATTGAGTAAACTTTAGATGGCAATAAAAGTTTTGACCCAAAAATTGAAATGCAAAAACAAAAATGATTGATTGTTGCAACGTTCATCTGTTGAACTGTTCAAGTTTATCACCATTTGAAAAGGAATGATGAAAGTAAATCAAAAGTATTGAGTTGAAAAACGATGAAAAAATGTTGATAAAATGTAGTAAAGTAAAAGAGTTGAAAAGGAAAAGGAAAAGGAAATCAGATAATAGTTTGGGGTTTACAGAAGGATGATTATTAAATTTTCAAGACGAACAAAGAGTATTACTAAATGGTTTTATCTTGAAGTAAGAAGCAAATAAAGATGATCATGATGATCATGATAGAGAGAAGAAACTTATTTTGTAAATTATTCTCAGCGAAAAGAAAGAAGCAAAAGTTTTGATATAAAGTTTTTTTTTCTCTTCACCATTTTTCACCAGAATCAAATAAAGACACTAAAGAGATTGAAAAATGTTTGAATTTTCCATTATTCATAAATTATCTCATTTCTATGTTTTTTTCACTTTCTATTTTCGAGCTTCACATTAATAATAAAGTTTTTTTGCTTCACCATTTTTACTCCCAGTTCCCACTCCCAGTCTTCATTCCCTGTTATTCACTTATTTTATTCAAAATCGTTAATATTGAGACTCTTGTCTCTCTTCACATCAAATAATCGCAAAATCTTTATGCAAATAACTTACCTTTTTTGTGCTTTTTTCAACGTCTATTCAACATTCATTTTTGTAGCGTTTTTCAACCTAAATGTACTTTCATCAATTAGCATTTCCCTCGACATTGTTCAAGGAAATGTATAAGTTTACATGTTCAGACAGAATAGAAATGATACATTTTTTGGGAAATTTTTTTTTCTTTTTGCGTTTTCTTTTCTCGTCAAAACAAGGTGATATTCAGAGCAATCGATTAAGTCTACAGTTTTGGGTTACTTATGTTTACTTATGTAATCATGAGATTACATGGTTTCTTTAGCATATAAAGTTGAATAGTTTTAAATTTCAAAGTAAAATTGATTCCAGTTTAGCTTGAGGATTAACTTGAGAGAGATTTTTGATTGAATTTCGAAAGGTTTCAAGTTTAGTTGAAATGATAGCAAATGGAGTAAAATGTCATTCAGATAATTACAACTTTTCTGGTTCGCTTTTCAATTAAAACTTGGTGAATGCTCAGTAACCATTGAATGTTAAATTCAAGTGAACACGAAAATTGGCTTTCATGATGGATAATTAGCTTGGAGAAACAATCGTTATCTGTGCAGTTACAGTCAACATGGAAAGCTCATGAGAATATCAGAAAAAGACAAATGAACGGTTCGATTTGCAGGAAATTTATTTGTAAAGAAAACCAATTTTTCCATTCAACTCAATCAACTTGAAAAGATTGAGATTTCATTCGCAATCTTTGACTATCAAGCGAAATCGAAAGTAAATGAAATGTTCAAGTTTACATCATCTTCATAACTGATGTGACTCGATTTCACTCGATTTGTAATTTGAATAAAATTTTTAATCCATTTCAGATTTGAACAAAATTCTTTGCTCAGAAAAAATGATTAATATGAGTATTATCATGTTTAGCTGAATGTTGAAACAGTTTGGTGATAAATCAAGTCTAATTCATTTCTAAATATTTACTCAATGATTTTAATTTAATCAATGGAACTGGAAAGTTGGTTGGAACTTGTTTGTTGATTTAAACATCTTTTTCCTTTTCCTATTTTCACCTTAATCTGTGTTTAATGAAAATTTCAATCTTGTTCATTATTTAAATTGATCAGGTTTTAAGTTTAATGTGTTTCAACTGTATCAAGAGAAATGTTAATTCCATCAATTTAAATAAGTAATGAATGATTGGAAGGATATTTTTAAAAGTATTAAAAAATATCTTAATAAAAGATAATAAATCTTTTTCCATCAAAAATATAAAATGCTAAATCAGGTTCATTTAATTGAATATTTTGCTTTCAAATTTCAATAAGCAAACAAAAAATCCCTTCATTCAATATGCTCATGATTAAAATGGTAATTGAAAGATATAGTAATGAAAGTGAGAACAAAAAATTTCAATATTATTATAAAATCATTTAAAACTTATTAATTTTGTATTCAAAGAGCATAATCATCAGCTTCAAATTTCATTCAGCTCATTGAATATTCTTGAAGGTGAAAGACAGAACGTAAAATATTGAAGCAAAATTGTGAAAATTGTCTGAGATTCCATCCAATAGCTAAGTTCAAGAACAATTATTTGTACTGTAAGATTTTAATTTGTTTAACCTGAACTTTTGAAGAAATTAGAAGAAAAAGAATGTATTTTTGGAGAATTTCAAGTTCTTTGGTGAAATGAATTTGGAAATATAATGGTTTCTGTAAAGGGGCGAAAATTGATGGAAGGTTTACATTGGTGTTTGATGATCAGATTTATTGATCGTTTTACCATTGCAATTTGGTGAGAATTTTTGGTTTTTGAATTTGTATTAAGATGCGCTTCATGACTTAAGAAGGCTTATTCAGTGAGAAAAAATGGATTTTCATTTTATATTCTTTCATAATATTGTCTCTAATTTTACATGTTATAAATGGTAAATTGCGTCTGCTAGATTATGGTGTAAAGTCGATGCTGCAAATGTCTACTAATATCTTGTTATACTCAACAATATTACATTTACCTAATGGTTCAACATGACTTTGTTTTTTCAACTCTTACATTGTCACTATTGGCTTTTGATCTCCTTTTACTGATCAAAATAGATGAGATTTCAATTTTCTTGTTACTCCAAGTAAACCTTATTTTTACCTCCATTATTAGCTTTCAAATTGACTATCATAAACTCAACTTTATCTCAATCCCTGAACAAAAACGAGAATCCCTTTTCTGAACTTTTCCCAGCCATTAATGAATACTATTTACCACTTTTGATTTCCTTTAAAAATATAATCTTGTCAACTCTAATGCAGTTTAAACCATGTTACATGTTTTGACCAGTAAATGTTTTCCTTTCAAGACCATGGAAAAATTTCACGAATTCATGTTGTCATGCATTCATTAAACGACAATTGATGATTTGATCAAGTCAATTCAATCTCAACAGAATGCTGTCAAGTTTTACTTCAAATTTTTCCGTACGTAAGTGAAGCCCAACATGTTTCAAGTTGTGCTGCAAGGTGAACCTCTTTGGGTTGAGCAAGTGTATCATCTTTGGGTAATAGACGTAAGACTGTCTAATTGGATAAGCATGAGTTCACTTTGGCATCTTACATAAAATTTGTGTGTCAAAGTTTTAAGTTGTGATTAAATGTTTAATCTAATGTTCATTGTACCTTGAAGTTGCTGAATTTACTTGATATCGATTGTCTCATTACAGGTTGCCTGAACAAAATTTCAATGCAAAGTTTACTTTCATTATAAATTACAATATTGCCATTGGATTCGTAATGGGATTCAGTTTATTGTTTCGAACCATGAAACAACAAAAACCTATTGTAAATAATAGCACAATCTAATGATGGTATTTATTGTTAATTCAGTCATTCTCTTCTCTCTCTCTTTCTGGGTTATCAATTTAATCAAACAAAAGCTTTAGCATGCAATACACTTTGCCAGTGTTGAACAGAGTTTTTCCTTTTTTATTTTGTTCTGTTTAGAAATGGATTTAGGTGAATATTGAATGCAAATTCAACGATTAACTCAGCTAAATGAAACTGCAACAAGTAAAAAAGGGTAAAATTACCTATTCAAAAGGTAATAGTGAAAGTGGGAAAACATGTTCGCTGAAATATGCAAAAGCTCTCTCAATGATTAACTATACAACTTTATCTAATTAAACAGATTTGATCACATTGGCCTTAATCTCGTTGTTAGCTTACATTCAAAGGCATATTTAGATGGTTTTCAGCACAAGATGCAGAGTCCCATCCAAGCACAGTGAGTTCACACAATTGGTGCTCAGACTGGAAACGGGCGAAAAACAATTGCTACGAATTTCAATGATCAGGTTAAGATATCACTTGAGACATGATCATGATATGGATTCTTGAAGTGTTTCACAACAGGCATCAACCTACTTGACTCCATCAATTTTAATTTCATCTTCACTGGTCACGTTCAACTCATTCACCATTCAATGTGATTACCCAATGAAACCCAACTTTTGAAAGTCGTAAAATTTTCTTCGTTTCATCTCATTATCATCTTAAGATCATCACAATCAACAACAGTAAAGACCTTAAATCGCTAGTTCCACCAAAATCAATAAAGAAAAAATAGTCACAAAAACAATTCCCTCTTCTCTCATCACTTATATTCAATATTGAAACTCGTACTATTCGTCTTATTGATTAAGAAAAATTGTCACAATTTTTATCATGAAATTGAAACTAAAATGAGAAAACTTTCAATACAAATGATGAAGGGAAACTGGATCGAAGCTTGAAAAGTTTAAAAATAGGAAATGGCAACGAGTGAACATTTGGTAAACTCAAAAAGTTGAAATGATTAAGAAAGTCATAAAAAGATATCGAGATACTTTCAGTTAATTGTTGTGTTAATAGAGTTGACCAAGTGTTGTACAACGATAATGGAGCAACTCTCGAAGGATAAATGAACAGACTTTTGATCCTGATGTTAACATAATTAGTCTCTAATTGAGATGGCTTTTTGGTTCACATCTTGATATCGATTTTGGTCACTAACATAATTGGTTTGACCAAATGTTTCAAAGTCAGTTTTGAGAGAAAACGTTTTCTCTCTGCTATTCAATTTGCTCATCAATATGGATGATATCATGTTCATTGGAAATCATGGCAGAAAAAAACATCTTTTCACAAACTTCAAGTTCAATTGAGTTGACTGAGAAAAGAAAATTGAAACGTTGAATCGAGTAAAGTAAAACTTATTCTGTGTCATCACAATCATCATTCATAATTTATTCAAAGTTTGTCTAATTACTAATTTAATTTCATCCTTTTGGTCAGTTTGAACTCGTTAAATTTAATTCAATAATTTTCAACTTTCAACTCCAATAGAGACAAAAGTTGGAAAAGTTTTAATCTCAATTTGTACAGATTGAAAGATATTATCATTTGATCATTTCAAACTATTAGTTGGTTGATGAAATTCAGCAAACTTGAAACATGAAAAATCGATATTTTCTCAATGAAAAATGAACTTTATTGTAAACAGAAAATTCATCATTCACTTTATAAATCATTTTTAAATTGATTTACAATCTTGTTCTCATTTGTTGATCTCTGTCTTATCATTAACCTTAGCATCGTGTTTTACAGAACTGAAAATGTTTTACCACAAAATTTTTTCGATTCAACTTGTATTTCCATGGTTCATTCATGATACCTTTTCTGGTCCAATTGATTCATAGAAATATTTTTTTCTTCTCTTTACCAAAATCTTTGCACATTCATAATTGCCGAGACTTTTGTTGAAAGGAGGAGAAGAGGAAAGTTTCAATTAACCGCAACGTAAGCTCATTATCAGACTGATTCATTCATCATGAATGACAGTTACGATTACAGACGAGCAAAGTATAAACGTGAAAATGTAGATAAAATGGAGAAACTTGTTTAGCTTGGAAAATTATTTCACAGTTGAAGTCTTGGAGAAGATTTCAAAGCCATTATTACAATAAGCAAGTTGAAAGTTTTGATGAAAAGAGGAAAAAAAGTTGATTCTCAAGTTGAAAGGATTGACTTTCAAGTGTTTCTGATACTCTAACGAATCTAAACAGATTAAAAGTTGGAAACTTCATTTCAAGTAAACTCGCTTTTTTACTCAAAATATTTTGTTATTATTAGTTAATCCTTAGAGTAAAGCATGAAAAAAAAGTCTGTCAAGAATATTAATAGTTTTAGGTTGAACGAGATAAAAAAGCAAAAGCGAAAAGAAAAATCAAATTTAAAAATGAAATGTGAAGACGAAAAATTGCTGTTTTGTTTGGTTATTCAAATGTCTGGATAACATGATAAATTGAACAGACACCATGTTCAACTCATTGACACTTTGATGTCTAGATTAGCTGTGTAAACTCATTTGTTCAACATTATTGTCTTTGAAATTTTCACTCCCTGATGACCAATAATCGTTCAATTCATTTGGTTCAATGAGCAACCAACAAAAAGGTAAACAAAGTCACAGTCAACCCCAGAAGCTTATTGCTTTTCCAGTGCATCAACTCATGACCTTTAGGTTGACAAATGTAAACAAAATGGACACATAGCAAGTGATCACAATGATTGATGAACCAGAAGTCTTCACCTTCAAAGTAATCTGACACAAATTTGATGGAATTAACTTTGATCTAATCATTTGGATTGAGTTTAAAATTCAATATTTCACAAAGTTCTTGGTGAATTTTATTGGTTATTCTGTAGGTTTGTTAGCTGAGTAGACGAAGGTTCATTTTTTTTGCTCACAAATTTAATGATATTGAATGCAATATTGTTTGCTTTACCCTCACTAGTTGAATTGTGAAAATGCCTTTAGAGCATTTACTGGATTGTAAAAATATTAAAAATAATATGAAATGTAAATTGTTATAAATTATGTTTGCAGAAGAGAATAGAGAAAAAGGTTTGCAAAAAAAATGTTTTTCTTTCCCTTGCAACCCAATTTTACCTCAATTTACACAATTGTTCAATAGTGAATTTAAATTGGTCTAAATAGTTATTTGAGGTTTACTGGAAAATAGCTTTTCCTTTTTACCTTTAAGCAATTGTGACACTTGATTAGCTTCCAGTGAAAAGTCAAAATAAGTAAATCAATACCAAAAGCTTTACCTTTTTGCCAACTTCATCTCATCAAGTATGCCTGCCAATGATAGCTTGTTTTTTGTCGAGTAACAATAACGTTTTCAAATGCTTCAGGGCCAAAAATCATAATGTTTTAACATATTTAATTGCAACTAAATACATTTGAATGAGAAACTCTTTTTTGTCTATTACTTTAAACATTACATTGAAAAACAAGGGTATAATGTTGAGCTAATTAGATTAGGCTTGTGGTTTACCTGAAGAGTTTACTTAAAGGGTGAAAAAATGTCTACTCATGTTGAAATTTCCCAAAGGTCTTTGGTCAACTTTAATTGTCGTTTCAATCTCTGTTCAGTTGATTCCAGGAAAAAAAGTGAACCAGAGTTGATTAGAAACTTGAAAAGCTTTTTATCCAAAAATCAACATCCAAAACTGAATAATAAATCATTTTCAGTGCAATGTCAACCTTATCAAGTTATTCACTTTTCATAGTTTTCAGCTTTCAGATGAAAATTAACAGTTTGGAAGGTTCATTTGATTCATTTGCGATTCGGTGGATTCAAATCATCGAAGGTATGGAGAAACTCGTGAGAATAATCTTGATTAATCATATTCATCTGGCGATTTCGTTGTCAATGCTTGGCTTGAAAATGTTTTTCCGGGATTCTTCTGAAAATTTTCAGTTCTTTCTTCTTGTTCAAGTTCGAGTTGGAAGAGTGTTTAAACTGAAAAGTTAATGGAAATGATTAAGATTGATATTTTGTATCATCAATCATTATTTTTGTGAAAATTTTTCATCAAAATTAATACATTTTTGTTCGCCATTTCTAATGTTCAATATTTGATATATTTATTTTTCCTCTTGTATTATTATTTGTCTTGTTGTTATCTTTTCATATATTAATGAGTTGAATAAGCATGATATGAGAATAATATCCAACAATGAGATTGAATGTTTGGTTTCATAATTCAGTAATGATGGTAATAATAATAATAATGCGTAAATAATGCAATGTCAAAGAATGAAGTGAAAATCAATTAAATGTAAACAAGTGAAAGATGATTGATGATTGATTAAACCATTAGGTGAATGATAAACAGATCCATATTTGATTAATATTAGTTGAGCTTCATCACTATTCTCCGCTTTCGTGATCAACAAAATTATCATCTATTCAATTTACTTGTAATTTTTTGTTGAAAACAAAACTTTCAAACCTGCAAAAATCTGGCTTTAATACTAATTTTGATTGCTATTCAGTCAAATTCCAATTTTCATGTCCATTTAATCACCCACATTGCAACTGTAATATTCAATGGATGATTATTTTTTCTTGGATGAGCTTTTCTTTCAATTTTTAGGGTTGTTTGCACTTTTTAAGTCAATATCTGTTCAATGTGAATTTATCTCAACATTTCAAGCAATATTCAATTTTCTTTCATTTCTCCATCCCTGAACTCCTTTGATAATATCTTGGTTTTACGTCTTACAACGTCTACGTCTTGTTAGTTTTAGACGGCTGGCTTCGATACTTCGAAACCTTTATTTTTTAAGATTGAAGCATCATTATTGATTTGAGTACTGTTTACCTTTACTGTTAGTGAAAATTGACTATGGGCCGAAATAATGAGAGTCTGGTTTACCTTCCAAATATGGTAAACCATGCCACAAGGGCCGTTTGTTTTTTTCAAAAGACATTGTTCCTCAGGTTGGGTGACATTCGGTTAGTTTAGTTAAAAGAAAGCCTCTACGATAAAAGGATTCTGAGGAAAGTTTTCTCCAAAAAGAGCGTGACAGAACATCATGCAAGTAATCCTCTTCTGTACCGAAGATGCAATCCTCGCAAAACTCCTTCACATATCAGTTGTAAACTCATAAGGAATGCGATTGATTATGCACCTAATTGTGAATCAGTCAAACACATTACTGTGTATTCCTGTAACCTCTGTAAAACAATCAGAAAAGTTTTATTGCTCATCCCCCTCCTTCATAATCCTATTTAAGAAGCCACGATAGCCGGCAAGAGGCACCAGTACGTGTCACCAAAGTTATGTAAACTTGGTGCTCTTCACGGTTTTTTAAAGTTTATTATCTTTTCTTGAGAGCTCGAACACGAATCCTTACAATATCAATATACATACACCATCAATGTATTCATTTTACATATAGTTTTACTGGTGATCTTCTCGTTTTCAGTATACTTTGGCCGTTGAACTCCTACAGCAAAATAAACCGTAATACAAATGTGTTAATATGTTGAGAGTTTATGGACCTTCGAGAGAGTAAGAAACTGTGAGCAATAGCTTATGAATATCATGTTACTATACAATAATAGAATGGTGTAATAAATTTTCCAAGCTTGAAACGATTCGCTCGAAAGGGAAACTTTATATAAACGTATAAAATCTGGTTGAGCATTTGGATTGAAAAGAATACAAGAAAGCAAAATGTGCTCAAAAAGACAACCCAAACAAAAATGAAAACGGGAATTATCACAATACAGCTGCGAAAATGGAGTTAGACCTCGATACCATATCTTTGGCGCATTGTTTGGTATCCAAGCATATCGATAGTCAATTTTTAAGATAAATTTTTGCTAATCAACATCAACTCAAGACTCATTGGTCAAGGCACTGAATCGATGTTGATTGTGTTTAATTTATCTCAAAAAATTGACTATCGGTATGCTAGGATACCAAACAATGCGCCAAAGATATGGTATCGAGGTCTAACTCCATTTTCGCAGCTGTATATCAATATTCATATCGCGAGATGAAAATTTGTGTTTACAGGTTGCAAATTATTGACATTGACTGGTTTACCATTATCCTCTCTAATGATCATCATGATTACCATTGTTATAGCAATAAGTGAAATGATGAGGAATTACAATGAAAAAGGTGAAGGTAAAAGGCAATAGTCGAGTAACAGAAAAGGAAAATTGTAAAAGACTATTGGGAATTGTATTTATTTAGCAAGTTTATATAATACATTTATTATGGTAAAGAGTGAAATGAAATATTTTTATCAACCTGTGAACACATCAATCGACATGATGGAGTGAGCAAAAGGGATGAAAGGATGAGGAGAGGAAAAGAAAAGCAGGTGAGAAGAAGAGAGAAAGTAAAGAGAGAAGGCAAAAGAAAAGTTGAAAGAAAAGGTAAAAATGTGAAATTGTATGTATAGGTAGTTGAGTAGTGTTGGTGTGTTATGTGCAGTCTCCAGAGTTGATTTGACATGAACCACGGAATGAATACCTCACTCAGGTTTTTCCACTGATCATCTTTTACCATCTTCATCCTGCTCATCATCATTCTCATCATCAACATGAGCAAAGAGTCACACTTTTTTGCTTGAAACCGCTCACAGTGAAGCTACTCAAACAGTTATCAAGTAAAGAGTTGTTTCAGTTGTGAATCACAAGAGAAACGGTTTAAACAAAAAAGATAACAAAAAGCAGTTTAAATGTGACTCGAGCAAAAAAATGGATTCACTAAAGTTATCCAGATAATGAGGCAAAGGGAATGAACAAATTTTTTGCTCATCATCATGCTAATAATGTTTCATGATAAAGTGTAAAGAAAATTATTTTCCTTTGAAATGAAAAATTTTACTCTTGTTCACCTTACAGTTTGTACAATATTCACCTTTTTTTCAGTGTAAAAAGTAAAAAGTATTTTCTATTTTCTGTGCAACTTTCAATATTCATTTTCAACTTTTATTCAAATATCTTGTTCTCTTCTTTTACTACATCATGGTCAACATGGCCAGTGAAATGGTGAACTTTTCTGTTTACTGTCTGTCCATTTTGGGATAAATACATTGGACAAAACTTGAAATTCAACAGAAAATTTGCTTTTCCTTTTTACCGGATAAAATTTTCATCTCTTGCTTTCCCAGTGTTTACAAGCTTTCTGTCATCTTGATCTTGTCAACATTGATATTAACCTGTACAAAATTGGATGCAACAATGAGAATAAAACTGAAAAGAAAAATGGATTTAACCATTATTTATTGTTCAATTGTTGAACCCAAATTAATGTCACCAAATTTCCGTTCTCATGGAATGAATTTCAATGTTCCAACGTTTCATCTTTTCCTACTTTCATGGTAAAATAGAGAGAGAAAAAAACAAAACTTTAGACACTCTTATGATCAGATCAGACATCATCATCAATCATCATCTTCACCTTCATCATTCCCATCAATTTCATTGCCATCATCAACAACATCAACAACAAAATTAACAACGAAAACGGTTAAACAACAAAAACATGATTAAACTTTCACAGTTTACCTGTCTGTGTACCTTAAGGTGTGCCTTACTCGTCAATGAAATACGCAAGGTAACCTGTAAAGGTATTGCTGTTATTGGTGCTTCAGGTGGTGGAAATGAAGGTAAGACTAAAGAAGAGAGAAAATTAGTGTTTAATCAATTGTTCATCATAACCATGATTATCATGAAAAGAGCAAAATAAATTCACTCATGCACTCAATTTGTTGTTCATCCATTTGTGCTTTCATGAGAAAAAAAGTCAACAATTAATCGGAAAATGAAACAATCACAGAACAAGAAAAGTACAAAACTCATTAATGCATGTTAACACCAATTAACCAACTGAATAAATCATTATTGTGATCAGTTTTTTTACAAGATTAGATTGTTGTCCATTTTCATTGAAACTACATTTCATGGTTGGTCAACATTGAAACCTTGAAATTTGATGAACTCGAGAGGAAAAGAAGAAAAGAATTGTTCTTTTTCATCTTCATCCTTCCAAATTGAAATGTCCAACAACATTATCATTACCTTGTCATGATGGTTAACATTCATAAAGTGAAACTTTTCAAGTTCGTATTTACTCTTGATGCTACCAAATTAGTCTTGTCAGTGAAATGCCAATTCAATTTCAATTTAGGAAAATAACAGTTTTCTTATTCTGTGACTATCAGATAATTGCAATTCATTAGAAAATTATTCATCTGATGCTTTTATCATGAACAGAGAAAATCGTATTAAAACGTTAGCAGAAATAATCTTTTGCTCCAAATCCTTCGTCAACATGGAAGAAACAATTTTTAAATTTTTATTCGTTTCGTTTAAAATCGTTTCAACCTTTTAGACTGATTGAGTTTACTGGGATAAAGGAATCGGATAATTGAATTAATTTAACTTGGCTAACTTTATTCAAGTTCAATGAAACGTAAAAACTTAAAGCCAAAAAACTTTAACCGAAAAGAAAATAAAAGTTAAACTCATTCATGGCTTCCCAGTTGAATCACTCAGAATGGAAATATGAAAAAACTCAGAATTTTGTCAATTTTCCAAAATCAGGAAATACAAATCTTTTAAAATGTCATTTATCAAAGTTCAATATTTCTGATAATTTTCATGTTTTTTTGTTTCATTCTACAAATGGAAACTTGTTGGAGCTTCAAATGGAATGAATAGTTGCAATGATTATTTTTGAATGTTCAATTTTTTTCCATGTTTCATGGTTGTAAAAGTTTGAGCTGATTAAATGCTCTTCACAAGTATTATGGAAAAGAGAAAAGTTTTGCCTTGAAAAATGAAGACGATAAAATATTGGTTCAATATGGTTCAATAAATTCATATTTATGTGCTGTTAATGTTGAGTTAAATTATCATCATTGGTTCAGTGCAGACGAAAGGAAGAAACGAGGAAAAAACAGGGAAAACAAAACAAATCTCATTTGAGGATTGAATCTGCAAAAAATGGAACAAAAAGAGTTCATCTTTTTTTTTCTTCTTCGCCCACTTCATTAAGTTCTTGTATCAGTGGGAAAACTGGAAAAATACATGAAAATTGAATGTTATTTAAATAATTAAATCTTTACTTGAAACAAGCACTTAACAGGTTAACTGAATTGCCTCCAGTTGAACCAAAAGTTTCAATCGATCCATTTGAATCTGTTTCAACTCAAAATCAATAAACTAATTTGTCATTTCGATTTGAACTTTTCTTACGATTTCTGTTTTGTCTTTAACTCATCTGAACATTTATGATTTTTTACGTTTTTCTGATTAACATGGAAAACTTTTCTCAATTAACTGAAATGTTCAATCAAATGTCAATAGATAAGTTGATTGCATGATTAAATCGCATTATTACATTGTAACTCTTGGCGTATCAATTTACCTTTTCTCAACCACCATTGCATGTTATCCTTTTTTAACCTTTTTGTTGCTTGAGAGAAGTTCAGAGAATCTTGGAAATGGTTCAGCAAAAGGTAACTTCATGAGAAGGGAGAAAAAGAAACAAAAGTTAAATTGATTTTGTAGTAATTAAATGAAACAAGATTGACAGGGAATCAAGTGGTAATGGAAAGGGTCAAAGCTGAAACAATTTTCACTTGACCAGATTATCTGATCAAAGAAAAGTGTCCAGATGAAAGGGCAAATGGTTGGCAAAAATATTCAAGATGATTGAATATCATCTTGTCTTGCAACTCAATTTTCACTTTCAAATGTTTCTTTATAATTTATTCAATTGTGCATCATGACTTGACGTCAGGTTTAATCAATAAAAGGATAAATAATAAATGTGCAAATGAACAGGAATGAAAGGCAATTGATATAATCAGGTAAAAAAAGAGTTACAAGAGTCAACAGTAAATGAAGTTATACCAAAGATTGTTTAACCAAATGTAATAAATAAAGCAAAAAGTATAATGTTCATGTTATTATCATTGTTGTTATTAAATTCATCTGCTATTATTTATAGTTTCAACATGAAAATTTGTTGCGTTTATCCGAATGTTTACATTGTTACAGAATTGAAATGGCAACATTTGAAGGAACCAAAGATAACTCAACATTTTTATGATTGATTTCTGTCCATAATATAATAACTATTTGATTTATCATTTTCCTGGAAAATATTCATTTCTCTGTTGCATCAGTTTATTCAAACTTGATACTGTAATTTAAATATTTGTTGTGAAAATGTCATGAAAATTATCATTTCCTTTCAATGTTTTCTTCTTTTTCTGAGTCGAGTATTTTACAAGTCTAAATGTACTTGAAGCACTTCAAGTTGGGTTTAAATTGTAAATATGAAATATTCAAAGGTTGAGCAAGGTTGGATAATGCGATTGCGAGTGAAATAATTGATAAGTTTCAGACAAGTTTAAAAATGGATTTCATGAAGATGGAACTTTTTGAAATGAAAAATGGTTTTCTTTTTTTCTACTTTTTCGAGTTTACCGGTTTTCTTGCTACTTTTTTCATTATCATCTTGACCACTCAATTCTCGAATTGGTTCCCCTGCTGAGTAAGTCTGATAAAGGTTGATCAAGTTTTACCTGACTGCTCCGGATAAATGAATAACTCAACAAGATTATTGGATTCAATAGTTGACCTTTGCTCGCCCCATTTTTTACCATTGTATTACAGGTGAAAAAGTCAAATGGTAATTTTACTTTTTTTACCTTCACTCAAATTATTCTTTACTGTTGACTTGGTTCATATCTTGACCAGAAGCTATTTTATGGCATTATTAAAGGTTCGACTTGAAGTTGCCTTTCAGTGGGAGTTTTCACTCCCCGCTGAAGGTTGGGAGTAAAAACTCCCAGCATTTATTGGTCACTTCAGGTTTACTTTGAAAACAAACAAAATCATTTTACAGGGAAAAGGTAATCGTCTTATCAAATATAATGAGATGAAAAGTTTTACTCAGCAAATTTGGAGTTTTTTTTTCTCCTCTTAAATTAGTTTACTGAAACAATTGAAAGGCTAAAGATTTAAATCTGCTCAATGGTTCTGATTCGTGTTAAATAAAGTTGAAGGAAAATGCTGAATTTAGAAATTGAACTTTTTTCTTTACTGCCATTTTTAAGGTTACATTTCTTTTACCTCAATGTTGGTTGAACATTTTGCTCAACTGTTATCCACTTTGTTTCGCTGAAAAGAAAGCAAAAGTTTGCCTGTTATTCACTAGACTGAACATCAAGGAATGAAGTGAAAAGATTTCAAAATTAATTAGTCAAAAGTTGGAAATTTCAAGGCAAAATTCATTTTCTTTAACAATTATAATGTTGAGTTTACTTTTCATTTCATCTCTAATTAAGCTTGAACTTGTTTCGCACTTGAATAATACAGTTTAATTACTCACTTTTACATTAGATTTATTTCAAGCGTTAATCACTGATTTTAATCTTTATCATACTGTCGTGATAAAACTGGGAGTTAGAAAGAAGCATTTCTATATCCTTAGCATTATAACATCAAATCATTCCTATCAGATAATCGCGTCTTGAACAAACAGTTTTCACTCTTTTCACCATTTCAATGATAACTCATCATTTTTTTCGCATTCAGGCGTTTTTACAGCAAACTTTTCGCTTGCTTAGCAGATAAATTTCAAGATAAATGAATTTCATCTCAGTTCCAAGAAATCATTATCATGGATATTAAGAAATGAGAAATAGATTATTTCATCATTTTGTAGCCACTGTTGTTGCTATTTACATCAAGTTGAACTCCATCGCTCAGACTGTTTATCACAACTTGCAAGTTTCCACCAGATTCAAGGTAAAAATTATGTTAAAGTTCAGTAAAGGTTGAAGGGAGAAAAAAACAAAAATATTTTCACATCACCATTATCATCATTTTCACCCTTCAATCCCATCCTCAACCTTATTGTTAATTTTTTTGAGCGAACGATTTTTTCTTTTTTTCTCTGAACAGTTTTTCATTCCTTCTATTGTGATGATCATTTTTTGCTTCCTTTGCATGGCTCAATGGTTCTGTAAATAGCTCATTGCTCTTCATCAGCAGCATAATCAGTAAAAACATTGAATAGTTGAAAATGATATTATTACATTAATACCAAGCTTTATAATTATTGCTACAAACAGAAAGGAAATATTCATCCAAAATTACCTGGCATTTTAAGCAACTGTACTTGCTAATTTCAAATTGAAATGTTAATCTGAGTTTAACAAGAGCTTGTTTGGTTGCTTGTCCTAAGGTTGAAATGATCGAAATAATTATTTGATGGACAAAAGTTGGAACTTGATTCTTAATATTATATTTACAGTTAATAAAACCTTATTTGAGTTGAATTTCTTGGTTAATTTACAATGTTAAAGGACAACTTGGATACCAAGGAGTTTTCAGTCTGAATGCAAATACAATACTGGCTATTGCGATGCCAACTGCGTACACTATGAGTAGATCAATTATGTAATGAAACTGCAATGGAACTGTTTCCGAGTCTTCACTGTTTGTATCATCTGCATAGTAACATGAAGGTGATAGCTTTATATTTAGTCGTTTGTTAATTTCATTCCCAGTGCGTCTTCGTAATTGTGTTTGATATTCAATTTCGGCATAAACACCTTTTAAGATTATATCTTTAACTTTAGGTGAACTATTTCTGTTAATTAAATATCCCGAAAAAGAATAAGAAATGGGCTTTCGAATAAGCGGCATTTTCTTTTCTTGCTCAGCGGCAAAACTGCATCCAATTTTTTTGAAAAGTTCGTAACCTACATCTCTCTCCAACGTTACATGGCCAATCTTGTGCATTTGATTATAAAAGTTCAGCCAATCATATGAATAGGTCTCGAGGAATTCGAGTTTTTCTTCTACCAATTTAGCATAATGGTCTGTTGATTCAAGTAGAAGTTGATAACAATGGGAATCTGACAAACTAAATGGTTTATAATTGTGTTCAATAATGTCTCGGTAACTTGTCAGTTTAATAAAATTTTTATCAATAATAAGTCCAGTTTGCAGATTTGAGGTTGACAATATTCTGGCGAGGAACAGTACAATGATGTAGAAACCGTAAACACATTTTTGGGTTAAACATTCGGGTGATAAAGAGTTTTGACATGAAAAGTATTCAAAGTTATTCCAAATTATTTGCTTTAATGATGATTGAGTGCGCTTAATGATGATAGCCATGAATAGAACTGTTAATAGAGCCATTAAACAGGCAAAGGTGAAAATAACTTCCAAGCCAAATTCACTTAATGAATCGAAAGGTGTTGAACTTGAGTGTCTTGTAATGGCGTTTTGTGTGTAAATTGCAACGCACTGCTGCAGATTTTGAGCAGTTGTTGTCAAGTTTGTTCCAATGTTTTGCAACGAAACAGTAGTAAACTGTTTTGGAGTGTAATCAAACTGCCCATGTTGAAACTCACGCAAAAATCCTTCACAAACACCGTCATCAGAGCAAACATTGCCTCCTGGTATAAGATATTGGATGTAAGTAACATTGCATCTTTTTGTGATGAATAACAGCATTCGATTCATGAGCAAACGGGCTGGACCTTCAAGTTTGTTATTCAACACGTAAAGACTTGGTGTGTAAAAGATTGCAATCGTACAGTTACACATTTTAACAATACACTTGCCAATTAAACAGGGTAATGTGAAGCTAAACAACGAGCAAACTGCAAGTTTATCGACACTAACTTTGAATGTGAAGTTGAAAAGAGTTGATTTACTTCACGACTCAAGTGTCTTCATTCATTCCTTTAATCATTTTTAGATGGTTCGATTGGAATGAGGCTATTAGCTTGATTGACTGTCTACATTTAGATCTTTTCATTACTCAAAGTTAATTATTTCTATGCCAATTACTTTAAGTTTTCAAAACATTATATTTAAGGAACATCAATAAGTTTTTAGTTCAATATCGTTCCTTTTGCTTCAACCATAAGAATAGAGTGTGAATGTCACTTGACTTTTTTATTTGGAGTTAATCATTCAGTGTCAATTAGTTAATCAATATGTTTTGAATTCATAATCAATAATGAAGAGACAGAGCGCTATTAGTACTCTTGATTGAATTGATTGTCTTTCTAAAAACTTCAATAACTCTATCATGTGAAAAGATGGAACCTAATTTAACTGGCAATATTATTGTTTATTCACCATTTACTAATCATTTCTCGTAATTGAATAATTTTCCAAATTGTTTTGCTGGTGAATGATTTAATTATAAATTGAATTGGAAATCAATTCTAGATATTAATCGATACGTTACTTTCACGATCAAGTTTACATTAAGTTAATTAATTCTTCATTCAAACCTGAAAACTGTAAAATGCTTAAACATTGCAGATCTTTTGTCCATTAGCCTGTGATTCAAGAACGAAACGAAACGATTCTGAAAACTGTAAGCTCGACTATCCTGTTGTCAATGCTAAATTGCAATCATAAGGAGTATGGGTAAAAATTCTGACTTTCGAGTTAAGAGTTCAAACTTTGTGAGTTTGTAGGCCCATAAAAACTGAGTCCATTAGTGACATTAAAAATTTTCTCCGATCGACCGTTTTTGAGAAAATCGAGGTCAAAGTGCAAACTTCGATCGCCTTTTATTCGATAATGGGACAAGATTTTTTCACGAAACTTATTTTCCTTAGGTATCTTTTGATGGCTAAACAGAAAATGCAATTATTTTGGAAAATAAAATTCTCTGTTTCTGTGCAACAGATACCTTCGATATCACTTCGATTTTCCGTTAAACCTCCGCCATTCTGTGACCATAATAGCTAGAGATCTGAAACTTAGTATTTGTCCATAAACATTGTTAGTAAATAGCATCGATCGAACACTTTTTTCAATTTATCAACAGTTCTCTTGATTTTGGACATTGACCTGAAAAGTTTGAACCCCGATATCTCGACAATGGCTATATCCACAATCATCATTCTTCGTTTAATCATTAGATCTTACCAATAGCTATAGTAAATTAGACTTTTGTAATCATCAAAAGTTATACAAAGAATGTTCTAGCTTGTGTTGTCAGATTTTGTATTTCGTATATTGAGTTGAATGATAATGCTTATGATGCGCTATAAGTATACTCATCAATGAATAAGCAAACTTGAATTTTTTATATATTTAGTCAAACTATATAATAGCTATTGATAAGATCTAATGATAAAACGAAGAATGATGATTGTGGATATAGCCATTGTCGAGATATCGGGGTTCAAACTTTTCAGGTCAATGTCCAAAATCAAGAGAACTGTTGATAAATTGAAAAAAGTGTTCGATCGATGCTATTTACTAACAATGTTTATGGACAAATACTAAGTTTCAGATCTCTAGCTATTATGGTCACAGAATGGCGGAGGTTTAACGGAAAATCGAAGTGATATCGAAGGTATCTGTTGCACAGAAACAGAGAATTTTATTTTCCAAAATAATTGCATTTTCTGTTTAGCCATCAAAAGATACCTAAGGAAAATAAGTTTCGTGAAAAAATCTTGTCCCATTATCGAATAAAAGGCGATCGAAGTTTGCACTTTGACCTCGATTTTCTCAAAAACGGTCGATCGGAGAAAATTTTTAATGTCACTAATGGACTCAGTTTTTATGGGCCTACAAACTCACAAAGTTTGAACTCTTAACTCGAAAGTCAGAATTTTTACCCATACTCCTTTACTAATGTTGTGGTTATGTTTAGTGAAAATTGTTACACTTTTGGGTTGAACTCATTATTAGTGTTTCAAAATGTTCGTACAATTACCTTCATCAAAGTTCACTCATGTTGTTACTCATTACAGCAACAGCAAAACATTTATGGTAAAAGCTGTGAAGTTATTGAAAACTGCAAATTCAGTCTAACTATTTGCACATTCAAATGTTATATTATTTCCTAGTCACACACTTTTGAAGCATTTATTTTGTGAAAACTTCAATAAAATTAGTTAATCATACAGTTGAACTGTTTTCCAGCCTAACTGTGTAAACAATCAACAGTTTAATGTCAACATAACTGTCTGGAACCATTGAAATGAAATAAGTCTCCAACATTTTAGGGTTTACTTTTTATGGCAAACCCAAAACATGCTAATTTATTGATCAATTGTGACTTAAAATAGTTTCAAACTCAGCAGAAAATTGAATCTATCAAATGCTTGAACGAAAATAGCCAATAAATTGACTTTTTCAATAGCTTTTACCATTGAATAATCCTTTTTTACTCGTAAAATGGCGAAAACTAATCAATAGTTTCTTATATAATTTGTTGTATAATTGCAATTTACACCATTTTATCATCTTGGTAACAATAAAGCACAATTTTATAGCCAAATCGAGTCGATTTAAAACAACCTTTTCTTCGACTCACTAATGTCAAGTTATATAAGTTCAAGTTCAGTTCGAGTTTAGTTCTTTTCGTCAAATTACCAAGTCTAATTGCTTCCAATTCAAATGTTAATTCCTTGCACAACAGCTTTAACCTGTTAATAACTAACAAAACAATTGGAATGACATTTAAATCTTAAGTTTTTGTCCAAATTAGTGAATTTTATGATGAATTAAACTCTTATTTAAACTTATAAACCATGAAGTCAAAGTCATTAACCGAAATTGCAAATTTGTTTAGAATCTGAAATATTGAATAATTTGATTTTCTGGTGAAAAATGAAAGATTGTGATCTTAAATTAGCATAAATTATTCAAACAAGTAAACAATCTTGACGTTTCTTGAGGATGAAACCAATTGAGAAACAATTTTTATTCCACTTTTTTCTCCATCCAATTGTCTTGCCATCATGCTGTATGACTATTATTAAAATAGTTGGATAAATAATATTCATCTGAATAAACAAATGTGATTATCATTGTTGATCTTTGATATTAATTTTCTGATTCCTCTTTACCTTAACTTTCTACCTTTCCAATCACAACCTTTAATATCCAATATCAATATAAAAGGTTCAGCTTGTTGTTTACCAGAAATAAAACCCAAAAAATGTCCCACACTTAAAGATGAATAACAAATGAAATCAGCAAAAACAGATGAGCAAACAATAAAAGTGATTCAATAGCAGTTACATTAGCTAAACTCGTTATATTAATAACAATTTTGTTACTCTTCCAATTGAATCGTTCATCATTTCATCAACACCATTTGCATGATGATTATAAGAACAATCAAAACCTTTAAGATTAATTAAAGGAATAAGTGGAAACTCAGGGAAAACGAAAGAAATGGAATGAAATTAAAAGGAAAACAAAATATTCTCAAATGAATTGAAGCAGGGAAAACTTATGTAAATGAAGAAAAAATGTGAAAATTTTATTTGAACACTTAACAGGGAAAAATATTCAAAATTATAACATTTTCACTTGGAATTCATTCTTTTCGGAAAACAAAACAGAATCGCAAATGTAATCAAATTTGAGCTCAATTTATTTTCATCAATATTTATACATTAGAGAGATGAATAAGGTCAATACAGCGATCCATCATCACTTTGAAATTTGATGTGCATTACCATTATATCTGTGACTTACCCTGAAATGCTTGGAAAGGTTGAACAAGAAAAAGGTGCAAAAAAGAAGTTCAATTTTCAGCTTTACCATTTTGTCATCTTTTTCATCATTTTTTTTGTTTCTCAAAATGTTCTGAATAGACTGAAAATTGATTTTGACATTTTTCATGGTTTAAACTCAATTGCAACTGAACTGAAATTGCCACAATTTTGTTTCTTTTTTCTGAGCAAAACTCAAACCAATTCTCCAGTGCAATTAACATGTTCAAGTTACACAAAAAGTAAACCAGAAAATTTGACTTTTCTTGTAAAGAAGAAAATTTCAATCAAATTTGCTCATTTCACTTCAAAACTTGCAATTTTAAATTACAATTAATCATGGAAACCTTTAAAGCTAATGGCAAAGAATCTCGAACATGATAATGAATCAATTGAAATTGATTAAATATTAAACGTTGAAATGGTTAAATAATGTCAACGATAATGAACAGGATTTATGTTCAATTGAATAATTTATATAAAATTTTGCTCAAATTGATTCCTCTATTGAAAGGTTTACACAAAATTGTGAATAATAATGGAAATGAAAAGATAAAAAAATGAATATAATTCTTGATTCTTCATTTTCCTTTTCTTCTTCTTCTTCTTACCTCGTTTTTATGGCACTTAAATCATCAGGAATAAGTAATCAGATAATACAACATGTACATGAAACATTCAGTTGTAGTTGAATATTAATTCAACTGATGAAATTGAACAAAAGGCATTTGCATTTGGTAAAAGCGAGTTTAATATCATTAGAAAAAAAAGGACAAAAAATAAGTGAAATAATGATGATAATGTAATAAGATGAGGAAAAGAGCAAAATAGATCGCTGTAAGTGCTTATAATGAGAGGACCCTTTGAACAGATAAGGTTAATGTTGCTTTAATTATATGTCGAGTGTTGCAAGGGAATGGAAACAATTAATAAAAACTGGTTAAACGATAATTGTTTCAGCTTCAGCTTGAATATGTGATTATAAAAAGTTAATCAAATTGCAGGTTATTTGGCAAATGGTGAAATTTGCTGTTGATTAGCTGATTATTATTGATTTGTTTGTTTCCACTTTTCTCGTCTTTTTCCTCCTTCCTTATTCGTGTTGTTTTGCTGTTTCGAGTAACGAGTTGATTAAGTATTTCTTTCTGTTAAATGGTTATCTTGTTATCAATCAGAATAAATGATCATCTCACGAGTAGCTAAATATTAATAGTTATTCATCAAGGAACATGAAAATAATCATGATAATAATGTTAATCAAGAGTAAAGCTTCCTGAAGACAATTGGAGCTAAGAAAATGTGAAAATCCTAAGGGAAGCAGATTATAACAATTGCAGTCTTCAATCTTCATGAAGTTAACACTTGCCAACTTACAGATCATCATGATTATCATGAAGACCAAAAGCTGTGGAACTGAAGAAGAAGAAGAAAAAAACAGTGAAAATATATCCAAGTTTATCAATAATCTAATGCTGTTTTGAGTCTCTCTTCATAACTTGGCTTTTTTTTTCACTCCAAGTGAATATTTTTTTTGTCCATTTTTTGTTTCACATGCAATAATCTCACTAAGCTCGAGTCCAGTTTTTTTCTCGTTACTTTTTGAACCTTTTTGTTATCGATTAACGTAAAAGTACATTTGCTAATCTACGTTCCAACTGGACTAATGAATGTTTGAAACTGAACTGTAAATGGAAGAAGAAACATTTTCTGAGCAAATCTTTTGAACCGTCAGGTTGAGCCTGTAATTAATATGATAAACATCGTTATTAGTGCAAAGACGAGATTTAATTTGCTTCGTTTTGATAGCAATTGCCAGAGCTGCAAATTGCTTGCTTTTTAATGGCTTTACTTTGCCTCTGTTAACATCACGTCTTTGCAATTGCATTAAACGAAACGTTTTGCTTATTATTTATGGCTCGATTTGACCACTGGTTCACCTGTTTCTCAACATCTTTATCTGCCTTCAGAAATTAATTTCATCTTTGATATTCTTTACTCTATCACAATAACTGAATTTGCTTTTCTGTGTCAATCCAACTAATCTTGACCAATTTTACAGAAAAGTCGAAAAGTCTTTTTTTTCAATTTTCTTTCGTACAATTTTTATTCTATTCAATATTGGAATATCAGTTAAAAAGCTTTTGTTAACACAGTTTTTTGCTTCGATCAAAAGTTTTTTTAGTCTCTTTTGAATGCACAGTTTTTGTATTGGTGAAAAAAGTACAACTTCAGCTGAAATTTATCCAGCTTTGATCGTTAATTTTACTCCAACTTTTTTTTCAAAACTGCTGGTGACTGAAGATATTCAATGAAAGTGACAAGTTTATTGATAAAAATTTCTATGGTAATGTCAATGCCTAAGGTAAAGCGGATGTTACTGAATCTTACCTGAACCAGTTTACTCGCTATTCAACATGTCATGAACAACACGTGAACTTTATTCAGCTTTTCACAACTTTTCTTCATTATCCTGTTCATTGTTGAATTTTGTGAAAAAAGTCACCAACGAATGAAATGATCAAAGTTATTTGTGAACATGGAAGAGAAGAAACACAAAAATTAAACTCGAAAAGGGGCGAAAATTGAATGTGAAGTCAATGAAAACGAATTGAACTTCTGATAATCTCGACAAAACAGGTTTTATTTTGAAGGAATTGTTGAAGACAGGGAAAAGAAAAGAAATGAAAAAGATGAGAAACTCATTGATACAACATTATTGAATTGCCACCATGAACTGCACTTGGAAAAATAGGGAAAAGGTGAGATTTACCTTTAAAAAGGTCACTTAAAGTTTAACTCTTTCCCAATCGCAATCGAGTCTGTCATAGATGAAGCAAGAAAAAACTATTAACGATAAGTTCTGAAAGAAAAGGGCAAGAACCATCTCAAGAGAATTTACTTTTTCTTCTCTTGTTCATCTTCTATTTTTGCTACTTTGTTCCACCTTGAAAGTGTATATATTTTGTGATTCATCTGGAATGCTCATTGAAAACTTTTTCTCTCTTCGTTTCAAGTGAACAAAATGCTCGAATTGGATTGGCAAGGATTGACGTTGAGCAAAGTGAGAATGATGATGGTTAAGATGAAGGATAAAGGGAAATGAGATCCATCGATGGATGAGGAGGAAACTGGGTGAGAGTGAAAAAAATTACAGGAAGCTATTAGATATAAGATGAAGAATTATCTAGAACATGGACTGGGAGGGAAAATGCGAGTGCTAAAGGGAATGCCATGGGAAGACTGAACAAGTGGAAATGTGAGTCAACTGAATCAAAGTCTACTCAGTCTGTGACCTTTTTTTTCCTCTCTTTTTGTGTATAAATTAGCAGTGAGAATACAAATTGCTATTCCGATTGAATTTCACCTTGCAGTGATTCAAGGTAAATCTCAATAGAATTGGTCAGAGAAAAAAAAGGAGAAACCAAAGAAGTCAGTGAAAGCTTTTCATCAACTAATCATTATTATTCACCTTTTCACCATTTCCCATGTTAATGGTTGTTCATTAAAATTGACAAGATCAAAGTCAATGTACAAAAAAGGACTTTGGATAAAGACCATTTAATGTGGGTTTAAACGAGAAAAGACAGTTTCTTTTCATCCCTTTAAAGTAATTCAAAATTGATGATACATTTGATTTTTGGTTGCGTTTTTGTATTACATTGATTTCATTATGTAAAAGGCTAAATCAACTTGTTTTGTTTTCTCGTTTTTATTGACATTTTTTGCTTGTATTATTGTAAACATTTGCTCAGATTTTCTGGTTTGTTTTGTGTGTTTGACATTGATATTGTCAAATGTTTAAAATGCTTTCATTTGGATACAATTGGTTGAGGTTTAATCAAGTAAATGTTAATGAAAAGGTTTTTGGGATTCAATGAACATCATGTTTGACAATCGCTTTTAATGCAATTTAAATCATCTCGTGTTATTGAGTTACATTTGAATGAGCTTTTTGTTCAATCGCTTTTTTGTGTTTCCCTTTTCAGCTTTTCATATTTTCATTTGTAATTAGTAATTGAAATTGAGTTGCTTTTGGATTCAGATTTCAGTTTTTTTCATCTTTTCAGGGCTTGTTGAATATGATTGGGTTTTTTGATCCGTCATTTTAATCTGCTTTTCAGTTGCAAATGTTTACTCAATCTGAATTGATTCTGGAATTATTTGCTTGATTAATTTTACATTTAATCTGTTCAATTTCAAATCTTTTCATGTAATCTTGTGATTGAATCTACAATTTCACAATTTTAACCGTTTCATGATGAAATATCTGGTTGAGACTTTTCAATGTTATCTGTTATTTTCAAAAGTTCAAGTATTGATTGAAGCATGAAAATGTCTCAAATCTATTGGAAAAATTGAATGATTTAAAGCTTTGCGTCTAGTTTATAAGATGAATAAAAGTGAATGTAAAAATTCATTTTGTTAACAAAATAGATTCAAAAGATGTTCACAGAATCATTATCAAGATTACAATTATATTTTCCATGACAATATTCATTTTTTATCACAAAAGCTGTAACAACAAGATTCAAGAATCAACTCGTTTCATCTATTTACGAGTGCAATGAATAAGATTATACAGCAAAAGGACGTTTCCAATCATTTTATTTGCTCTTTTTGAGGATAAAATTTAGACATTAAATGAAAAAATTATATTAAAATTACATTAGAATGAAAACAATTTAGACATTAAAAGGCAATGAAAGTTACTCGTAAAACCAGTAAAAACCTTTTTCTTTTGGTGCAAAGGATTTAACCATTTTGGGTTAACTTGAAGACAAACCTTGAGCTGTAAACCTTAACCTAATGATAAAACCTAAAAATTGAAAGAGATCAAATTAAAGCTGATAAAAGTTTTTATCGTTCAATTGGCTGTTCTGTTGAGGCCATCATTTACCTGTCCAACAGTAAAGTCACATTTAAAAGGGTTTTCACCTTGATTACCCAGAAAAAATGTTGAACCTGAAAAAGAAACAACATTCTGGTTTAAATGTCTTTTTCCTTTACTTTTTCTTCTCTGATAACAATATCAGAAAGAGAGAGAGAGAGAGAGGTAAAGGTAAATGTCAAAATGAACAACTCGAAATGCTGTTGAAATAACCTGAGGCTTCATGTCAGGTCATTCATCTATCAATATGAAAAAAGCAAAATTTTGCCTGAAATTGGTAACAGAAAGGTGAAAAGAAAAGATGAGCCAAATATTACATTATTTATTTAGACAGAAATGACCGTAAATCACTTGAAGAAAAGGCTGATTGTATCATTTACTTTCTGTTTCTGATTTTCTCAATGCTTCTTATTCCAAGATTATCCTCAGCATTCACAGTTATCGGGATAAATGAAGCATTGAAAATTAGCGATGCAAAAGGTTAATCCAAAGGTAACTTTAATGATTACAAGAGAGAGAAACAGATATTCATTAGTCTTCGTTATTACTCTTGTTTCCCTTTAATAATGTAATATCATGTTGTCCAGGTAAACTGCATGTAACTATCAGTTTGATCATTAAGATGAAACGATTTCACCAAAATGAAATGTTTCACCTTTCTCATGACCATCAGTTGAATAATCAATTCGGATGCAAACATTAGCCTAAATTGATGGAAGCAAATTTTTCCTGGTAAACTTATTTTCGCTTTTAAAAACCAGTTTTCTGGTTCAAATTTTTGGGTAAAATTTTCAAATGAAAAGCTTGGAAATTGAAATTTTGTAAAATTCCTTCTTCTACTTGTAATCAAATGGATTTCAAATGTTTACATTTTACTTATTTATATTGAAAACAATAACATGTTAACCATTACAGGGAAGGTTACAGGGAATGATAAAATCTCTCATTCATAATTGATTAAAGAATTGCTTTTGGAGTTTAATGATGATAAATGGAAGCTTCAGTTAAAGTGAAAAGATAAATTGGATTTGGTCAAAATCGCCTGACAATTGGTCAGTCCGTTGATGCCTTTTGCTGGGTAAAGGGTTCCATGTTCACCTTTTGTTGATGAAAATGGAGTTGAAAATGACTTTTATTATCACAGGTTGAGGATGAAGTTTACCAGTTTATAATGAGAGGAGAAAAGCTTGAATCACAATTTTCAATTACAATTTTTTTCCCTTCAAATATGCTATTAATAGATGTTGCACTCATTAATATGGATATTTTTCACTCTTAATACAGGAAGATATTGTACATTAATCAATGTTATCAATCTGTTTGATTAAAACTCAACTGATGGAGAGATAATTAATCTTTCTCAATTTTTGTGTAGCTTCGTTAAAAAAAAGTACTTGACATTAACTTATTATGATTGAACCTTTAATGTTTTACTGAAGGTGTAAATTGAATAGAGACAAGAATAATCTGCTTTGTTCAGAAATAATCAACATTCATGAGCACATCTTGAACATTTTGATAATCAAAAGCTACTTTTTAAGCAAAAAACTCAGCTTTGTGACCATTGTAAATGTAAATGTAATCCCATCATTGAATTGATCATCAGCCAAACACCTTTTTGTGTTACCAGATGAAACCTAATCCCAAATAACCTGAAATGTCTTTTTGGGTTAGGCTTTTGATCGTTAACCATTTTGATCAATCCTTCAATCAAGATTATCTTTAATAAATTACAAATCTTATCAAATAACAATTAAAATAATGGAAAATAAATTGATTGGATTTATTAGTCTGAAACAAAAGCCTGAAATGAGCCACAAAGATTGGGTCTTTCAAGGAAAAGACATTTACAGTAAACTAAACCTTCCAGATGATTTATTTGCAAGTATGTTAATCTAAATCTAAAATTAATCACACAAATAAACTCATTAATGTGTTCTAATTGAATATCAGTTAACCAATCAATAACTGTTCACTGTATCTACAGAATCTTATTTTGTAATTAACAGTCTCATCAGCATCACATCAGTTGCTATTACAAGTTTACAAGTATAATAATTACAAGTTTACAAGTTTTGATAGTCATTAAGATTCATTGGCAAGGTAAAAATATATTTCATCCATCAGACCGACTATCGATTCAAAAGCACTTCCAATATTGTTGAATCACAGCGTCTGAAGTGCTTTTAAGCCGATGTACATCAAACATATCAAGTTGCATGATGAACATGATGAACAATTGGAAAAACAGTTTTCATTTGTAAAATATTAATCAACTTTTTCCTTTCAGTTTGTGCCGATTGTGGTGGAAATTATACCGATGAAGAACTGGAACTTTCCCTGTTGATATTAATGGGTATCATGTGTCTATTCTTCATTATCCTCTGTTGCCAATGTTTCTCTCGTATTCTTCACCATTGTCGCCATGATGATTCAACAAACTATCCGTATCCAGAAAAATACAAAAGCCTTCCACCTCCACCTTATGTGAGAAGCGTCAACGGAGTTTAACACCAGCCATTCACTGTAACACTTTAACTTCACTTCAACCCAACAGTAAAACACTTGAAAAACTCAAACTCAGAGATTTTCAGTAAAACTCAAAAAACTCTAAAAACTTGAAAATGCTCAGATTTGCTTCTGAAATGCTCCATAACTTTGAAAACTCAACTTTTCCATGTAAATAAATATCATTATTGTAACAAAAAAAAATCATTTACAAAAACAACCTGAACCTCTATCTCATCTGAATAATGAACAATTTGTATAAAGGTAAGTTGAGGATGAAAAAAAGCATTTAAATATTTCATGTTTTCCAGAATTTTGTTTGCAACATTTTCAAATTTCTTTGTCTTTTCCATTTAATCATTATATTAATCATTCCTTCCCAGTTTTCCAGTTGTTAGTGAATGTAAATTTTAAATGTGAACATTAATGATATCATTGATTTGCTTAGGCCTTTCATTTGTTTCTTTCTGCTTATATTTTACTCTTTCAAGTCATTTAGTAAATTGTCAATCTACTCGGAATGGACATTTAACTTTATTTTGGGTTAATTTCATTGTTTCCAACTATATTTAAATGGTTAATAATAGGCAGCTTCATCAACTTGTTATCATTTTCAAACGAAACTTGAAACAAAATGATTCCAGTTGACATCTTATTTTTACGTGATCTTATTTGCGTTTCACTTGTCAACTTGAATAAAGTTGTACTGAAAAAACATATTATTATCATTATTATTATTGAAACGTTATTGCTTTATACACAGGAATATAATAACTTTAATATTCAATAACAAGGTAAAGGGAAGGAAGTAAAAGTACAATTTTGTATCAATTTTCACTCAATTTAATGCAATGGTTCAATGCATTGTATTAACCTTAATATTATCATTGAAAGTGATGACAAAATAGTGAACCAAATAAAGCCTTACCGTGTATCATTATCATGTTAATGATACTATTGGTTTGGATTAAACTTGAATCATTTAATATATCAAATTAACCAAATTCAGTGAATCTCATTCAATATTTTTGTTTTATTTCTTGTAGATTGGTGTCAATTTAAGCATTTGGTTTTCACTGGTTTACATTTTTTTGGATCGTCACTTGAAATCTGGTTAAATGGTTCCAATGGTCATCTTTAACCATCCAAACTGTACTTCAAATAAGGCCACTTTGATTCTGGTTAAATGCTCAAGTGTTTCTGCCCATGAAAATTATCGTTTAAACCTGTCTGATAATAAAGAAACCAGATTTGTCTCAATTTTGTTAAATTGAAAATAAATGTTAAAGAAGTAAAAGTCCATGTAATGGATGAGATTGATTGGAATCTATTAATATCTATTATCTATTATTATGATTATTGTTATTATTATAAAGCCAAATATTATCAATTTAAACCTATTATCATCAGTCAATGCTTAATCTGTGATCTTAAAATTTTAGATCCAAATTTTTAATAAAATAAAATCAAGTCCATGATACAAGAAATGTTGTCATTTATTACAAGTATTATTACAGTTTTCCCCAGAGTTTTTTGCTTTTTTGTTACACTGCCATCTAGGTGAACTACAAGGGGAAACCACAAATTTTACAGTTCAAACAATTAAACTCTTTAATTGACATCCCCTCTTAGCCTCTTTGCTCCCTTTGAGGAGTCCTCTCCCTATAGGGGGAATCATTAAGTTTTTTAATTGTTTGAAGTGTGAAATTTGTGGTTTCCCCTTGTAGTTCACCTAGATGGCAGTGTAACAAAAAAGCAAAAAACTCTGGGGAAAACTGTATCGTCAATATCTAATGATTTAATATGAAAATTGAATGTTAAATTGAAGCTAATTTTCTGATTAGTTGACCGATTAAGGCTAAATTTTTTTAAAATCATTGGTTTCATTAAATTGTTGCAAACGTTTAAAAACGTAAACTTTTGGATTCTTTATCAAGGTTTAATATTTGCCATTGCTTTAGCATACTTTACCAATTCAATTGTGTTGTTTTCAATGCAAATGGATAATAATATCGTTAATAAGTGAATATCTTGATGAATACTTATCTTGAAAACTCAAGAAAGAGAAAAGACGATTGAATTGACTTTAGAATCATGAATATATAAATAATTTTATCATTTATTTCAAGATTTATTTATCAAAGTGTGAGTTGTTTACAGGGATTTTTGCTCCATCTATTGATATTCAGTTAACATTGTAATATTTTTAAAAAAAGCTTGTCAATTCTTTGAAAAAATTTTGATAAGAAAAGGTTTTACAACTTATTTAATTATCTTTGTTCTGGAAGAGAAAATGAAAAGGATAAAATTAAATAGCATTTATTGATTAAAATAATAAAAGCATGTGTTTATTTTGTCTTTTCAAATGTTGGCGCTGTAACCAACAAGCAACCGGTTACTTGTAGCTGGGGAAAGAACCACGGTTACTGGTTAGACTAACCATTTTGATAGGTAAACAGAGCATCTCTATTACTGTTTCGCTCAATTAAATTATTTTTAAACTTGATTTGATCTCTGTGATTTTTATCCTCGTCACAATGTTGACATTAGAAGCAGATGACTCTTCCCCTGACATGTCAGCGCTCCAGCAGACCGGTACTCTTATCTGTGGTCCTGGAGCTTTGCGTGCGTCCGCGATTCAGGCTGGACTGGTTAAGTTAACGCTGGAACAATACGAATCTATCACAAAGGCCAAAAAATATGCCATGGAACAAAGTATTAAAAGTGTTCTTGTTAAGCAAACCATAGCCCACCAACAGCAACAGCAAAAATCACTACAACGACACCAAGCTCTTGTACTTATGTGTCGTGTTTATGTTGGAAGCATTAGCTTCGAGTTAAAAGAAGATACAGTTCGACAAGCTTTTCTACCTTTTGGTCCTATCAAGTCTATTAACATGTCGTGGGATCCATTAACTCAAAAACATAAAGGATTCGCCTTTGTTGAATATGAGTTGCCAGAAGCAGCCCAGTTAGCTCTAGACCAAATGAACGGAGTAATGATTGGAGGTCGTAACATCAAAGTTGGTAGACCGAGTAATATGCCTCAAGCAGCGCCAATTATTGAGCAAATTACGACTGAAGCTAAAAAGTTTAATCGCGTATATGTTGCATCTATTCATGCAGATTTAACTGAACAAGATATTCAATCAGTTTTTGAAGCATTTGGTAAAATTAAATCATGTAAATTAGCTACATCACAATATCCGGGAAAACACAAAGGCTATGGTTTTATTGAATATGAGACAGATCAAGCTGCCACCGACGCGATAACTTCAATGAATCTTTTTGATTTAGGAGGTGAGTTCTCTTTATTTTAATTTTATAATATTCTGAATTTTCTTTGTACTTGCAGGACAGTACTTGAGAGTTGGTAGAGCAATCACCCCACCGAATTGTTTAGATGGACCAACAGCACCTAGCACGATGCCAACAGCGGCAGCAGTGGCTGCAGCCGCAGCAACAGCTAAAATACAAGCTATGGAAGCCACTGGCATCACCGCATCAAATAACTCATCGTCCGGAAATGCTTCTCTTGTGGAAGGTGTAACAACTATTTCTCCATCCAGTCTAACAATTCCAACACCACTTACTATTGGGGGATCTGCAAGTCTGATGACAATCTCTGCAACTCAAGTTCAGCCGGTGCTTGCAGCAAATGCACCGGGTATAATCACTGGCGTAACTGTGAATCCTTCTCCGAGTCTAATAACAACTCTTCCCATTCCTGTGGTTACACAAGTAACGACCGTAGCAGCTCAACCTATTACCACAGCAGTTTCAACGCTTTCAAGTTCTAGCTTAAAACCTGTAGCCAACGAAGTAACAGCAAAGAGCATTGCCATCAGTCTTGCTGCTGCTCAAGAAAAAGCATCGGCCATAGCTGCTTCGAAAGAAATTGAAGCAAAAGATCAAGTCGCTGGTGAAGAGCCACAAACCTTACAACAGCAAGAAAATATAGTAATTAAGGGATCTAACGCAAGACAAATGCTGATGCAAAAATTAATGCGTAAAACCGAGGTAATAATTTTAATAATAGTAGTATTAATTGCTATAAGAAATTAAGCTTTTCTCATAAAACATTTATCTAACTTTTTTTCAGTCAAGAGTGGTGGTCTTACGTAACATGGTTGGTGTCGAAGATATTGATGATGCTCTTGAATCTGAAGTAACTGACGAATGTGGTAAATTTGGAATTGTTAACCGTGTCATTATTTATGAAGAAAAACAATCGGAAGATGATGACGCTGAAGTTATAGTCAAAATATTTGTAGAGTTCAGTAATAGTCAAGGTAAGAAATTGAGAATATTATTTCATAGCATAATTTTTATTATAATTATTATTATTATTATAATTTTATTTTCAATCAATTTAACTGGTTTCTTGTATTTTATATTTTTTTTATATAATCACAGAGGCTATCGTAGCAAGAGACTCATTAAATGGTAGATTCTTTGGCGGACGAATTGTAAAAGCTGAAATCTATGATCAAACATTGTATGATGAAAAAGATCTCTCTGGTTAACATTTAATTTTAATTTATTGAGCTTAATTCATCAACCAGAACTTTTTTGTCACTCTCTATCCTCTATTTCTCTATTTCTTCCTTTCTTCCTATTCTTCTTCTCCTTCTTTCTATCTTTCTTAACATACACTCGCACACTTATACAAACACTTTAATTGACAAATTAAACGATATTTCATCAACCTTACAAAAAAGTTCTAATGTTTCAATTTATCCTTATGAACAATGATCATGCCATGCTACCTTTGTAACCCCAAATGTATCTAGATGTAACATCAATCGTCCAAAGAAGTTAATGATTGAATTACACTCATATGCATAACAATCATTGGTTGCTGTTGTTGCTGATGTAGATGGGGCTGTTGTGGTTGTTGGTTTTGTTGGAGTTGCGATTGTGGGTTTGATTGGAGTTGGGATTGCTGTTGTGATTGTAATTGCTGTTGATGGTGTGATTGTGGCTGTTGCTGTAATTGATGTTGTTGGGGTTCTTGTTGACCTTGCTGTTGTTGTTGCTGTTGCTGTTGCGCTTCTTGTACTTGTTGCTGTAATTGTGGTGTTTGAGGTTGAATTTGGTGTTGATGATTTTGTGTTTGTGGCATCGAGGATGGCTGCTGTTGTTGCGGGTGTTGATGTTGAAGTTGATTCGGGTTTTGTAGCTGTTGTTGTTGCTGCTGCGGGTGTTGTTGCTGGTGCTGATGTTGTTGCTGTTGTTGTTGTTGTTGTAATTGGGAACTTGATCCTGCTGGATTCTTAGGTCTACGTTTTCGTGTTTGAATACCTTCTTTCTTCATAGTCATTGGACGATTAACTCCATGTAATTTAAAATATAGACCACAAGCATTACAAACTGGTGCACCTTCAATATTACGCCTCCAAAGGGTTGTTTGAGCTGTTCCACAATTTGAACATGATAGACCTGCTCGTCGGTTATTTGGTATCTTCTTGTGAGGTTTTATTGGTGGTCGATTCATCCCATTGATCTTTGAATAAAGTCCACAAGCGTTACACAAATAATGGCCAGTACCGTCTCGACGCCATAAAGGCGTTGACATCGCACCACAGTTAACACATTCTCTGGCTTCACCACAATATTCATATTCAGATGTTAGTTGAGTACGGTAACACGGCGAGGGAAGCAAAGCTGCGAATGAGTAGAACACAAGATTAATAACAAAAGATCAAAAAAATGAAATAGAAATAATAAATTCGATAAGAAATAAATAAAGAAAATAAGTGAATGATAAATATGAAAAAAAAGTGAAACGAGAAAGAAATAAAGATTGAGCGAAGAGAGAAAAAAGTTTGATAAGCAAAAATAAAAGATAATTGATATTAATACTTTTGATTACAATCAGTAATATACTTACTTGTATAATATTGTGTGTTATGATTAAGAACCGCTGCCGGTTGATTGGTATCAACCAGATTTGCCGATGTTGTATACTGTTCAACATTTGCATAAACGGTACCAATTCCAATGGTTTCTTCATTCATTGCCATTGTGAGGAGTTTTATCGTGATTTCGATGATGATTTTGACGGAGATGATTTAGAGTGCAACTAAATCTCACTTTACCTCACTAGGCTGATCGTCATCATCATCATCATCCTCTCATTCTCTCCCTTTGTTTGCCATTGGTTTAAAAAATTATCAGAAAGAACTTTGGATCTATTTGCTTTATTGCTGCGACTCTATGGTAACAAAGTGATAAAAAAATGTCAAGTATTATCATTATGGAATATGTGTGTAAAAGTTAGTATAGATCTTGAATCCATAAATTCGCAGCAATAAAGCAAATAGATCCAAAGTTCTTTCTGATAATTTTTTAAACCAATGGCAAACAAAGGGAGAGAATGAGAGGATGATGATGATGACGATGATCAGCCTAGTGAGGTAAAGTGAGATTTAGTTGCACTCTAAATCATCTCCGTCAAAATCATCATCGAAATCACGATAAAACTCCTCACAATGGCAATGAATGAAGAAACCATTGGAATTGGTACCGTTTATGCAAATGTTGAACAGTATACAACATCGGCAAATCTGGTTGATACCAATCAACCGGCAGCGGTTCTTAATCATAACACACAATATTATACAAGTAAGTATATTACTGATTGTAATCAAAAGTATTAATATCAATTATCTTTTATTTTTGCTTATCAAACTTTTTTCTCTCTTCGCTCAATCTTTATTTCTTTCTCGTTTCACTTTTTTTTCATATTTATCATTCACTTATTTTCTTTATTTATTTCTTATCGAATTTATTATTTCTATTTCATTTTTTTGATCTTTTGTTATTAATCTTGTGTTCTACTCATTCGCAGCTTTGCTTCCCTCGCCGTGCTATCGTACTCAACTAACATCTGAATATGAATATTGTGGTGAAGCCAGAGAATGTGTTAATTGTGGTGCGATGTCAACGCCTTTATGGCGTCGAGACGGTACTGGCCATTATTTGTGTAACGCTTGTGGACTTTATTCAAAGATCAATGGGATGAATCGACCACCAATTAAACCTCACAAGAAGATACCAAATAACCGACGAGCAGGTCTATCATGTTCAAATTGTGGAACAGCTCAAACAACCCTTTGGAGGCGTAATATTGAAGGTGCACCAGTTTGTAATGCTTGTGGTCTGTATTTTAAATTACATGGAGTTAATCGTCCAATGACTATGAAGAAAGAAGGTATTCAAACACGAAAACGTAGACCTAAAAATCCAGCAGGATCAAGTTCCCAACAACAGCAACAACAACAACAACAGCAACAACATCAACACCAGCAACAACACCCGCAACAACAACAACAGCAGCAGCAGCTACAAAACCCGAATCAACTTCAACACCAACACCAACAGCAGCCATCCTCGATGCCACAGACCCAAAATCATCAACACCAAATTCAACCTCAAACACCACAATTACAGCAACAAGTACAAGAAGCGCAACAGCAACAACAACAACAGCAGCAACAACAGCAAGGTCAACAAGAACCCCAACAACATCAATTACAGCAACAGCCACAATCACACCATCAACAGCAATTACAATCACAACAGCAATCCCAACTCCAATCAAACCCACAATCGCAACTCCAACAAAATCAACAACCACAACAGCCCCATCTACATCAGCAACAACAGCAACCAATGATTGTTATGCATATGAGTGTAATTCAATCATTAACTTCTTTGGACGATTGATGTTACATCTAGATACATTTGGGGTTACAAAGGTAGCATGGCATGATCATTGTTCATAAGGATAAATTGAAACATTAGAACTTTTTTGTAAGGTTGATGAAATATCGTTTAATTTGTTCAATTAAAGTGTTTGTATAAGTGTGCGAGTGTATGTTAAGAAAGAGAGAAAGAAGAATAAAGAGGAAGAAACAGAGAAATAGAAGATAGAGAGTGACAAAAAAGTTCTGGTTGATGAATTAAGCTCAATAAATTAAAATAAAATGTTAACCAGAGAGATCTTTTTCATCATACAATGTTTGATCATAGATTTCAGCTTTTACAATTCGTCCACCAAAGAATCTACCATTTAATGAGTCTCTTGCTACGATAGCCTCTGTGATTATATAAAAGAAAATATAAAATACAAGAAACCAGTTAAATTGATTGAAAATAAAATTATAATAATAATAATTATAATTACAATTATAATAAAATGATAATATGATGCTATGAATTAATAATTTCAACTTTTTACCTTGACTATTACTCTACAAATTATTTGACTATAACTTCAGCGTCATCTTCTGGTTGTTTTTCTTCTAAATAATGACACGGTTCACAATTCCAAATTTACCACATTTGTTCAGTTACTTCAGATTCAAGAGCATCATCAATATCTTCGACACCAACCATGTTACGTAAGACCACCACTCTTGACTGAAAAAAAGTTAGATAAATGTTTTATGAGAAAGGCTCAATTTCTTAGATGATTTAATAACAGTCGCTATTCTCAAAATGTCTCATTGTCATAGTTTCCAAACAAATAATTTTTTTGCAAGATTTGCACAAAATTCAATCTAATTATAATTACCATTCAATGTGTATAATTGTTTTTGGCAACAAAGTAACATAAATTAGCAAAGTTTGGTTAATTTGATAGTTAATTACGCCAAAACTTTGATTAAAAATTAAAGACTATTTTTTGGTAAATTTCTGTGTAAATAGCAATAAGACTTACCCCAACAAGTTACATCTGACAATGTGAGGATAATGACTGTACATTTAAAGTTATTACAGTACGGCCACCTTTGACTCGATAGAATTTCATTTCTTCGACTAATTAAAGGTATTAAAATAGCTTATTTTTATTTATCCTCAATTAATTTCAGCGTGATTGGCTGAGACCATCAAAAAGCCAACAATTTAAGGGTTATCCGCATTGTCCCTCAGTATCGGACATTATTGCACCAATATCCACACAGCATTATTCGTCAGCGATTTTTTCCACTTGCACTTGAATCTCTAGAAAACACAGAGACATAATTAACTTCAGGATTAAAAGTTCACTCAAAGCTAATAACAAAATAAACTTTATAATCTTAATAATAAACAACTATAAGAAGTTTAAAAATATTTAAATGAACAATCTCAAGATCAAAAAATACCCTTGATAGATGTGACGATAACAAGTTTAAAGTAAATTCAATTTTTGTAAACATTGACCAATTCGTAATCAATTTTATCAAACCGCCACATCTGCAAATATCACCGCTAGATGGAGTTGAATCAACTCACAAGTCAGTTGATTCCAATTAAAAATTTAACTTTTGACCTCAGAATAATTCAATCTTTTGTAATAAAAAAGTATATCTGATTTAAAACCTTTTGGTGAAAGTTCCCTGTGGATATGTTGATTCATCCAGGAGATAAAGTTTGGCGACAAAAATAAGGCCACACGTGAAACAGGCGAACTACTGGTCAGAGGAAACGTTAGATCATAGCTGATGATTTTTTGAGCTGACCATTTTGAGCCGATTGGGATCAAATTTGATGGAAACACTACAATTAAGTATCGATTGAAATTAAATGACCTAACCGCTATAACACATGATCCACGCTTGAAAAATATTTCCTTACCTTAAACGATAACCTAACTGAGGACAATATTTACACAAATCTTCAGAACTCTTTCATGACTGGTTCATGAGAAAGTTGTTTCAATCAGAAAGATCAAAAATTGCTATAACTAAAGCACGATTGGGACAAAACGTGACATCCTTCGGACCTTTTGAAAAGACTCAACATGGTTTTCAATGTCCTCTTTCATAGCTTTAATTTTCAATTTGCCGAGCGGTGATTTTTCGTTGCAAAAATCCTTTTTTAAATAAAATGCGTTATATTTAAAGTAAATAATTGTTTGCTTTTCAATTGATTGATAAAAATTTATGCATTAATTGCTATAAAGTCTTCATAATTAAAATTAATCTTAAGCGTTTATATTGCATCAATTTGTTTACCATTTCTTCAATAGATTCTGTTTTTATTTAGTGATATATTTGCTCTAGAATTGAAATTGCTTTAGATATTTGGTCAACAGTACTCGGCATTAATAGTCTCTTATAACCTTTAATTCTCGCCTTTTAATCTGTCAACTTGTAATAAAGATAATTTAATTTAAACAAGTTCTTTGTCGTTCATTTGATATGCGGTTCGTTATTTAATTTTCAAAAATGGCTCTTCCAGTCAACACAACAAATCAGTTTACTAGGCATGACTTGTTAGAGTAGCTGTAGAAGGCGTTTACAAAATGGCGCTCATCATTCTTTTTCTGGCTTATTCAATGCTAAAATGCTCAGCTCAAGCTAGGATCAAAAATCTTAAATATTATTCTTGTTCTTTTGTGGTCGGTTTCTCACCATATATTTCTCTCTCACTTTGGTGTCTCCTGTGTCTCTCTCTCGTTTTTTCATCATCTTCATCATCTCCTTCATCATCCTCGTCTTTATTAAATAAATAAATAATAATAATCATCATTGTTACAATTTAGTTAAATACCATGATCAAAAGAAAAGGTGGTTACTCTCTTTCTTATTGCTTATTCCTTTGTCAGAAAATGATACTTTTTGTGATGAATTTTACTAATTGATATCCTCTTTTTTCTCTCTCTCTTCCTCATCTTATTCTTTTGTCTTCTCCTCTCCTCATTACATTCTGCTATCCACTCTTTTTTCAAATCTTTTTTCATCTGTCCCTCTCTTTTCCCTCTGTCTACCTTTCTTTCTCTTTCTCTCCTCTCTTTCTCCCTCTCTCTCTCTAACTTCAATCTTATGAATCCTTCTCCATCTCTCATGTAATCTAGTCGGAGGCAGAGGTCCCATTTCGAATGGACCAATGCATACTAGACCTCTAGTTGCCCTTTTGGACGGACGTGATTGCTCAGTTGAGATGCCAATATTGAAAGATGTTGCAACGGTTGCCTTTTGTGATGCCCAATCTACACAGGAGATTCATGAGAAAGTGTTGAATGAGGCTGTTGGAGCCCTTATGTGGCATACAATTACTTTAACTAAAGACGATCTCGACAAATTTAAGGCTCTTCGCATCATTGTTAGGATTGGTTCAGGAGTGGATAATGTTGACATTAAAGCTGCTGGAGAATTAGGTAAAGTGCAACTTTTCCTTTGTTTTGTGAGTTACTGCCCTTCAGCTTATGCTCTTGCAGCCCAGGGTTGCATTTCTCAGTGATTTGCTAATCTAAATCTTCTCATATTCAGTATTTGCATTTGTATTTGTATAACCACTGTCAATGCTTTCAAAAACTCCTGCTATTATTGCTATGCCGGCTTACTTTATTCTTTCATTAATATCAACTTTATTTTCTTTCTTTAGGTATTGCTGTTTGCAATGTGCCCGGTTATGGTGTCGAAGAAGTAGCAGATGCAACCCTTTGTTTAATATTGAACTTATATAGACGGACTTACTGGTTAGCAAATGCTGTACGAGAAGGTAAAAAATTTCAAGGGCCTGAACAAATTCGTGAAGCAGCAGCAGGATGTGCTCGAATCAGAGGAGATACCCTAGGAATTGTTGGTTTAGGTATGCACTTCTTTTTTAATGACATTTACCCAAACTTTCGATTTCCCTCCTAACCTATTTCTTTGTAATATTTCAGGACGAATTGGTACTGCAGTCGCCCTAAGAGCAAAAGCATTCGGATTCAATGTTATATTTTATGATCCATATTTACCGGATGGTATTGAAAAATCTCTGGGACTTACTCGTGTTTACACTTTGCAAGATTTGCTTTATCAAAGCGACTGTGTCTCTCTACATTGCACCCTCAATGAACACAATCACCACCTAATTAACGAATTTACAATTAAACAGATGCGACCTGGTAAGTTGACATTTCATCTGGCAGTCAGCCAACTTGCAACATCTGTTGTCATGTGTATCATTTTGCACTCAACATGGAGTTACTAATCTTTGTTGGCGCTCTTTAAATTTTACTTAGGTGCCTTCCTGGTCAACACTGCACGTGGTGGTTTAGTTGATGAAAATGCGCTAGCTGCCGCTTTAAAAGATGGAAGGATTAGAGCTGCTGGTCTTGATGTTCAGGAGAATGAACCCTATAATCCCATGAGCGGTATGTTTTGTTCTCGTTCTTTATCTTGATTTTCCCCTTTTTAGTGATAAATTTTACAATTTTTCCCTCTCTTTTTTATTCCTTATTGATTAATTTTAAATTAATAATTTTTTCTTACAATTGGTGCTCAAGGTCCACTCAAGGATGCCCCTAACTTGATAGTTACACCCCATGCAGCATGGTATAGTGAGGCAAGTTGCACTGAGCTTCGTGAAATGGCAGCCTCTGAAATAAGACGAGCCATAGTCGCACGTATACCGGATTCACTCCGTAACTGTGTTAACAAAGAATATTTCGTCTCAAGCGCTTATGGAGAGACTTTAAATGGGTCCACAGGATATAACTTCCATTCGATGGCTCCCCACTCTACAACTCTTGACTCCATGCCTACCGGAGCTCCTGGAGCAGCAGCAGCAGCCCATGCAACCCCTCATTCGACACTTCAAGAAGCCGTTCAATTAACTCCTAAGCCAGAGAGCTCGGAGCTTCATTAAAGTTATCATTCATATTTGAGAAAATAATTACTCAGACACCACCAACAAACAACAAAAATTTAATACAATCTTAAAAAAACCACCAAACAAACAAATAAACAAATCATAAAAGAAGTAAGCTGCAGTTTGGTTGACAAAAATTGAGATAAACACCACCTCAAAACCCTTTTTCATAAAAAGAAACAAAATACACCTACACCAAACAACACATACATAAAAAATTATTTGAAAGCCATCCAGCTGAACCCTTTTCTTGCTATAAGTCCCTTTTCTTCTCAACGAAACAGAAACAAAAAAGATTGAGGATAGGTGTGATGTACTGATACATGGAACCATAACTTCCTCCATTCTTTTAATTGTTCATCTGCGGACATCTGTAGGAAAAGTTCAATATCAGAATCGATCCTCTTTTATCACTTTGTAATATCTCCTCTTCATGTTCAATTAATTTGATTAAAAAACGGTATGGTGAACGATTTGTACTGGAGACAGATTTGAATATCCTGGGATAGATTTAAAATTGTTGTTGAAAGAGGACGATTGAAACTTTAACTACTGGCATAAAACCAATAGCTAACTTGATCTTTTTCCGATACACTTTCTCATCCTTGATTAATCCCATTCACACAAATTAATGAAGATATGGTTACATGATTCCAATTATATGTCTCACCTGACCAATCATCGTCATCATCATCATCACCATCCACAAAAATCATCTTTCACCATCCAAAAATTGTTATTTAATTAGGCGGATATTTAATTATAACCGCTTCTGAGAGAGCTTCTTGGATTCCATTCCAATGTAGCTAAAATCAACCATGGTAATCGTAACAATCATCTTTCTTTGCAGTTTATGATTAAAAGCAAAGGCTATTTTATCAAAGGAATCAGCTTTTTCTTCCAACGGTTAGATCAAACATAATTAGTGATCAAAAAGCAATGCCTCCAGAGGAAATTAATTTATATTAAAGATTAGGCTTAAGATTAGTTTTGCAATTACAAAAATCAAATCGGTTCAATTTTATGGGTTGGATATTAATAAAACTTCAATATAAACATACGCGCGTTTTACAATATAAAATATTCATTTTTGAAAATAATTTCATTGTTCAATAAATATTGAAATACAATATCTTAATTAACTATTTCAAATATTTATCATTCGATCCTCCAAATTCAAATAAACAATGAAGTAACTCAATAGATCTAGATTTTCACTTGCAAGTTATGTATCTGAAATCCTGCAATTATACATACATCCAGTGGTGGGTCAAAATAGCAAAATCAAATGAACAAAAGGACAAAATCGGTTAAATCAATTTCAAATTGATATTTCCATCGATTTTATGCAGTTACGGGTAAATAAATCAAAAAATTGTCTGATTATCAGTTTAATCGGGGAAAAATAATTCTAACTCTTTGATAAACTGTATAAAAGCGTGAATTTAATGGGACCGGCTTTTTTCCACCGTATTGTCCACCACCCAAAACTAAAATCATCTACAGACTTTTCTCATCAAAATTGTTCACCACTTTTCGGATATGATATGTATAATAGATATGGTGGTGATTAATAGTGGATGTGTTGGTGGACAATACGGTGGAAAAAGTGATTTAAAAGAGATTGAAAAGGTGGTGGAAAAAGCACTTTGAAAGTGGTGGACACTGTGGTGGGAAAAAAGCCGGCCCAATTTAATACATTTTACAATTGTAACTTTTGATTTTTCGTCTCTTGGTCATTTGCTTTTGCTGTTTTGAACTCAAACCCTTTTGATAGTTCCTCTCAATATTTCACCGATTCAATTTCCCCAATCAATTTCATCTGAAATAATTTATCCTTTCAATTTAAGGTAAAATATAAAAATATGAGAAGACATTCAACCAATGCTCCTAATGCTATTCTTTCTGCCATCTTTTTTGTGATATACTCGTTAATGTATTCATAAATCTGATATAAATGGTTTAATCAATTTAAAGCTATCGTAAATATTATTTGTTGGTCTTTGCCTCTCTTCGCAAACCAAGCTTGGATTATGATCTTGTTAATGAATGAAAATAATCATTTTGATAGAGTGAGTTGAATTCATGATCAATACAGTCAGACCATTAATTGATTAGTAACTTGTTTTCGTGTACAGTGTTTTGCTGACAACTCTTTCAATCTTCGTCGTTTTGTTTGATATCTGTAAAAAGCAAGGACATTAATATTGATATATTTTCATATTTATTATACAGTCGTACTTTTGGAGGTTTGTTTTCCTCTCTTTGGCAAAATTTGCGCTAATGGCACTTGAATGAAATAAAAAGCAATTTGTTGACGTTCGGTAGCCTGCGAAGCTATGAAAAATAGTCGATTCATTGCGTACCAGCATCAAGTTTTGGGGAAAAATGAAGATCATTTAAGGATGATTTCAAGCATGGAAAGCACAAAACTGTTGTTAAGAGCATTATCAAAATCTAATACATTGAAACCCTCGTTGTTTTTGATATTAACCATATCAGCTTTGGTCATATGAGATGCAATGGCGAGGCAGACATCTTTAAAAATGTGTTCAGATCCTTCATTAGCGTAATTACCAACTTTATTGTAAAATCCATTGATTGCTGCCATCAATGGCGTGAAACCGTCCACAGTTTTAGCATTTACATTGGCTCCGTGTTTAATCAAACACTTGACAACATCATTTTTACCCTTTACAGAGGCCCAATGAAGTGCAGTCCACATATTACGATCACCTTTATTAATATCAGCTCCTTTTTTCACCAACAAATCAACTATCTCCTCAAATTGGCCTTCGTCAACCATATGAAGAGGTGTATTACCAGAAGAATCTCTTGATTTAACATCAGCTCCTTTGCCTAATAAACGTTTAACCTCAGCTAAATCACCCTTGGAACAGGCTTCACGTAAATCTTTATTCTGAAAAAAGGTAAGAGAAGAAATAGTTGAGAAATTAGCAAAAATATTCAAAATCATGATCAATAATCATAATCACAAGAAAATAAAACTTGAGATGAAACAAATCGCAGTTTTCAATCCTCTTTCAATGGACTGGGTTATTGTCTCATATTTGATTCACACTTAAGTAATCACAATTTCACGTAGATGAACTCAGTGATGAATAGTCCAGTTAATGTTCAACTCAGATTAAGTAATTAAAATTGATGAGATGTCTAATTAACTGGACCAAAAAAGGCGTAAGATGGTCGAGTAACAAAGAAATTGAACTATGAATAAAGATTTGTTACTTACTTCAGTATTAGCAGACATGATGATTCAATAGACAAACCAACCAACAAAATATGTAAAACTAAATGTGTTCCGATTTTATTGATGAAACAAAATTATTGAATAAAGAGATTTGGTTTAACTTGGTCTTCCTTCTGATAACTAATAGTAAAATGAAGTTAACTCAAAAATTACTGATTCACTAGAGCAATCGAGCAATCGTTGTGAACTTGCCAAATTTGTCTAGTCTCTAAAGATGAGTGTTTACGCAGATTTCTTGTTTTTGTAAAATTCAGATTTGTTTACAGTTTCATCTGCTCAACTAATCACTCTTTCTTGCCTTCCTACACCTCAACTAACCTTGTTAATTCACTCAATTTTGCTGCTTTGAACCCGAATCATTTATCCTGACTCAATCTAGAAAATCAATGCTAGAGTTTTCTTGTATCAATTGAGTGAAGTCAAATTATTGAACTTGATTGAGAAATATAACAGTTTAAATTATTATTGAATACAGAATAGCTCGTGCATTAACTTAACTGTCCAAATTATTATAGCTTTTCGGCACATTCTGGTTAATTCAACTTTAAATAAACCATCGAGAATATCAAACACAACAAAACACCGCAAAAATTCATATCAACGCATTACAGTAAACTCTCTTTTTTGGCAAAAAAAGAGCCACATGCTGACTGATAACATTCAACATGGAAAAATTCTGGTCTTTACATGTTACAAGGTGAAGAGTTATAGTACCTGATATAATTATCATAAGTCACTGGTCGAATAATCTTAAATTGCAGTGAAAGCGGCCATAAAAACCAAATCGTCAATAGAATATCGAAATCCTCTTTTCCCATTTTGTCAGGTTTTGTGAAAATCGATGTTTACTGTAACTTGATTCCTCCACCAATTAATATACGTAATAGTTTAGAATAACACTTTTCTGTTGTTCTATGGATACTTAATCAAATTGGGTTAACTTTAGTTGAAAATAATAGACTCAGAAAATAGTTGAAGAATCATTTTAAAATTAAAAATTTGAACAATCCACATTTTTTGGTTGAATGACGGAGTCTTGTACTCTTACCAAAATATCGATATTTACGGACTCGATACTGTTAGTCATAGTCTTGTCATTTCAGTGTTTCAACTGTTATTTGCAACTGTTGATGAAACGTTCAAGTATTGTTTGTGCCTAATTTGTTTTGTGGATTCTTTTATTTTTTTTATCATTTTTTAATTACTAATTTTGTATTCGGAACAATGTAAGTAAAGCATTTTTACTATTAATCTCAATGTTTATTTAAATACGTATTCAAACGTTGTATGTAAAGGTGGAAGAGCAACAAGTGAAATTAACCTTCAAACCTTGTTAACTCCCCTTAATATAAAACTAGTCTAAACAACCTTTAGTGTGTGTAGCTTCTTTCCTCTTTTTGTCTCACAGTATTTTTGTCTCTTAGCTGTTTAGTCAGATATATTTCTTCAAAGATTGTTATGAGTTACTAGATTATCAAGCCATTTGCATCTAACTTTTCAAAAACCTGTTCTAATTGTCACTTTATTTTTCTGTTTTTTATGATAGGTCTGCTGGATTCGGAGGTGATGCTAACCGGCCATCAGGTGGTGGACCTGCCACATCTAAACGGCTTCAACAGACCCAGGCTCAGGTGGAGGAAGTTGTCGGAATCATGAAGACTAATGTTGAAAAAGTCTTAGAAAGAGATCAGAAGTTAAGTGAATTGGATAACCGAGCTGATGCCTTACAACAAGGTGCCTCACAATTCGAGCAACAAGCTGGTAAATTAAAGCGGAAACAATGGTGGAGAAACATGAAAATGATGGCAATTTTAGCTGGAATATTTATTATCTTTCTTATTATTCTGATTGTCGCTCTACAATAACTAAATATTCTGTGAATCTCTCTTCTCTTCTTTTTCCTTTTTCCAACCTTAATAGAAGAAAGAGAAAATGTGATAGTATTAATTTACGTGAAAAATTATGAAAATTGCATATTTTTTCAGAAATAATCACAATCAACTAACCTTCCATTTTATTCAACAAATCTTTTCCCAGTTTGACTTTTAATGGAATAGGCTCATGCTTTTCCAATTCTGTTTCGTGCATCTTTTCAATCGCTTGGGTCCAACTTAAGCCAATCCATTCAGCCTCTTCCAACTGTAAAAACAAATTAAAGCAAAACATTATTTATTAAGCCGACAACATTTCATAAATCACGGAGATAGAAGCCATGAAAGAAAATTTTATCTATAGTCTAGAAGTTGTTTATGATCATTAGGTTTGTAGCACAAAATGCTTTAATTAGGTTATAATATTAATAGATTGGGAAAATATGACTAAATAATACAACAATGATTGGCAGTTTTTTCCGTCGTTTCATTAGAATTATGAAAGGTTTAATCATCTGATACCATCAATAATTAGTCATTCATAAATAAAATAAATTAGATAAACTTACCGGTATTTTACAATCTTGATATTTATTTTTTACGATTTCATATTTTTCTGGATTATTAGGATGATAAGATTCCTTGGCCAGAGCTATCAACATTTTTCGTCGTAGTTTCAGTGCTAGACGTGATTGAAGATCTTGAATAGGAGTTCTAAGAATATAATTATCAAATCCGTGGGCTTCGTGAATTTTATTCAAGGCATGTTTGGTGCACAAAATGCTTAAATAAGTATCAAGCACCTCACTATATACAGTTGTCCGGAAAACATTGGGCACCCAAACTTTGGCATTTCTGAAAACAACAAAAAGTTAAGAGTTGGTTAGAAATAAATAGGAAAAATATAGACCATAGAACCATTATACATACGAGAAATATAAGCAGTTTAAACTCACCTAACATGTTTATCTCGGTACAATTGTCTTTTCGGTAGATCAAATCCAGTAACAGCATTCTCACCAGCAAATATAGCTTCATTTGAATTACCTAATTCTCTAGTACCAACTGGCAGGTCAGGAACTCGTTCGCTATATGGTAAGACGGTATAAGCGAAAGATGATTAACATACTAGAGATTTAGTTTGATTATTGTATAAATACTTACATTCTTAATGTTTTTGCATCAACTAGCTTATAATCAAGAAGATCTCCAGTAGTAGGGTCATCGTGTGCACGAACAGGAGGCTTTGTTAGTTCTAAACGATATTTAAGATAATGCTCAGGAAGACGGCGAAAATATGGATTCCTCATCCAACCAAAAGGATAAATATTTTTAGATAATTTTATCAAGTTCATTATGTAAGACTACGGTTCAGAATTACCACAAAATTATAAATGATTAAACGGATGATTTGAGATTGATAATGAATAAACGGATTAAAGTAAACATCAACCAGAGTAAGGGAAAGATGTTCACTTTTCATGTGTTTTAAGTTACCATGGAAACAAAGTAAATAAAGTAACTGATCATATTCCATGTTTAATTGTCTAATAGACAAGGTTAAAATTAAATCATCAATTTGAGTGTTTAATGATAATCAATTTTCCATTCAATACATTGAACAATTTAAGAATAAATTGCTTTTAATCTAGATAAAACAAAAATCTAAAAACACGAAACCAACAAGAGAGATTGTATCTGATCCAATCTTAATCGCTTTCAACTGTTAAATTTACCGGTTTTTCAGTTATTGAAGCAATTTAGTGAACTGTGGACTTAAAATTAAAATATTTGGAATAAAATTAAATGTCATTTTGTATTTTGAATTATTGATCAGCCAAAGCAATGGCCAACATTGTTATAAAGCAAGAGAAGCTGCAAATTGAATTCAACTTTTCATTGAAAAGGGAATAATAGAAGACGAAAATATGATTAACTTGATGGTTCAACTGGTTTAACCAGGATATTGTACGCATCATAATTTATGAAAGAAAAATCAAGTCTAAACTGAACTCTATCAACAGATTGAATTGTAATTGACAGCTAACTAAATAATATTTTGGGACTTTATTAATATTCAGAAGAGCATTCAATATTGAAACAGTTCAATGGCTATTGAAGTCAATTGTAATTGTCTTAATATCTAACATTATGTTATCAATTCACACTCATTTCTTCTTTAGTTAACCATCAAAAATTAATTCGCTATCCATTTTAATGTGAATTGAATTTCAAGCTATTGTTAAGCATAAAACTGAATACCAAATGGTTAATGAAATCGTAGTCAGATTCAAATTACAGATTAATTTGAACTTAGATTGATTATTAAAAGTGGAAAGATGATGATTGTGAAGCAGATTTGATGTCGCTTCATTTTGATTAATCGTCGTCGCATGGTTTCTTCACAATTAATTTGAGCCCTTTAAGCATCTGTTTTAAACAGTCTTCACTTTTTTGATTAAATGAAAAGCATCGATTGATCAATATCTTCCAATCAATTGTTTTAATGGATATTTAAAAGCACAAATTTTGTAAAATTAATTACGGCAATAAATTATGATTGAAAAATGTCAACGGTAAGCTCCCTCCATAACCAACATGTTAGCCTTTTTTTAGTATAAAAGGCGATGGAATTGTCTAGGAAGATATCACAATCAAATCATTCCAATTGCTAAAAACAATTTAGATTAAACCCTAAAGTAAACCTTCCAATCAAAACCAACCAACATCATCAACATGAAATTCTTGTCTTCAGTAATCGTTCTTTCCTTGGCTCTCATGGCTTCTGGTAAGTAATACAAAGCTTTGTTATCCATTGAAACACTTGAATTAACCCATTTTGTGTCACTCTTTAGCTTCACCCTTCCTTGGTCCCCTCGCTGATACAGTTCTTGGTACTGCTGCCAATGCACTTAACACCGTTACGGGAGCCGCAAGTGGTCTGATTGGGGGTGCTCTCAATGCTGTTGGTGATGTTGCAAAAGGTGCTGCCAATCTTGAGTTTGCCAAAGGAAGAGTTCTTCAAGGAGCTGTCAATGGAGTTGCTGGTCTTGGAAGTAGCGTTCTTGGTACTGGAGCACTTTCTGGACCCAATCCCGTCTCTCCAAATCCTGGTTATGGCCCTGTCTCTGGTCCTAGCTTCGGTCCTGGTTCTGGTCCTGTTTCTGGCCCTGGTTTCGGTCCTGGCTCAACCAATTTCAATAGTAACTCACGAGGATATGACAATAGTGCTTCAGCCAACACCCATCAATTTGATGCTAGACAAACCTCATTCCAAGGTGGACCAGGAGGCATCTCAGGAACCACTACATCAACCTCTGGTCAAGCAAGCTCAGCTCGCACCAGAAGCATGGGTTATGATGATTCTACTCGGTACCAAGCTGGTTATGGATACTAAAAACATCAACTCCTAATGATTACATATTGAATGAAAAAAGTCAATAACAAATTTCGGGCTTGCTCGAATATGAAATGAAACTAAAATGTTTGAATTGAGAAAAATAAACTTACCATGAAAAGTAAAAATTTCCTCTAACATTTGCTTACACAAATCGCGTAAAACTTGAAACATAACATAACGCAATAGCGTAAAACATAACCATCAATGAACACGACCTATGGGAATAAGTTTGGGTCTAATTGTTGAAACAATTATTTTCCTTTTACACGAAGCTTTTTACTTTTTCCCGGTAATGGATTCCAAGAAAATTAGAAGTGAGTGCAAATATAATTTAATCCGAGTTCCTGCGAAAGCTTAATCTCATTTCTGGATTTTAAAGACATTCAATTCAATGAATTTTTCAACTGCTAAAGATTCGTCTAGCTTTTTACTGTTTTGGTTAAAGTGAATGTTTTTCTGCCAATTTTCGACTCTTATTTTGTCCATGGTAATACAATGAACCTAAAATAGTGTTGGTCTGAAATTCCTATGCATAATTACTTGAAACTAAGTCTCAATTCCGAAGAAAATCTGAACCTCGAGGGATTACAAGGAAAAAAGGATTAACCCGAATAGACCCAAACCTTTTCCCAAAAGGTTGCTGGAAATCTTAAAAGGATCAAAAGCTAACCAGTATTTTAATCGTTTAAATACTGTAATGAAATAATGAGTGAGATTAAGCTGGATAATTTTCAATTGCATTTGTTGTACATTTTAGATTGATAAGTTGCTCGATTCCTTCATTAAGGCAGTTGACTTGAACCTCAATGATTTGACGATCATAAAAGCCTTGCTCGATTGGAGAACCTTATTGAATTATGGCCAAGAGTATGAATTGATCATGATAGTATTTGATAAATTTGTGAATGTCAAATAGAGATAAAAATAGCTAAGCCTGAAATGTTTGTACTCGCGAGAGGAGTTTAACCTCATCTGAGAAGCCTGAAATAGACGACTAGAAGACAAAGCTTTCGTTGCTGGGATTAGATGTGATTATAATGTCACAATTGGCAAAGTAAAAATGTATCTTTGTTTTTTTTGGTTGATCACAATTGCAATAGTGAAGATTAAGAGGCGTATAAGCTTATGTCAAATTTTACAGCTTCATTTGAAAATCTTACACTTGCTGGTTACATTGATCTCTATTGAGTCTATTAAATTGTTGACTTGCGAGGAACCGAAAAAGCACATTTGTGGTTAATTTTTGTAAAACGTTTCTTTCATTTGATCTCCTTTCATCATAACGATACAGATCGGCCTAGTCGATAGTTAGGACGCTTATTATGATAAGTGAAACGGGTGATACAGTAATTAAAGAGAGATATTGAGATGAATAGAAGATTAAGAGAGGAAGAGTTTAGTTGACAAAAAAAAAGATTGACTAGTGTAGGTAAAGATTGACTGAAAATTTTTTGCGAAATAATTCAGTGGATTACCGTATCGGCGAACATTAAGGCACAGTGCTTCTAAGTGAGATGGACACATTTAGAAGCACCAAAACAATCGGATAAGAGGCACATCTGCTAGTAATTGAGACGCTGAATTCAGCAATGATTGACTGATTTACCTGTCATAATTTTCGATTGCTGAGCTTCCACGATTTTTATCTGACAATTAGAACTGTTGAGTGGCTTTTGTTTGAAAAGAAGCAAGAATTTCATCGAAGAGGCTTCCTTTTGACCAATTTAAAATTTATTGTCCCAATTTGAACTGATTTTTTTACACATGGGCAATGGATGTAAATGTGCTTATAAATAAGTCTATTCATTTATAAGCACTGTGCCTTAATGTTCGCCGATACGGTAATTATTGACTTTATGATGGATGTAAATGTTTGATGTGAGTATGAGTGAGTGTTGGTTTGACTTTTGTTTTAGGTGTACTTTGGGTTTCCACTCCTGCTGAATTGTTGTTATTTTGATCCACAATTTTACCATTTTCTTGAGACTCTCTTATTCCTCCTTTTTATCTCTGGATATGCAGTCGTTGTAGTTGTTGAACACTGTTGATGTTATGATTGGATATTGGCTGTTTGTAGACGTTAACATAATTTAGGCAGTGTTGACGTGAATTTAACAAACATCAGTAAACAAATTAGACATTCGACTTTGCCTAAATTCAAGGAAACTGATTCTTCCATCTCTATCAGTATCAGCTTCTGTCATCAACCTTTCAACATCTTCAGCAGTAAAAGGCTTATTTGACATGGCGAAAGCCATCTTTATCTCGTATCGGTCAAGGTAACCATTTTTATCAGCATCAATCCAGTCAAAAAGCTTACGAAGGTTAGCATGTTTTTCAGCAATGGTGTCCAAGAAAGCCTTCAATTTATCTTCGGTTATAAATCCATCGCCTAATAAAGAGTAGAAATAAACACAATTTAATAATAAAACGATACTTCACATTGAATGTAAAATAAACGTAAAGACAATTGAAAATTTGGTTGCAACGAGAAATTATTCTGTCTCACTTTTTGTCACATTTTTTCACCAGCAGTTACTAAGGGGTTGTTACTTCAGCGAAAAGTTTATTTCATTTCATGTCATTTCATGTCAAACATCTTTAACTAATGTTATAGTTGATAAATTATGACTCTATTTGACAATTTAAAATCCATTTTCTGCTAAATTAACAACCTGTTTCTCGTTTCATCCTTAACAAATTGTCATTTTTAATTGCCTAACGGTTAATCTATGATGAATCTGTAAGCATTCCTGTTTTATGAATAATTTCAAGCAATAATGAAACATTTACAGTCAATATTCCCAAATTGTAACATTGTTAGGTTCAATAACGAAACAGTTTGGATTTCAAACAGTTCTTCTTCCTAAATGTAAACTAAATTATGATGAAAACCCAATTGATTAGATTGATTTATACAATAATGAATAAGGTTTGCAAGGTAAGTTGATTTCGGGAAATTTGATGTCTCAAAATAAATCAGTTTTGATAGCAAATTAATATAAACAAATAAATTTCAATTCATTTGATCTTTTATAATGATTATTTTTTTGGAATTAAAATGGTTCAATTTGATTAAAAACCTAAAAGGCTATTTTTTGGTAAAATTAAGTGTAAATAGCGAAAGGGCTAATCCCACGATGTGAACATGTGAATATTTACTGTACTGTTCCCAGTTAATCTGAATGTGTTCAGTTGCATCTTCAGTTTACTGAATTTCTTATTAATTTTCTTATATCTTATTTATTCCTTTGAATAAACACAGGTATCTTCTGAAGGAATGTCGTTGGCTGTCTTTGTTTGTCATTGTGAATAATGTGATGCTTCAAATTCAACTGTGCATGTGGATTCCAAAGAATACTTGTTTATCAAAAGCCTCCAAAACAATAAACTGGTAAAGTTAACACCGTGACTCTAATTGTACTTTTGGAATAATAATGAAAATCTTAATATAATGTTGGTGAGACTTTTTTTGGTGGTAAGCCAGAACATTGTTGGCTTTTATATATTGGCTCGTGGAAAAAAATCTCATGGCAAGATGTAAAAGCGTGGATATTCAAGGAAAGAGCTTGGAAATCAAGAGAAACAGGCCGAAAGAAAAGTGAGGGAAACTCAGGCTCAAAGGAAAATCAAGAAGAGACTAATAGAAAGGAACGGACAGAAAATGTAGAAGCTAAAATTGGAAAAACAAAGCTCATTGGGATGCCTGTTAATTAAAATCTTGAAAGCTCAATCTCTTTCTCATTTATCCTAACCTCTCTCCTGCTTCTCGCCAATCAAACCCGACAACAGCAATAAGAAGTTCGTTGGTAGATTCATTAGGTTTAAAATGAAAGGAGAAGAAAAAAGTTTCGAAAAAGAAGAAAATGAAAATGTTCTGAGAGACGAGGTTGGCAAGGTTCCCGGAGGACCAAATAAAGTTAAGTATGTGCTTTGATTCCTGTGAGTGTAAGTATTATTAGTTCAATCATTCACACCATACATTTTCCTTGTTGGCCAGTCTCACCACTACAGTCTTACAACCACTGAACTTATCAATGCTCAACTTTTCTGAACAATTACAAAGAAACAACTTTCACCATAAATCTATTCACTAATTTTGCTTCAAAATAACCATTCATTATTCAACTAATTGCTAAATTTATATTTACCAAGCTAATTTTTCGATTTTTATTTTGTTTTCAAATTTCCTCAATCAACATATTCTAGCAACTTGAAAGTTTTTTGGCAATAACATGGTGATATGAGACAGATGTTAATAAACAAGCAAAGAGATTAAAGACATGTCAACTTTGAAAGAGGCATCAACTGAATCAAATTTATCTTGAAAATTCTTATTCAAAATGAAGATGCTCTTCAGATATTTTAAACTCAAATAACCCCGAATTTTAAACTGACTGACTTTGGTAGAGTTCGAGGTTAATTGTGCTTAACTTAGAATTAGATTTTTCTAGCAAATCAAGTATCATTGGCCATGAATTAAACATTCATGCATCAGATCATATTGAACTTGAAATTCAATTTTTTCATATCGAGTATTAAGACTTGCTTTTGTTATAAATTACAATCGATCCAATCATTAATGTTGTTAGTTGATTGGAATTTTATTTTTTCATTTTAATTTACTCTTTCCAAATGTTTCAAACATGCAACTGTTTAATTAAACTTATTTGGTTGATTTTTTACAGGGAAACGTAAACTCTACTTTGTGGATTAATCAAGCATAAATTTGGACTTACTTTGAATTTCCTCGATGGTTTGGGTAACGATACCTTCGTCCGGATGAAGTCCAAGTTGTTTTAAGACGTGCTTGAATGTTGGTATATCAAGTTTACCATCTTTATTGGCAAGACTGTTGAAATAATCTTTCAAATCACTTTCTTTAACTTCAAATTTTTCAGCCTGAAAGCAAAGAGTATCAATAATTAGCAAAGGATTATATAATTGGTGGCAATGGTTAAATGGACAATACATGAAATATATTCAGCAAATTTAAAGGAAGATAAAGGAAAGAATCAATTACCATTGTGTAATTGTTTAATTGGATGGAAGCTGGTTGTCTAGTTTTTTTGATGAATTACAACTGAACGAGTACGAAGTTTTTCACACAATGAAGCTGAAATAAATAGCAATTTTTTGCAAAACGATATACAAAATGGATTCACTAGCAGTTTGCCGAAGAAAAGAGGCGGGTTAGATGGCGAAAGTAATGAAAAATGAAATACACTGACACGCAAAATACAGAGCAGATGACAAGGAGGATGAAAGTAAAGATCTTTCCTTGCTTGGAACAACTGAGGACGAAGATTTGGTGGTTGGACAATTTTCGATGATAGAGTAGGCAGGTTGGCTCTCTTACTTACACACTTATACTTACTCACGATTTCATCTTTCTTTTTCTCCCTTCAGATAAATATAAATTCAACGCCAAGAATGAAAAAGATGGAAGAAAAATAGATGAAGATGACGAAAAACGGAAGAGACGGTAAGACAGATTATCTCCGCCTCAGTCTTGGCTTAGTTGAACCATAGAATAGTTCAAGTAAATTTGGTTACTTTTAAACTTCACTTGTCTCTTAGTTTAAAATCCTAGCTGTAAATGATCCCGCCTATTCAACAAAACATCTTCATCATCTTCATCATCATCATCATCTTCATTTTATTCAAATATTCTGTTCACCATCTTCATCGCTCTTCATCTCTATTTTGACTCTTTTTTTTCTCTCCTCATTCAATCTCAATCACTTAGAACATCTTTCTTCATCATCATGCACGTTATCGTCTTGAAAGCGTTGTAATGGATCAAGAAAACTTGAAGATATCTAATAGTCTAAAACATGGTAAAGCTGAAAATTATGAATTTAATTAACAAAGAAATTTTTAATGCAACCAACCATCTCAATCAAATGCTCCAAGTTTTGTTTATCACATTATCTTGTTTATTTTGGTTTGCCTCCTACTGTTATTTACAGTATCTCATTAATCTCTGATCATCTTTTTCCATGTAACATTTGTTTTCTTTCCGGAATATAAGGAATGATTGCAGAGGTATATGGATGATGCTACAAGAAAGATGAGGTGACATGAGATTAGAGGAAAATGTTTTTTGTCTCTCTTTTGTCTCACATTTTCTTCCCAATATTGACTCAGATAAATTGTTTGTTTCATCTTGTCTCATCTATTTGGTTTACTATTTAAAGAATCTACTTTACTTTGCACCATCACTTGATAGTGATCAAGTTTAAAAGTTAATTGCATTGCAAATTGGAATAATCAATTTAAATATAATTTATTTGTTTATTTATTGTAATCACTTTTCTTGTAAATTGTTATTCTCTTGTATTGATTGCAAATGATCAAATGAGCGAGAAAAAATAGTTTAGTCTCATACAATCCAATTATTAACTCAAGATAATGTGGATTATATGGTTATTTAAATAATGCGAAGGTTAATTCGTGAAAATTTGGGTTTTGAATACTGTTTTAGCTTTTCTAATTTGTTTTAATAACATTAGAATGCATTTTTTTCCGTTCATCGGTTAACAAAAAGTAATATAGAAAAAACATTAATAACAAATGATACAAGGTTGGACAAAGTTACTCGAGATTGTCTTCATCAAAAATATCTTCAAACTCGTTAAAAAAATCTGTATGAACATATTTATCATTTGATGTTAAATCCATCATAACGGTACCTGATGGGTCATCAAAATCCATAAAATGTCCACCTTCTGGAAACATTTCATCAACAACAACACTGCTGCCATTTGATCCTCCGGGTTTACTCCCAACCATAGATATTGGCCTCATCTTCCCTTGGTTAACTTGATCCCGAAGAATATCTGAATCGGCAGAGATGGAACAAAGAAATTAACAAAGCGAAAGATAATAAATCTCTAGTCAAATTGGAAACAATAATGACTTTTAAAGTAAACAAAGGAGATATTTCAAGTAAAACACTTACCCAGTTTTAAATATTTTGATTGGTAACAAGTAGGTCTACAAATATACGAGTAAAGTACGGTGGGAAAAAATTTAGTTTTTCACTGGAAATTGGGTTAATCCAATCAAACTGATTGTACTATTTAATTAACAGAAAAAGAAGATTAATTTAAGCTTTAGCCCCGAGAAAAGCAGAGTAAACCAAAGGTGTGATCATGTTGAGTGTCTCCCTCTGTTAACATTACTTTCTTTTCATTGTTCAGTTCAAACTATGCGCCTATCACATCACACCAAATCACCATTCAGTGAACATTTGCTATACCGTCACTTTTTTTCTTGAAAATTTTTGTTTATCAACATTTTTTTTGTGTTTTTTTATTAATTGTGAAAGTTTTTAATCAATGTCTTTTTCAAATTTTACAACTAAAATTCCTGAAATTCAGGCAACTGATTCTGGATTTTCATCAGCAGCTCCATCCATTATAGACGATGAATTCCTGGCTTCATTTGACTTTAATTATGAGGGTAAATCATCCCATACCCTACCTCCTTTCCAGTCCACACCTGAGCCAATGTCCCCCGTTCCAATGCTGGATGTTCAAACAAGCTCGGACGTCGCATCTCAAGCTATTCCTACATTGATAGATCTTCTTTCGGATGAGGATCCCTTCATCCAAAACAAAGCCTGTAATATGGTGCTTCAGTTATCTACTGAAAAAGTCAGTAGAGAGACAATAATTAATTCACCTGGCATGATAGTCGCCCTTTTAGAAGCTCTTTCTAAAACAAATGATATTGAAATTATTGAAAATGGCGTTGGAATTCTTTATAATCTTTCAGAACATCGTCAGGGTCGACTAACAATTTATAAACTTGGTGGTATTTTTGAGCTGGTTCGGATGCTTAGCTGTAATAGCGAGTCAGTTGTTCATCTTGCTATTACAGCTCTCCATCTTCTACTTTTACACCAAGAGGGTTCTAAAGAAGCCGTCCGTGATGCTAATGGTCTCCCCCCATTAATTTCTTTGTTACAAAATCAAAATGAACAATTTTTATCGATTGTTACAGACTGTATCCGTCTTTTAGTATATGGAGACTCGGAAAGTAAAATTATAATGCAAAGACTTGGTGGCACCACACAACTACTTCAAATTTTACAAACAGTTTCCTACCCAAATCTTCTCTGGGTAATTTCCAATACCTTAAAAGTTCTGTCAGCTTGTCAGGAGAATAAGCGAACAATTATTGAAAACGGAGGATTGCAGGCTTTGGCCATGCATTTGAACACACAACTTGATTCCCACGTATCTAATTGTTTGTTCACTATTCGCAACCTTTCCGATGCAGCAGTGTTTCAAAATGATCTTCATCTTTTATTATCTAACACAATGGATATTCTTCGTTTTGCTCTTACCGACCAAGTTACTCAAGAAAACATAATCACTTGTGTTGCAGGCATTTTGTCTAACTTAACTTGCAACGTTATTAACAAGCAAATTGTTCGCCAAATGGGTGGAGTCGAATTGCTAATCGGAACTGTCATCAAATTTGGCTCAAAAGAAGAAATCACCGAGCCTGCAATTTGCGCTCTTCGACATTTAACATGTCGATACATTGAAGCTGAGCTTGCATCTAATGCAATTCTGGATTGTGAAGGGCTTGGGCCTATAATAAGTCTTTTAAAGACTAACAGTTGGCCATTGAAAAAAGCCGTCGTGGGCTTACTACGAAACTTGGCTTTACTTGACGCAAATATCGTTCCACTACGTGATCACTACGCCATTGAAAATCTTGCTGAGGTCTTAAATGAAGCAAAAATCGCCTCACGATCTGTTGATTTAGGAGCAGGAGTAGTTCCAATGGACGCACCCCTAATACCAGATCCAAAAATCGAGGCAATCATTGAAGAGGCTGCCGCGACGCTCAAAATAATGGCCAAAGACCCTCTTAGTAAACATAAGATTCAAGAAAAATCTTTTTTCTTTGAGGAATTTATCGTTGACATCTTTAACACATCTATTAATTGATAATGCCTTAAATTTTGTTCAAAATTTGTAACCACCTGATTATTGGTTCAATTTAACCAGATAGGGTTTCAGTTAGATTAAAATTATCCATCAACTAAACAATAATGTCGAATACATCTTTATACACAAGAATACACAAAATAAAAATTATTTTGAAAGACACATAATCTTTTATATGACAAAAGATGAGAAAAATCAGACTTTGATCCACAGACAAAATAATTTAGACGATCCAACCATTTATTATAAATAAAAAATCTGTAATAATAATTCCTTGAAAATATTTCATAATTATTTTAGCTTTTTAGAGTGACTGAGATAGTAGGTAGACATGAAAACGGGACTTTGAAATGGAGACGTTACTACTGATTACCTTGATTTTTCTTTTCATGTCGAAATGAATGATAATCAAAGTTTTATCCAAATTCATTTCAAAATTTGATTCAATATTCTTTCATATCAAGGGAGGACATCTCAGAATGATCAAAGTATGCAAATATATATGATTTCAGGATGTAATGGAAGCCTCTACGAAGATCTCAGATTATTTGATAACCTATACAGTTGAGCAACTTTTTTGTCGCTACCATAAGTTCGCAATCAAATAACAATAAAATCCTTCAAGTCTGGTGTGATGATAGCATCCAATAGGCACATAGTCAGAGTAAAGTTTGTAAGTTTTGTATTTTCTTTCATTATCCAAAAACTCAATCGGTTTCTTCTATTGACTTTAGATCACTCTCTCTATCGAAATTAAATATCTCTGGACACTTTGACCAGTTTTTTTAAATTATCAATAGCCACCGGCATAAACGTGAACAGGATCACAGTCATAACAAAATCTACTGATTGGTGAAAGAATGGTGATTTTAGGCCAATGGCCATAATCAAGAGAACTGTTGGTAAATTGAAAAAAAGAGTTCGATCAACCATATCAACCATCAACAAAAATAACTTTCAGATCTCTTACGGTCATAGAATGCGCCAGGTTCAACCGTATTGGTCCAATTTAACCAGCGAGGGTTTCAGTTAGGTTAAATAACATTTATCAACTATACAATAATACAGAATACATCTTTATACACAAGAATACACAGAATAAAAATGATCTTTTAAAAGTAATAAGAACAAATTGGTCAACAAATAAAATGCAAGAATATCTAAAGGCATATTCTTGTCTTTGCTTTATGTTAAAATCAACTAGAAACATGTTTTTCTTTTGTTGACTTACAATCGATGAAAATTGGCAGATTTTTTTCAATTGATTATCGAAAAATTGATGGAATATTAAAAGCTGACTCTGGTAATGATTCGAGTTACTAAGAGCAACAGCGGATCTGAGCACTGAGATATAAAACTATTCGATGATTGTGAATTTCAATTTTAAAATGTAAACAAATGAACGAAGAGGGAAGTGGAAATCAAAAGTCTTGAATTGAATTTTCAAGGCTAGCTAATCAGCCATCAATAAGTTAGATTCACACACAAGCTTGACTTAAGGCTTAGTTTAAAAAGTTTCATTCTCTTCTTTTTGAAGACTTTGAGCCAATTTCTTTATCAACATTGAATATCTCTGGACATTTTGACCAGTCCAGATTTTGTTTACATTGCCAATAGTCCCCGGCATAAATATGAACAGGATTATTAGTGATTGGATCAGTTTGACGTTTAAACCATGTTGGTGAATAAGCTACATCAGCATCTAGATGAGCAGCTTCTTCTTCTCTTTTTCTTCGAACTTTTCTCTGTTTTTCTTCCAAAAGCCCTTTGATTTGATTTGCTTCATCCCATTTACCGTCTTCCATTAATCGTTGATCGGGTCTTAGACGACTATCTGTTGGAGCAACTCCATCCTCGGGTTCGTTTAATTGCACAGCAAGTAAAGTCATGTTATACATTTTCTCATGTTCTGGTCTAAAAGTTAAAAGTAATTAAGAAAGCAAACATTAGCTTAGAAGATAAAGACAAAAAAGATCGCTTACGGAGGATATACTCTTTCCCAGATTTTTTGAAACACTGATGTTTCGTAAACTGATTTTCCTTTAGAGGACCTTCGCTTGTTCATTACACGAGCAACCTCAAGATGATCATCCCAAATACCTTGGAGGATCCATTTAGTTTCTCCTTTAGAGTCAATAATTTTACCAGTTACCTATCAATTAAAAAGATCAATATTATACTGAGAAACTCAATGTGATTGTTAAAATACCTTTCGCTGGACATCTCGTGAAAAGTAACTATAAGGTATAAATTTAAGAATGCATCGATCACCAGTTGTATGATTTGTTATTACCATATCACCATGATTATCGACCCAAAGTTTACCAACAATTATATTATGAATCGTTGTGGTTACTTTGTGCCATGTGTAATGGTAACCTTGATCTGGAAACTCTAGATGGCTGATATCAACTGGATTAACTTGTAAATATTTTCCTCTAAATTTGCTTGACAATCCAAATTCACTCCAACATTTCCAACCTTTACCTTCACAATGTAATGCTAACATTGGTGGATGATGACTTACCTAAAAATATAGTAAATAGATAAAATAAAAAAAACAAAATTATGCATATATACATAAATAAATATGAATGAATGGATAGATGATAAATCAAATCTTACCTGTTCAGCAATACTTTTCCATCCTAAATCAGATGTTCTATCACATTCATATGTCTCTCCTAATAATGGATTAAAAGGTTTATTAAGTCTGACATTTGTAGTCGAATAGCTAGACACGCAAAATGCTGCAATGTACACTAATTGATTACAGCTATCATCGGTTGTTGCTGCTTTGTGAAGTAGATGAGCATATTCAAAATCTTCAGTTAATCTTTGTAACATTGATAAAGGTTCATTGAAATTAACAGGCATTGGGATTTTTGTCAGCTCTTTTCCGATACATTTCTTCAAAAAAGACCACAAATTGAGACTTTGGTTAGGTCTATCGAGAACTCTTGTGCGTCGTCTTGGATCCAAAGGAAGAGGCGATAAATCTTTTTCATCTAAATTCAATTCTTTACATACATCTTTTGACGAGAATATACCATTTATTGAATTAGCTGAATCATTGTCAGGCAATAAGGCAATTTCACTGATTGACATATCAATGTTTGCTTTTTCGTTATCTTCCGATGGAATATCATTCTCCAATTTATCTTGTTCTTCATCAATTTCCCTTGTAGAGTATTCTAGTGGATCAGCATACTCCTCATCTTCACTCTCTGAATTGTTGCCTCCAAAAGAGTCGATCGCATTATTTGAAGAGTTATCGTAATTATTCTCATTGCAGTTAACATCGTTAGGTTTGTTTGCATGGGATTCCAGGCCAGGAGGAAGAATTAATTTCTAGCACAAATAGACACAGACAAAAGTACATATGAGCAAATGTTTCAGATTCAAAACAATAGAGGAAAAAAAACCAAAACATTTACATGAACAAGAACAAGAACATGTAAACTTACTTGCTTTGTGTTCATGGTGGTAAATTTAACAGGAAATTTTCGAAGAGCGGAAAAATTATTTTAAGTACATAAAAAAAGAATTACAATGAACAAAAATACAGTAATTAACGTTGATTAGATTGTAATCACATTGCTATAATGAAAAACTAAACACACCATAGGTTTCAATTTTCAAGTTGCTAAGTTAGCAAAGCTAACACTCAATCAACTCAATCAACTAACTAAAAGAATCTTGTCGCCATCTATGGGTGAACTAAATTTATATGAATATAATAACATCCAGGATCAAAATAACACTTGTACTACACTTGTAACTCTTATTGCTATAAATACTTCAGAATGAAATCCCCTGAACCTCAATTACCTAAACAATTAAAATCATCTAATAAAACTATGTATCAGTTCAGATTTAAAATACTTTGTGTATAAGTGAATATAAGGCACTCATAAGCCATCTAAATCGGATTTACGGACAGATATTCAAATGAAAAATCAAAATGACCATCAATAAAGTATTATTAATCGATTAAAATAATCTATTCACTGATTAATTTTTTACTATTCAGCCAATTCAATTGAATTAATGAAGGAACAATGGAAAAAGTTACTTTTTTAAAATCTCCAACAATCCAACAATCCAGCTATAAATATTTTAACATCATCATGTGTTGACTTACAGGTTAAATCATCAGCATTTTATTTTGTGCTCATAATCTCACGATCAATGCAGAATTGCAATTATTAGAAATAATTACGTGTTTCCATTCAGCTATTGACTGGTAACTACAATTGACTATTAATCAATCGGTGAACCAGATAACTTACTCTTTGCTATTGATGGATCTTTCAAGCTTCTAGTTTTGCCACAATCAAATCAATTTTCACCATTCCAAGAAAAAGCATTGTGTGTATAAAAACCTTGATATGTAAGGCTGTGCATTAAAACTGGTAAAATTTAGATCGATTTATGGTGATTTGCAGCTTCCGACATCAATTTTGGGAGAAAATAAAAGCTAAAAAAAGGACGAAGTACCAGCAAATTAAAAGCTTGTAACAGCGAGTAAAGAATTGCAATGGAATTGGTTGAGCTTTTGAAAAGATTCCTTCATCTTGATTCGCACATTGCCATTCTCCTTCATCTTTGGATGTTTTTGCGAGATCACAACGGAATAGTACTCGATCCAATCCCATCTCCATGATCGTTCTCATATACCTGTTGAAGAATTTACGCTTTACTGGCGAAAGGTAACTGTAAATTGGCAATGAAATGAGAACATGAGCGAACGGCTTACTCATATGCAATCGTTTGTCTGGATAATATTGACAGAATTTCGCTCTCATATGTTTTATTGATTCGATTGATGAGAAAGCAATCACCTCGCCTGCCGGTGATTTGCCCAATAACTCATGACTGTGGATCTCTTTAACCAACTTATCCTCATATTCCTTATAAATTGGCAATCCTTTTACTGATGACGAGCAAATGGCGTAAAGCGTTGTGAAGCTGCTTATGTTCCAGTTATCCAAGTCTTTCAATGTTTCAACGGTTGGATATTTTTGAGCCACTGTTAGTTGAGTCGAGAAATGGACTGATAAAAGGACTCTGAGGTAACCAATTGAACAAATTGTTGCCAAGAAAATTATTATTCCATATTTGGTAATCTTAATGATAGGCATTGGCTGATGATCATCTTGTTGATTGAATATCAATGAAACTGAGAGTGAAAATGAATGTTTCAATCGTTCTATCAATGGTTTTATCGGTTTGTTAACAATAAAAGAACAGAGTATTACACCAACCATGAGAAGAATAAAAAAATTGATTGAAAATATCGATATTGAGTCAACAGCATCAACAAATTGTGAACTTGCTGGAATCGTATGAACAACAACACAAATGGATGAACCAAAAGGCAAAGACAAGGTGACGTTCGGGAAACTGTCGTTGTAAATGGTTACCACTGGTTCGAGCAGCACATCGATTGATCCATTCATATGAAAATTAGTGTTATAGCTCGTATTGTATTGAGATTTATAATTGAACAGAGTATCAACGATTTGCTTAAAACATGAGGTTGACTTTTTATCATGAATTAAATCATAAGCACCATCTTTCACACCAACAGTGATTCCTGTTTCAATCATTTTAAATGCACTTCAAATTCAAAGTCTCTTAACTTTGGTTAAAGCTGTTGACAAACCATTGAATCACAAATGAACTATGAAATATCAAGTTTCATCAAATTATCTCAGTGACAATTGGATTTATATTTGATTGTTAAAACGCAAATGAAAAAATAATTATTCAATATCGTGTTATATTTAATGAAACATGAAACAAAATTACTTTTCCACAAAATTCAATTTGTTTGAAACAGCCTCTGTGAATCCTAATTTTCATTATATTTATATTTTCTAATATTAATTACTATCACTTTTTAATCAGTTTTTATGCCCCAACAAACCTACAAAGCCCCAACTCTTAACTTGAAATTCAAAGTTTCCATGCAAAGTCCTGAGTAACCTGAATTGTGATTAAGCTTTGACAGTTTTCGGACTTGTAGTTCAACCATGGCTTGCAGCTTGAGTTTTCCTTGAAATCTTTTTAGATTAGTTACAATTTTTACGAAAAAATTTGATGTTTTGACTTCATACAATTAACAAGTAAAGTCTTCCATGTTTAATCCCCAATTCAGTGAATTATTCATTACACACAACTCAACCAGGAATGAGACTCAAATCTAGTCTAAATAAACCAATATACCTTAAATAAATTAACCAAAATAATTTTCAATTTCATTTTAACATTTTTCCGAGCTTCTTCTTTAAACTTGTTTCCAGTTACCCTTGACCCATACAAGAAAATGTGAATTTAAATGATCAACTTGAAGTGAAAATTGAAAATTCACATTACGAGGTCAGTTATAGCCTAACTTGATATCTTAAAAGCAAAAAATGATCAACACTATTTATTTAAACCTCATTACAGCTGAAAAAGTAATATTACCGCAGTGAAGTGAAGAATCTTAATGAAGTTGAAATTATCATTGAGAAGCATGTATTTATAATTAACATCAAGTGATCAAACATTTTCTATTCTCATCATGAAAACATTGGAAGGTTAACCTAACTGTTCAACCAAGTAAATAACAAGTTAAACGTTTAATTGACCAATTCTTAAATCAATTACCAGTTGTATTGATGATGTTGTTGCAAATCTTTAAAATGAATTAACTTGACGATATTTAATTTTTCTCGTAACCCTTTACAACTTACAATCATAATTCAATGCGATTGTATAAGCTCAGAGATCAGAGTAATTGTAAAGTAATAAATGATCGTAATAAAAAATTTATAACATTGTTTTTGTCTGAATGACCGTCAAACTGTGAATATATCTCTTGTTACCTTGAGAAGGTTTGACTACCTGCAAGAATCAATTCCTGACGTCAATTTTTATTTGTATTGTCATTTTAATCAATAGAGGCCAAGTGAATAAGCCATTGGGTCCATCTAGACGAGTTTGAAATTGACTAGGAAATGGGTTCACTAGAAGGCGATGAGATCATCTAATATTAACTAACATTGATATCTTTATATTCATGGGGATTATTAAATTTGAGCGTACACAATAATTGAACTGAACATGATTAATTATCCCATGATATCAACCAATAACTTGACTGATATCAATTTTAATGGTGAATTGGAAAGAGCAGAAATGTTAATTCATTTGTACGGCAAAGACAAGTAAAAATGCACTACCAACAGAGATTAATATTGATTTTTAATTTAGATTTACTTTTGTATGTTCAACTATTGCATGTGAAATGTTTCATTTCAATCTGAACCAAGGAGAAATATAAATCAATTCATTTTTCATTTCAGCCATCAAGCAAGGATGAAACGTTTTACAACTCGATGAACTTTAGGAAACATTCAATTTTAACAATTCAAATCTTTTGAAATTTTCGAAATCTTTGATCATCTTATAATTTATCATTCAACATCAATAGATCGATGCAATAAGAATTTGTTTTTCCTGGTAATTGCTTTTCAGTAATAATTACATTAACTTTCAACCATCATTAGCGTTGCTGGTAATTAACAGAAAAACTCTCAGATTGTCAATTTAGTCTTCAGTTAACTCAAGATTCACAGAAACGACACCAATAGTGTTAATTTTTCGGAATTATCTTAAAAAATTAATTCATCCATTCGATTATTTTTGAATGGTTGTTGTTTCTCCAGCGCATCTTTGGTACTATCAGCAACTTTAATACGAAGCAAAGTATGCATCGCGACTCCAATCCTTATATCAAGAGATACTATTTCCTGCTTAATTGTAGTTAAGGCTTTACGAATACTGATTAAAGGTGTTCCATCAGTCATGGCAGTTCCTCTTTTCTCCATCTCTTCCTTGACTGAATCCAATTCCTCTGAAATCGAAGCCAATTTACGTGATTTCTCGGTAACACCACCACTGACCATTTTATAACTTTCCGTTGCTTGCTTGAGATGAGCCTCCAGTGAATTATATTCAGAAGTTAATGTTTCCAATTGCAATTGAAGGTACTTTTCCCTTGCTCCAATCTGAGCCATTTCTTTGTTAATTTCATCGGACAATTTTCTCAAGGAAGTAGAAGTTGTCTCGAAATGTTTTTCAACCTCGTTTCGATGTCGATACATTTCCTCAATATGAGCTCTCCAATCAGCTTTGTGGTCAGATGAACGAAGGATAACCTTCAACTGAGGTAAAACTCTTTCAACTTCAATCTTCCACTCGGCCGAGTCAACGTTGCTAGCCAGTATTGCCTGTGGACGGTTGACCAAGGATTGAGTATACAATTTATCGGTAACCATTTCGTTATCAAAATCTCCATATTCATCATCTAATAGTGTAAATTGATCATTGAAATTGATTTCAATATCGTCTTCGTCTTCAATTATTTTATCCTCTTCAATATTATCCAGTTCATAATCTTTATCCGATGTCAACACTTTAACCACAATTGGTGAACGAGCAAATTGATTTTTACTCAATGCATCATCGGTTAGTGTATTGAGTATCCAAATGACTTCTGATCCATAACCTTGTTTAATTTTATTTGGAGCAATTGACACCTTGTCAACAATTAAACGAACAGCATCCAAGATTCCATGGATTGTTACATTTGGATCTTCATAATCTTGTGGATTAAGTTCACTGGTCATCTTTAGTTGACATTTTTCCTTAATCAACCAAACGGAAAGACATGAAAATACATAAAATTGCTCTCCTGGGTTGGTTTGGATTGTAAAGTAATACCTAAAGTACATGAGATTGATCAAATAATTGGTTAACTTGACAATATCAGACATAATTACCTATGAAGAGGTTGACATTTGTAAACAGGACAAAACTCCTTGTCATATTTAAGAAGGATTAATTTTTCAATCAAATCGTGCATCGATTGAAAGTTTGAAATAAAATGATAACCGGGACTTTTACTGTCATCATGATTAACTAAAGATGGAGATGAAGAGTCGATATGATCAACTTCGACCATAGCAGGACAATTTAATAGAACCAAATAATAACACTAATATTTGAAATATTTACCTTTTTCGAGAAGCAGAAACAGCTAATGTCCATGACAACCAACAATGTATACACAAAACTGGATTAACTGTTTGATCAGAAAATGCAACAAATGATATTATTAAGTTGATCTTTAATGAAAAATGACTCCAACTACGATTAAAAAGAAATAATTGAATACTGTCTAATTGTAACGCGTGAAATGTGATTCGTTAATACCGTTTCATGAGATCTTTAGTAATCTCAATCAGCTCGAACAACGTATTATATTTGTTCAATTTGTAATAAATTATTGGTTTAAAATTTTATATTAACTCAAATTATCACATCACGAATAAATGTTAGACATGAAGAACTGTTAACTATTGATTGTGAAATGTTTCATTTCAATCTGAGCCAAGGATAAATATAAATCAATTCATTGGTCTTTCATTTCAGCCATTAAGCAGGATGAAACGTTTTACAACTCGATCAATTTAGGAAACATTCAATTTTAACAATTCAAATCTTTTGACATCAGATCTTTGATCATCTTATACTTTATCATTCAACATCAATAGATCAATGAAATAAGAATTTGTTTTTCCTGTAATTGCTTTTCAGTAATAATTACATTAACTTCCAACTATCATTAGCGTTGCTGGTAATTAACAGAAAAACTCTCAGATTGTCAATATAGTCGTCAGTCTCCTCAAGATTAACTCAAATTTGTATTGAATCATCCATTATTTTTGTAACTATTAATGTTGATTAGTCTTAATGAAAAGATATTGATGGAAACAGATTTTAACATTGCATTAACGTAATGTTAAGAACAGAGTAACACATTACGAAAAAAGTATCACTTATGTGGTTGAAGGATTTACTTCAATTGAATACTTCATCTTAATCTATGGCAATGTCAGATAAAATCTTAACTGGTAATTACATTGTGTACTCAATCTTTAATTTAAGATTTAATTCAATAGTGAAAATATATTCAAACACATATGCTACATCAAAGTTGAGCTATTTCATTGTATTAATCAGCCAAAACATGATTCCAGTTAATAAGGCCGTGCATACCAATGATTGTAAGACGCAGCCATTGTATCATAATAATATGGTTCATCAACATGATCAGGGACACCAGGAACATTACTATTCCAACCAGTTAAATCTCTATTCATAGCACTGTAGTCTCGAGCTGTACAAACTTCATAACGCATTTGACGATGACTTGGATAACCTGTTGGTGATTCCATATCAGGTGAAAAACCATCACTAGCAATTGGTCTTGAGCTTGGCATATCATGTGATGAAACAGCTTGAACACGATTTGACCGATAAAGAGTCATTTCTTGAGGCATTTGATTTGAATCATGGCCATGTTGTCTTTTCATGTTTCCTTCATCAGGATATTGACTCGCTGAAGGCATAGGTTTAGGTATGGTGGAAGAGGCAGTTCGCATGGATGAAGCTTTGACTGGCGGATGAGTTGCGTTCCAATAGGTTTCGAGAAATTCAGCTAAATGTTCACAGGCATCTGACAATTGATTTTCATCCAATATAACATCAAACATTTCAGGTGGACATTGGGCAAGTTTCTCTGCAGCAACCATTTGAACGTTAAGGTTTCGACTTTGTGACTTTCCTCTAGACTTAATTAATCGTTGAAGGACCTTTGGTGATGAAATTTTGATAAACACAGTGATGGGAGCCAAAGAAGTCTTAACTAGTTGAGAAGGATGGTTTATTGTGTCACAGTCAAGCACAACCAATTGCATAGTGCGTGCGAGTTCAAAAATCCTCTCAACTTCCATTTGCACCGCATTTAAACATGATGAACGAGGTCCTGGTCTTTCTATTAAAGCTCTCTTGTTTGGATTGTTGAGAAGCGAGCGTTTAGCTAATGAAATGTCCGCTGTTACACGGGTAATGATTATCCTGCCTTCAAATCGATGCTTAAGAAAATCGAAGACAGCTTTCTGCATCATATCAGTAACCTCATAGCCCTTCAAAGAGGGGCCAACCAAGACTACAGGCTGCATAGAAGGCACAACATCGTACGGAGATATATTCTCGTTCTGTAAAAAAGAGATAAAAAAGGTTTATTAGATTGAAATTAAGGTACATTTACATTGAAAACATTACCTTTTTGAAGAAGGGTATACGCTTTTCTCTGGCAGGAGGTGTAGATATAGCAGTTTTACCTGACCGTGAGTTGGAAAGGCCTTCGATGTCATCATTGGGATTATCACAAGGTTGCTCTGAAATAGTCATAGAAATAGATAAACTGGTAAAGAAATAGGAGCATTAAGATTAATGTATTTTGTAAGATCAATATTAGAGTTTACCTGGGGTTGGAGTAGCGCCTCTTGAATTGGATTGTGAAGTGGATAAAACATTATTAACTCGACCTGCAAAATTTGAAATTGAGCCTGTTTTACTGGCATACAGTTTAGTCTTGTTTGCTTGAGTTTGCTGGATCCGCAAATTTTCCAATTTCACTGGACTCGGGATAAAAGCGATATCACAACCTTCTCTAACCAGTCTTCCAATCCACCAGTCATTATTATATTTCTAGAAACGAAAGAATCAAAAATAGAAGCGATAAAATTCCAAAGCTTTTGATTATCAAGATATCATTAAAGATCAGCTTTAAATCAGTTTCTTTTGTGCGCTTTTATATTTACCTCTTTGATATGAAGAAAATCTTTTAGACCAAAAGAAACGGCAGACCCATGGACAGGCGAGTCATCATCAATACCACCGTTATATGCAACATTGGTCCTAACTGCAAACGCAACTGGTTTGCTCTAACGAATTGAAATACAATGTAAGAAAATTAAAAATCCAAGAAAATGGACAAAATTTATTTATAGCTTACCCTTGCTTTCTCTAATTGAGCAAAGGCCTGTCGTTCAGTTTCACGTCCGATCGCTTCTCTTTCTTCATCTAATGATAAATCGGACGATAATTGGCTGTAATTTGAGTCACCCGATCCCTGTTGGAATACAATTGAGAAAATATTCAAAATTAAAATTGGTCTGAATAGAGATGTCAAGTAAAGTGTAATAATGATTGTTCTTGCTACTTCGATTTGCATGAATAAACGAACTGCTACTGATTAACATATGTTTCTCAGTTTTAAAATTAAAAAAATACAATAAAATTAATTGAAAAACTGTTTCTGGATGAATTTTCACTCCCATTTGCTTAGATGTAATCATAATAGACCTTTAGGTGGTATAGCGGCTTCTGGTTTCTTTAAATTCAGAAACCTCGCTATCAATGCTGAATCAACCAATCTATCAATCATCAAGCTTGAAAATAAAATTATTTTAGTTTAATTATCACAGTAGAATAGAGGAGAAAATGAAATATTCATAGATTTTCTGTCACACAATTGACTGGTTACTTAACTGACATGGTTTCAGAAAACACAATGTCTTTGGCTATAGAATCAATCTTCCCTCATGATTTTTCTCTAAAATTAAATGATCTAAATGATGAAGTATTATTCAAAAATCATTACAAAAACACCAGAAAAAAATATCTTTTAGCAAGTATCATAGATTTACTTCGGTCAAAATAAGACCAAAAGTGTTATCCTAAAATACATAAAAGGTTCATGGAAGAGATGACAGAATTTTACTTACAAATTTCATATTGGATGGAAATGGAGAGAAGTCTCCTTACAAAAAATGATTGTTCACCACACTAAATTGATTAGTAGGCTCCAAAATTGATTTCCCAAATTGAAAAATTGATAGTCCTTTTAAAACAATCAGTAAAGTAATAATACCAAAATTCACAACAAGGTAAAATATGTTTCATTATAAATGAAAGTCAAACGGTAATTTTTGTGTGTATAGAGATGATTTTTTGCTTTGTTTTTGTCTTCACATAATCTTTAGGTTCACCGTCTGAATAATATTATAAGTCAACTTGAACTCTTCAGATAACAATTAGATGATGGTTGGAAACATTTAATAAACATTTAACTTAACCAAGTCAATAACTTGATATAACAATAACAAATAATATTAACATTAATATTTAACAGCAACAATAACAAAATAATAACAAGTGAATGAAAATAACAAAGTCACAATCAAACTGAGAACAGCAATGAAGGCCTTCGAAGCTCTTTAAGTACGAGTTTGAGTGGTAGAGATGATCCAATACATCCGGTTATTGTTAGTTTCCATTTCTACAGAGTGACAGATAAAAATATCATGAAAAAAGAGGTTCAACTGAAACTCAATTTACTGAACTGTGGTTATAAATGAATAGTGTAAAGGAGTCAACCTCAAGATGCTCTTCGCGCATTCAAATATAAAGTAGAGTAGATCCAGATCTATGGATATTAAAAATTTATTTTTGTTGATTGAATCTTTAAACAATTTTTATTCGACGCTTGTTTTAATTTCAAATAATTAAGCGATATTAAATCCTATTAACGATCCTTTCTGTGTAGTTATTATGAAATTGGGACTAAACAGAGGGATTGGGCAAATTTTAGGCTTGGAATTTTAAATTTAATAATACTGACTGATAACAATACTAATTTATGAGCAGTCTGATGATTCTTGGTTCTCATTTGTCTATCTAGATCTTCGGATGATTTCAACTGTAATCTGATATTATCTGTATTGTTGAATTAGACATAAACTATAAATGATTTGATGAATAATTGAAGCAAAATAAATGATTCAAGGCTGAACAAATTAGGTTTGGGTCGAGGTTGAGTTGAATTGAACATCAACAACAATCATTGAAATAAAAAAAGGTTTTGACGATAGAATGATTAAAATGACTTCGCTGTTTATTGTAATATAAATCACATTGAACGTATTGTTTTCTTGTTATCAAATCACAATCAATAAATTAATTTATTTCAAGGAGAAGTATTTTTCTTTTGTAATCATCAAAAAAGATGTAAATTAAAAGAGATCGAAGAAATGAATGAGCTAAAACTGTTTGAATTTGTTTAACCATTTTTTGAATGAAAAAAATCGAACCCAAATTTATAAACGGCTATGAGCTTCTCATAAGGAATAAAATGAACAGAAAACATGAAGACTTCAGTAGTTTGTTTGTAATAATCGTATTCAGTTCTCTTTGTTTTCCTTTTCTAAAATGAACTGGTAGTGAACTTGTTTTATATCATTTATGGAGGAAGTTATCAGGATATTAATCAGCTACAGATGAAATTTAGATTTGATTAAAAGTGAAGAAAACAAATTGGGTGGACTAGATGCTTGCTTGCACATAGTAAGAATAATCAAGAAAGCTAAAGCTGATAGTTGACGATTCAATTGTTTGACGAGAAAATGGTTAAGATTTTGCTTGTTTATCTGAGGATCAGACAGAGATTATCCATAATTTTAATGACCAACATGCAAACATCTGTAATGGATCAAGTTTCTCCATGGTGAGTCCAGAAATTCATACTTCTTTTCCTTTGCTTTTTAATTGGCTTCAAATTGATTGATTCATGAAAATTGTTATTTTTCTTGTTGCCTTGTTGGTTGAGCAACTATTAACTGCGTCATGACATTAAAATGCTGCTCCTTGATTAGTTAAAATTGGCGGATAAAATTGAACAGAAGACACCACAATTTTTTATGGGGAGACCAGCAGAAGAAAAATAACATCAAAACAAAGAAGGAAAATAATTTTGTAGCTCCAAATAAACAATTAAAAGGCTTGCAAATTTTGATGATGGATCACAGCTATTTATATAACAAAAGATGAGAAAAATCAGACTTTGATCCCCAGACAAATAAATTTAGATGATCTAACCATTAATTATAAATAATAAATCTGTAATAATAATAATAATTCCTTGAAGCATCGAAAATATTTACATAATTTTAGCTTTTTCGAGTGACTGAGATGGTAGAATTTATAAAACGGGATTTTGAAATGGAGAGCATCGGAGTTGATCAAGGAGAGAAGAGCTTCAAATCACATCTTCAGTCGAGGTTGAAATACTGCTTGGTTGTCATGAATAAGATATACAACGTAGATACGAAGACGTTACTACTGATTACCTTGATTTTTCTTTTCATGTCGAAATGAAGGATAATCAAAGTTTTATCCAAATTCATTTCAAGATTTGATTCAATATTCTTTCATATCAAGGGAGGACATCTCAGAATGATCAAAGTATGCAAATATATATGATTTCAGGATGTAATGGAAGCCTCTACGAAGATCTCAGATTATTTGATAACCTATACAGTTGAGCTTCTTTTTTGTCGCTACCATAAGTTCGCAATCAAATGACAATAAAATCCTTCAAGTCTGATGTGATGATAGCATCCAATAGGCACATAGTCAGAGTAAAGTTTGTAAGTTTTGTATTTTCTTTCATTATCCAAAAACTCAATCGGTTCCTTGTATTGACTTTAGATCACTCTCTCTATCATAATTAAATATCTCTGGACACTTTGTCCAGTCCAGATTTTGTTTACATTGCCAATAGTCTCCGGCATAAACGTGAACAGGATTATTAGTAATGGGATCAATCTGAAGTTTAAACCATGTTGGTGCATAAGTTACATCAGCATCTGGATTAGCAGCAGCTTCTTCTTCTCTTTTTCTTCGGACTTTTCTTTGTTTTTCTTCCAAAAATCCTTTAATTTGATTTGCTTCATCCCATTTACCGTCTTCCATTAATCGTTGATCGGGTCTTAAACGACTATCTGTTGGAGCAACTCCATCCTCGGGTTCATTTAATTGTACAGCTAATACAGTCAAGTTATACATTTTATCATATTCAGGACTGGAGAAAATAATATTATTAGAATTTATTTTAAATGATGATTATTTGAAATTACTTACGGAGGATATATTCTTTGCCAAACTAGTTTAGGCGATGATGTTTCCCATATTGGCTTGCCCTTTGAGGATCTTCGTTTATTGTGTACTCTAGCTGCTTCAATTCGATTGTCCCAAGTACCCTGAATAACCCATCTAGGTTCTCCTTTAGCATCAATAATGCTACCAGTGACCTGTATATAAAAACAAATACGTTCAAGAAACGAAAACAAGGGAATTTTTCTTATGATTCTGACCTTTCTTGGGACATCTCGTGAAAAGTAACTATAAGGTATGAATTTAAGAAGGCATCGATCACCAGTTGTATGATTTGTAATTACCATATCACCATGATTATCGACCCAAAGTTTACCAACAATTATATTATGAATCGTTGTGGTTACTTTGTGCCATGTGTAATGGTAACCTTGATCTGGAAACTCTAGATGGCTGATATCAACTGGATTAACTTGTAAATATTTTCCTCTAAATTTGCTTGACAATCCAAATTCACTCCAACATTTCCAACCTTTACCTTCACAATGTAGTGCTAACATTGGTGGATGATGACTTACCTAAAAATATAGTAAATAGATAAAATAAAAAAAAACATAATTATGCACATATACATAAATAAATATGAATGAATGGATGGATGATAAATCAAATCTTACCTGTTCAGCAATACTTTTCCATCCTAAATCAGATGTTCTATCACATTCATATGTCTCTCCTAATAATGGATTAAAAGGTTTATTGAGTCTGACACTTGTAGTCGCATAGCTAGACACGCAAAATGCTGCAATGTACACTAATTGATTACAGCTATCATCAATTGTTGCTGCTTTGTGAAGTAGATGGGCATATTCAAAATCTTCAGTTAGCCTTTGTAACATTGATAAAGGTTCATTGAAATTAACAGGCATTGGAATTTTTGTCAGTTCTTTTCCGATACAGTTTTTCATGAAAGACCACAAATTGAGACTTTGGTTAGGTCTTTCAGGTATCTTAGTACGACGTTTTGGATCAAATGGAGGTGGCTTTAGTTCTTCTACATCAAAATCAAAATCATTTTTCCCAGACCCGCTAGGCGTTCCTGGGACACTGGTTGATTGGGTTGAATCACTGTCTGCAGGAGCCTTCTCTTCACTGATTGACACATCAATGTTGACTTCTTCTATTCCCTTGGTTGAATTCAAGTTTTTTAATTTATTTTTTCTCACTCTTACTCCAATCGCAGCTGAAGTAGGTGAGTCTTCTGTTTCTTCATCACTCGGTAAATCATCTCCTCCAGAAGAATCATCTTGGTAATTGGAAACCGTTTCGCAATTATTTTCTGTGTAATCCTGACTACTTGCTCTTAAAGCTTTGCCTGGCACAGGAACTTCAAAGTCGGTAACAGCATCTTCGAAAAATTCATCTTCGTCCGAAGTATTACCACCAGTGTTATTCTTATTGGCATACTCTCTTTTAACCCTTTCTTCAAGCTGAGAATATTGTTTAGCCAGTTGAGCACAAACAACTTCCAAACTTGTTCTAGCTTCTCTTTCATGGTTTAAAAGTTTTTCCATTTTTTTGACCACATTTCTGGCAAGCGTTACAAATTCTTCACAATGTTTCAACATTGGAATGGTTGTGACACGGAAAACTGTTGCCTTTTCATTGTAACTTTTACAGAATTTAATGGCTTCGACAGGATTATCAATTGATTCTAAAGCAATGAAAGATTTATGTAAGGCGCTTCCATGTTTCACGATGAGTTCATTAAAGTTGGTTAAATCATTTAATTTGGCATTTAACGGCTCTAGAAACTGTAAAGAACGATCCTGCTTTTTAGAATTGATGATGTGTTTTTGATAATACTCATCCTCTGACTCTTGTAAACGATTTGCTAACATTTTGGAGCATTGTAGAGCTGTCATCCAATTTTGTCTCTGTTGTTCATTTTTAGCTTTTAGATGGAAAACTTGATCACCGTTTTGAACAACAAAACGAATGTTATCTTGCTTGTAAATGATCGCAGAGGCCAGTTTGATTGATCCACGGCAATTTTGAGATACATCTGCTTCAGAGCTGCACAAAGGTGTGAGAAGTAACAGAGAAAATAAAATTAATCAAAAACCTAAGCAATGATTCAAAATTATTGCATTAAAAAATTACAACAGGTAATATTTAAATCTTTCTTATGAGGTTGTGTTGAAAAATAGATCAATTTTCACTAGTTAATTTACCTGTAATATGACAGAAGACCTTTCGATAACACAAACCATCTTTTTTGATAGCCTCTCATATAATTGGCCCACTTTTGAAGGGTTCCTTTCATCTCAGTATCAGGAACTTGAGGGCCAGAATAGTTAGCCATTGCCATAGATGTGATTATAAAAATAAATTACCAGGCGAAGATAATTTACTCAGATTCACTCAAACAGATTAAAAAATAAGATTCTAAAAAATTTTACCCAAACAGCTTGTATAGTTGTATTTTTTGTATACAATCTGGGTGTTTAAAGTAACAGAAGCAGAAGTGATGCGCATTAAATGGGCGCTTTATTTGATGTTCAACAAACAGTGAATGAATTTAAATTAACTGTTATTTAACTCCTTGATGTCAAAACAATTAAAATAAAACACTAAATTATAAAAAAAACGTTACTTCAAACCCATAAAAATCTGATTATGAAGATTCCTTTTAATCAATGTGCTGTGAATCCAATCTGATTGCCTATTAAAAATCAAATTGATTATTTTATTGATTAATCTTTTGAAATTTGTTTCAATAAAATCTATCATTTTTATGAAATTCATTAATCGGAAAATGAAAATAGAAAATATTATTTTGAATTGCTAAAGTTATCTCTAACAACACGATTTTCATTTGTACATTTATACATTTTAGTAATAAAGAGTTGTTGCAGGCCTTTGTTTCAATCAATAATCAAATGTAATCATGATAAACAAACCATATGTTACTTGTAATCGTTTTATCAAATGTCAGGCTGCGTAAACAATCGAGTTAACATAAACTAATTGTCAACTCAGGGTTTCATTGAATCAATGCTGCTCACTTATTCATCCTGTTCAAATTGATAAGTAAGCCATTACATGCTTTCATTGGCTGATTCATTCAATGGAAACTGTAACTTCTGGAACATTATTCAGAAAGGTTTTAAGCTATTATTAATTGAACAAAGTCTCATAAGATGGAAAACTACTTCAATGTAAAAGCAAAATGTGTTCAACTGTTCACAAGAGAAGTTTCAATCGAGTAACAATTCTGGTTTTTTAACTTATCACACACCTATAAATTTGATTAAATCAAATAAAAAATTATGATATTATAGTAAAAAACCTGATCTGTAAGCAATTTCAATTGTAATCATAATTATTTTTCCTATTTTCATATTCCATAACTATTTTCATTAAAAATAAAGCAGACTGTTATAAGTTGTATTGAGTTGAATAGAACGAGTATTATTCAATTAATAGAAGAAATGGGAATGAAATTTGATAAAAATTAACCCTTCAGGCACTGTTGGCAAATGATTGACGTCAATTACAATCGCAGTTTATAAACTGAACTAGTAATTAAGTGGATTAGTGCAGTGCATCAAACATTTTTAATTACTGTTTTTTGCTCATTGTTTGAGCTAAATCACATAAATACAATATTAAACCAACTGATGAACTGATTTAGAAACAATTTGAATCAGACTTTTCACCTTTGCTATAGTTGAAAATGATTATTGATGATACAAAATATTTTGGATCAGAATAAAATGTTTTAATTTATCAATATGATCGTGTGATAATAAATAAATATAAACATAGTTGTTTCCATGCATGATTATTTAACATCCTCTAACTCTTTTTCAATTAAAAGTCGATACTCTTCGAATCCACCTTCGAGTGAGAGGACTTTCTTATTTTTGACCAACCACAACTCTTTGCAAACCATTTGTATAAGAGTTTCGTCGTGTGAAACTAACATAACTCCTCCGTTGTATTTGTTAATTGCATCTCCGAGAGCTTCAACTGTTTCCACATCCAAATGATTGGTCGGTTCGTCAAGAATTATAAGCTGAGGATTAGCTAAAGCCATAACAGCAGAAGCAACGCGTGATTTTTGTTCCTCCCGATAAACTTTCAATGGGTTGTAGTCCAAGATCACCAGAGACTCCAAATTTACCCAAATAACTGCGATATTGTTCAATAGGTTTTCCAGGATATTTGCAAGCCAAAAATTCAATTGAAGATTGCCCCATGGTTAATTGGTCAATATGATGTTGACTGAAATAACCTAAGAAAACAATTTACAGAATTGATTAGTGATACTAGAAATAATCTTGTTTTTTATTAGATTTAAATGATGAAATCTAAATGATAAAGCTTACCAATTTTCAGATTTCTGTGCGCTTTACGTTCTCCTGATCTTGGAGAAACATCGCCAATCAATAGTTTAAGCAGAGTTGTTTTACCAGAGCCATTGTCCCCCACAATACAGATACGAGATTGAAGATTAGCATTGAGTGAAATCTTATGAAGAACGTCTTCACCATCGCCCCATCCAAAACTGACTTCATCCAATTGAAGGATTGGTGCTCCGGAAAGAGGTTCGCATTCGGGAAATTTGAGGACGACTTTCTCTTCCTTTTCAACAGGTTTAAGAACGGGTAATTTGTCCAACATCTTGATTTTACTTTGAACTAAACTTGCTCTTTTAGCATTGTATCGGAACTTGTCAATAAATTCTTGAGTATGTTTACGGAAATCCACAATCTGAGATTCGTATTCTCTTTCTTGGTTTTTCATTTTTTCACGTTTCACTTTAACAAAATTATCGTAATTACCAGCGTATGGGTCGATTCTTTGATTATGAAAATATAATACGTTGGTTGGAACACTGTTAAGGAATTGACGATCGTGAGAGACAACCAAGAGTGTTGATGTCCAGCTTTTTATGTAAGACACTTATGTGTTTTGGAATAATTAAGGAACCATTTGAAATCATTTTAAGCAATGTAGATTTACCGATACCATTGCGACCAACTAAGCCATATCGTCGTCCATAACTAAGAATTAAATCAGCTCCAGACAAAAGTAGTTTATTGCCGAAAGAAATATCAAAATTTTCAATTCTGATATCCTTACACCGACCAGTTTCATCAATTTTGATATCTCTCCTATTTATCATTTGATTAGCAGATGCTTCATTATTAGTTTGCAGTCCAGGAGTTGGAATAGTATTGCAATAGTACAATAGTTCCTTCTGCAGCATCTCTTCTATCATGTTTAGTCTTTATTTTAGCCTCAGCCTTTTCCATTTTTTCTGGTCAACTTGAGAAGGTAACTCTCTTTGAGGACACCAAATGCTTTTATATTCCTCGAGATTACCAGTCATATTGGAAAGCATTTCACCTGAAAAGAGAAATATGAATTTAGTAGCTCATCAGTTGCAGGAAAGCTTCCATTAAGATTAAAAGGTTAGAATATTACCTAAAAGGATTGGAAAGAGCACGATGACCATCAGGGCCAGTTCCATTTGATGTCTTTTTAGTCTTTTCTCCTCCTCTGTAAAAGAAGTTCAAAACACTGTTAGTTCACAATAATTATACAGAATGAATAGATAAATACATGTGAAAGATTGAAGCAATTGGTCACAGATATCTTTAATATCATCTTCCTTCTTGACACCATTTGTAACATCCATGAAAACCTCTCCAAGGCATTCAAATATATCTTCTCGATCCTGGAACTCATGTTTACCCGCTTTCAGGACATTAAATATATAGCTAGAGACATCTTCGTCAACCAAAGGAAAATTAAGACTAATAATGTCTTCAGTTTTTGACATTTTGCACCACCAGAAAGTGTTGACGGCATCTAGATAGCAAGGAATAAATCAGATGTTCTTATAACCAAAAGGATAACACAATCACTTCATTTATGATTTAATTACAAGAATATAGATGAATGTAGACTAATTACACGATAATTAATTTAAAAAAATCAAAAATATTTACTTGAAATCAAGGTTTTTAAACGGAAAACAAACCATCAGCTTGAAAACATCTCTCAGGTTACTCTCACAGATGTGAGTTTGAGTTGCAAGGCGCTCAACAATCAATCAATCAATTTTTCAAAGATTAGATAATTTAAAATAACTAGTCAAAACACGAGCAGCATATTTTAGTAAAAGTAATTACGATTAGGTTTTTTAGGCTGAATAGGCTTTTTTAACCTTAACCAGAAGGTAGATAAATATCCCTAATCGTCTTTCCCATTTCAAGGAAAGGAGCAACCAGAATGTCATTTCCAATCGCAAACTGGTCATCAATGGTATAAGTTTCAGCTGATTGTGAGTCCAACCACCAAATTGGCCTACAAATGGGCCAACCCTGGTTAAATTTCCGGTCATACAGTTTTTCATAATTTGTAACAATTGGCGCTCTCTAATGCCGATAAACTTCTTAATAGTTACATCACCTCTAGGAGAAGACCTGGTTCAATTCCGAAATCAACTATTTTTGTTGAATAGTTCTCAAGCTTTTCATGGTTTAAAGAAATCATCACTTTTCTATCGATGTTCCAAATTGCTTCCGATAAGAAAATTGATTGGGAATAACTTGCTCACCGGATTCCGAAGAATTATTATTTCGAGTTCGAGCCAAACATGGGTATGAAGATCGTTAACATTAGGTCCGGTGCAAATAGTATACTCTAGATTAGGACGTGATCCTTTGGAGTAATCATAAAGATAAGTGTTTGTGCGTGCTGTTAAACAAAGCTGTTGATCGGGAAAATTATTTGAAGATGAATTAAAACTGAAAAACAATACTCTTCGGTGAAAACCATTCAATTATGAATCAAAGGTGGCGCCATAAAAAGTTACCAAAAGTCACGTGGTGGATATAAATTCACATTTGTTACACATGTTTTGGTTCGTGCTATCGCCTTTTAAATTAAGTAATCAATCTTGATTTGAATTTTTGATACTTTGTAAGTAGCATTTTCTATGCTAATCCCGGTGCATCATGTTCAATGCTCGTAAATTGCTCGCCTCCTTCCGATTCGGATTACCTGCATCCCGGACTTTTCTAGCTTCACCTTCAAACAAGCTGATCACAAGTAAACATCTAGTAAATCAACATCAATTATCACCATCAAACTGTGTTCGAAATTTGTCTGTATCATCATCAAAATTAGCAACATTATCTTCATCATCAAATTCTCTCTCAAATGCTCGAGATAAAACATTTCAAAATCTTGAAGCCAGCATTATTACCGATCGTAAAGTTTCTCTTAATAGGTTATTGAAATTCATCGAAGAATTAAAAGCTTCATCATCAATCACCAGCTCTGAAAGTTTGTTGGCAATTAGATGCTGTGGAGCATATCTGTTAGAATGCACAGTCGAAGACCGTAATCGTTTAACTGATGAAATTTGGAATCTTCTTGAATCGAAATCAGCTCCCCTGGATATCAGCCATTATAATGCTCTTCTCAATGTTTATATTGACAATGAATATCCAGCCGATCCTGCTAAGTTCCTTGACTTACTTTCCCAAAGAAATATCAAGCCAAATCGTGTTACTTACCATCGGCTACTTCACCTTTACTGCCAAAGAGGTGATCTTGCAGGTGCTCAAAAGATTTTGTTAGAAATGAAAGCAGCTAACATGCCTGTACACGAAGGTGTATTCAATTCACTAATCTACGGTAACATTAAAGCGGGTGATATAAAAGCTGGTGAAAGCGTTTTGGATATAATGAAAGAAAATAATATCGAACCTAGTGCTGAGACTTATGTTATTCTAATGAAATCATATGCCTTGTTTATAGATCAACCTGAAGTTGTAGAGAAAATGCGAAATCTTGTCAAGAGTTTGAACAGACAGGAATTCAATTTCACTTTCGACCAATATGTGACCGTTATTGACTCAATTGCTGATGTTGATGATAAATCTTCTCTTATTGATGAGATTATAGCTGTAATGCCAAAGCAATCAGGATTCAACACTGCTCTTTCAAAACTCATCATCAAATCTGCTTACAAACAAAAGATTGAATTTGGATTGAAACTAGTCTCTAAAATGTTAAGAAATTCTACTAATGATACTTACAATAGTGTTGGAGGTTTTTACATCTATCATCTTGTCAAAAGTGGTACAGCTTTCGATGAAGTCATGAAGGCTTGTAGCGCTCTCGAATCAACTGGAACTAATGAATGGACACTGTGGAAAGCAACTGAAGCAGCTCTTTACAATTTACAGGATAAAGATGCAATTTTGAAATATATGAAAAGTTTTCGAGCCAAAACTGGCCTATACAGACCTCATTTCATTTGGCCATTGATCTGTCGAATGAAAAACAATGAAGAAATGCTAAATTTATTAAAAGAAGAAGTTGTTCCATACGCTGAAACTTTTGGAATCCAATCTATGTCGGAAACATTTAGATTCTACGTTTGGCCTCGGATAAAGAATAATCAAGACGAATTCATGGCTAAATGTATTGAAATGGGCTTTGATTCTAGATTGCTGCTTTCCACATTAGCAGATAGTGCCCAAATTGAAGGTCTTGGTATAACTTTTACTGACGTTCTCAACAAGAAGCCTCTTCCCAGAAATATCAGTGATAACGATGTTTATCGAGTAATTTCAAACATTGTGAACAATGTTAGCCATGGCTTACTTGCCAAAGAAATGTTGAAATTTATAATTGAGGAAACTCGACTTCCAGTCACAAACAGAATGCTTCTACCAGTTTACACACAAATTATTAAAAATTGTGATAAAGACACCGCTCTGAAGGAATGGCTTGATTGTGTAAAGATTTATAATCAAGTTCCATGTAAAGCGATCATGTTTCAAAAATTAATTGAAGCTGAAGACACTGATAATCTACAGAAAGTCACTGATATTTGTATTTCAAGAATAGGAGAAAGAGAAACTTTGATTAACCTCGCTCTAGCATTTTTGCGGTCCAAAAGGGATAAACAAGCCATGAAGATTTTATCCAAACCAATTCTTCAACGTTACGAGATTGGATTACAGCGTATAGTTGGAATTTTGTCAAGACAAAATGAAACAGAACCATTGGAAAGATTCATTTTATTAACTAAGGATATTGCTGGTATTGATAGAGAAAAATTATATTATACTTTATTAGACTCATTCATTCAAAATGACAAACCACAGAAAGCTCTTGAATTATGGACAACAATGCAAGACGAAAATTTAATCCCATCACCTAGAATAATTAGTCGACTTTCCCGTTTCTTGAAGGAAAAAGGAGTGGAAGTACCTTTCAAGTACCAAGATGAAATAAAAGAAGGAGAAGAAATTATCGCAACCGAAGATGCAAAATTTGTTCGTGATCAATTTCATAGTTTCATTCGTAATGGCAACCTTGATAAAGCGCTTGCAATAAAAAATCGATTCAATTCACCCAATTCACCATTAACACTGGGAGATGAATGTACACTTATAGACAGGCTTATCCGTTCCAATCGAACAGACAAAGCATTACAGTTAACTAAATCTGTGATGGCTGGAGGAAGATTTCCAGCTCCTAGAATCTACAAAGCACTGCTTGAAAAAATGGCCCAAGAAGGACTTTTCCGAGAAATTGGTGAAATGATTGAATCCCTGCCAGCTCCATTGAAAGAAACATCATGGTTTTCTGATACAGTTATCTTTGCCTACACTCATTCGAAAAATCCTGATATCGATTCATTGCTCAGAATCTTACCTTCCCTTAAACCATTACCTTTTGCAAGTATTTTGGAACTTCTAAATGCTTTCCCCAAATTTGAAAAACCAATATTTGAGGCTTTAGAAGAGTTATCAGCAGCCAGAGGAATCAATACACCTAAAAACATTATTTGGTTACGATTGATGAAAATGGGTAGATTTGAAGAAGCAAAACAACTTTTCCATTCAATACCTGATTTTAAGGAAACTGTTGTCTTCAAGACTTTACTTTTTGACATTAAGCGTAACAAGAATCTGATGTTAGGTTATAATTTGATCGACCAATTAAACAAGACAGATTTAAATGCAAAAGCTAAAGGAGCCGTATACGATTCAATGATTTACGCTTTATTGGAAAAAAATATGGTGAAAGAAGCCCAGGATTTACTTCTAGAAGGACTGGAAACTAACAAAGACAAAGAAAATCAATTAACTTTATCAGATCTTAACTTTGATATTCTTATTCGACTTCATCATTCAATGAAAAATAATTTAGGAGAAGAACCCAAGTTTGAATTACCGGAAAAAACCACAACCTTCAGGCCGCAATTGAGCAATTCAAATGGATCTTCAATTAAAGAAAAGAGCCAAGCTATGAGTAAAATTTGATTAGCTTTCCAAACATGTAATACATAGTTTTTTCTCTAGTTAATTAACCATGCATCATCATTTATAATTAAATAAAATTTAGTTGATATTGTACGAACCTTTTTTTCTCGTAATAACTAAGTTAAAATTATATTAAAGTTGATTCAAAAACACTTCAATAGTTATCATGTTTATCATACAATTGAGTTAATAGTTGGGATATAAATTAAGTATAAAATCCGACAATATATGTAATACAATAATCAATACAAATTTTCTTGAATAACCTAATATTTCAATACAAAATAGCCTATGATATAATCATATTAATATTTTCTTGAGGTAAATAGTTATGCAAACATTGTTATTATTGTTGAAAGAATGGTCATTGTAAGCGCTACCATTCTCGAGATATTGAGGCCTTAAATTTTTAAGGCCAATGGCCAAAATCAAGAGAAATGTTAATGAATTGAAAAAAGCGTTCGATGTGCACCAACAATTTTTACAAACCCACAAAGTCCCAACTCTTGACTTTAAAGAAAAATCTCTTGCACTTACTCATTAGTATACATCCGATGTTGACAGTTTATCATCCTTGCTGCTATCGAATGCACATGATTTTTAGCAATAAGAATAAAATTAATTTCTGATTGATTAAGTGCTCAAACTGTTATTGAATGAATGAGGAAACGACAAAGTGGAAAAAAGGAACTGAAATCACTTCTCGAGAAATCCTTAATGTCTTAGTGTTATTTCAAATCAGTCTTGGAGTCCTTTACGTTGCCATTACATTACTTGGATTTGTTGCTTTGAAAAGAGGTTAGTTAATATTATCATTATCCCAAGTGCAAACATCAAATTATTAACATTGACTCTTTATAGCCAAAGAACAGCCTGATATTTCAATTCCAGATCAACATATACTGGAATTCAATTTGATTGTAGGATGTGTTATGATAATAAATGGCTATGCAACTCAGATATCAATTAGACGAGGTTTGATTGGTCTTCTCCTAATCAGCATGATTATTAATTTACTAATAGTCATTTTCAACAGTTATGAACTGAATCGCAGATTCACTAATAAATCCAAGAGTAAGATTTCATCAACAATTGCCCATTTCAATTCACTTGATACAGTTTATCTTTCATCTGATATTTCTAGATTTCTCTGAAGAGATCGCTGGACTTATATTGCTAGCCTTCCTCGAGTTTGTCCACTACTTCTCAATTTTGTATTATTCAACCCGACTCTTGGTTACATTACAAATTAAACGGCAAAGAATAGCATCCGAAATAGATTTGTCTAGAAATGAAGATGTTTTCAACGCAGCAAGATCATTTGATTCATTTGGAATCGCTCGATTATCTCTATCACCAAGACGAATGAGAGTTTCAAGACAAGCCAATCGGTAAGTTATTTAAATTGGGTTTTCTCGTAAATTCATTTTTCTTCAATCATTTACCAGATTTGGATTCCCGGTGAAATTGGAGTTGAAAAATTTAAGGGTAAGTTTTACATCTTCAAAAATTGAACCAACTATTGATTTGATTTTCATTTCTCAAATATACAGCCGGTGAGAATAGATTATGATTCGGACTCCTCGGAAGATGTAAGGAGTTTTTGAAGGTAATTATCATTTCTACATTGAATTGATTGTTTTTCATGTGAATCAAAATAAGTTTTTTATTTTCTTACCAAATGTGATTTCTTTTAAGATCAGATTGGTATGATTTAAATAAAATATTATGCTAAATAATTGGGAAAAATAAGAAATGAACAATCTATAACATTTACATTTAAACAGTTGATGAGATGAATATTTATACGTGAACAAGTTTAGCTTCCTTTGCCATGGAATAGAAGATTGAGTTTTTATCAGCCAACAGATTGTTCGGGGAATCGTACTCGACGATCTTTCCTTTATCCATAACTATAATTTTATCATAATCCATGATTGTGTTTAAACGATGAGCAATTGTTACTATAGTACAGTCTGCGAATTCACGACGGATAGTCTCTTGAATAAGTTCATCTGTTTCAACGTCAACTGCAGCTGTTGCTTCATCAAGAACTAGAACTTGTGTTTTCCTTAGCAATGCTCTGGTCAAACAAACTAATTGACGTTGTCCAACACTCAAGTTTTCACCACCTTCAGCAATTGAATAATCAAGTCCTGACTCTAGAGATGCTACATACTCTTTAAGATTTGCTAGTTCCAAGGCTTTCCATATTTCTGAGTCTGAATATTTGTGAAATGGATCAAAGTTTTTTCTGAAAGTCGCTGAAAATAAGACAGGATCTTGAGGAATGATTGTTAATCTTTGTCTTAAATCGTGAAGACCAAATTTGCAGATATCTTCACCGTCAATAGCTATTGTACCTTGAGCTGGTTCAACAAGTCGGAATAAAGCCAATGTTAATGATGATTTACCAGCACCAGTTCGACCAACTATTCCAACCTTCTCATTTGGCTTAATTTTACAAAATATGTTTTCTAATACCAAATCGAGACCTTCACGATAACGTGTGCTATAATTTTTAAAGATTATTTCTCCTTTTTCAGGCCAAGTATTCCGAGGTTGGTTATTATCATCAATCCACATAGCCTGTTGAGGGAAATTAAAATGTATATTAATCTAAGTTCATCGATCGAAGGATATATTTGTGCGAATGGTGGGAATTTCATTACCTCAGACTCTATTTTGGTATATTCTAGACATCTCTCGATCGAAACAACACTATTTTCCACATTCGAAACTTGCCTAATTAAAAAATTAAGGATTTGTGTCATTTGTAGAGCATAGCTCAAAGCTAATCCAGTTGAACCAGCAGACGATGATCCTCTAGTTGCAACAGCAGTAAATGCAGCAATGGTTACAATTAAATTACCAAACAATTCAAGCCTAATGGACAGCCATCGATTGGCTCCAATGTTGAGAAAGAATGAAGAATGATTTATATCGACTTTACGATAACACTCCTGAATAAAATGGTCTGTAGCTCCATAAGCTCGAATAGATGTTGATCCAGTAATTGTTTCAGAAAAATGTGAGTAAATTGGAGATCTGGTTATTGATTCAATTCGTCGTAATTGTCTAGATGAAGCTATGTAAAATTTCTGTAAAATTAATAAAATTAATTAAATGCTAACTCAAATCCTTGTTGTATGGTCACATAAACTATTAAAAATCAATTTCTCAACCAGAAAGGTACAGTAAAAGGTTGTTATTAAAAAGACACATTCAACTAACATTCATTTGTCACATCCTTGCACAAATATGAGTAAAAATTGGTCAAAATAAATTTCTTTAAGATCTAGACTCCGTTAGCTTATAGGAACATAAAACTTGAGTTCATTTATGCGATCTAAAAGTTTCTCGAGACTACAGTTTTCGAGAAAATCAAGTCAAAAGTTGAAACTTCGATCGCCTTTTATTCAATCGTGGAACTAGATTTTTTAATGAAACTCATTTCCCTTATGTAACTTTTGATGGCAAACCAGAAAACGAAATTATTTTTAGAAATAAAATTTCCCGTTTTCTGGAAAACAGATAAGTTCGATTTTAATTTAAACCGACCGCATTCATTGACTCATATATTTAGAGGGCTGAAACTTATTATTGGTGCATAAAAATTGGTTGTAAATATCATGAATCAAATACTTTTTTCCAATTATCGACAGTTCTCTTGATTCTGGTCATGAACCTAAAAACTTTGAACCTCAATATTTCGAGAATGGTATCACTTTCAGTCACCATTCTTTCCCCAATTTAACGGTTTACTTATTAATGATTCAATCTAGTTGATTAAATTCCCATCAGCCCATTCGGGTTATGAAATTTAGGCTGTAAATGTACTAGAAACAACTTAGCTAACAAACAAAGCTCATCTCAACCCATTTCTTGTTAAATAAACCAATTTTCTGGTTAAGCTTGCAAATGAAATGTTAAAAGTGCTGCAAAATACTCGAGCATTTGAGTAAAGAGTTGAAACTTAGTGGGATTTGTAGTGACATGAAAACTGAGTCTATTGGTACCATTAAATAATTCATCAGATGGACAGTTATCGAGAAAATCGAGGTCAAATTCAAAACTTCGATCGCCTTTTGTTCGGCTATGGATGCAGATATTTTCATAAAACTCACTTTAACGATGTAACTTTTGACGAACAACCATAAAATGGTCTTATTTAGAGAAATAACATTTCGTATTTTCTGTAAAACAGATAAGTTCGATTTTTATTCAAACTGACCCCATTCTGTGACCATAAGAACCAGAGAGCTGAAACTTATCAAACGTCTATAAAAATTGTTTGCCCATATCATGGGATAAATAATTTTTTCAAATTAGTAACAGTTCTGTTAATTTTGGCCATTGACCTAAAAACTTTGAGCCTCGATATTTCGAGAATGTTATTACCTGAAATTATCTTTTTTAACCAAACATTAAGTTCTATCATGGGCTATAATAAAGTGAAATATTAAAGCATTCAAGAGTCTACAAAAAAAGTTATTGCATTGTGTTACTTATGTTGTCAGAACTGAGACTTGATTTATAAAGTTTATGTAAGTCTTAAGCGTTAGGAATATTCATTATTGAATGAAGTAGCTCGGCTTTTATTCGGTATCTGGTCATATGATATTATAGCCCATAATAAAATCTAATGCTTGATCTAATGAGAATTGTAGGTGTTCCCATTCTCGAAATATTGGTGTTAAAAGTTTTGAGGCCAATGGCCAAAATCAAGAAAACTGTTGGTATATTATAAAAGTTAGTCAATCCATGGTGCGTACAAACAATTTTTATGTGCGAATAATAAGTTTCAGCTATCTAACTATATCGGTCGATGAAGGCGGTCGGTTTAAATGAAAATCGAACTTATCTATTTTACAGAAAGCAGAAAATTTTATTTCTAAAAATAAGTTCGTTTTCTGGTTACTCATCAAAAATTACATAAGGGAAATGAGTTTCATGAAAAAATCTGCTTTCATTAATGTACAAAAGGCGTTCGAAGTTTCAACTTTTAACTCGATTTACTCGAAAACTGGGGATCAGAGAAGCTATTAATTTGCACGAATGAAACCAGGTCGGATATCCCTACAAACTAACAGAAGCTAAATTTGAAAGAAATCGCTTTTCAACCTCTTTTGCCCATTTGTCTACAAGTATTTGTTATAATTTGTGCATAAGTGTGATAATTGTGTTAACTGTGTCTTTTTAGCCACAATTGTCACATTTATGCAGAAATTGAACAAATACTGCAGGAAAAACGGGCAGAAATGGGTAAAAATCGATTCCTTTCAAATTTAGACTTTGTTAGAGTGTTAGGACATGTAACCTGAGTCCATTCGAGCAATCTAAAAGTTTCTCTGATCGCCAGTTTCCGAAAAAATCGAGTTAAAAGTTGAAACTTCGATCGCCTTTTTTACAACAATGCAATCAGATTTTTTAATGAAACTCATTTCCCTTATGTAATTTTTGATGGCAAACCAGAAAACGAACTTATTTTGAATAATAAAATTTTCTGTTTTCTTTAAAACGGATAAGTTCGATTTTTAGTTAAACCGACCGCATTCATGGACCGATATATTTAGGTAGCTAAAGCTCATTATTCGTTCATAAAAACTGTTTTTACATATTATGATTTAAATACTTTCTCCAAATTATCGACAGTTCTCTTGTTTTTGGCCATTGACCTAAAAACTTTCAGCCTTGATATTTCGAGATTGTCAGTACCTAAGATCATCATTCTTTAACCAAACACTAGATTCTATTATGAACTATAACAAAGGAAAATATTGAAGCATTCAAGATTCTACAAAATAAGTTATAACAGTGTATTAGTTAGGTTACCAGATTTTATACCAGATTAACAAAGGTGAATGGTTGCTAATGAAGTGTTAGATGAATGTTCATTATTAAATTAACTAGCTTTGATTTCTTTGATATTTAATAACATTATACTCTAACCCATAATTGAACCTAATGTTTGGTTAAAGAATGATGACTGTAGGTGAAATCATTCACGAAATATTTAGGTTTAAAGTTTTAAGGCCAATCGCGAGAATCAAGAGAACTGTCGAGTGTTGGAAAAAAGTATTCAAGCCATGATATGTACAACCGATTTTTATGTAACACTATTAAGTTTCATCCCTCTAACTATATCGGTCCATGGATACGATCGGTTTAAATTAAAATCAAACTTATCTGTTTTCCAGAAAACGGGAAATTATATTTCGAAAAATAAGTTCGTTTTCTGACTTGCCATCAAAAGTTACATAAGGAAAATAAGTTTCATGAAAAAATCTAATGTCATTGATCTACAAAAGGCGATCGAAGTTTCAACTTTGGACTTGATTCTCTCGAAAACTGTAGATCCGAGAAACTTTTAGATCGCACTAATGGACTCAGGTCGGATATCCCTACAAACATACAGAAGCTAAATTTGAAATAAATCGCTTTTCAACCGCTTTTGCCCATTTGTCTACAAGGGTTTGTTATGATTTGTGCACAAATGTGACAATTGTGTTAATTGTGTCTTTTTGCAACAAAAGTGAATTGAAAGATATTTTTACCTGAATAAAAGCGTAAATCACACCAATGATGCCAATCCCGAATATAAGGTAACCAGATTCCATGCAAATACCAACCATCGCTACTAAATTCCGGAAGATTAAATTAAACAATGACCTAAAATTAGGTACAATTGTTGTGTCAGTGGTATCAATATCTTTGGTGAATCGATTAAGAATTCTTCCCGTTGGTGTTGTGTCAAAAAAACTCATCGGAGCTCGAATAATTTTATGCAACATTTTATTATGAATCCAATTGGCACCATTTAAAAGAGCCATAGCAAAAATTTGAGTATTAATCAAGATCAGTAGTGAGCTTCCAGTACCCAGAGCAGCATAAACTCCGAGTCGATAAAGGCGGAACGAAGTATTGTTAAGTCTGACAGGATCATCAGCATCATCTGACCACTCAGTTAACCATAAAGTGGAACTAAAAGTCAGACCACTCGCAACAAGATAGAAGAAAATTGTTAGAACGAAAGCCATTACACCAACTGCTTGGAAAAATTCAAGGTAAACACTAAACTTCACTGAACCAGTTTCAGCCTTTTCCGTTGTGACGATATTATGATTCTTTAAGCTCTCTTCCATTTTTTTATCCAAAGATAAATTCAGGACTGAAGCAGACCTGATGGATCTAATCGATAATCTGCTCAATTCCCTACTGAGAGCATTAATTGATGCTCTTCTTGCTTCCAGCTCTGGTTTAACACTGGCTTTCATCTCTTCTATCATGATTGGATTTTCGTCTTTCAAATCAGAATCAGATTCAAACTCAGACAAATATTGTATTATAAAATCAGCAAATTCTCCCTTTTTAGCCATCAGTTCATTGTAAGTTCCACTTTCATGGATTTTACCGTCTTTCATTACAATTATTTGATCAACTTGCGGTAAAAAGGTTATCCTGTGTGTTACTAATAGACGAGTTTTGTGTTTCAACAAACCTTTAGGACCAATTACTTTGTCAAACAGATGAGAAGCGACATGAGCATCGACTGCTGACAATGGATCATCTAAAAGGTAAACATCTGAATTTGAATAAACTGCTCGAGCAATGCTTATCCTTTGCTTTTGGCCTCCACTCAAGTTGATTCCTCGTTCACCGATCTCGGTTGTATCTCCACCAGGAAGTATTTTCATATCAGGAGTAAGAGCACAAGCCTCAATCACATTATTATACTTTTCTTGGCGAAAGGTTTCACCAAACACGATATTTTGACGAACTGTGGCATTTCGTAACCACGCAGTCTGAGGTACATAAGCAATTCTTCCATGTACATTAATAGATCCTTGCTTTTTATGCAAATCGCCAAGAAGTGCAGCTAATAACGATGATTTACCACTTCCAACGGGACCAACAATAGCAATTAGTTTATTTTGAGGTACTTCAATATTGATATTTGTAAGAACTGCTTCTTCGTCTTGTGACCAACTAAATGTTGCATTTTTGACTGAAATTGGGGTTGCCGTATTTGGTTCGTGGGCAACTGCATTTGGATCCAACTCGTCTCCTTGCAGATATTTATCAATCCTTTTCATGGAAATGATACACTACAAGGGTGCAAATGAAATAATATTTGGTTACATTTAGATCTATTAATTTATTGATTTTTCTTACATTAGCACCATAAGTAACGACCATAGGCAGTTGTATTAATGGAACTCGTAAAAGATTAATTAACGAAAGAGATACAAAAGCTTTGTTCGCATCCAGTACATTCGAGGAATCAATTAAAACGAAAGTACCAAAACAAACCAATGAAACCTGAAAATAAAACAAAATGTTATTAAATGTGATTTAGTACAATAATATTGTGATGGTTCAAAAAAGTGACCGTTAAGAGCAACTCGTTTTAAATCTGATATTTTGGTGTATTAAGTTTATGTTTGCATAAATATGTTAATGTTTTCAATCAAAACAACTACAAAAATAATGATCAACTTACACTAAAGGGTGAAAAATTAGCAAGGAAGTTTGTGACTGTTTGCCAAGTTGCTTGCTTTTTAAGATACCCAACCTCATTTTGTCTGATGGACATGATCATGTCTTCAAATGCACCTTCCCATGCATAGAGCTTCAATACTTTCATTCCGTTCAATACTTCTGATACCATTTTAGATCGTTTATCCTTTTCTGCCATTACTTTGATTTGATAATTTTTAATAGCACCACGAATACAAGCATTAAGTGGAATCAAGGCAGTCATGAAAATTAATCCAGCAATAGATGCAACACCTAATTGGAACCAAAGTAAAGTCACAGAAAGACAAATCTGAACTGGAGCTGACCATAAAACGTTTATTATATTCACATAATCGATGATTCTTTGAGTATCAACGGCCATAATGTTAACTATCTCTCCGCTTGTATAATCACGACGACCAAGACCAGACAGTCTCAAGCTCTGTTGGATTGAAATTAATGTTAGAAAGTTTACATTAAACTATTAATAAAAGTACACTACCTTATGATAAATTGCTGATATGAGGGCTGATCTCATCCTCATTGAAGTTGTTTGAATCCAAAATTCATATTGAGAATCAAATAAAGATTGTAAAAGAGCAGCAACAAACATTCCAAGTGCTAAAATAACACCTTTCCATGATGGATCATTTGAACGTATGAAAGTAAGCAGCAAATCTAGTAATTGTGGACTTGCAAAGGCTAATAAGCTTGAGAATAGCTTCAAAATGAAACAAGCTAATAACCAGGGCCAAAAAGATTTCAATAAAGTTCTGAATAAATTACTTCTGGCTTTGTTTAATGGCTTCTTTGCGTTCATTAGCTTTAAACTTTGCTGTGATTCAGTCAATAACTCAGAAAAGTTATCATGAATAAGTTTCGTTCGGCTTTCTTCCGGCAAATCCCACAAATCGGATTGAGTCAACGCTTTCTTGAATCCTAAGTATGCCATCGAATCATACCAATGGAAAAAAAGGTGAGAGACAAATGAAGATGAGACGAAATTGCCCGCTGCCTAAAGATCAAAATTCAAAAGAAAATTTTTGATGATAATTTCAAATTACTTAAAGTTCACAGGTTTCATGACAAAAATGATAAGTAAAACCTTACTGCATATATTGACTGTTTTCGCGGTGAAGTTCTATTGATCAAAGAATAAAGAAGTTATCTTTTTTTACGGGAAAAAAGTTAATAAAACTTACATTGAATTCCTTCCCACCATTTTCATTGACAGAATCTGCTACACAATACAATAAACAAACTAATATAATTGATGTTAACTGTATTGATTTCAAAACCAAGTCAGTCTGTTCAAAAGTCCATTCACGATAGCCCTAATGTAACACGTAAAATAATAAAATTAGATTCACAATAATTCAATGAAAAAAAGGAGAATCAAGAAGCAGAATACTTACAGGATTCTGGATGGAATCAATTAATGCCCAATAATTGACTGATGATTGAATAGCCATGAAAAACCAATATAAAAACAGCAATCCAGATGTGAAGACGCCTTTTTGTTTGTAAAATAATAGTAACATAGTAGCAATCATCTAAATCACAAGCATATGAATTAATTATAAAACAAATCTCCAAAAAAATTGTAGTTCAATTTAATACTTACGAATGAACATAACCTAATAACCGGTGCAGTATATTCATAAGGATAGATTATTTCATTTTGGCTATATTTCATGAAAACATGGATAACTTCGTACGCTGTCGCTACACAAAGCACCAAACAAAGAAACTGTTGACAAAACATAATAATTAAAATTTATTAGCCTGTGTATCTTAAACTGTAATAATTAATAACATTCATTAACAAAAACGCTTACCAATTTCATGTAAAGTCTCCATGTCCAAATTAAACTAGACTTAGGGCTTTTAAGGGTTAAATAAACAGCAAAAGGTGCAAATATCCATAAGAAGGCAGAAGAAGCCCAAAGTAAGGCAGTTTCACTAAGACATGGAGTAATGATTGGATTTGATGAGTTCCATGATAGTTCATCCTAATAGTGAAATTTCAAAACAATATGAAAACAAATGTAAAATACAGTCAGAGAAATGTAAACAGTGAAAGTTGACTAACAGGCAATAACTCTGTTTACTCACCCAAAATGAATGTCCACAAAACTCTTCCATGGATTTGATTCGAAGTTGCTTTTCATTAACTTATTTGATTTAATGACTAAAGGATTGTGCTACTGTTAAATACTCTATTCAACATTGTTTCACCTTCTATTCAATAAATAATTATCGCCAGTAATCCACAATAATCAGATTGATTAAAGTCTTCCAATTTTTCTATCACAGAATTAGTTGATTCTTCACTTCACTTTGCCATTGTCTTTCAACGAAAATCTCGTGAATAAAGTTAACAATTGGTAACATGAGCACGAATCTTTCTACTAATATTAGTACGAATTATCAAAATAGGTGCAAACGAAACAAATATACTTAACATTTCATTTTTTATCCATTCAAAGTAAGCTGCCGACTATTTTTATACGACAAATCACCGATACTAAACTAATCTAAATCTGTTCTGCATGTTTTGCATGCAGAGCTCAGACGCTTTATACCTTTCAAACGAGCAATTAATTTTTAACTAAATATGGCTAAATGTCACACATGTGTAACACCAGCAATATATGTTAAATCATTCGAGATATGTTGAGCTTCAATTGCTCAAGTCATGATAAGTTTTCAATTCAAGTAAATCAGTTTTATTTATTTTCAATTTTTGGTTATTTCAATTTGCAACCCACAACTCTTACACAGAATATATGGTGACATCAATTCAATGATATCCTGAGCTATTATTCAATTGAAGATCATTTTGGATAAATTTAGCATTTTAACGCTAATTCAATCATCAGTAGCTGTTAACAGTTTTGTAAGTACTAAATGAAGATAAAAATTTCAATGACAATCTAGTGCTTCTAATACATTCATTGATACCTCTTAAAGGATTAATTTAATTTCTATTGTTTTCATTAAATGTAACAATCTAAGCTAATCATCGTAAACAAATATTAATTTGATAATTTTGTGTCTATTCCACTACTTTTTATTACAATGCTTACTGTATTGTTATTAGCCGGTTATCATGACTAATCATAAAAAAATCAGATTCACTTCTTAGAAGAAATCGTCAGATTCGTTCCTAGAAGCATCGTCAGATTTTTTTCTTAGAAGGAAACTTCAGATTCGTTTCCTAGAAGGATCGAACTCAGTTCAATATCTATTTTTCATGAAATGTTTAGTTTTTGGATATCGGTTGCGGATAATCATTTAATGACAACTTTTAGATGATCGATATACAGTACAAGTAAGTGTATTTACAAGTAAGATATTTTTTGTTAACTTAACAAACATTTACATATTAATATAATTCAAATATTTCTGTTCATTGAATAATTAAATAAAAGATTTGCCATCCACTTCGCTCTGTTAAGACTTTCCGTTTTCCTCATGCTAAATAAATTTGACCAAAAGAGATTGATAAGTCCCATGCTCCAAGATGTCTTCATTGAGTAGCATTCAACGGTCAGCTGGGGTTGACCAAAGTCAATATATCCAAGTTTGAATTTTCCTTTCATCAAATGGAGATCAGAATATCCAGTCTTTTCATATATTTCTGATGTAAATCATGCTCTTAACCAACCCTTGAAATTTTCAGTCTAATCAAAATCCAAAAAGAGTAAATTAAAGCAACATGTGGAAACTGTGCATACCGTAACTCAACATGTTCTGGTATTTAACTTATTTCTTATCGGACACAAAATTATTGAAAACACTGGTGATCGAATCAGGAAAATACAATTTAATTCATAAATTGAATAAACGGTATATTATTTTCAAACCTCCAGCTACAGGTAAAGTTTGTATTTAGTCTGTCTTAGGTTTTGGCAGCACTAACTAAATTGTTTTTTCATATGTAAACAACCATTGATAAAATTATATGAGTAGCTAAGTCTATAAGCTAATTAAAATGTTAGTTTATTCGTTGAATAATATTTATTGATTGTTTTATTGTTTAATTTTCACCGCCAAATCTCTACTTGAAGATATAAGACACTATTGCTCACCAGAGGCATGAGGTCTTCATTGAATTGTAAACAAACATTATCCACCATATGATATCTAACATTTCTTTTGGTGCTTCTCTTAATTATCAATGTTATTTTTTAATTGGTAAACATAAGATCTGTGATTACTAGATATGGAAGAAGTAGATTCTATAATCATTCATCAACTTAAACAAATACATAGGTAAGTTGTTCTGATCAATATCTATTCCAGTTAATCCACTGACTAATTTTTTCTTTGTCATATTTTGCCTTGTCAGTGATTTCAATGAAGAATACACCTCTCTCCGGCAACTTGATTACAACACCATTATGAAGTGTTTGATTGAATGCATTTCTCTGGTGGATAAAAATCTTGTCAGTGGTCTCAATGTTGCTCCACAGTCTAATATGGCTTCCAAATACAAACTATGTACCTCATTAGCTGAAATTTGCGTTGAACTGGGTTTCAAAGGAGATCTTGGTTATCAAACATTCCTTTACTGCAATGACAGTGATTTACGGAGATTGTTTCTTTTTTTACTGGAAAAAATACCTAAAGATGATTCTCAAGACATGACAACTATTAACATTACCGGTGATACTATTTATGAAAAGATTTGTAAAAAACCTATTAGTACAGTATGGCTACCTCCCGTGATTCCCTCAAAAAGTCAAGCTTCAACCAAGCTCGTATGGAAAACTCAGCCTATCAATGGTATTTTAAACGCATCTAGTATTTCTGGTAATAGAATCGCTCCTGATAAAAGAAATTATTATGATAACTATGCAAAGATTCCCTTACACGATGTTGCCTCGCTGTTAGAATGGAATTCAGCATCTTTAGATACAACATATACTCGTTTAACCAGTTCCAAGAAAAGGATGATAGAGAATGTTGAATTTGTTGGACAAAAAATTGTGACAACTAATAATTTAACAAGAGAGACATCGGACGACAATTTTGTCGTGTCATCTGAGGTTCAAGCTAATGATGAAGGGGATGATGATGAAGCAAAAGAATTGGAATTGAAAGAGATAATGGAAAAGGAAATCTCCTCATTAGAAGAAGCAATTGAAGAGACTAAACAGAGATTATCTGAATTCGAGCAAATTTTCCATCGACAGAATGAATTAATGAAAGAAGCCAAGGAATCACTCAAAATTGAAACAGACAAATTAATTAGCATGAAAACAAGTGATAGAACAATGACTAATTTAGCCAATGATGTTGAACACGTTAAGGCGGAACTTAGCTCATTTCAAGAGCAATGGAAAACCATTAGCGGTAAATTGGTGGACAAAATCAATGCAATTAAAGAAGATAAATTACTAGCCAGTCAAAATAGAAATTTTATGGTTCAAGAAATTCATAAAATGAAAAAAGAAAGTCGAGTTAAGCTGAAAGAATTGAATGAAAAGGATGGATTGATAAAGCAATTGCAAGACAAGAGCAAGAAACCTCTTCCTCCCAATCGTGCATCATATACTCAAAGAATCATGGAGCTTGTCAATAATGTGAAAAAGCAAAATGAAGAAACCAAAAAAATTCTTCTTGAAACTAGACAATTGCAGAAAGATATCAATATAGTCACTGGAAAAGTTCAAAGGGCGTACACAATCACTGATGAAACAGTTTTCAGAGTAAGATATTTCATTTCATTCTCAAATAATAATTTATTTCAGTTGAATCCTTTTGTTCATTCTTATAAAATTCATGGTTAACTCAACAATTTTTATCAACTTTTTTTGCATCATTTATTCCTCTATTTGAGCTTATTTTATGAAACGTAATTCCTTGTTTCATTTCACAATCTGGTGTCATGCAAAAATCTTGCTGATATTGCTTATTAGTTTAGTTTAATATTGACATACATTTTGCTCCAGAATATCTTTTCTTCATTTACAATAACTCTTATTACTTCAATGTAGGGCGACATTGTAAGTCTCTTTATTTGCTCATTTATCTTTCTTTTTATCTTCCTCTCTATATGTTTCTTCACGAAAGGATGCTAAAAATTCAGATTGGAACCGTAAATGTTATAAACTTCTTGCTACTATGCACAAGAATTATGATGCTCTTTTGGATTGTGTTAATGCAATCGGAACAATTCGTAGAGAGACTTTGCAATTAGAAGAAACGGTGAGTACATTATTACAATCTTTATTATCGTTTACAATTTCAGATTCGTGATGCCATTTGATGCTCCAATTTAGCTCTTGAATCTAAGAATCATAAATCTTTGGTATAAAAATGAGTTTAGTCACAAGTTAACTAATTTCTTGGTCTTTTTCTTGTCTCCTGAATAGATTGAAAATGAGAAACATAATGAATCAATAGTCAACTTGGATCGCATTCAGCAAGATCTAAAGCAATTGCAAACAGAGAATCATCTAATAATGAACCAGAATGGAACCAATGGTCAGCTTAATTAACTTCCTGATTGGACTTTAGCTAATTTAATTATCTCCAAGTTACATGAAAACCAAAAATCCTAAGGAAGCCAATTGAATTATCATTATTCTCATGGGGAATGTCAATTTATCCTGTCCTATTTTTTTACCTATTTTTAGGAAAATTGGCTTATTTTCACATTTTTAATCAGGAATATTTTTTGACAGCAAGATGAAGATCGCCATTTTGTAGCGATTGATAATTGTGATGATTATTTAAATGCCATGCTGCTGACATTTGCTTCTTCCATTTGGTCCTGGAATAGTTGAAACAAATTGTATTGAAAAGATGGGAAAATCAATGAAAGATCAAAGTAATCAAGTTAAAAGAAAGTCAGTTGGATCAATTTAAAAACAATATTTGACTATAAAAAAGATATGAAACAAAAGTTAAAGATGAATCAGAAAAATGATGAATATTGTCAATTTATTTTTCAATTTTCCTATCAACAACATTAATCAAATTGATGGACAACAGAAAATTATAAATATGAAAAAGAAACATGTAATTAACACTTTTTTTACCTTCTATTTTGAAACCAAGTTTTGATTTGTACTTCAGTTAAATTAAGAGAAATGGCGAGTTCCATTCTTTTACTAACATTCAAATATTTATCAATCTGTTTTTTTATGTTTGTATTGAAAGAGAGAAAGATAAAATGTCATGTTAAATTAGATTCAAGTTTCATTTATCTATCAACTTACTTGAAATTCATTCTCAAGTTTCTCCAATTGTTTAGCTGAATAAGCCTGCCTTGGACGTCGCTCCGTGCTTGGTTTACGGTGTTTCTTAACCGGATTGAAACTGTGGTGAAAATGATGGTGGTGTTGAAATGAGGGTGACGATGTTGATGATGTTTCATCACCATTTCCAATAATAAAGTCACATCCAATTATACCAGGTTCAAGGAGACCTGAAATTGATTGTTGGTCGTGATGCTGTTGGTGGGAGGTATATTGATGTTGCTGTTGTTGATGATGGTGATAAGATGAATAGGTTTCAAGGATATTTCGATACGCTTGATATGTTTCCCAAGATGCTTGATTAACATGATACCATGAGTTGGAGTCACCATGGTTTTTAACTGGACTCTGAGGTTTATCTTGAGGATCACCAATGATACGATCAATGGAAAACTAAAGAGGAATCAACCAAGAAGCAATAAGCATGATTACATGAAGGCAAAACATGGAAACATTAAAAAAGCCAAAAAGTGATGAAAGGTGAAAAATGAAAATGAAAAGCAAAGAAAAAGCAACACAAATGCAAACAAAAAATATCAAGTCAACAATAGGGAAAATGAAGCAACATGATGATGTCTATTATCGTTATGATGATGATGATGAAGCTGGAGATGAAAGTTTTCACTTTAACTTGCTTTTGGGTCTCATTCAATTACCTTAAGTGAGTTATTGATGGTCAAAGAGGAGTTCATTTGAGCAATTTTGTTTACTCTTTATCCTTGTGCTTTTGTAGCTTATTCAATTTGTTTAACTTTACGTTTTTCGTCAGTTTACTTTTCACTGTTGGTCTTTCGGTTGTTATTTTCAATAGCAACTTTCAATTGATACACAAGAGAATGGTCAGGTTGTTGATTAACTCAGTACAATTCAACTTAACATTGATCTTGTATCGCATGGTAAAGAAACTAGGTATCGGTGTTGATCATGTCGATGTACACTAACGTCAAGTAATGTCCAAATACATCTCAAAAAGATGCAAAAGTGGCCTTTTCTTTTTTTTCATCACCAATACTTCTTCTCACTCAGACTCTCACTCTTTCAGCCTCTATGCCATTATCAAATCACTAAATTGACCAATGATTAACTAACAGCTACTTTTCATGAGACCATCGAGAATGAAGGTGTTAAAGCCAGGGCAAGAAAGAAGATAAAGTTATGGTTGTGATGATAATGCGAAAAAAAGGCAGAGAAAACGAATGATTGTTGAGAAAAATTTTGATAGTTAAAGAAATGGGATGAAGATAAAGAGAGAAAGTAACAATTAAATAGGAACATTGTCTTGGAAATGATTCTCCTTCTCTCATCACCATCATCATCCGCCTTCTCTTTCTCCTCGTCCTTCCTTAACCATCCAAGTAACATCTTAATCAACAATAAATCGGGTAAAATCGTGTGAAAATCAACAGCTTCCCTTGATCAATTTTCCTCTTCTTTAATGTCTACACTTGGTGAAAAACCCATTGATTAAACCAGCAATAATCACCTAGAAATGAAACAAAAAAAAGAGGTTAACCAACAAATTGCAACTTAAACACCTTTATCGTGACCATTAACAAGCAATCGATGAATTGTCAATGATTATTAGGCTAATAGAAACATCTAAAAACACTGAGAATGTTGAAAATGATAAATAATTGATCAAGAAAAACATGAAAACAAAGTGTAAAGGGGAGGTTAAATAATTTCGTGTTGATTAAGTTTTAATGTTCCCCTTACATTATCATCAACAGTGACAGGTTCAATCAGACAAAGTTAACCAACAAACAAACAATCAAATTAATATAAGTGCCAATTTAGATGATAAAAACATTGTGATCATCAGTCACCTAAATCATTACCAAATCAATTTGGATACTCGCTAAATACACCACAAGACTGGGAACATGTATCTTTGTTTTTCATCTTATTTTGTGAATCTTCCCATATGTCAACCCATTTATTTAACAACTTGATCATCTTTGCCTTTCAACCCGAGTTTTTATCATCTTTCCTTTTCCCTGCATCATCCATCCTCCTCCTGATTTACTCACTACTCGTAATTTGTTTGCCTTTTAATTCATTACATTTCAATTATCAACTGTTTTCCAGAGTAAAATTGTATAAACTTGATCTCAAATGAAAACCTTTTATTTGTTATTTCCAGACAATTGACTTATGTTACTGTTGTGCTAGAAGAGGTAAATAAATTGCCTTTTTTGTTTTTTCCACTCCTGAGTTTTCTTTCACCTTCACTGTTTCATCCGATAATTTATTCAACTTCACATATTTAACTGGATCGATAGTGGATAATTTAGTGATACATTTACATGAAGACACATTTAATTAACTGATCATTATCACTCTTAGAGTTGATTTGGCAAATAATGGGAAAACAATAGTAACCTTTCATGTTTGCATTTGATAATGAAATGTTTGTTCCTTTCACAGATCTACTTTATTGATTATTTACATCATTCCGATGATTTATAGTTTTATTTAAAAGTTCAAGTTGACATTAAGTGACTAACTAACATGGCAAAATGTTAATTTTGTCCTAAATCAGTTTGAAAACAAACAGTAAAAGCCAATGCGAAATAAAAGAGGCAAAAGTGATGAACTTAATTTCCTTAATTTCACTGTTTCTCAGGACTCAAGCAATCACTAACTTACTAGGTAAATGGTTACCTTGCAAAATTCAAATGTCAAACCACCATTGCTGGTTGTGAAACCAATTTCAGTCAATTAGTGATTACAATCAACAGTCAACAAGGAAGCCAAATCTCAAATGTGTGATTAACTATTGATTTTGGTTAACATTTGCAAAAGCCTGTGTTGATCAAAGTCATTGAAACTGATTGTATATTTTTGGGTTTTCATAGTCTTTTAATTATTCAAATCCAATTTAGACAGATTAAACTTGTCTGATCATTAGGTTCAATATATGACTTCAAACTTGAGTTTAAGCTTAATCATATTTGTATTATCCTGGATTTGCTTAGAGATTTTGATTTACAATTGTTCAGGGAATTCAAATATCAACCAGAAATGAAAGGAAAAAACAAATTAATGATCAAATTAATGAAAAATATATGATAATAACAAATGAATCTTTTTTCCTGGCATTAACATAAACTCAACTCATTTCTATTATATCAATACATTAGATGAAAGCTAAATTTTTTGCTTCATTCTTTTCTCATAATTATCCATTTCAGGGAAAGTGATGATTGAATATAAAATTCATATTTATATTCAGTCATTTAATGAATTCCTTGAGGGAAACTTAACTGTAAGGATGAGGCTTGGCTTGTATTCATAAAAATAATGCACCAAACATTTGTAATATTATATGAAAAGATATTTGCTTAAAAGTGTAATCTAAATGCATAATAATGTTCCCTGTCTAAATTGTAATCAACTAACCTAAATGGATTACAGTTCAATGTATTACAGATTAAATCTGAAATACCAACTGATTCAGGCAATCAAACCAAGTAAAATTGAAGCACCTCTGGCATCGATGTAAACAAGTTAAAATAATCTTCGTTTCTAACAAAAGTAATTAAAAACATTAAGCCTTTCGTGTCATCAATTAAACAATACAAATTTAGGTTATCAATAGCATGTCGGTACTTTGAATTAGTCATGCAAACAGATAACCTTTTGAGCTGCTTCAACATTCAAAATTTGAACAATGAAAAGTCAATCCAATCATCGCAAGTTCACTCTTCGATGATTGTATTTTGCTTTCACTTTCATTTAGGCTTAAAATGGTCTGTAATTTTGATCAATGCTTTCATCTCTGCTTTAGCTTTCGCTATCAATGTCATTGCTTTTCATGATTTCATATCAACAAACTCGTGGTTAACTTTGTTAATTCATTACTTCCAGAATCATTAATAACTCCTTCGATAACAAAGGTGATGTGTTTCAATCATTAACTCCACGAGGCAACTACAATCAGACTCAATAAGTTAATAACCTCAGATGAAAACAACTTCACAGGCATCTTGGTTTCCCTCTTGATCATCTGTTTCATGAGCTTTCTTCTTGGCTTTTATTGTTCAGAGTTGAAGAAGAAGAAGAACAGTAAAAATCAATAATTGACCTTAAAATTCCAAGAAATTTTGAATCCTTTTCTAGGGCCACTTAACTTTTATTGCCCACAATATTGATTTATTGATTCTTGTTAATTTTTCCATTTTTCGTGTCATCCTGAAGTACACAAAAGATACAAAATAAACAGGATTGAGTTGACATTTTGATAAAAAAAAGCAAATAATGATGAAAATATCAATTGTGTAAGCAAAATAGAAATGATAACAAACTTGAGACAAGATGAATCGGGTGGAAATGTCTGATTTGAATCAATGAATTGCAAATTTGTTTCCAAAAAATATAAAAATATGATAAATGCAATGAAAAAAGTGTGTAAACAGGTTGACAAGTATTGTGAATTGTCAACTATTACTTTGAAATTTGACAAGCTGTTAAAAAAAGCAACAAAAGTTGCAATTTTTTCTCGAGCCAGACTTGATTACGTGATTACTTGTGAAATATCATTAATCTGAAATGATTAAATTGTTGATGGCAGATAGTTTTCGTCACATTTAGCGTTACATGGTTAACAGAGTCTTTACATTCACCAAATTGATGTCCCTTTTCCGTTCAATGTCATGTTTGGTAATACATGGAAAGATTTGCGATTTATCATCAGCTAAATTATCAATCTAATGCATACAGTTGGGAAAAAATAATGAGCCCAGGATTAACTCTAAATCTGATTATCTGCTGAAAGTTAGCAGAGCTGGGAAATCAATGAATATGAAGCAAAAACTTGCGATCAAATTCAATGACCCGAGTCAAGTGGAGTGAGAAGAAGCAGACGAAGAAGGGAAGATAAATGAAGATATTAGAGAAAGTGTCGGAAGATCGGGAAAGTGTAAGCTCATCAAGTAAAAATGATTTGTTTATTGGTAAAAGGATTGCTGATAGAGGTAAGGTGTAGGTGAGATTTGTGATATAAAAATGAATAACCCTGAAGGAAAAGGTGATAAAAAGGAGTAAAAAAGGAAAAGTAAAAAGCAAAAGAAAAGGAATGAAAAAAGGGAAAAATATGGATCTTAAAGCACAGGATGTTGAAATGAATGAAGTGTGATGGATGTTGCAAGGTGTTGTTGAGAAATAGAAGTTCAGATCAGGGGAGAAACGATAATGTTACCAGAAGATATCAGTGAATACCAGAATGTTTAGCTTTTGTTGCATCACAACACAGATAATCAAATATTACACAAATATTAAATTGTGAGTTGAATGATTTCACTTCACCCAATGTTTTGTAGTCGAATGGTATATCATGGCAAAATGGTGAAAACATGATAATGGAGGAAAGAAATGGCAAGGAAAATGAAAAGAGGATATAAAAGGTAATAAACTTGATATAAATATACTTGGCCTTTTCGTGGAGAAAAGGTTTTCTTTATGTCTTACCTTTGTTTTTGTTTTAAAGGTTTCTTGTGTTCAATTTGATTGAAGAAAGGTCATATTGGGTACATTAATTATAATCACTTCTCGTTACATGACTTACCTAATCAATCCCTGAAATAAATGATTCTTACCTTGTTGATTGGGTTTGCTCCACCCATAATTAAGTCACACTAGGATGTCTAATTAGGAAATAATAAAGAGATAAATGTTGATTACACAAGTTCAAGTGTACAGGTTGAAAGTAATAAAAGTTGAGATCATTTTTCGCTTGAGATTTATCATAAACCTTATAATCGATCAAAAATTAAAAATATAAAGTATGCATTCGATGCATTTTGGTTAATGAAAACTAATTACGAGTCATCAACCTGTTAACCGATGTTGTAAGCCTGTGCACATCATTGGACAATAATTAAAGCTGATAAGAGAGGGAAAATCAAATTCCCTTTTGAACCTTTCATAGAGAACCAGAGATTACACAATTAGTCCTTGAATCTCTATAAAATCAATAAAATCTTCAGAACCAACATGATGATCATCATCGTCTTCCTTTATTCCTTCACTCAAGTCCTCAAGACATTCAGTGTGATTAGTCACAATAACCAGAATCAAGGTTAAACCCAATTGTAAAGCATTGAGTAAGAGGCAAGACTAGAGGCAAAATGTTGGTGAAAAAAGGCAGAACCATGGTTTTAAGGTGAAAATTTCATTTTTTTCGGATAAGCAAAATCTCAGTTCTAGATTATTAGTTCGATGAATTTTGTCAAACTATTAATAGCAAGACATATTTTTGGAGCTTTCAGCTGAAATTAGTCACAATTTCTCAGATTTTATAGATCAATCATAGTTATGAACTGTTTTTCAACCGAGTAATCCCTGATTTTGTTTAATAAATTTCTGCTTTCAATGCCTATGTTGATCTCAAAAGTTTCTGGTTTGATTATCCATGTGTACACATCTATTGAGGATTTTTCGTCTTGCTCATCATCATTTGCCTTCATGATGAATTGCTATGAGTCACTGAATTTTCCAAGCCTAAAAATTCACACAGATTTTGGTTGAAGTCAACTTAATTAGATGGTCATAATTGGCATTGATCCAATTCTGGTTAACTTTCTATTTGTACAAAAAAACCTAGTTTTTTCATTTAACCATTAATCTTGACGCTTTTCAAATGAAGACAATTAACAATTCTAGAAAGAAGAAGATAAATGTTGATTAAATTTGCTGATGGTGAATAATTGCATGAGCTAATAATAACATATAGTTAATTAAAATAAACAGAATATAATGCAAAAAATTAAAATTGGAAACAATGAAAATCATTCAGAATAAGGAGGGAAATTTGATAAAATAGCTGCTTAAATTGCATATTAGTTGATGTAAAATGATTACAATTTAAGTTAGGATCGATCTTCTGTAATGAAATATAAAATATAAAATGTTCATCTTAAAATTAATCAACGACGTTGCATGTTGGGTTACAACATGTCAACCAGCATTATTAATCAATTTGATATTTGAATTGTATTAAAGTGCATAGTCTTGACAAATTGTTATTAACATTCAAAAAACGATAATGACTTTTATTAGGAAATAAAGACAAGAACTGTTCAGCGTAACAAATAATCAATGATAATAATGATTTTGCCAAAATGATTATTCAGTAAATCTTATGATTGCAACAGTTCATCATAATAACCCCATGTTAACAATTATCAATGTGATTACAATTGATGTAACTTTCAGAACAATGCATAAAAAGCTTACCATTGAGACAGTTAAAGAAAACTTGACCTTTTCTCTGATTGCAACAGGTAATGTCATTGATTAAACCTATGTTGCTCAACAAAAAACTTAAATATCAACAATTAACACTTCATTTTATTGATAGCTTTTCAAGCTTTGAATTTAATCTCTAATTGTTTGGTAATGCATCATTAACATTGGTTATTTTAATTGTTTATTTAAGATTTTCATTTCAAACTGCACTTCAATAGCACTTAAAAATGTATTTGTGAGTCTTCTACATATGAATTAACAGTTAATAAAACAAATTCAATAAACAATAGAAATTATTATTCTGTTCTTATCACCAACAGTTAGTTAAATAATATTTGCTTGTATTTGTCTTCATCAACTCTCCTTGACGATTAACGTAAACTTGCAATTGTTTATCAAGATTTTGCCTAATTAAATTCAATGTAAAATTTCATTTTATTGTTAGATTTATTAACATTGCGAACATCTGATTGAATGATTGTTGATGATTTAGCAATGTGTTGATGTAATCAATGGTTGAGCAATTCAGATGCTCTTGCAAATCTCATGAGTTATGATTATTAACCATTAGTTTTACAGTTACTATTTAAAGTACGCACAATATACGTTAAAATGTGATATAATCATTTGTACTCAAACTTGAGATCGTCTAACTAGCTTTATTATAATAAGGATATTAATTAGTTGCATTGATATAGAAGTTAAATCAAGATTATAGGAATCAATTGGTTATTAATTGGTTTGATTACAAGAAACGAGGAAAAAATCTATTAAAGACAGTAAAATTAGATCGTAAATTGAAACAAATTATTCATGGCTAAATTTGAAGCAACTAATATACTCAAAATGAAACTTTTGATTTGAATGTAAAAGGAAAAGTCAAAAAGCACTTGGAATATATTGAAAGAATCTTTTTAATTAAGATCCGCTTTTGGTTCAATAAGTGGAACTTTTCATTGCAAATCGCGTTTCTAGTAATGTAATCAATCATTAACTATTTACTTTTCGTAAACTTACATTAGTTATTTGATCGAAAGATTGTAAATTGATGATTGAAAGTAAATTCAGAAATAAATAAAATATTAATGAGTTGAGTTATTTTTGCGTTTTTTGGATTCATTTGTTTGCTCTTAATTTTTACATTATACTTTAATTCTTTACTTTTAGTCCTCTTCATTGATTGTTGACTTGAATGAAAAGTCTCCTTATTATATTTCTATATATTCAATTGTGTATCTAATTGTGTAAAATTTATGGTTGAGTTTGATTAGCCATTTGTCGTTGCACCTTTTTGTACCCAAGGTTGGATGGATGAGGCAAGTTGGGTTACCTTCAGTAACTGCTTTGGCTGATACACTGATTTGTTCTTGATCTTATCCAATTTAAATCATTTACATTTGTTAATCTTTAATTACTGAGGTCATTTATATCAACTGTAAATTTTATGTGCAATCAAAGTACTTTATTTAAAGTCAAAATGAAAATCAAAACACATTTTTTGAGTAAATTTCCACTTGAGAGGACAATTTTCCAATGGTTTTTATTACCATGAAATCTCTTATATATTTACATTTTAATTGTATTCATTACATGATATTTCAAATAATTTACCTCAATGTTAACCTAGACCTGAATGTGATAAACCAATGATAAAACGTTTTTGTCTTTTCACATTTTCATCTATCAATTGTTTTTATTTAATTGATGTTTGTTTCAATTCAATTTGTATTTCATGCTTCCGGAAGCCTGTTGACTCTCACAGATCCAAACAAAATCACAATCACTAACAACACCTAAATCATGAAACTGGTTTATGGTTTGTTGAACAAAAATTCACTTGAATATCCGTTTACATGTGACAACTTCAATCTGTTGTTAACAATGTATTATATGAACTATTAATAATATGAACTGTGAACCTGAATTGAAATCTCAAATATGGACTATATTAATCAAGCCAAGATTGTTGATTGATCAAATAGCACTTCACCAATGATTGGAAACACAATAGACTACAGTTTTGACCATCAAATCTTGTTATTGACTCTATTATTCAGTAATTTAATACACATGAACTTAATTGCGGCTATTGAATGTCAGTGTTAACAGTCCTAAAACACACTGAATTAAAATAACAATAGGATCAACAACTGTCACATTGTTTGTTTGACATTTCAAACTTGGGTTAATCAGTTTTGTAAGACAATTTAAGCCCAATGTTCAACACCAGAATATCTAGACTTACTGTAAATTATCATGTGAATAGCAGCTTCAAGATGTTAATAGCATGTTAAATACAAGGGAAAACAAAGAAAACATTAAACCTTAATGCTTTTATATCAACAACACAATAGTCATGTATATTTTAGGGGAACCTTTTTGGGTTAAACTTGTCTACTTTTGCCAGTTCCAACAGAATCATTATCATCTTAACCAGATTTGTCATGATTTATGATCAAGGTTACACTTTTAAAGTCTTCAAACCTAAGAAAGCTCTGATGACTCTGGAGCTCTGTTTAACCTAGTAAGTCAGTAAGACGAGTCACTGAACTCAAACATTCATGTAACTGCACCTCTCTTTTCCCTCCTTTTTTTATCATCTTTTTCTCATTCTTTACTCGTGAACTTTTCTGTGAATGCCAGGGTCCATTCAGGACGATCACATTTACCCTTTGCTGTTTCAATCTCATGAGAATTGATCACCATTTATTATCGGCTAATAGAAATGTTTATTTATTATCTAATTCATACATGTCTGGATTCTCATGAGCATTTGCTTTTCTTCATGAAACAGGGTAAAATTCACTTTATATCATTGTACATTCGAATCAATGGAAGTTACATAAGAGGAAAAATGGAATAAAATGACGAGACAAATAATCTGACTCTTTTTTTACGATTCTGACTAGTTATGGTTTCGTTTCATTACTTTTTGTCATTTCGTAACTCATGAAACTGCTTCTGATTCTGTTGCTTTTCCTGATTATGATTATGTGATGATATCGATGACGATGATGAAGATAAAGAGCTTGCAATCCAATTCAATCCAATAACTTTTGTCATCAATTTTTCCTTTATATTCCCTAAATCTTTTCTTATCTTCACCAAAACAGTTAAAGATATAATAATAAGCTAAATAATACAATAACAAGCCTTCATACACTTCATGTACTTTATCTTCATAAATACACCAAAAGCATCCAAATAAATTGATGTTGATTCTTATTCACCTGAACATTATTACCATTAAATTTAACAGGATTAAACCGTTAAAAGAAAGTAAATCAGCTTATTTCACCATCCATGATTAATCTTGACATGTTTCCGAAGCATGACCATTGAACAAAATTGCTCAAAATTACGGATGAAACTTAATGAACACATGCAACTCCACTTGAAGGGAGGAAATGAGGATTTGGTGTAGCATTTATTCAAATTAAACTGCAGATTATCTGGTTATTGGTAAACCAAAGGACACCAAACTATTGTCACTATAAAAAGAAACAAAAAAAACTGTGGAATAACAATTAGATTATGAAAACAATGAAAATACAAACCCTGATTGAATGGGAAAACAGATGTAAAACAAAAGAAGGAAATGGAGGTTTAAACGGAAAAGGCAAATCTGGTTCACTGTTAACGAACAAAAACGGAATGATGAGTTAGATCAGTGAAGTAAATTGACTGGAATTGTATAGATGAGTGTTTATGGTTCCTAAAAGGATAAATTATTTTAAAATAAGAGTAAAAATTGTTCATTAGGAAAACTTTAACTGTTTGTCAGTTAAATAAAATTGGGCTAAGCGAGTTACTAACAGTTTTTAACTCCAAAAGCTACACACGCTGTAGGCGTACACCAAAAAAGTAGGAGATACCAGCAGGTGGGGATGAAATTGGGTTACTTGCCTTTTGTCAAGGCTTTTTCCTTTTGACGTCCCCTTTTCTGTTCCCTTTTTTTCCCTCTCGCAAGACAACCGCCTTCTCCAACCAGAGCAACCTCTTTCTTCACTCACTCTAACAAAGGTAACTCACTCTCTTTATTTCGCTCTTCACATTTATTCCCTTTTCATTTGAAACTCAAGTTTTCAGTCGGAAAAGTCACTTTAATAGGAGATAATCAACTTTGAAATTGTTTATATTTTTATGTTTTCATCAGTTTTCCTTGCAAAGTTTCCATTTGCATGAATTGCTTCTCTGCTCTCGTTTATTTATAAATATATAACACATTTTACCAGATAAAATTTCACCATCAACACAGATATGCTTACATATGTTCGAGATAAAGGAAAGTTAACCGAAAATGAAGCTCGTCCGCTTTTCTATCAAATTTGTGCCATTGTTGCCGATTTTCATTCAAAAGGAATCGTACTCAGGGATGTAAAACTACGCAAATTTGTCTTCAAAGATCCTGAAAGGTAAGTTAACTGGTTAGATTGTTTCACTTGTTTTGTTTTGGTTCAGAGTATCCCTTCAATACATCCATTGTTTTTATTCAAGGAGATTTGACAGAAAATTAAAATTGTCATTAGATTGCTTGTATTGAGAGTAACCAAAAATTTAACAGATACTTGTATATTCAGTATACAAGTTTATTCAAGCAAACCATTACGAATTTTGACTTATTTTTCACTTCCTAATTGATTGAAACGGATTTCTCAAGTTTCAAAGAATCATCAGTGTATCAAGTTTAAAACTTTCCTTCACACTTGTAGCTTGTTTATGTTACGTCATTAGAACAAGTTTCCCGACATTGATATTTTGTTTAATTTTGACTCATTTTAATAACTGTATTTATTTTTTATTTATCTTTTTATGTAGAACTCAATTGACTTTGGCATCTTGGGGTGAAGCCATTGTACTTGCAAATCCACGGAATGATCTAATTGATGACAAAAATGCCTGTCCCCTCTATGCCAGTCCTGAAATATTGCATAAATCAACTACTCACTATTCAGGACGCCGTGTTGATTGTTGGTGTCTTGGTGTCATTTTGTATACAATGTTAACTGGCCATTATCCTTTCCATGATCCTGATATCAATGTTTTATTCACTAAAATACGAAAAGGACAATTGGAAATACCAGATTCAATTTCTCCAACCGCTGAATTTTTGATACGAAATTTACTTAATAGGCAACCTAAAGAGCGACTGACTGCTCGCGCCGCTATGCAAGACAGATGGTTCACCGAGAAAGATGTTTACTTAGAGCCTTATGACCTTCTTCCTGAAAGCCGACTTCTTGAAACAGATTCTTCTTCAGCAGCAAGGTCACATAATACACACGCAACATCATCATCACATCGTACAGCAGTCAACTCGTCAGAGTCGAATTCACGCTCTCATCCACCTTATTCGTTACAACAAAGATATTTACCACCAAACCGAGCTAACAGTCGCAAAGTTTATACTACCTCGATCTCAAACGACCAAATTGTTCCACAAATGAACACATTCCAGCGTGAAAGTGATGCAATCTTCCATTGGACACTTACTTCTGGCCTCTTGTCCTAACGTTGATACAACCATAGAAAACTTAATCACTGAATACTGATTCAACTTATTCAGTATCAATGGTGACCCGTAAAAAAATACAACTGATCATTAATCAACTTAATAAGCTTGATTTTATACATATGCTTGATTCTCAAAACAAACTTTTCTTCAGTTTAAAATCTACTCACTAGTGTGTGCTGCTGAAGACCTATTTCTGGACTTTGAAGTAATGTTCAACAACTGATTTCTTTTCGTTGCAGCATAAAAGATAAAATCATGACAATAATGTTTTCCCAGACAAAAACAACAATATAATGATTATAATTACAATGAATCTCTAAATTGATAAATGTGAATAAGTTCAACTTATTAGCAAGTTTAAACGATTCAGTTGAAAACTGAGCCATTTAGCAACAAATAATTTTTTCAAATCCGATCTTAAAGTCCATTTATCTTTTCTGGCACATGTTGAACTATAAATGAAATTAATCTGCAAGTGAATTGAAATTTATCAATAAAATTTATGAATTGAAAACGAAACGAGTCACAATTTGTTCCAACAATTACATTCCCATATGTGTCACTATGTGCCGTTGTACATCTGTACATTTTCATTATCATTATCTTGTGGTTGTATTGCTGATGAAAAACAAAGTAATTTTCCCCACTAATTATTTTATCATTATATTACCAACTTAATTATTTGATGATAAACATATGCAAATTTTACATCGGCTTGGTCGTTAGGATAACAATTTTGCTGCAACTCAACTTATGATTATAGAATAGGTAAATCAAAGCTTGGCTTATAGGAATCACAAAGATAACGAAGAGATCTTGACTTTATTTTCATCTCCATCAATCGAGTGACATCAAAAGTTGGACCACGGAGTTAGAGGCAATGATTAGACCATAATATTGCCATTTTAAATTCAGCTATAAATGATAATTATGATCAGCTTTTACTGCCATGCACCTATCGAAATCATGAATAAAATTGTTATTCTCAAAATGTCCCATTGTCCTAATTATACAGACCTTGTACTTACCAGACAGATTTGCAAGAGATGTCTAATTATAAGGAAAATCACAAGTCAATAAAGTTTTTGGCGATAAGTCAACATAAGTTATCAAAGTTTGGTTAATTTGATCATTAATTAGGACAAAACTTTGATTAAAAAATTATAAAAAGCTATTTTCCGGTGAAATTCTGCGTAAATAGCAAGACTATTCCCACACAGTGACTGTTTGAAAATGTTGGGGACTCACTAAAAGACCAAAATCGACCAGAAATGGCCAGAAATGGCCAAAAACCAAAGAAACTACTAAATGGCCAAAATATCAATTTTCAAATGTCTTATTGCAAAAAATTATAAAATAACTGTTTTACTTTATACACTCAGCCATATTTAAAAGTTTCAATCAAAAATAGCTCAATGAACTAAGCTATGAATTATCTCGGTTAATATTGATTTTTATAGTGAGAAATTGAATCAGCATAATTAATATCATCAGATGTGCATAAATTAGCGGCTTAAAACTTTAAATGTGGCTGAGTGTATAAAGTAAAACAGTTATTTTATAATTTTTTGTATCAATAATAAGACATTTGAAAATCGATATTTTGGCCATTTTTGGCCCTTTCTGGCCATTTCTGGTCTTGGTCAAAGGTTTAGCTTATTTCACTATCTAAGCACTTAGCAACCGGAATAATTTAGTCATTTTTTCAGTGTTATTGGCTTGGACCTGAAATTTGACATTAGAACCTCAAGGAATATAAATTTGATGTCGAAAAATTGTTAACAATTTAATTTGTTGAAATATTTTATGTGCAGATGAAGCTTTCAAAAGCTTAGCAAGTTTCCGATTATCTAATTGACTGAAGGATGATTTTGATTTTGAGCTACATCAACAAACTCACAATCTCAGCGGAAATTAAACTTTAGCAGTCAAAAAACTTTGAACTCAACTATAATATCAATAGTAAATAGAAATTTTAATAACTTTTTTTTCTGACATTTCACCATTTTTCACCAATATTAACCATTTTCCACCTATTAAAGAATTATATGAATTTTCATTGTTTTTTTTCATTTTACGAGCTTTACCGTGACAGATACTTCAGGGTAGCAAAAAAGTAACTGAGGAATCGAGACACATTCAAATGGCGATTACAATGAGTATTGAAAATTGCCTTAAACTAATTGAAAAGACCACAAATGAAAGATAACTATCAAATCCACTTGCTTTGTTATGCTGGGCAATTTAGTTAATGTTTAATCTATTCGACCTTAATTGTTATCTTACACATATAACAATTGAATAGCCCTTTGTATTATATTGAGTGCGATAAACTAACTACTGCACATGATGTTTTGGTTACCGTTGTATCTCAAGACTCAGGTATCAAAACGAGTGGCAATATCCTTATCGACCATCTTTATAGTGCAATACAAAAAGCAAATTATAATTAATGTTTTTATCAATGCGATCTCAATAAAGCTGAAAGAGCAAGGATGAAGTTTATTAATTTATTTTATTGGGATAACTAATTTTTTTAAATGCCAGCTCAATTGAAATCTATTGAACCCATGCATCACTGGACTAGGCCTGATTTATTGTCCAGATAAACTGATAACTTGAGTGACGTTGAAGCTAATTTCATTTTCAATCAAAAATGCAGCAAAACTATAAACTTATCATTATTTTGGATAAAATTATTATTAGAACTGTAAAAGTTCTGTTTATAGATTAAGATTAGCTTAATGACGCATAAATTGTCTCTGAATAATATGTTCTTGAACTAATTTTGCAGCTAAAATGTACAATAGTAATTAAACTTGTTAAAAAATGATTATATCTAGTAGGACATCCGATACATATTTACTCATTGGTTCAGTAAAGTGAAGTGAAGATTCAAATAGTACTTAAGGAGGAAAACCAGAAAACTTGTTGATTAGTTGATAATTATTAAATGGGTGAAGATAAAATAAGGATTTGATCATTTCTTTTCTTCTTCTTAACAACTCTTTAATTAATTAGGATTATATTTTTAATGGCATTGAATGATTTTTGTGGACATCCATTTTGGGTAGGTAAACAACAGTTGACTTCTTAGTCATCGACTGTCTTTGTTTACATTCAACTCTTCTATTGTTGTGTTTTTCATTCTGTGTTTACATCATTTTTTGATGTTTTATTTTTTATTTTAGGATGAACAACTATCATGGAATTCATCAAATCCAATCATTACACCATGTCTTAGTGAAACTGCCTTACTTTGGGCCTCTTCTGGCTTCTTATGGATATTTGCACCTTTAGCTGTTTATCTAACCGTTAAAAGCCCTAAGCCTAGTTTAATTTGGACATGGAGACTTTACCTCAAATTGGTAAGTGTTTTTGTTTATAAATGTTATTAATTATTATAGTTTAATTAATTTGAATTTTGTTTTGTCAACAGTTTCTTTGTTTGGTGCTTTGTGTAGCGACAGCTTACGAAGTTATACACGTTTTCATGAAATATAGCCAAAATGTAATCATCTATTCTTATGAATATACTGCACCGGTTATTAGGTTATGTTCATTCGTAAGTAAATTTTACTAAAATTTTTCGGAGATTTGTATTAAAATGAATTCCTATTTCTGTCATTTAGGCTATCGCTACTATATTACTATTACTTTATAAACAAAAAGGTGTCTTGACTTCTGGATTGCTGTTTATATATTGGTTTTTCATGGCTATTCAATCGTCAGTCAATTATTGGGCATTAATTGATTCCATCCAAAATCCTGTAAGTATTCTGCTTCTTGATTCTCCTTTTTTTCATTGAATTATTGTGAATCTAATTTTATTATTTTACGTGTTACCTTAGGGCTATCGTGAATGGACTTTTGAACAGACTGACTTGGTTTTAAAATCAATACAGTTAACATCAATTATACTAATTTGTTTATTGTATTGTGTAGCAGATTCTGCCAATCAAAATGATAAGAGGAAAGCTAATGTAAGTTTTTTAACCTTTTAATATGCAAAAACATTAACTTCTTTATTATTTGATGAACAGAACTTCACCTCGAAAACAGTCAATATATGCAGCAAGATTTTGCTAATCACTATTATTTTTGACATGAAACTTGTGAACTTTAGGTAATTTGAAATTATCATCAAAAATTTTCTTTTAATTTTTCTTTTGAATTTTGATCTTTAGGCATCAGGCAATTTCGTCTCATCTTCATTCATTTCACAACTCTTTTTCCATTGGTATGATTCAATGGCGTACTTAGGATTTAAGAAAGCATTGATTCAAGCCGATTTGTGGGATCTACCGGAAGAAAGTCGAACAAAACTTATTCATGATAACTTTTCTGAGTTATTGACTGAATCGCAACAACGTTTAAAGCTAATGAATGCAAAGAAACCAGTGAGCAAAGCCAGAAGTAATTTATTCAGAACTCTATTGAAATCTTTTTGGCCATGGTTATTAGCTTGCTTCATACTGAAGCTATTCTCAAGCTTATTAGCCTTCGCAAGTCCACAATTACTAGATTTGCTGCTTACTTTTATTCGTTCAAATGATCCACCATGGAAAGGTGTTATTTTAGCACTTGGAATGTTTGTTGCTGCTCTTTTACAATCTTTGTTTGATTCACAACATGAATTTTGGATTCAAACAACTTCAATGAGGATGAGATCAGCCCTTATATCAGCAATTTATCATAAGGTAATATACTTTTTAGTTTAATACAATCTTACTATCATTAAGCTGAATTTTATTTCAATCCAACAGAGCTTAAGATTGTCTGGTCTTGGTCGTCGTGATTATACAAGCGGAGAGATAGTTAACATTATGGCCGTTGATACTCAAAGAATCATCGATTATGTGAATACAATAAACGTTTTATGGTCTGCTCCAGTTCAGATTTGTCTTTCTGTGACTTTACTCTGGTTCCAATTAGGTGTTGCATCTATTGCTGGATTAATTTTCATGACTGCCTTGATTCCACTTAATGCTTGTATTAGAGCTGCTATTAAAAATTATCAAATCAAAGTAATGGCAGAAAAGGATAAACGATCTAAAATGATGTCAGAAGTATTGAACGGAATGAAAGTATTGAAGCTTTATGCATGGGAAGGTGCATTTGAAGACATGATAATGTCCATCAGACAAAATGAGATTCAGTATCTTAAAAGACAAGCAATTTGGACTGCAATCACACACTTCATTGCTAATTTTGCACCCTTCTGTGTAAGTATAACTATTTTTTAGACTTTCATAATGCTAACACTGAACTGAAATAGAAGAGGACAATTAAATAAAAATATGTTAGAACAGTCGAATGGTTTCACTTTGCAATTATCCTTTCAATCAAAAACTTGAATAGATTTAGCAGGGTAAATCTCTCATCCGTATGATTTATTGCATTTAAATAGTGAATTTTGTAATTTTATTTTCAGGTTTCATTGGTTTGTTTCGCAACTTTCGTCTTGATTGATTCATCAAATGTACTGGATGCAAACAAAGCTTTTGTTTCCCTGTCACTGATTAATATTTTAAGAAGTCCATTGATTCAATTGCCTATGGTTGTTACATATGGTGCTAACGTAAGAAAAATTTATAAATTAATATAACTCAATATAATTAAAGATCGTGTCTAACCCATTTTTCTTTACATTTATAAAGTGTATAATTTCCATGAAAAGGATTGATAAATATCTGCAAGGAGATGAGTTGGACCCAAATGCAGTTGCCCACGAACCCAATACGGCAACTCCGATTCAAGTGAAAAATGCAACTTTCAGTTGGTCACAAGACGAAGAAGAAGTCCTTACAGATATCAATATTGAAGTACCTCAAAATAAACTAATTGCTATTGTTGGTACCGTTGGAAGTGGTAAATCATCTTTATTAGCTGCACTTCTTGGTGATTTGCATAAAAAACAAGGATCCATTAATGTCCATGGACGAATTGCTTATGTACCTCAAACTGCGTGGTTACAGAATGCTACAGTTCGTGAAAATATTGTGTTTGGTGAAACCTTTCGCCAAGAAAAGTATAACAATGTGATTGAGGCTTGTGCTCTTACTCCTGATATGAAAATACTTCCTGGTGGAGATAAAACCGAGATCGGTGAACGAGGAATCAACTTGAGTGGAGGTCAAAAGCAAAGAATAAGCATTGCTCGAGCAGTTTATTCAAATTCTGATGTGTACCTTTTGGATGATCCATTGTCAGCAGTCGATGCTCATGTCGCTTCTCATCTGTTTGACAAAGTAATTGGTCCTAAGGGTTTGTTGAAACACAAAACTCGTCTGTTAGTAACACACAGGATAACCTTTTTACCACAAGTTGATCAGATAATTGTAATGAAAGACGGTAAAATCCAAGAAAGTGGAACTTACAATGAACTGATGGCTAAAAAGGGAGAATTTGCTGATTTTATCATTCAATATTTATCTGAATCTGAAACTGATGAAGATTTGCAAGATGAAAATCCAATCATGATAGAAGCGATGAAAGCTAGTGTTAAACCAGAGCTGGAAGCGAGAAGATCTAATCGTGCTGACTCAATCAATGCTCTCAGTAGGCAAGAAAGCAGAATGTCCATCAGATCCGTCAGATCAGTTTCTTCTCGAGGTTTGTCTTTGGATAAAAAAAGGGGAGAAGACTTAAAGAATTACAATATCGTTGCAACTGAAAAGGCTGAAACTGGTTCGGTGAAGTACAGTGTTTACTTTGAATTTTTCCAAGCAGTTGGTGTCATGGCTTTCATTGTGACGATTCTCTTTTATGTTATCGCAAATGGTTTAAATTTTGGATCTACTTTATGGTTAACTGAATGGTCAGAAGATGCTGAAGATCCTACTAAACTTAATGATACTTCACTCCGTCTTTATCGCCTCAGTGTTTACGCTGTTTTAGGTATAGGAAGCTCAATTATGATCTTCATCAATGCTACAATTATCGCCATGGCTTTTTTGAATGGCGCAACTTGGATTCATAACCAGATGTTGAATAAAATGATTCGAGCACCAATGAGTTTCTTTGATACAACTCCAATGGGAAGAATCCTTAATCGATTCACGAAGGACATTGATAACGCTGACACAACAATTTCTCTCAATTTTAGAGCTCTCTTTGTTTTAGCTTTTCGTGGTTTGGTTGCGGTCCTTGGTATATGCACAGAAACTCCCTACCTTATCTTTGGAATTATTATTATTGGTGTATTTTACATTTTAATTCAGGTGAGTAATTTAACTGCTTTTTTAAGAAACTGTTGAAATGAAAATTGAGAAATGATAAGTAACTTGTCACGTCTTGTACTTTTAACACAATGTTTAGCGAAACATGTCCATGTATATTAATTTTTGATTTCTCCCTGATTTTCAGAAATTTTACATAGCTTCATCTAGACAATTACGACGAATTGAATCAATAACCAGATCTCCAATTTACTCACATTTTTCGGAAACAATTACTGGATCAACATCTATTCGAGCTTATGGAGCTACAGATCATTTTATTCAAGAATGTTATCGTAAAGTCGATATAAATCATTCTTCATTCTTTCTCAACATTGGAGCCAATCGATGGCTGTCCATTAGGCTTGAATTGTTTGGTAATTTAATTGTAACCGTTGCTGCATTTACTGCTGTTGCAACTAGAGGATCATCAACTGCTGGTGCAACTGGATTAGCTTTGAGCTATGCTCTTCAAATAACTCAAGTGCTCAGTATGTTGATCAGATCAGTTTCAAATGTGGAAAATAATATTGTTTCGATCGAGAGATGTCTAGAATATACCAAAATAGAGTCTGAGGTAATGATTTTTCTAAAATTTTCATCATCCTTACATCCTAAGAAAGATGAATTTAGATTAATAAAGCTATACATTTTAATTTCCCTCAACAGGCTATGTGGATTGACTATAATAACCAACCTCGGAATACTTGGCCTGAAAAAGGAGAGATAGTCTTTAAAAATTATAGCACACGTTATCGTGAAGGTCTCGATTTGGTATTAAAAAACATATTTTGTACAATTAAACCAAATGAGAAGGTTGGAATAGTTGGTCGAACTGGTGCCGGTAAATCATCATTAACATTGGCTTTATTCCGACTTGTTGAACCAGCTCAAGGTACAATAGCTATTGACGGTGAAGATATCTGCAAATTTGGTCTGCACGATTTAAGACAAAGATTAACAATCATTCCTCAAGATCCTGTCTTATTTTCAGCGACTTTCAGAAAAAACTTTGATCCATTTCACAAATATTCAGACTCAGAAATATGGAAAGCCTTGGAACTAGCAAATCTTAAAGAGTATGTAGCATCTCTAGAGTCAGGACTTGATTATTCAATTGCTGAAGGTGGTGAAAACTTGAGTGTTGGACAACGTCAATTAGTTTGCTTGACCAGAGCATTGCTAAGGAAAACACAAGTTCTAGTTCTTGATGAAGCAACAGCTGCAGTTGACGTTGAAACAGATGAACTTATTCAAGAGACTATCCGTCGTGAATTTGCAGACTGTACTATAGTAACAATTGCTCATCGTTTGAACACAATCATGGATTATGATAAAATTATAGTTATGGACAAAGGAAAGATCGTCGAATACGATTCACCGATCAATCTGTTGGCTAATAAAAATTCAATCTTCTATTCTATGGCAAAGGAAGCTAAACTTGTTTAGCCATAAATATCCATTTCATATTTTTACTGTTCAAAAGTTAAATGTTTAGATTTAATGATTGTTTTTTCATTTTTGTTCAACATACTGTTACATTTTAAATTGCTTATACAGTATTCGCCATAAGCAAAAGTATCCTTAAATTATTGTAATAAATATTGATTGTAGCATGATTCAAATCTTTTCACGCATTTATTATTTGTCCTATTTGCTCTTTCTCATTAATTGAAGAAAAAGCTTATTAATTTTTCACCTGATTTTCTGTGGATGGACGCAAAGGAAAAATGTTAGTTGATTTCAGATATCAATAATAAATAATAAACAATGATAACATAGTGATCAGCTTAATGAATAAATATAATTTAATCAAAATCAAAATTGCATAACTGCTAGTTACTAATACAGATAAATTATGAACAAAAAAGATCTGATTCCCTCGCATTAATCTCATAACTGATTGAGATGCAATTTCAATTACCTAAACGAAATTTATAAGTTCCCATTTTTGTTTTCGGCATGAAAGTGATTTTACTTTAATATTGAATCTCTCGAACTTTGATGACTGAATACATCTTCTCATGAGGTAAAGATCCTCGTCGAGGACAGAAGATATGATTGACTGAATAGTTGAGAAGGTTAGTGATATGCGACATGTAAATATCACTATATCGGAAAAGTCGTCTTGAAAAATACGATGGATTATGATGGGTCCGGAAGATACTGCCAAATTGAGGATTGAACAAGCTCTTTGATTTCAGGCGAAGAATCTCTCGATCACGAAACAGGTATTGTAAAAGATCTTCAGCATGAAGAGGCGATTTTAAAATACAAGAGTCACGTTGACGTTCATCAATCAATTGTTGTATCCCTTGCAATTCACTAATTGCCTCTGCAAACTCTTCAGAGTTGAGAATATTTATCTCGTTCTTTGAAAGATGAAAGAAAAGACCAAATTACTAACTTATTTACTTATGTACATACAATTTAATAATAAGATGACTGCAAAATTAATGAATTTACCTCAAGCTCACCGATCACAGCACCAGTCCTCCATCCATGAAATAGAGTTAAATCAGCAAGATCGGCATAAATTTGATCCCCGAAATAAAGTATATTATTACCATGCCATCCAGTCAATTCTAATAATTTTTTCACAGTTCCTTCCATGTAAACTTTTCCTTTCTCGAAACGAGTAACTTCTTCCCAAGTATGTGAATCTGTGTCAGGTTGATAACTTCTAAATGGTCTGATAAGGGAAATAAAAACATATTTAAGAATATAAACCTCAAAAACATTTTTAAAAGTAAATCATATTACCTATGAGATTGATTGAAGAATTTAGGTTTTCGAGCTCGCACGATTATGATATCAAACAGATCTGCCCAGTTATGGCCAATCATGTACCTCATTCCACAATCTCTGTAAAAAATCATGCAAAATCCATAGTCGTTTTATAAATCAGTTTTGTTAGCGCACGTAAACAAAGATAAGTATTTCTTTATCACAACTTACACAAAGTCAAAAGGACTATTAGTAATTAAAAACATTTTCTTTTTGGCAACTCGAAGACGATGAAGAAATTCAGTAAGCTCTGGTCTTTTTTCCAAATAATCACCAATTCTATCACGATCAAGCATCTGATGCATCACAGGGTGAATGCTTTGAACAGCAGCCTGAAAAATTGGTATCATCAAAAGTATTAAAGTGATATTTGTTGCAATTTTGCACGAAAGAGTAAAGTAAGCTTTAATTTTCATTTACTAGACAAATGAAAATCATTAATGAGTAGACTTACTTGAACATCATAAAAAAGTATCTCTGGACAATAAGGAATATTGCTACGAATAAAGTATTCAGTAACATTGGCAAGTAAGCATATTTCTGGCACAGAGAAAAGGTCATTTAATTGTTTCATTTTTGGATGATCATCTTCAGGTTTTATCAAGGATTGAGATATATAACAGCCACCGTAAATTTTCGTCACTTCTTCATCTGACAAAGGACTGAAACCTCTATAAACACAACCTAATTGGATCTGATGAAATGAATCGATCTTCGTCAAAAGTCCCTGTAAATGGAAGCAGTGAAAATAAGTACATTAGTAAGACAGATTCACATAAACTCATATGCAATACTATATTAGTCATAAAAGAAAATATTATTTACATGCTCGATGTCATAATGAAGGCCTCTGATAGCAAAATCAGGAATATAATTAAACGATTTGATTCCTTTTGGGTACTGAATGATGCAAAATAATGTAATAAAAACAAGAAAATTTGCGTTAATCCAAGTTTTATCCGATATTCACGATTAATATAATTATCACAAGACTTAACATCCCGAAACTCACTTTGTACTTGTTAATAAGCACATCACGGCCAAGATTGTAGATCAAATAATGTAATGATTCCTTGTAAACAGCTAAAGTATAATCATAATCGAACCCATAAACTTTAATCTCGGACAGATCCAATTCGTTATTTGCAAAAACACCATTGGGGTCAATATGGCTCTCTCTGATTTTATCTGACAAAATATAAAAATATTAGATAATGATAAGAGCTGAGATAAATAGCTGAGACTTACTTTTGAAATGGTGCTTATAGCTGATGTATCTATTTGTTAGATCCGGAGAAACTGCTATACTGGATAGTTGGGTTATTTCCTCATCAAATTTTAAATCATTCATCGGGATATTGATTGTCGAGACTGATCGTTGACTATGGTAAGCTGGAGAAGTTGAGAAAGATGAAGAGGTCGAGGATGTCATGGATGGAGATTGTGAGTACGAAGAAAAAGACAATGATGATGAAGATGCAGATGCAGATGATGGTGAGATCCTCCGATGAGACAAGAGATTTCCCAAATGAATGGTAAACCGCAGTTTACCCAGATATTTAATTGAAGACATTTTTGTATTCAATGGTGAGCCAAATCAGCTATAATTGGTATCAATTGAAAGCATCAACAAAAATTAAATATAATATGATTAGCATGATGGTTATTAAAAGTTGAATAAAAATAAACAGTCAAAATAAACTTTGAAAAACCAACCTTTCAAGGCTTCATAGCATATGATTCAAATTGTATACAAGAAAGTCTCCTTCCTTTTGTTGATATTTTGTTGTTTTGATTTCTTTCCATACAATTAAATCTAATTGTCAATCTTTGTGAAATATGTTAAGCAATAGTACGCATAAAGAGTAACAATTTAGCTTTTAAATAAAAAGAAAACACTATTTATCCCAATTAAGGGTCAATTAAGATCCTAAAAATAAACACAGCAACACAAAAAAAATAAAGAGACTTGTCTGTGATACTGATACATAGACAAACAGAACAGAGTGGAAGTTGCACAAACAATGAAGGTTGCTATGCTGCTCTTTCCACCGCTAAATGACCCTCGATGAGAAGATCATGATAATCATGATTTTCACACTGATTTCTAAATTAAATTATTCAAGTGGATAATTCAATCTCATTGACTGGTCACAAGGTCAATACAAATAGGTACTTAATACATAAGTAAATTTAATTGAGTTATCGTAAAACTTGGCTTTTTCACTCTTTGCTATTAACTTTTGGCTCTTCTTGCAGATGTATCCTTCCAATATATAATCACTCAGTTAAAGATTAAACAAATTTTCAGTTCAATTTTGAAAACAATCGTGATTTTGATGAAATTTCAGTTAAATTATTGCGTCTTTGAAATTTAAATGAAAATAATTTGTAGCCATTCCAATATCATTAATATTTACCTCTCTAGATGGCGCTGACAGATATTTTCAATTTGAAAATTTCAAATATTTTGAGCGCAACCTACCGCAAACGTTTTAATTCCCGTAAAATTGCTTAATTTTAAATAAAATGAATCTTTTTTGTCACCATTTTTAATGAGCTTTATTGTGTCTCTTATTTACAAGTTTTTCAGATCATTCGTCGGAATCAAGAGAGGTATAAATAAATTAGATAAATTTAAAAAAGTGTTTTCGTTAATGTTCATCTATCCTTTTTTGTCAATAAAAAATTAGTTGAAGCTGCTTAATCTATTACAAACGCTGAAAAGGAAGCTTTATCCAACAATCAAAGCGATTTGCCGTACAGCAACAGCAAATTGCAAGCCCAAGAGTAAGTACATCTTTCGGTCATTAAATTGGCATCGGCAAAATTAGTTTGATGAAAAATTTTCATAACTGTATTTAAGGAAGATCTCGCGGAAGTCGACTGGTTCGGGATGGTTGATAAAGATAGTGCTAGTTTTTTTCTTTGGTCATCTCTCTTATTATAATATCTGGTTAGTTTGGCGTTGTCAGTTTATTCGTATGCGCGTTTATTCAAAATGACTGATGAAAAAATTTGCCAAAGGTAGAACGATGAAAAACTCAATGAGTGAATCTGCCTGAAACATCTTAATGATTCACCAGATCTAGTCCAAGCGCATTGTTTCTAATTACTCGCATTAGTTTATCTACTCGTGATATTGAGTCAATTACTTATTCAGTGCTTTTCGACCAAGTTTTCAGAATAATGAGCGCCGGTAAGAACTCAAATTTCCTGCAAAAATGGATAAAGTGGCGAAATCGAACTCGGAAGACAAAGTTTCGGCCTTTACATCTTTGGATTGTAAAGATCACTCAATTTCATCAAGGGTAAAAAGATGAGTTCAACAAAATTTGCCAGAATAAATTGTTCAGTTCGGTTGTGAAATTGTTTATAAAAGTTCAAATCATGTATTTGATACAAGTATAAAAAATAGATCTAGTAAATAAGTAGCAACCAAACAAATGACTTTTGTACTGATTTTTGTAATTTACTGATCAAGTTTGTAGTTACTTTTATTACAAACTTTATTGAAGTGTGGAAGGATTTGTTTTAATTCAGCATCAACAGGGCCACCAAATTTCACATGGAATGCCAAAGATTCAATTAACTCACAAACTTTATTTTGTTCAACAGATTTTCTCATTTCACGAGCAACTTGTTCAACTTTATCTCGGATCGACCTATTTTCCAATAAGTCTTCGATTGTTTCCAAAAGTTCACCTTCCTTGTAATTGAATGGATCCAGCCGACGGCCTAAACCTTTCTCATCAATTCGTTGAGCATTATCAAGCTGATCATAAAAAAGAGGTAAGACAATCATCGGTTTACCAGCTGAGAGACTTTCTATAATTGTATTACTCCCACCATTTGTTATTACAAGATCAACTTTAGGTAAAATAGCGAGTTGATTAACAAAATTATCTCCCCACATATTATCAGTTAACTCTAACTGATCTCCTCGTGCTCCTTTGGATACAATAAAGCGATGAGGACAAGATGATAAGGTGGTAACCAAGCGTCTCATCAATTTCAAGTTAACCGATCCTAAAGATCCCATCGAGAGATATATTAATTTACCAGGCATTTGGTTTAAACAATCTGGTAACTGAAACTCTCTCTGACTCTGTCTTATACACATGTCCATTCTAACCCAATTTGATGGCGGATGGCCCAGATCAGAGTCATAATCAAGACAAGATGGATAAACATAGATGCCAAAATATTTGGCAAAAGATCGAAGTTTACTTGATTCAGGAGGAGATAGACATTTCCTCCACCACCATGGTCGTAAGTAGAGTTGCAGACCAATCATGGATAGCTTTTCAGCTTTACGATACTTTGACCATACATCTTTAGGCCCTTTCACTGAGTAACCCGATGCAATTGGAGGTCCTCTTTCACCATACAAAGGTAATGGATTTGTGGAAAGCAATGGTATACATGGAATTGTGCTTTTAATAAATAATGGCAGTGCAAAGGTAAAATCACCTATTACTAAATCTGGTTTCATTTTGTCAATTATAATCTCCAACACTTTTTCCATTCTTTTCATTTCACTAAAATATTCTAGATTGTTAACGAGATCATTCAGAGACCAGTCAGTTAATCTGTTGAGCGAACTCTTTTCCATCTGCTTGGCGTAATTGTCGATATACTTGAGAATAACCTGGTTCGCTTGGAAATTGCCCATATTTGGATCATAATTTTCAATGGGGATAAACTTTAATCCAGAAGCTTCAACCATCGAACGATATCCGGATCGATTAGCATAGTAGACATGATGACCACGACTCACCAGTTTCTCTCCAAGACCAAGGATCGCATTGAAATGACCGTACCTAAAGAAGTTAAAAATAAATTGTTAAAGATTTGTTATGAGAAGTCGCAATTGATAAAGTAACTTTAACGAACAACATGTTTACTTGTATCATGTGCATAATTATCCAGGAATTAACAGCCTTTTGAGGGAAAAGGTTGTTAACTTTACAGCTTAGATAACCAATTTTATTAATCATTTCCTAGGAAACAAAAATTTTTGAAACATTCACTTACGCATCCAAAGACGACATGAGGATTCTTAATGGCTTACGATTGTGGTTATGAATAGTTAAATAAGTCCCATTGACACACCAAGCAAGTTTATTTGAAGATAATTTGGTCATTTTGTCGGTTGTACTGTTATGATGATCAAAAGACATTGTACAAAAATGAATAACTGAAACCAGTTAAATGATTTGATATATTCACTTGGATTAATCGATTAATTAAAGTATTGGAAATGCAAAAATGAGCCAAAACAACTATTAAACAAAATCAACTGTAAATTGTAGCATTGAATATAATCCTGGTTAGTTGTACACTTGAAAAAAATAAGATTCACCGTCTACTAGCGACTGTTGGCGACATTAACCAATCTATTTAATGTCAACAATATTGTCAACAAACAAGCGTCCCGGATCTCACGATTGAAAATTATCTTGAAATCACATGAATAATGAAAAACTTGAGGTAGTTTCAGAAGAATGAGTTGAAGGTGGATAACGAGATTGCATTCTGAGGTAGAAAATCTGAGTTACATTTGTCTTTCTACCTTTTCTCTCTCTCTTTTCTCTCTGTCTCCTCCTTTCCTACTCACAAAATTGTCGGTACAATCATTATGTTTACGTTACTTGTTTTGATAGCAAGTGACTTTTAGGTGCAAATTTAGTTTAACGAGTTTTAAATGATGTAAATGTAAACATGGATTAATAATTATACTTGGTGAACTGAGATTGGGCCAAGAATAGCTCAGCTTGGTGAAATTAAAATGTAATCGTGAAAATGAATCTCCTTAAGAACCTTAATGAAACCAATCAGCTGGAATTTAATTTTAACAATAAATTTTCCAGTCTAAACTCATCTGTAGGCCTTGAGCTAAAATATCGCACCATTGTCAATCGAGAATCATTAAGCGTGATATTTGCTCTGGTCATATGCTTTTATTTTCAACTGAAAGCTATCAGTGCATGAGCATAATCAATACTGGTTAATATCAGATTTACTAGGGAAAAGTAATCACAATAAAGAGGGAAATGTTTATGATTACTGAGAAAAAGAAGGATGAATCAAGGATTTTGTTAATATTCTGGTGATTAAACCTTTAACTGATAGATTATTCCTGAAATATTATAATGAGTTGCTTTAAAAAGTCTATCGTTTATGGTTTGATAAATAACAGAAGCAATTGATTGTTCAATAACTCGTTGAATATCATTAAAATTATCAGATATCACCAAATCATTAGAAATCCAGATAATTATGATAACTAGATTAACTGAGCTCTTCGGTAATAACATTCAATAACAATCCTCAAAGATTGAACAACCCTTAATCAAATGATCATTTAGGCAAACCAGTTTATTAGGGTAAGATAATTATAACTCATTGTAACAAATAGGTTTTACAGTATAATTTTATTCATATGTATTCACATGTAATATGTATAACGATTGAAGAGAGCTGACTAGTTGTATCATCAAATGATACAAGATACTGAAGTCTTGAATTTTCAATTCATATTGTGGACAACTTGATTAAATTATTGTTTGGAGAGTCAATATTTATCCAAATTAAATCTTGGCAATTTGTCCCAATCGCTGTTTCTCCAGTTCAATTTGAGACTCTCTAAGCACATCTAAAACCACAGTGTGGACTGTCTTGTACAAGTCTTCAGCGTAAATAAAGTCCAGGTGATCCCACTTTGGATTAGGAATTTCATAGTCTTTAAATAAAGGAACTGATAGAGGAAAGGAATCAATTAGTTAACTTTAAACTTGATTATTGCAGAATCAGATAGAAATAAATTACCTTTTAATTCCTTCACCAATTTTTGGAGATCTTTTGGATCACCGAGTCTATCAGCTTTTCCATACAGAATTGCAACCTGAGTTGAGTTAATCTGTGATATTTTATATTTTGGTGGGTAAGGTCCATTATAACGAATCTTATTTTCAATGGTACCAAAGTCAAATTTGGCAAATGATCGAGAATTGACATTTTGTCCAAAATGTACTAAATTCCAAACAGATGTACCTGTGAGTTTCTGCTGTGATTTGAACACATTTACTCGACTTTGATTCATCATTGAAGGTGTATAGCCTTCCAAGGGATAAACCAGATTATCACAGGATTTGGGTTGCCAACGACCGCAAACAAATTGACTTGTTGTCTTTATAATAGTACTTGAATCACCTAATTCACCTCCAGCTTTACGAAGGGTCCACAAAGCTCCAGGTATTGCAGCAGCAAATCGCAAAGCTAGCAATATATTGCCAACATATGTAACTGGAGCCAGAGCAATGAATGGCTTTACTTTCAGTGAATAAGCCGGCTTTTCAGATAAAAGTCCAAACATGACTAGAGTTCCTTGAGAATGTCCAATCCAACCAAGACTTTCTAAATATAGACCAAAATATAAGGTTAAAATCAAAAGTAACCTCTTGGCTTTAGGTTTTTACTCACCAAACTTCGTCACGTTGAGAACATAATCAATCAAATTAGGTGTGTCATACGTAATCATCTCGTCAAATGAAAAATTCCAGAATTCTTTATCTGTCCGAATAAAACAAATTAAAATCAATCACAATAGTAAATAAAAAGACTTGTAAACACTTGTAAAAACAACAGAAAGAGACAAGAGATTGAAACATCTTTCAATCTTATAACAAGACAAAGAAATGAGTAAACGGTCAAATCACCTTTGTCTGGGTTAAGAGTTGTGTGATTTCTTGAATAATGGTTGCCTCTTGAGTTAGCCAGCCAAACATCATAACACCGATTAGCTAGTAAGAAACCTAAATTATTAGTGTGAGTATCGTTATAATCATTGGTAGATGCCAATAGTTGATCGGCTGGATCACATGGAGAGGCGAAACCATCCGGTGAGTTGATTAAAAAGGTTGAACCTGAGCTTAAAAAACCGTGTTGTATAACAACTGGACGAAGTTTTTCTCGTTCATTTTCACTAACAAAAGGATTAATTATTCTGTACACACCAAGAATGTACGAATCTTGAGTTGTTACATAGTGGACTTCATAATCGAAACCTCGAGATGTGATCAAATCAGCTATATCGCGTTTCTCATCTGGATCACCAGTGACTTCCTCACTGCCCACTGGTGTAAAACTGTATACAGTAAGGATGAGAATTTGAATGGAAAATAAATAACAGAAATAAAAGTTTAAAAGATTCATAATTGAGAAAATTTTCACTCAGTAAAAATTTATTGTTGTTCAAACAAAATACAGTAACTCAAATCTAGTTGTATTCATGAATTAATAAATTGCAATAATGTAATTTATAACCAAAGAGGCAATTTCCATCTTTTTTTATTCATTTCAGCCCTGGTAAGGTGAAATCGAGTGCCATCGATTAACTTAATCTAATATTTGATCTAACATTGTTTGATGATAACTCAAATTCAATTCAATTTAAACTCAAATCAAACCAGCTTCGTCCAATTTTTACAAATGAACCAAGATTACAAAAAAAACTAATGAACTCGGTTAGAAATGAGAATTAGGTGAAGTCTCTCTGCAAAACAAAGCTGAAAATGGACCCAAACTGCCGGACGAATAGTAAAATAAGCTATTTCCACCTTTTCCCATAATCTGGTTTCATGGCTTTAACCAGGTTCACCCTTTGAAAAATATCTCATTGATAATCCTCAATATTTCAAGCCAATAGTTTCATAATAATAGGAGTAACTATTATCAAGAAACTAGGCTTTTTCAATCGTTTTCATTAACTACTGGTTTTTTAAAGATGAATCTTATCAGCATATAATCAGTAATCAAAAATTAAACACATTTTCAGTTCAATTTTGGAACAGTGATGATTTTGATGCTAAATTATTTTGTTTTTCAAATCGCAATATAAATCATTTGTAAACATTTCAATATAACTAATATTTATGCCTCTAGATGCCTCTGGTATACTCGTATTTGTACACTAAACTTTACATTGTAAAGTGTAAACACAGAAACTCGTGGAGCCCAAACTGTCCTGATTTGCTCCTCATATCGACTGGATTCCGATTTTTAGAGATGGATCATTTTATATGCCAGAAGTGATTGATTTTTCCAATCGATTCTTTTAAATAAATCAATAAAATTAGCTCAATTATTGCTCAACTATTAGATTGTCCCAGAGAGTCCCATTGAAAGGTTGTGTTAAAAGATCGCTATCTAACATTTTTATTTAAGATCCTTTTCAAGTAAAATATCCGACAGCGATAGTCTAAGTATGGAAAACTAAAATTGTAGTATTTACTAATTTTACAAATCACTGACAAGTGTCATCTTTTCGTATCTTTTCATCACTCAACTCTATACTCTATCTTAATTGCTTTGTAACAATTAACTTAAATGAGCCAAATTCACGCAAATAAGTAATTACACAGTCTAATTGATTCAAAGGTTCCTGTTTGGTTTGCTGGGTTAAACAATTTACTGGTCTTCAACACCATTTACCAGATTTATCTTTCAAGCAAGACATGATCAACCAAATAGCTAAAAAATTACCGGTTTAAATTAAGTTAAAATTAACAGCGGAGGGATAATTACAACAATTGCACTAGTTAAGACTTATGACCTTAATTATTTTCATCTAACAATATTTAGAAATGAATTTCTCTCAATAATCCTGATCAAAGAGTATCAGTGATTAACTAGACGACTAGCTTATGGGTTAAGTTAAATTTGATAAATCTGTGAATAGATTGAATTTATTTGGCCTACATCTCGACTGAAGACCAAGACAATATAACAAGAAGCCATCTCTTTACTCATAAATTGTAAACAACTTAAAAAACGTTCGATTCCTTAAAAGAAGCGCATCTTTACACGCAGACGTATTATTTTTCACCTTAGTCCTGGTTCCTGTTCACAACTCATTCCTGTAAGTACCATGAGATAAAAGTTTGATCATAAGTTATCCAGTTCATCTTAAGATAGTTATCATTTTAATCGATTGTTTTGTCACCCACTTTCATCCAATTTTCAGTCCGGTTTCACTTAACTCTAAATTTCTTCTTCCACCAAAGATACTGACCCAACAACCCATTGGATTAACAATTTTGGTTAAACCATAGATTGACTCACAAAGGTATAACTGGTTGTGATTAGTCAAGACCAAAACAATTCAAACCATCAAGTCATACAAAGTAATATTAACCTTTGGATTGAGTTATCGGTGTTCATTTCTTTCCGTGTCCTTTGAACAATTCAACCAAAATGATTAACTTACAGTCATTTCAATCATCAACCAAATTATTTCTTCATTTACTCATTATAACGACAATTTCACTGATTGCAATTGCAATGGCAAATCCAAGTTCCCAATTTTTTCTCAATGGTCGCTACGGAAGACGATCACTTCCACCCGATTCATCCGAGTCTCAATTTTCAGGTAAATACAATCAATACTTTAACCTTTGTAGCAAGATAAAGTAAGCTGAAAAATAAGCTGAAATAAGTTCAATTCAATTTCAAGTATTAACAGGCAAGTTTTCAATCTAATTGTGAAAAATATTTACTTTCCTTGCTTCCAATACTTTTCAACACCTTCAATGTAATTGTAATTTGTGAGTTTCATCTTCTTAAAATAATATTAACTTGATTAGTCTGGTAACCTTTCAGCTTTAATAACATTGTTATTTCTTCTCAAGTTAATCTTACAATTCAATTTACTTTCAATCAACAATTTGTTGAACATCTTCAAGATTAACATCCAAATAATAAATTTGGTCAAGTAGTTTTGTTTAAGCTTTTTTGGTAGCCTTTACATCTAATTTTTTGACCAGCTCAAACCCTCCTCGGGTTGAGTGGTGAAAGTCATTGAAAAAGACATGATTAGTTTATTTATTGATTACTTATTGATTATGATTGAGACAGAATAACATTTTATCCTAAAATGTTGATTAAAAACAATTTAATAGTCAGATGTTGAATGAAACAAAACGACGCATTAATCAATGTTTTGTTTTCATGAAACACATTAATATTAGGTTTTTAGCTTTCAGAATTGATAAACTAATTTTACTGTTAATTGTTTCTTACAAAGGTTAATAAGGTTTAAATCATTTGAATGTTTCAATGTTTGGTATAATATTTGATAGGACTTTTGAGCTAAATTATTGTCCATTTTTAATGATTTAAAATGAGTGATTAATCGGTTGATTGGTTTAATTAGATAAAGACAATCTGGAAGCGTTCAAATTGAAAGATGATCCAAACCCAATTTGCTTTTATAAAGGCTTGATTGGACTATTCAAGTGTATTGCTGAAAGGTGAGTTTATTTCAATTTAATCAACATTACTAACCATTTAACCAGTTGATGAGACTATTAAGTTGAAATTAATGTCAAACTGAACCAAGTTAACCAACAAATTAACCTTTAAGGAGACTTTCGGTCAACCTTTACTTCACCTGTTCAAAGCCAAACATATAATATGATACATTAACCCAAGATGAACCAATTTAGTTAGTCTTCATCAACTGGCTATGGTTACCAATCAGTATGAATATAAACTAACTAAACATTAATCTTAATTATTTTTTCTTGCTTTCCTTATGAATAAATACAAAGAAACAACCCAAAATGATGCTGATTTTTGGCTGTTTGCTGATGGTAATGATGGCAATGATGGTAATTGGATGACATTTATCAAACCTGGACTTTTATTTATATTTAATTTCCATGTTTTAATTCAATCTACCAAACCATTGATGTTGATATCAATGATACAATTAATGAAAGAACCAGAAAAATGCAAGGAAACCCAAAACCCTTTATGTCTTACCACTCATTTCAGTTGATTTACAAACGATTGCAACTCATCATGTTTAACCCTTCAATTTATATCTCAACCAACCAACTAATTGTATCATCGTTATCATTTTATTTTCAACAATTTAAATCATTTTAAACAATTGAATAACAACAATAAAAAATCTAAAAAAATTGAACCAAACTAAACCCATTTTGTAAACATTATTCAAAACTAACAAACCTCAAAAAAGTCAAAATTTCAATGGCGATCTATTGAGCAAAATATAATCAGTTTTTAATACATATTTATGAACTTGACAAACTGTCATCAAATAACAAGACAAGAATAACTTATTAACATAATAATGACTAGATTTTACAACTACACTTGAATTGAGCATCTAATCAGTTTTAATTATTATCACAATGTTTATAAACACTTAGCAACACTTGATAACTGTGAAATTATTTGAATAGTAAATTGTTCCTAGATTTGATTGTTACTTTAAAACAGCGACGAGCTCAATCCAAGTAATAGTCTATATTTTTACATATTATTGTTTTAGTTACATTAGTTAATGATTTTTATGATGATTAAAGTCTGGAGCAAATATTTTTTCATCACTCTGTACATACAAATGCATGTATATTTATCTATATAAATATGAATGAATTTTTATGTGTGCAATGAAAAGAGAAAGTTGAAAGTAACGATAAAATAATAAGACTCATAAGAGGTTTGAAATGTAATTTACATTTGAAAAGGCAAAAATGTAGCCTAAAAATGATAAATAAATAGGGAATTCAAAGCGGAAACTTCACTCCCAGTTAAAGTAAATGTTATTTAAGATGATGAAGTTGATGATGGTGATGGTGATGGTGATGATGATCCTATTAACATTCATGAAACTAATACTGTCTATTTTAACTTAATTTAAAGGCTTCTTGTTATCATTAACAATATGAGAGGAAAAAATGGTTACATTTTTTTATAACCTTCAGTTTGTAGTACATCTTTGAATCGGTTATTCATTTGTATTCAACTCCCAGTTCATCGTTTAAACCAACCTCCTTTTTTTCAGGTATTGTGGCTTCTCAACAAAAGCTTTCCATTTGTAACCTTTTTAGCTTTTCTTTATCACGTTAGATTCCCAAGAATAGTTAACCTTTTGTTAATTCAATTCACCATCTATTGAGCGCTTTCCTTTTCCAGTTCAACACGATATAACAAAAATGATAACTCATTTTAAACACCAGGAAACTGATATCTTTTTGTCAGCTTTGTTGATACTCTGATTCAGTTCTTGATTCTTTGTCTTTAAAAAATTTCATCAATTTGATTCACTGTTAACTTTTCCACTTTCCGTTCACTTATTACAGATGAGAAATGAAATCAATATTGAACAAATTGGATTGAGCCTTTGAACCGGTGAACTTTTACTTTGATTCAGTGATCCAAAGCACCATTAAATCCATAGATTCATCTTGCTTTTTGGTCCGCTCGTCTCAGCTAATTTGACGCATAGTACTAATAAGCATAAGCATCATGCTGCAATTACCTAAAACAAACTGTAAATAACAAGTCAATTAGATTAATTGCTTTCAATAAATTATAATCATACTTACTTCAACGTATTGATTCATTGTTGCCTTGAAAACATCTCCAATGTAAAATCCAATAAACGAATCGCCAATTGTTTCTAAAACTCCTGAAACCTAATAATAAAGAGAGAAAGAGAAATGGTTAATTTAATTTACACTTCAATTGATCTTTTTGATTTAAAAGATTGAACAGCAATTAGGAAATTAGATGAAATTAGTTGGGAATCGAGTAAAATACGAAAAGAGATTGGAAATGTGATTTTTGAAAATTATTGTTATCCGTAAACTTACCATTCGTTTAGTCGTTACACCAGGTTTAGCTTCTTCAATGATCATATGATACTTTCCGTAGGATTCAGCTGCCTGTAAAGAGAAGCAAAAATTAATTAATTAATCATTTAATCTAATTGAATAATACTTTGGAAGCTAATCTGGTTTTAATTAATTGGTTAAAGTGCAATAAAATGGTTACAAATGTAATCCAGTAAAGTGTTGTTATTGCTGTAGCAGTTTAGGTTGCTTTGATAATGTTTTTAATGTAATAACATATCTCTATGATTTAGATTACCTTTTTGTTTTTACAATTGTTAATAACAATGACAATAAAATAATCAAAGACAATATAAGTAACAATTTGTCTTACAATTTGTTAGTTGTTTTCAATGTTACCCTAAATACTAGAATCAATGTAATATCAAGTAAATTCACAATCAACAATATAAATTACTTTACGAGTCTTGAAGGATTAGACTAAAGTATAACCTGTTAAGTTATTCCCATGAGTTCAATGTTGATCTGGAAAAGAAGAAAAAGGTTTACCTTTTAACAGCTTTTCTTGAATATACTTTTCAGAAAAGGTAATCTAACCCATTCACATTTAATCATTAATGTATCACAATTGAGGAACAGAGTAATCAAAATGGGCATAATTATTGTTGACAAATTAAAGTGGTTTACTTTAATGTTCAATAATGCCATTTGTTTGAAGTAATTCATATTCACTGTATGAATATTTTTTACTTCAAAAATCCTGGAAATTTTTCTTTAATTTTTAATGATCAATCACGCTTCATTTTAATCAAATACAGTCATGTACTTGAACATGACTGAATCGTTGAGCTTTCTATAGTTTGTCGAAAAGAAATTTTCAGACAAATTTGAAGCTCATTCTGAAATGAGTTCAATAGTAAACAGAGTTTATAACAACTATTAAACCCTGTGAGTTGATTCATATTGAAATTTGTAGATTACCTTGGCTGAGACTTTTGAAAGAATTAGAATAATTGTCATAGATATAAACATTGTTTCAACTCCGAGTCCAGCTACTATTATGTTGTAGAGTATTTGATCAGTTGGCATAACTGAGACGGAATAGAACATGAAATCTGCTCCAAAACACGCATAGAAATAACCAAGTGAAATGAAATGTTTGATTTGAGACCTGAATTTGTAGATACAACTAACTGCATAATTTTGATCCACAACCAAGGATCTGAGGGCTTGATTGGGTAAACACTGATCGAAATGTGGTGACTTTCCATTGGACGAGCGTTTAGTTAATATTCGAGCAATGGATAGATCAACAGCATCCAGTTGTAGAGAACAATAAACGGTAAGAAGGTAAATATGAGCAACTAGCCAAACAGTTGATGAAACATCTATGTAAGCTTGCCATATAGTTAGCGAGGCCCAAAAGAGTTGACAAAAGAGTAATCGACGAGATAAATATGAGTATGGATTTGATAGAAATGAATAAAAAATTAAGGCTGCAATAAAAAAAGCTGTGAATAAACTCGTTACTGTATAAAAAATCCTAGTGAGGTAAACCTTATTTCTCAATTGATTGGCGCCCGAGGATGTGATTTTTAACAAAGACGCATTGAACCCGTGACATTTGATAAAAGCAAAAGTAGATAACCATTCACGCTGATGATTAATGTCTTGCCAGAAAAGCATGGAACGCATTAAAACAACGAGCCAACCAACCACGGCAAGAGTATTGTTCATGTAAAAACGAATGGTAGTGTTGATGTAAAAATCTCCAAGGTAGGTAGTCACAAAGGCATTTGAGGTGAAACAGAGAAGGGTTAATCGTCCAATAGCAAGGAAATTACCAATTTCAATGAGGACACTCTTCAGCAAATAGTCAGTTGATAATTTGGTCTTTTCATTTGAATATCCTCGGTAAGAGATATAGAGACGCTTACTGGATTCTTCCAAGAAGTATAAATGTTCAATTCCTTTGAAAGGGTCCAAATTTTGTCCAAAAAATTGATTAATATGGGAAACAAACCGTTTAAAGCGAGCAATTGCTCTAAATTTCATAGTTAAAGTCGTTGAACTTGAATAAATTTTAAAACAAAACATTAGTAAGTAAAAAAATCACATTTTAAACACTCTTTTAAGTTTCAACCGATGACTTGTAACAAAAGACTGTCGTCTGTTGCAGCATAAGAGTTTAAGTTTATCGTCTCTCATAGCAACATAATAATTAAAATTACCAGACTCTTGGTTACATTTTCATATTCTGGTTAATTTTTTCGGTTTAATTGTTTTTACAGCAATCAACCACTAATTAGTAATTATCTTACCTCATTATTCAACCTTCTCAATTGTATTTCATATTGATTGAAAATTCTCAACTCATTCTGATTCTCATAATCCATTAAATTAATTTAGGAAATTTCAAATATCTTTTGAGAAACCTTTCCATCTGAATAAATAGTTGATCAATAATTTCTTCTGTAACAATTATCCTTTAAAGTTAATTATTAATCAATACAAACAGTTGATTTATCTTATTTTATTGTTTCAAGTTCATTCAAGTTTCTTACATTATTTACTCAGAGTGGAAATGGGAGAAAATTTAAGATTTTCATTTCTGTTGTCAACACAGTTAACAACAATTGAACAACAGTATTTTCAAGATTCATTCATCAATTCACTGGGACTGTTATTGAATAGATATTTACTTAAGTAGTATTTACATCAATAATATTAATGTCATGAAGCATTGGACTGAATTCATAAGCTTTATCGTACAAAAATTGAATTCTGTTCTGATCAAAATAGTGTGATGGTACATTGTAACTACATTGTATTACCATCACAAGATTCATTTCAATTGAAATTGTTTAAATTGGGAAATTTTATCTATTTGCGTTGATGATGATTCAAAATTGTACTTGATAGAATCAGCTTCTAACCTTTTCATAATGATATTGTCAGTTTAATTTACAATTAGCTAACGTCAATACAATTTAGTGATCTTTTTCTTTAACTGAAATGGATTCGGTTTACGTCATGATTATATTCAGTTAGTAAGATCACTTGAATTATCCATCCAGGGTGATCTTTTATTTTTCATTTACCTAGTTAAACTGTCAATCAATACCATCAAAATGGTATTATATTAGAAAATTTGAAAACTGAAAGAGTTTCGTTTTCAGTTCAAAAGAGATTCATTTCATAAGAAATACTAAACATCTTTAGGTTAAAGAGTGTCAATTAAAAGAATAATTTGAAAATTTCTTTTCATTTCGATTTATTACTTACCTCATTAAACAGAGCTGCTTATCAATCAATCCTGGACTTGAAAATACGTAAATTACAAAAAAATCTGGACCAATGGTTCCATGATTATCAACCTCTTACATCGCACAATTTGTATATTTTCTTGCTGTGAATTATGGCTTGAAAAATAAACTGTTATTTATAAAATAGATAATCTTTAGAGTCATAGAGTTGAAATGGCTGGATAAGTTGTGAAAAGCCTTGTTATCACACACAAAGTAAATAAGTTCAATCACATTTTAAACTTGACCAGATTAATCACAGTTTAGTCTAACAATTTGTTATCTTTTTATATCAGTTTGCTAAGCTAAAATTAAGAGCCAATGGAAAACAAGTGTTGAAAAGAAAAAAGAATTTAGTAAAACAAAATGGTCTCTATGTGAAAATTGATACTTTTTGTTTCTCTATTATTCCATTTCTTTTTGGCTCTAATTTTCAATTATTTTAAATAATTAATTAATTAACTTTAATTGTGAACTGACAATGTTGGGGACTGAATTTCTGCTTTACAAGCAACGAGCAGAGCAACCAATGGATAAAGCTTATGTAAGTAAACTGTTGTTTTTATCATTTTTTAACCTTTTCTTTCGTAACCTCTCTAACACGACTTTATTTCATTGTATGTCTTTAAGGCCTTACGCTGTGGACGGGCTATTTGTTGGTTATGCCATTCTGAATGGGCTTCTGTTGGATGTAATCACTGTTTTCGATACTTTCACCATAAATGTGCGGCATCGGATTACAGAGTGGGTCGTCAACTTACCTTTTATAAAGACAGTGCAGGAGTTACTTTATTTACAACTCAATGTAATGAGTGTGTAATTGCTGCTGTAACTCATGAACGCTGGGACAAAGGTTTGGATTTCAAGAAGATGCCACAAAAAAATGTACATCGACTGATTGAGTCTATTTGGCAAAGGATTGTTTGGGTAAATGTGTTTTCTAAGTTTACTGTCTTGCTGCTTGAGTGGTCCTGTCAGTGTCAATGTAAAATTATTAACCAAAAGAGCTATCCATCTTAGCTTATACCAGTCCAATTGATACACCCATCCATTATTTTTTACATTAAGTTTATTATTTTGTGTAACACTTTCCCCTAAGATTATCACCTGTTTAACATGTCCTTCCTTTTATGTGTTTCAGACATATTTTGATGTATTATTAATGTTTCATTATGAAATGTTTTTCTTTATAGACTATCACTCCAACTATTAGTGCAACTGTAGCTGAATTACCCCAAACTTGGGTAAATTGTCCAGTTAATTTTGATATCATTGATTGCAAAGTTAAAAATGGATTGTATCAATATCCATATCAATTGCTTAATGATCTATCTTTGATCAACCACAGCTTAAGGATCGCTCACCGGGATTACAACTTCTCTCAGTATTTGATCAACTTTATGGCCAATATTTACAGTTTGTTCAACCGCTGTGAGGCTTGTCCATATTGTTTGGAAAGTTCATTTTCTGATAGACCAAACTGGATCACTGAAACTTGTCCATGGGGCCATCCTTTAATTTTTGTCAATCTCAGAGGTGAGTACACAGAACAAGACGAAGGTTCATAGACATTATCAACCAAATTCACCATCCAAGTTTCTCAAGACTTTTACAGAAGATACATCAACTAATTTGCTTTTGATGCATTTTCAATTTTGCCATTGAAAAACCCAACAATTAATCGTTTTCCATTTTCCTGCGGATTCGATAACCTGTAAACTAACCAATAACTAATGTTTGGTTATTTAGACCATAACTACGATTGAATTATCCTTTGCGCTAATGAATGTCAGTTCATTACACCCTTTAATTGCCTTTTATTCATAATACAAATCTTGTTTAATCACTTAACTGTTATTTTGACATTGGACTCTAGTCAACCTTATCAAAGTGAGGTCATTAGTGTAAATTAGATTCAGTCATTAATCATAGCAATGAGAAGGTGCCAACAATTTGTCTAAATTGTTCTATGTTCATGTATGTTAAGTATAGATTGAAAATTTAACCCTAATTACAAGTCTGGATAAAAATATTACCTTACGGCGATTGATAACTGAAAAGTAATAGTTGAGAAAGTATAATTATCCAATGTTAACTCCAATATCTAAGTTGGTAGATTGATAAATATCCATTATGTATGATTAAAAAACAAATATTAATAATATTGAATATTGAAGGAAAAACTGAAAGACTGGAAATGATTCTCCAGTTTAAAAGCTGTTGAGAGGTAACAGCAAAAAAATGTTTATGATCATTTGAAAGATGTAAATCACTCAAAGATGGTGTCATTTTGTTGACACTTGCTATCCATATTTATGGTTATCATAAAATTTTGATGTGATCATTAATAACCCTTACCCGTCAATCTTGTTTTATCAACAGATCAATCATGGCCTGGTAAACTGCTTCGTTACCATCATCAATCCAAACTTGTTGATGTTCTCATATTTGGATCCCATGAATGGTAATGTAATTTCAATTTAATCTATCCTTTTTTATCCTACATGTGTATATACTTAATGAGAGAAATAAAATAACCACAAAACGTTTATTTGGTGACCATTAAAATTATTTAACTTATTTTCTTTTCTCCATCAATTCTAGGTATCAAGTTCACGCTTCTGATTGTCACCATTTTGTTACCACTGATTATGCTATTCCATACGTATCGCCATCCTCAAAGAAGGCTATTTTAGAGTCTCTTAGATACCTAAGAAACATTGTTTACTGTTTTCCAACCAAAATTACACTCAATTGTGGAACATTGTACCCTGACATTGCAGATTTCCTCGTAATCTCCCGAGAACAGCCCAACGGATCCAAAAATTCAACTAATCACGACAAGTGGATCTCAGAAAGGGTTGCAAGTACCGTTCATTTCATCAATACAATGCTCACCCATGTTGAACAAGCTCAATATACTCAAGACAAGTATTCAAAGGCTGCTATGGACGCTAAATATTTACTTACAATTGTTGATGAAGATTCTGATTCAAACGATCGTGGAGATAATGAAATAATCGTTGAAAATTAATCCAAAGATTAATATAATGACTCTTAAATTTCTTAATTTTTTAATCCTTTCATCATCCCTGACCCTATTTTCATGAGCCTACACGAGCCTAGACATCAGGTGATCATTGATTCAAGAAAAGGAAAAAGAAAAGAATTGAAGATCTTCCATGTTGAGTGATTTTAAGTTAACAACCTGTTAACTTTCAATGATTAAACTAATCAATATTCTCGTCTCATTTCACTTTTTTCTTACCTTTTTCTTGCATTTCGGATGGCGTTCTTCCCGTATTTTGAAAAGCTCAAAGATTAACTTCATCAACTGGTAGATTGAGATTTGACATATTTTAAATGTTGTAATAACAAACTCATCAATTGGCATCGTTAACTTTCAATATTGATGTCTCTCAATATCATCATCATCTTATACTTGTTCAATCTCACTCATCTTAGTCTCTGTCCTCCTGGTCTACGTACCTGTATTTAATATCAGCTTGATTCCTCCTTTCCCTTACCTTCATCTTATCTCCTCTTCTACCATGCTATTATCAACTTTATTTTTCTTCTTTGTTTTTCTTACTTTTTTTCCACGTTTTTGCTCTTTTCTTTCTGTCTTCATTTTTTTCCTTCCTACTTTCTGATTTTTCATTTTCTCCCCTTCTCTCTCTCTTTCAGTTTCTCATCTTCATCTCTTTTCTGGACTCAAGCCTGCCCCTTCTACCTGATTTTGGGCGTAACTGATTGATGAGCCCGAAACACTGAAACAAAGTGAAACAGCCTAAACGACGATTAGAAGATGAAGAAGACACTGAGAAAGAGAGAGAAAGGAAAGGACATAACCAAAAAAGACGAAATTAAAAGGAGAAAGAAAGGAAATATTCAAGTTCCTGTTCTTTTTGAATTAATTCATAAGGATATGAATGATCTCTCCTTTTTTGTTTATCTTCATCTTTCTCTCCCTTTTTCACCTTTTATCAATCCGTGACTCTTTTTCTTAGTCTTCATCTTCTTCTTTACTTCAATTGATACCATTTAGTTTATGGAATCAATTAGACATCCCAATTACTCAGATCGTTTCAATATTACGATTTAAAAATAACAGCCAATCGAATCAGCTTATGTGCTTTCGTCCCTTAAAACACCTAACACTATTTTAGTACTCTTTTTACACTTACATAGTTTTACTAACATTTTAATTTTCACTCATATTTATATCTTAAAATATCCATTATTTTATATCATCTCATAACATCGACACTAAATTTTGATAAGTTTTTAAAATGAATACCAGGACTGGCGATGAATTAACTTGCCTTGTTTGCTCCGATAGAGCAATGGGAAATAATTTTGGTGCAATCAGCTGCGAATCTTGTAAAGCTTTTTTTCGCAGAAACGCTCATGATATCGAGGTAAGTAAAGGTAAATTATTGCCAATATTTACCACAGTAAATGTGCGCAAACGTTTATTTCAATCAAACTAACCTTTAAATTTACCTACTCAATAAACCGTTCAACTAACTCTTTAAATTTGCGATCTTTAATAAGCTAATGATAGCAATGCTCAAGGAAATACCCTAGCAAAAAAGTTCCATCAATGGTTTTATTATCTGTCTGTAAATGATGTTATCAAGGAGACTTATCTTGAACATCTCAATAGACACTTTTTTCAACTAAACTAACCTCAGGCCATTTCTAATGTATAATTATCTTTAACTCAATTTTTTCTTCTATCAGCCTCTGACTAATGATTTTAATTTTGCCCATTTAATTTTAGCCATTTGTTTTGCTTTTTACTATTTACTTTTACCTCTTTTAATTGATTTATATTTATATTTTTGCTCCTTTTATTTTACAGAAACTTCGCTGTGAGTTCAATGGTAAATGTTCAATAACCATATTGACCCGTCGTCATTGTCGCCGTTGTCGTCTAGAAAAATGTTTTCAAGTTGGAATGAGAAAAGATTGGATTTTAACAGAGGAACAGTTACAGATAAGACGGGCTCGTATTCAATCACGTAAATCACGGGAAATTGCAACAAGAGCCAACATCAATTCACCTTCATCTTCGTCCTCATCGTCATCTTCCTCGTCAACCATTTCAGCTGTTCCTCATCTTAATTCATCATTACCCTACAACTCATATTCATCAACTCCGTTCTCCTCCTTGAATCAGTCAATTGGTTTCCATGGTCCATCTACATCTCACTCATCTAACCTTAATTACGATATCTATAGCAATTTAAACGATGATGAAGAAGATGAAAGTGACAATGACTATGAAGATTTGTGTGATAAAATGGGTAAAAAAATATTTACCAGTTCATCTAATATGCTTACTAGCCTATTGGACAATAAACACTATGATAGCCAACATGATCACCATCAATCTCAAAGTTATCCAGATCTTTATCCTGATTATGGTCAACTTACATCGCCAGTTTCATCGATGGTCCTTAATGCTCCTAGTTTTTTGTCACCAACTTGCTCAACAAATGATTATTTACTCGCTTCTTCACCCGTCTCACCTTTGCCTTTAAATTCATCATCTCACTCTTTTTCATCCAACTCTTCACCATCGCTTGATTATGTTCAACATCCAACCAATATCTTTACCAAACTTGAACCTAGTGGTTCAATTGAAGTTGAAACTGTCCGAAGCAAAGTTTACGACCTTATTATGGGATCAGATATAAAGCTACCCATTAACCTGTCCAATGAATATATTACCTCAAATTTAGCTCTAAATCAATTAATCAACAAACGAATGGACGAGCTTATTAATGCCTATTCAACCCCTTTTCATCCAGTACCAAATGAATTGTACGATGCTTCTAACCAGGAATCATGGATTTGTTTACTTGATTATTCGGCCAAGCTGTTGATCGCTTCCATTAAAAACGTAACCTCATTTAACCGGTTACCTTTACAAGTCCGAAATGACCTTTTCAAAGAGTCATTTTCAAGTATCATCGTAATTCGTTCAGTTTTCTTGTTTGACCGAGATAAAATTGAATGGCGAGTAAGTTAATCCAATTAATCTTCGATTCTCTCACCCAAAGATTAATCTTAAAATGATTAACAAATTTATCAATTCAATAAGAGCCGAGTCGATATGCTTTTATTGAAAATAAATTTAAATTGTTTAAAATCAATATTTAGATATTAAACAAGGCCAATATCAACAACCTTTGAAGTTTTATGAATCTATCAGTTTCTTTGAAGATTTACATGATTTGATACTAATTGTTTTTTCATCTTTAAACAGTTTGACAGTTCATCAAAAAGCATAAAATTCAATCTACTTCGTCTGTTTGGTGCTCAAGCCACGTCTTCATATTTATCATTAGTCAAAGATTTCGATGATTTATGTGGAAGAAACTTGAAAGTTGGTCTAATCCTTGAATTAATTTCGCTATTCAATTCATCTAATGTTGACATGCAGCATCAAGAATATATCAGGTATGAGTTCAACTATTTTCATCAACTTCAATCTAATGATAGTAATCAAAGTTGTCTACAAATTAACTTGCAATGTTGCAAAACTTGCCTAGGCTTAATTTTTAAAACATTGCATAATCCACTAAAGATAACCTTTGACATGTTAACATGCCAATCAAAATATTGAATCGAAATTGAACTCAATATATTGATAACTGAGAACGCAATTATTTCGAAATGCAACTTCTTCTGACTTTGAAAAGATGTTTCATTAAATAAGTAAATAATTGCATTTAGATGCTTAAATAGATTCACAATTAAACTTTTGTAAAACAATTTCATTATCCAAAACAAATGCCTTTATGAAAAATTACTTTACTAAATGTGATCATATCTATCACAAGATTAGTTGGATAACATTCAAACTATTTCAATTGAGTTATTTCATTTCTTATGATCCTTCCTGTAAACTCAGAAATATAAGCATATAGAAAGTTCCAATTTTATGAACAACCGCAATGAAAATTGTCTTCATCAAATTGAATGCTTTTAAGAGAATGGAAAGAATGAAAATGTTTATAATTAATTCTGATGAATATGATGCTATTTTTTCACCATTACATTTGATACGGAAATTAAAAAAAATGTCAGCAATTAATATGAATCAATCGGATTCTGTAAAGCGATTAATGATAATTTTTGCTCCAATTCAACCTCAACTGTTATTCTGTGCTTATATTAACATTTCAATCAACTTTAAGCATCAAACTAACGATTTAACACCAATTAAGCTGCACTATCCAACTGCTCAGTTAATCTGTATTTCACCTGAATTTTATTTACTTTACTATATCATGCAACATTCAGTTATCCTATATCAAACTATAAAAGTTACTCTTTTAAGTTTCAATATTCAAATGATTTCCAGTTTTGTAAATTATTGAATCCCAATAGTTGAGTCAACGTTAATTTCAAGCTGGCAATTAATCTGCTTTATCCATTGATTTTTTCTGTGAATTTCGTTGTTCGTTGGAAAAGTTAACCAATTCAATATCAGATTTTTGTTTCTCTCAAATAAAAATATGAATTTTTGTTTCAGAATTTGTTGAAATGGAAAGACAATTTAATTCAGAGCACTTATTTGAATAAAATGCAGCATAACTTTAGCTTCAATAATTATTAATATTTCTTGTAAAAATTTTCATCCCGAAATTTTGTCTTTAAAAATAACTTTCACGATTTGTAGTATTTTTGGTTCCATCACTAGGGAGTTTAACTCTTTTACCCCTGAATCATTAGCAAATTAAATCAACTTTTCGCAAGCAAAATCTAAATTGTTACAATTACATTTGCTTGTCCATTCATAGTGACAAAATTTGTGCTATTATCTGTAATGTAATTCAACATGAAATTCAATTTAGTAACTTGTATTCATAATTCAATTTTAAAAGTTGAATAATATTTTTATTCTGATGTTCGCTATATTTAAATTATTTCAAAATCTCAATTTATTCAAATAATATTTTTGTGTTAAGTGCAAAATTTGTCAAATTTTGAATTCAAAACAAACTTTTCTCATTTTAATCAGATTAACGGTTTAATTTACTGTTATTATTCAAATGTCGATGGCCAGAGAAATGAGCTATTATTGACTTCGAAGTTCACAAGTATTTTGAATTTCGCTGTTCACGTGTTCAAAAGTGTTTTGCTGATCTGAATTCAGGCCGTTTTCAGGCCATTTGTTGACATTTTATTAAGATTGTATTCATATAAAAATCATGATGATAAAAGTTATTTGCAATCAAGTAAATTACTGTTAATCATATTTTGCTTAGTTTTTGTTTTACTCTATCAAACATCAACTAAAACAACTGAAAATGTTGACAGTTAAGCTTAGCTGGTCAAGTTGGGCATCATCAATCAGAAATGATGATAAAGATCCAGATCTAGAAACTCAGAAAGGTTCACATTCATAATAATAATCAAGAAAGGTTTTGTCTGAATCTAAATATAATTTACTTAAATTTGCAGTTATTTTCAACAATTGCAAAGATAATTTTCTGTCCAAGAAAAGGCTTAATAATTATTGATCAATTTTCGTTTCCATATCAACCAAACTCAATTTAAAACTGAAAAAATCAAAATGCTTCTCGTAATTACTTGAAAATACACAATTTTTATCAGTATATTGTTGAAACTATGAAAACTGTTATAAGGAAAAGTGAATGGATAAAATATCCCTTTAGCAATTGTTTTTCCCATTATTTGCATCTAAAAAATTAACTAAAAAGCCAGAATCTACAGATCATCAAAAAACAAAGGTGACGTTAATTATGTTAGAATCTCAAGAGTCTTGCAAAAAATTTATTCAAATCAAGCTTTTTTGAGCTTTTATCTTGAAGCAAAGCGTAAATCACAAAAATAATCAAAAAGTAAAAGGTTTCATTCGTTTAAATTGTTCAAAGGAGTTTGATTGTAAATGAAACCTCCAAAAACGAGGACAATACAACTTACTCTGTTACACCATTAAAAGTGAAATATAATTTACTTAAAAATTTACACTCATAACTTTGCACAAAGTGGTCCTAGTTTTAACGCGATTTTAACGGAAACTATCGACCATAAACCAAACACACCTCACAAGCCCATATCTTACAAGGAATGCATGGTTGGTCCTACGACAATTTTGAATTTTTTTTGGGCTTAAAATATTCTAATGGATTAGATATGACCCTTTGTAAAGTCTTTCGTTTCGGAAATTCTCCGTTTCAAAGTTACAGGGTTTCAAAGCTGTTTTTACGCAGGTTAATATGCTTAATGCCAGTAATGTCGATCTATGATAAAATGGTCAATATGTTTTTTAACAAATCCATATTGCTTTCAATAGTGTTAAACTATGCAAAATTGATACTTTGACACCCTGTAACTTTGAAACGGAGAATTTCCGAAACGAAAGACTTTACAAAGGGTTATATCTGATCCATTAGAATATTTTAAGCCCAAAAAAAATTCAAACTTGTCGTAGGACCAACCATGCATCCCTTCTTAGCTGAACTTGTCACTTGATTCATGTTGAACAAATTCATGGTGATTACTCTTAGCTGTATGAACGATACTATTAAATCAATGAGAAAGTAAATCTTACAACAAATCTTTAAATTATCAATCAAAAATACTAACCAATTCAATTAAATAAACCTCTCCTAGTTAACCTACTAATTACACTTATAAAACTATCAATTTATAATCTTGTTTCCTTAGATTGTAACTTGATAACTTGATTTGATTTTCCTAAAAAGTGTCACTGTACTCAACGCGTGCTAATAGAAATAGTTATTTAATTAAAGTAACTTGTAATTTAGCCGTTGGAATTGAAGTGAAATAGTTAAGTGAAAAGACATTAACCAGAATGCTGATGATGATGATCACCAAAAGATGAAAATAGCCGTCAGAGATTTAGATAAGAAAAGGTAAGGGGAAAATATGTTTAAAAAAGCAAGCAAACAAAAGGACGATCCCTTTTAAGTACACGAGCACTCAATCTGCAGTCCATTCATTGTATTAGCTATTCCACTAAGTAATGGTCAAATTTTGATCATTTCAAATGATTAATTAAAACGCTAAAATTAATCTCAGTGTCCGATTTTATTACATTTTAAACTTTAATCTATTTTCATAAAAATATTGTTTCAAATATTTAAATTGTTTTTCAATATCATTTTTAGACCTTTCAGCAATTAAATTTAAGATTCTCAATGTTTAACAATCAAGGATTGGACAAAAAATCACCAAACTATGTAATAATTTTGAAGGATCAACTAATCGTTTGAAATCAAACACTAAAATTTAGTCATTACGAAGTTTGATAACCAATAATTATTGTAATGGTAAAACAAAAATCACAATGAATCTGTAAATTTTATAAGACCAGGGAATAAGATGGAGATAATTACAGTTTATCATAACGGAAATGGTAAAACATGTAATTATCTGGGGAAAAATTCAAGTTGACCAGAAAAAAAGTTGACCTCATGCTAGAAACCAATGCTGCAAACTCTGCATGCAGAGCATAATGGTGAGAAAGGTGATCTTGTCAAGTTTTTACCTGTTGAAGGCAATGAAATTTGTCCATTTTCTAGCTTTCATGATTGAAAGTGTTGAGTTTCAATGTTGACTCTCTAATGTCTGACAATTATCAATTCTTGTTCATTTTTAATTGCAACTATGGACAATGAAAATTTGGGTTTATCCTGAATGGTAAAACAGTTGGAAGTGAAATAATTTTATCAAAAAATGGTTTCTCATTGTCTTTACTTGTTGATAACAAACAATAATCCTTTTTGTGAGATTTAGTTGATTAAAAGAACGTATTTTCCCGGACTCTGAATTCAGACAGTCACTTGAAACATACAAGATCAATGTCCTTAAGGTTTTCCTCCAATTTTAATGAATTTCATTTTGCATAATTTAAAAGATTATTTAATGTTAATTTCATTTTTTCATTCTTTCCTCTTCTTTATTTCATTTGCAGCAAAGAAAAGTATATTTATACTTATTTATTGCGACGTTACCTTGAATCGACTGGTCTTTCAATGGCTCAAGCTCGATCTGATTCCTATGATCTTCTAATGAAATTGGAGCAATACAAAATGTGCAATAAACCTTTGGAACACCTTCGCCAAATTTGTGCTTATCAATCACAGAAAGCCGGTCAATTATTATCAGAAATTCTGGATCTGTCTTGAGAAACGCTGATAAATCTTTCATCAAAATTAAAGCAACAAACGTACAAAACATTAGATGATGAAAAATTGCAGCCTTTACCTTTTCTCACAAATCAAATTGTAAACTTGAAAGTATAGATAAATTATGAAGCATTTTTTAAGTAATTATAAAAGACTGAAATATCCAACAACTGAGATTGGAGTGGATTAACCTGGTTGATGGATTCCCATTCACCTGATCAATTGGATACAACCATGAAAAACCATCAACCATGAAAAGCACATTGAAAATGAAAGCCATATTTTATGTTTATCCAAGATGTATTTTCAATCAACTCAACAATTTAAATAAATTTATGATAACATTACTCAAAATAGTAGTAAAAAGCAACAACTCTATACATATGTATAAATAGATGTAAAGGTTTCAACAACAAGGTGGAAGTTGGTCACAATAAAAGTCAATACCGTTTAATGTATTCATTGATCATCTTATTCATCATTTTAATCAAACCTTTCTATTCTCATGTTTTCTAGTTATAATATTTACATTAAAGTGATGTTGATTCCTCAATTGAACTGGACAAAGTAAACAACATAACAAGGACTCAATTGCTGTGATGACCATGATGATGATGATTCTGCTGAATAATGATTGTACTGGATTATTGGTGGTGATCGACCAGGATGAAAATGATGTGCATAAAGTTAAAAAGATCATCAAGTTATTTTAATTCCCCAAGAGAGACAAATAAATGGTTCATGGTTATCTGTAATGAACATCTTCAAAGCTTCCCTACATTATATTTGCCTTTTTTTCATCTTCGCCATCTTCTTCTTCTTTTCTTTCTTTTCCTTTTCCTATTCCCTTTCAACGTCAAAATATCATTCTCATTACACATAACTACGGACGATGATCTCTCTGTACAATCATTATTCAACCATTCGAGTCAACTGATGAACCTCAGGAAATTGAAATGAAAGATGATTGCTTGATAAGTGAAATTTCATTGCTCTTTAATCATCACCATCTGCGTTCACTTCAACAATTCGTTAGAAGAACTAAAAAGTGAAAAACAAATTGATTCGATTAAGAATTATTTGTATCTTCTTATACTATTTAACCATGATAAATGATATTCACTAATTCATTTGTTGTCTTGGTTTCAATGTTGCTTACAATGAATTGATTAATGGCTAAAAGCTGGTTATTATTCACAACTCACTTTGAATAGCAAGTTAATGATGTAAAATATAGTCAATGGCTCTGTGAATTAAAAAAGATGCTGACTAATTGTCCACCAATCCACGAAATCATTTATATTTCATCGACATTGCGATCGATTATCGAAATCCCTGACTATTTGTTTATTTCGGTATAAATATGGTTACATTTGATGAGCTTGTCTATTTATAAATCTGTAAATCATCAGGGAATTGTAATAATCAGTGTCGATCATGAAGCAATGGTTAAACATCGGATTTGTATCATATTTTGACCAGTCTTTGATAAGTTAACATACATTCATGTTATTTAAAATATTACTTGTCATAAGGCGAAATCAGATTGACACGTTTAAGGTTGATGAATTGCTGAACTGTCCACTTTAATTAAGAAGCTCAACATTATTTTTAAATTACCGTTTCCGTATAATGTCATGGTGCTTCAAAATGGACTCGCTTAAATGAGAGTCTCTAAATGTTTCATTGTTTATTGTTACTTTGAAAAATATTAACCAATCTCTAAGAGTGAATCTTACAATTTCAAATATTCATTAAACTCTTGACAGATTAATCTTGAACTTTACAAATTTCCTGAGCTAACGCACACTCTATTGACTAAAAATGCCCTTAGTGACCACTGAATTGCTAAGAGCACCGTGTCAATATGCACGCGGATACGGTGAGTTGGGGAGGAGACTGGAAGGAGTTTTACAGTTATTAGCAAGTCTGCATTTTGGTGGCAAATGTGGCACAAGCAGAGTAAAAGTACCTCGATTTATCATTAATCACTGAGTGTTAACTTTAATCATGACAATTAAAGTCAAAACAAGGTTTAATGTGATGAAAAACAAGGATTATAAACTATTTACTCTTGAGGCTTGGATTAATGAAAATCATGCCATAACCGGATGATTATAAAAATGGTCAAGAAGATTCTCACTGTGGAATCGATTGAGATTGAAACTTTAATCATGATTAGGCTGATTATAATACGTTAAATAATACAGATGAGTTAAAAAAAGGATAGATAAAGAAAATAAAATGAAATGAAAAATTGAAGCAGACGTAAGGCTGGAGGCAAATTATTTGTATTAATTGACGCTAAAGATGCTGTCAACCTTGGACGCTACTACGTCAATTGATTGGGAAGAGCATTTTTAACAGTTGTTTGACGTAAGTTGTCAAATTGCGTAGTTACCGATGAAGATGAACGGGTGAAGAAGATCAAAAAGGTAAGAAAGAGTTGAAAGAGAGAGTGAGAGAGACCGAAAGGAGATGCGATTTATTTTCAACACATTTTCAATATTATTTAGCAAAAGCAAATTGAAAGTTAATTGACCTTGTTGAGAGATGAATTAATATTTTAAATCAAGTTAAATCATCACAGACTTGATTGTAATAACATCCCTGATTGCTAGAACTGTCTTTTGAACGACAAATTAATAATTTATCCAATTTTTTCTTCTCTCTGGTTGAATTTGGGTTAAATTTAACCACAATCTTTGAATCTTATCTGCTGTCATCTCGTATGTTACAAGATAATTGATTTGTACCACAAAATCAACTTGGATTTTATTAACTGGAGATGAATTTATCATCTACTTTGAAGTTTACTTTTTAATTAACATTTATGTATCATTAAAAGTGAATTAAAGTAGCATTTTTTGTCATTGACTAATTGAGTTTGATTCTGTTGACGCATTTCAAGCGAAAATGTTTCACTTTTCATAAGTTGATTCGGATAAAATAATAAATTGGTTTACTTTTTGGTTGTGAGCAGCATTAATGAAATCGCAATCAATTTCTTTAATCTGTATTTATTTAACAAAAACAATACAACGATTGCATTACGATTTGCAATGAGACACGAATATTTGGCATTGAAGTAAACTAAACTTTACTGGAATGAACAACAGGGGATCGATTATATGATTTAACTTTTATGGAACAGTTTGGTTTGATTGGTTGATTATTCTGAATCAGAAAAATTAAAAATTGAATATTTGTGACCATAATTTGCTTGATTGTCGAAAGAATAGAAAACATTTTACATTATGAACATTTGAAGTGATATGATAAGGAAAAAATAATAAGCAAGTAATGCTCCAAGATCAATAATTAAAGCGGTATTTCTGTTAAATTAGGGTTCAATTTGCTGATGCCGCATCTTGTTCTTGGTTCGGTACTGAACTTTCTTCAATATCTGAATCAGATGCACCAGCAAGTGATTCTTTTATTGTTAAATGTAGCTGAAGAAATTTATCTTTTAACTTTTTATATTTGAGATCGAGAGTTAATTTTTGTAATTCAAGCTTTTCTTCCCATGATTTGTTGTTTTCGCTTATCATTTGGTCCTGTTTTGATTTTAAATCTTTAAGCTGCTCGGCTACTGAATTTTTCCAAGTGGAGTTTATTTCTTCCTCCTGTTTGGTCAAAGCATATCGATGGTCTTCGACTAGATTGTCCATTTTCTTGTTTAATTGGTCTCGTTCCTTGTTCAATTTGTCAATCTTTTCTTGTAATTCGGGTAACTGGTCGGCTTTCTTGAGTAGTTCATCACGTTCCTCCTTCAATTTGTCAACTATTTGTTGTAATTCGGCTAAACTATTAGTCTTTTTGACCAACTCTTCACTTTCTTCCTTTAGTTTATCAGCTGTTTCCGTTAATTCTTTTTGTAATTTTTCACAATTTTCTTCAAGTGATTTAGCTTTTAGTGCTTCTATTTGGGCTCTTGTAACTGCCTCACGATATTCTTCATGCATTTTTAATTGTAACAATTCTTTTTCAGCCAATGCTAAACGTTCTTTAACCTTTTGAGATTCTGAAATGTAGTCGAAATTCCTCAAGGAGTCGTATTTCATCTTTTTGAACAAAGGACCACTTAAATCATCGTCATAATCGTCACGAAGGGATTTAGCATTTACCCTGAATGTTGAATGATCGGATGTATCCATAGCAGAATGATACAGATATGATCCAGATAGATCAGTCATTACGGTGGATTCAAATACGGTTTCCTTACTTTGATCATCTAAAGACAATGTAAAATGACTTTCTGGAATCGGTGTAACTTTGGTTTTCAACGGTTCATCATTACTACTAGTTTCGTCTTCGATAACAAAATCTGCAGTAACAGGTGAAAATATAAATTTTTGGTCAGTTTCCGGGGCTATTTTTTCTTCCACTTCATTAGAAATAGAGGTTATTTTGGTTCCTTCTGATTCGTCGTCGTATACAATTTCAAACTGTGTGCATTGGTCACTTTTCAAAGTATCATGATCTTCCGGTAACACCTGTGTAGAACTAACTTCAGGTTCTTCGATAGAACATTCTATAGGTACTTCTTTTTCACGTTCTGTTGGCACTTTCGGCTCCGTCATAGAAGGACTGTCATTGAGAATGTTGTCAGTTGTTCCATTCAATAAAGTTGGTTCATGATTTGGTACGTTATTAGCTGCAATGTCAGGTGCAATGTTAGGCGCTTTATTAGGCACAATGTTAGGTACTTTATTGGGCGCATTATCAGGTGCAATGTTAGTCGCTTTATTGTGTGCAATGTCAGGTGCAATGTTAGGCGCTTTAGTAGGCGCAATATTAGATGCGATGTTAGGCGCATTATTAGGCGCATTATTAGGCGCATTGCTTTTGATATTATCAGATTCCGTAATTGGGTTTTGATTTGGCTCTGCATTACGAACTTCTGTATCCTTTGCATTTATCTTAGCACTATTATTGTTAATATCACTAATATTGTCGTTCTTGTTATTTTCTACACCTTTAACGGAGTCATCTTTTTTGCTGGTAGCACCTTCAGTATTGACGGTATCATTAGGTAAACTTTGCTTATTAATCGCACTTCTGTCCTCTTTGCTTCCTGATTCCACAGAGGCACCGTGTTCTTCTTGTTCATCATCAGTTAATAGTATAACATCTTCATCCGATGATGATCCCTTCGAAATGTAGTCTTTATCGCTGTCTTTGATTCTTCTCCTCAATCCAGGTAAGCTAAATTTACGGCCAAATTTTTTCCTCAAGGTATTCACATATTTTCTAGCTTGATCATAAGCCTCAATAAGTTCTTCTTTTTTCTGGGGTATGTCTAAATCCGAGCGACAAGGTATCCAGCATTGGCTCTCACTTATTCGGGTCCTGAAACGGTTCAAGAAATCGCTAACATAAATGGTAAGAAATGAATAGGATAAATAAAATAATAAATTATCATACCGTTCACCGGTCCCAAACAAGATCACATCGAGGCGTCCTGACGAACGATTATATCTGATCAACTTAGCAGGCCAAAGCGAGTCTAAATAAAAATATAGGGTGATTAGTCTAAAGGTTTGTTTGATTATCATCTAGAAATAGAATTACCGTCTATTTTGGCAAGAATCAAAAGATGACCCCACGGACAAGTCATCGTTAACCATTTGTCACCAAAATTAGAGAAATTTAAAATACAATGAGGACAGTCCTCTAAATATCGAATTCTAGCCTCAGCCGTCTTTTTGAATTCAATCATTTCGTTTTTGTAAATATATAATTCTTTTGACAAAGCTCTCATCTCTCTGTTACGGTTTTCACATTTAACGATAACAGCACAATTATGATTGATGAGAGTTATATCATTAAGAAACTCTCTCGGGCTGTTATAAAGATTATCTGAGGTCTTGTCTTTGATTTTATGAAAATCCATGGTAAACGGACATCCAGATATTGAAAGCTTGCTTGCAGGCCAAAGTAATGGAGCAGGAGCAGACTAGAAAAGAATGATAGAAACGTAAATCAATGCTTATCTGAAATCACTGAGTGCCAACACATTAGGCTTAAATGAGCATCACGACTTACCTGTTTTAAAAGATCTAAAATATAAGACAGCAAAGTGTTGAGAGTTTTCTTTGATATTTTCTGGAATTCTAGACCTTTATCCCAGTTTCTTGCAGCTTTAGCAAGCATTTGGCATTCAGAACATGATGTGGAAAATTGGTATAACCTTCTATTGTTAGGATCAGGAACAAATAATGAGTCATCGGTCATTATGTTACGAGCACATCGGTAATGGTAGTTGCGAAAGCATTCTTTACAGGGTAAGCTTGCATGTTCTCGATGACAAATCCAACAGTATTTATCGGTTTCCTGAGATTAGAAATACCAGAATAAGAATAAACAGGGTAACGAGAATATGATGCAATAATGTAAGGTATAGAAATACTTACAGGCATGATTAGTGAGAACTCACGATAGTGTCGTCTAAAATTCAAATTATTAAAACATGAATAACCTGGGGAGACATAAAATGAGGAATTAAAATTCATGATTCGATGTAAATTAAATAAAACAGAATACAATAAGGTTAGTAAGGTATAAACAAATAAAAATTGAACGATTAAAACCAAAAGATATGAAAAGATAGATAAAACAAGGGACACGAGAAAGGCTTAAGAGAGTATAAAGATTCACAATTTTAGTGCAATAATTTTACTTACTTGAGGTTTTGTTTATTCCTTGGGATATTTAAGTAACAATAAAGATTAACAGTAAAAAATAAAAGTGAAACAAAAAGTTCAAATTAATATCAAAAAGAACTGAACACGTTTAAACATCTTCTGAAAGAGAAAACAAAAACATCATCTGGAAGTAAAAAACATCTTACCAGCCATAAAACCAAACATCGCGCGTAAAATCCAATTTGAAAAATGGAGGGTAACTTAACTTGGCTTTCAACAAGAAACTAATAAACTTATCTAAATATTGAACACATTGACTATTTTTACCACTTTTCTTAATTTAACACAGATGTTTAAAGATTCCTTAGGAATTTATTGGCCTCTCTTATTGTTAACTCTTCATCCATCAACAATTGAAGAGTAAAATTACCCGGAATCACCTCTCTGTTTACTTTGCCAAAGCTTGTGAATTAGGATTTAACGAGTGAATGCCATGGATTTGTCGTATGAAAAAATTAACAATTATCAACATAACTGATATATTAACTCCGATTGGCTGAGAGAATCTCATGTTTATTCATTCCCGAATCAACTAATTGATAAAGTTTAAGCAATAACAAATGTTCAAACAAGCATTAATGGTGACAATTTGCTTAACAAGTTGTTTTTCTGTAGATCAATTGACAATTGCTATTGTTTCTGTATCTTTTGGATCTCTGGATCATCTGTTTGCTTTAACAATGATGGATAATTTAAAAAATTTTCATTACGATGAAAATTTTCCTAATAGATGCGTAAGATGAGGATAGCTGAGCGTTGCTAGCTTTATCTAAAAAACACAAAGGCGGTGAAAAAAGCTTCATTGAAAGCAACATTAAAGGTTAATTTTTAAGATGTCTTTTTGTTAACCTATCCTGGTATTTTTAATCAGTGAGATAATCGTTACAATTATGCCAATCATATTTATGAAACCGTCAACTTTGAAGATGAAGTCGCAATAGATTTATTGTTCCTTGATTGTTTCTGTACGCAATTTTTAGCTATGCTAACAAGGATGGTTTTGACTATTCATCTGTTTAAATTTTCAACTGTATCTTTTGTTCATCTGACTCATCGAAAGATTTTATAATGTGCTTATATATTTACAATGCAAGATTTATACACCAGACACTGAAGTTCAAATAGTGTTCTTTACTTCTGCCTGCGACTGGCTCTTAAAAGTTCATTTGCTTTATTGTATCCATGAAATCTTGATCGATGTGAATACATTTGAGGTGAGAATGAGTTTTCTTTACCAATTTGTGATCCTAATAGGTTTATCCATTGGAGTAATCAGTAACAATGTTGAACCTTTGAATAATTTTGCTAATCAGCATGTTATGAATAATAATCCCGTTAATAATCCAACTAATACTTTCAATAATCCAGTTTTACCTAAAAACCTACATCCAGCTGTTAATAAGTTGCAGCCAGATAATATCAACCATAGAAGTAACAATTTTAACGAGAAAAATTTTGACAAAAACGACGATAATACTGTTCAAAGCAATTTGATAATCGATGAAACACGATCTATTGATCAGCTTATTGTTGATTATGGCTATAGTTTCAACAAGTACTATGTCACCACCAGTGATGGCTACATTTTAACTATTCACCGAATTAAAAATCCTTGCCTATCTGATGAACCATTGGATCCAATAATTTTGGGTCATCCGGCAACTCAAGATGGTTCCATTTTTATAGATGGTACACCTTTTTACAATCCAATAAGTTGTTCAACTGGTGCTGTTGATGAACCTTTCAACCCAAATCTTGGTTTCTTGCTAGCAGATCTTGGCTACGACGTCTTTATGCCCAGCTTTAGAGGTTTCCGTTACTCAAGAAATCACACTGACTATAATCCAGCCAAGGGTAAACCAACTTTATATAAATACATTCATTTAATTATCCATATCTTTTAAAGTAAATAATACAAATTTTATTATCCACAGATGCTGAATATTGGGATTTTACTTCCGATGAAATGGGAAAATATGATGCACCAGCTATAGTTGATTTCGTTCTCGGCTTGTCAACATATCGTGAGTATAAAAACGATATCTTAATTTATAATGAGATCAAGTTATGTTTATTAAACATAATCAGTGTGAATTGCTTATTGTTAATGCACATGTTAACATGTAAAATATAGCCATCAAAAGGTTCAAATGTGTGTTTCTTTGTGATCTCATTAAATTTTGTTGTGGCCCTTCGTGTTTAATGTTTAATTTTTAAAATCGTCTTTTTTATTGAATTCTTATAGCTGAAGTGATTTGGATTGGCCATTCATTAGGTGTTTCCATACCGTTGATTCTTCTCGCAACTCAACCTTCCTATGAAGAAAAAATTCGCCATGTAATCGGTTTGGCTCCTACAACTTTTCTCGGTCATACCACACACCCATCAACGAGATATTATGCTGATTCTGGTTTAGGAAAAGAGAAGCAGACTGAATTCGGTCCTAAAGAAGATAATAAAACAACGACTAAAAGAGAATCGATAATTGCTAATAGAGCCTCTAATGAATCTCTTACAAAATTGTCACGCCAATATTTCTATGACTTTGGTTACGATCCAGCCCAAACTAATGTCACTCGGTTACCCGTTTTCTATGCCCAGCAAACTCAAACCTCATTATCCACATACGTTCATTTTTCTCAACTTGCTTGCATTCCTTATTTCAAGGCATTTGATGGTGGCAAGAAACGAAACACTCGTGAATATGGCAAACCTAAGCCTCCCTTTTACAAAATATCTCAGATCAGGAATGTTACCTTTACAATTATGGCCTCACCAAACGATAAAGTTGCTAAACTTCCCGACGTTAAAAAGCTGGTTAAAACTCTGAAAGGTAATTTGTTTTAGTTACGTTGTAACACTTGAAAACAAACAAGTAAAATCGCTATCTTTAATTTGATGTTTGATCACTAGGCAGCATTGTTACGCTTTGTGTTGCCATCTATGGAAGCTTAATTTACTAACTCAATTCTTGTTCCTAATTACAGCTCCAGTCGATTTAAAGATCGTCAAATACAAGAAAATGAATCATTTTGGCTTCTTATGGTCTCTCAATCGGCAAAAGCTTGTTAATGATGTGATCGTTGACACATTGAATGAAGTCACATCATCATAAACTTTGCCAGCATCTTTGCTGGTTCCAAAGCTGTTAAAATCTTGTATTATTAATGCATTAATTATGAAATAATGAAAATTTGAAACTCACAATTAGCAAGAATTGTTTTTACTGCATACTTTCATAACAATGAAAAGTTTGATATGAAAAGGTTATCAGCCTTATTCAATCAACTCGCGATTAAACCCAATGAATGAGCTGAAACTGCTTGTGGATTAACCATTTTATTGTAAGTTTTTTCATAAATAATCCATAAAATCATTAATATATGAAAACATTAAGAAAATAAGAGAATCGGGTTCAACTAAAATTCAACCTTTAGTATATAATTAATCAAAAAGGTAATCATAATTCTTCCAGGCTTTAGTTGTCATTGAACAATGTGATAAAATTAATATAATAAATGAGAATTCCTAAAATAGTAAACAACTTTGATGATGAAAATTTTCAAGAGCTAAATGTTGACATTTTTGATCAAACTTGTAACTGTCCATTTATCTTTACAGAATGGCTGGACTCGTCAGAAGATTCACGTTGGTCAAATTTTTGAATCTAATCCAATGGACTGACATTCTATACCAATGGAACCAATCGATATTTTCTGAAATTAGATACAGGAGGAGATGAAAGAGGTTAACTTGAATCAGCTTTTGTCAGATTTTGTTGTCAAATGAACGAAAGAAGATGAAGAAGAGCAAAAAAAAGAAGAGCTGAAAGTAAAACTGAACGTTAACAGCAAAAGGCCCTATGACAAAGATGAGTCTTTGGCTGGTTGATTAAGTATTCATTATCTGGTACAAGAAAATGTTGAATCGTACTGAAGAGAAGATATCTTGTCATGCTCTATCATGATAACAATGAGTGCTCTGGAAATATAAATCTACTACGATGAAGATAGAGATAGAAAGTAAAGAGTGAGAATTTCTTGTAAGAAAGTTAATGTTAAACTTAAGTGAAAAATCTGCCTGGATCAAAATGAGTCTGCTTCGAATCACTCGCCCTTTCAATCTTTTTCAATATCAAATGTTCCATGTCTTCCTTTCTTTTCCACTTTCACCATCAACATCATTTTCAAAACCATCTGAACCATCATCGGACTCGTCATTATCATCATTGTCATCCCTTATTCAATCTCTTAAAGTATCTTGACTTTTATTCATCTTGTGAATCGTCAACAACATTAACACTAACAGCCATCAGCTCCAAGTAGACCTTTGATAATCACAATCCTGCCAATGTGCTGAACGGATCTTCGATTGAATTCAAGTCTGAAAAATGTATTTTCAAAGTGACACCAATATTCCAAAACAGTAATCAAGTGTGAGTTAATTGTAAGCAACAATGCGAAGTGATCAACCTCTTCTTCCATCCAATCCACCAACTGGGATTTTCCTTACTTCATCTGAATTGGATCAGCAACAATCAACTCGTCCACTGGTACCAGTGAGTAGACAAGATTCAAATCCGTGGCCATCATCAAACAATTCATCGACAAGTAAACGTGGTGGTGGCAGTGGGTCTGGCAGTGCCACTGGTAACCGTCAAAACAATCCTCCCAACCTTCCACCACCTCATCAACTGTATCGCTCTCGTCACCGTGAAACTGACACTGAAACTCTTTTAACTTACACTAAGGGTTTCCTTGTTTGTGCGTATTTTGTTTTCATCATTGGAAGTGGCATCACAATTAAAGAACTGTTTACCTTTCTATTCGATGATTACCGCTACAATACAGAATGGATAACCGGAATCATCATCTTAATACTCATTGGAATCTCTGTTTTGGGTATTTATGGAGCTTTCAAGGAAGATTCCTGTATCCTTTTAGTCTACGGATGCATCATATTAACGGTATTTCTTTTACACATTGCCTTACTCCTGGTTCTTAAAAATGCTTGTGCTGATAAACGTGACGTTTGTAGTAAAAATGTGGCCACTCCACCTGGTTTAGCACCCATCTTAGTAGCCATATCTGAGCTTGCCATTGCTTTGTCAGCTTTTTTCATGACACTGGTCATTGAATCGGAAAAAAAGAAGCATTCAGTTCCAAGATTATATCCAGTTGGGGAAAACTCGTGCCAAACTGTGTGAAAACCAATCCAAAGAAACATCCAAGTAAACACTGATTCACTTTGTAAATTGTAACCACTTTTTTCTAATACAATTTAATTGTAGTTGAATTGCAACAAATTGCAATAAACAAGAGAAAGAGTGAATTTCATTTCAGTATATAATTTAAATCCTTCATAGATGTCAAAATTTCAGGGAATCTCTTCAACTGACTATCGTCTGATTGAAACATTCAAGAGTGTCACTTAAAGCCTGTTGGATTCATTAGCAAACATTTGTTCAGCCAATTGAACGTCCATTGACCGCAATTGAACTTTTGACCTACCCTCGATAACCCAAGTAAAGGAGTAAAGCCACGGAAGAGAAAGGACGATAAGAAAGCTGTAAAAAGCATAATAATAAGAAGATGGCAGAAGGGAAGAAATAATTATCTTCAGCATTTCAACTTGAACCACTTACCCAAAACCAAATATCGATCGATTTACAGCTAGATGGATTCGTAGCAATCAGGACAAGAAAGAAATGTCAAGATTCACTTCTCTTCACTGATCAATTTATATTGTTATGCGTTTTTTTCCCTGAGATATTTTTTGTTTGTTTGTTAACATTCAATTCATTTAATCTTCCCAACTGGTGAAAGTGTAAATGTATATTTTTGTTCACACACGATAGTTACATTTGATCACTCTTCTTGATCATCATGAATCATCATCAAAACCATCAACATTATCATCATCATTCCAGTATGAAAACAGTAATAAGGAAAAATTGTAATTATGACAAAAGGAAGATGTTATAATCAAAAATAAACACAATTGTATCCGCCTTACAGTGAAATGACTAGATAAATTGAGTACCATAATAAATGATCCATGATATATCCAAATGATAATCAGATGAAACTCAGAATGCCATGCAAATATTATTGATCACCCAAAAGACTGACTATAATAATGAGCATCTTCCGTCCTTTATTTGAAAATTTTTAACCCAACAATTATCCACTGCAATCAAAGTAAAAGATATAATCTGGACAAGAGTAATTTGATTCCAACCAACGTAACAAACATCAAAACAATAGCCAAGATCATTAATGTAAAGATCATGGATGGAACCTGAATTTATCAAATTTTTTCCTCGTCAATTAAGCAAATTAAGTAATGAATAGAGATATTCAGATAAAACACAAAAACCCAATTAAACAATTTGCTGGTAACTTAAACCATAACCCAAACCAAGACAACCAGAAACCCTTTTTTATACAATTTGATGTAATAATATTGATAAAATATTATTGAATTACAATAAAAGATATTAAAAACCCAAATTGACCAAAATTTACTTCTTCATTATAAATTGTTGGGTTTAGCCTAAAATTTATTGGTTTACTTGCAGTTAATGGTTGCACTTATCGTAACTATTATAAAATGGGAAATGATTAAACAAATCAACAGACAATGCATTTCAACTAATAATTGATATTTCATTACTCATTTAATACATTAACAATAATAATTATTGAATAAGTCTTGTTTAGGTTTGTGTATCTCAATGTATCTTTGTAGGCCTTTGTGTTGAATAAAAACAAGAGCAAATTGCGTGACATCAACCCTTTCCTGGTTATTATTATTATATTATTATCATGATCGATTGTGAACTTTTTTGATTGAAACAAAAAAAAACTAATGATAAAGATTCACTTCTATTCATGGTTGTTATAATGATGATAATCCTAGATCCTGGAAATTTTTTATTGTATTTAAACACACAAAACATTTCACCGTTTTTTCATGTAATATTTATACATTAATGTAACACACATTGTCAAGTTTTAGGTCCCTGGGACGAGACCAACTATTAAGATATTATTATCAGGTCTGAGTATCTATAACAGGCAAGGGTAAATGAAGGTTGAGTATTTATAAATTATGTTGATGTCCGATGCTTGGAATGAGAACAAATAGTTAAAGGATTTATTAGACAATTATCAAGATATGAAGGTAGATGAAGAAGTTGTATGAACCACTTTAATATTAAAAGAGGAAAGCGCGATAATGATTGATCGTAAAATTTTTGTTACTTTATATAATAATATTGATCTAGTTGAGTGTTTAATTGCCCTTGATGGTTAGGTGAGGAAAATTCAAGATTAAAATTATGGCTAAGTGATTAAAAGATTAAAATGGTCAAAATAATGGTAAAGATGGTTTAACGATTTGTAAAATGGCGCTTCATTATTTTGGCGGTTAAGTCTGGGGGAGAGACTTCCATTTTTATTTTATTCAACTGAAGTGTCATCGTTAAAATAGTGTAACGTCTTTTATTAATCAACTTTTTTCTTTGCTTGTGTTAATTTAATCAAGTGAAAGGTTCGGTTTGGTAATTTGGGGAGAAGACTGCACTCTTGCTTTCACTACAAGATTGAAATTCGTATCTAGGATCACTTTATAGCGTTTGAATGCTTTCACAATCTACTATGAATTTGAGATCTCATTAGAGATGGTTAACACTAATTTAGGGTTAAAGAAACTTTTTGAGTTTAAGGAACTTTATTAGAAGTTTATAAGAATAAGGAATATAAGTTTAGCTCCTATGAAGGAGGATCGCAAAGTCTAAGAAGACTAGGGTGACTTGAACAGAGTTAAGAATACTGGTAAGACGTGAGTCTTGATAATATGAATATTCAAGTAAGTTAAATGAAAAGATGAATTAGCTTTTTATAGCAAGCTAAGACAAAAGAATACAATTTGGAGGGAACAATTGTGAGGGTCAAGATTTTCTCTTTCTATGTTTGTCGCAGATTGGTAATGTACCAAGATGACTAAGATATCTTTATCTTAATTGAGGCTTGATTAAGCTATTGTAGCCTTTACCTAAGTAAATGTCTGGGGACATAAACTGTTGAATGATATCTCGTGAGAGATGCTTCTAGCCTTATCAATGCTAAGGGATTAAAACATCTAGATGATGTACAGTTGAAATTGATGTTAAAAAAGAAAGGGAATTTACACTCTCTTTCTAAATGGCACATAAATTTGCAATCTTAATTTCTTGGTTAAAATAAGCCTAAATTGGTGGATATCTTAAAAGAGATAAATCTGTTGCCTGAACTGAACAGAATAAGTAAAATTCAGAAGCACTAATCAGGGACAAACATAGTTAGGAACTTAAGAAAGTTTAAGATATAATTTGAATTATAATAAAAACAATGAAATGAATGAATTAAAAGTAAGAAATAAGATCAATTTGAATCTAAGATTCGAGTTAAGAAGGATTCATTGAATCATTTCAAGAAGCACGAAATCTACCCTTCACTTCGGTGGATTCAAGACCTTGATCGCTTTTTGAAATGAGGTTTATGGATTACTTCTTGGGGAATCGGCTGAAGATGATCTTTGCCTGGTGGGGTAGAATACGTGACGTCGGACCTGAGAGGAATGAATAACAGTGTGAGAGGAAGATGAAGAAGAGCCTGTAGAGGTGAATGATTGGTTTGAAGTTGAAGATAAATTCGAGGTATCCGATTGTCTGTCTAATCTTTGAAGTGGACTGGGTGGAATCCGGTAGGCTAATATTTTTCCATGGTCTCTGTTAGGAATAGAAGAAGTTTCGGAAAGAGAAGAGGAAGAAGAGGAACTGTCTGAAGAGAGGTTTGAAGTTGAACCAGAGCTTGAGCTTGAACTTCCAGTTTGTTCAGAGTGTGAACTCAATGACTGATTTGAACCTTTATTTGAATCAGGGTTGGATCCACTTTCAGTAGTAAGGTCTCGCAAGTACGAGTAAATGGTTGAAGAAGGTGAAGCTGGTTCATCCAGTTCAGCTGAAGGCGGAGGTAGATCTTGATCTTGAGGTTCTGGATCTTCTTGAGATTCTTGCTTTTCTTGAAGTTCTTGAGGAACTTGTGGTTCTTGGGATTCTTGGGGTTCTTCACATCTTCTTTTCTTAGGTGCAGAGTGTGCTTCCGGTGAGATAGTTTTAGCTATGGTTTCTTGTGAGACAACATTAAGAATAGCAACTTCGGGTAATTGAGGCGGAGGAGTAATAACTTTTACCGGTGACATAACTGGAGTATTATCAGAGGTGACTTCAAAATCGAATAAGGGATCAAGAAGTAGAGGAGAGACAGGAGGAAGATCTTCAAGATTGAGTAAAGGAAGATCAGAGCTTTCAGAAGGAAGAGTTTGAGAAAGTTTTTCATCATCAGGATTGACTTCAGATTCTTCCGTAGGAACTTTTTCTTCGGTCGTGATGTTTTCTTTATCTTCGGTAGGAATGTTTTCTTTATCTTCGGCAGGATGAGTAGGTTGTGTTTTGACTGAGTGAGTGGAATCTTGAGATTTAGCAGAATGATATGAGCCTTGAGACTTATCAGAATGTTGTGAGTCCTTTGAATGGTTTGAGCCATGAGACTTGTCTGATCCATCCGAATGAGAAGAATCAGCAGAATGTATTGAAACATTGCACTCACTTTCTCCATAATTTGAATAATCAGAGGAATCATTAGATGAAGCAGGGGGAACACAAGGTGCTCTAAAGTCAAGATCTTTGTTCCTGAGAACATACGCCCAATTTGATGGCCATCTCGCCTGATTATTCTGAACTCGATTTCTGTAAATTTGAAGAAGTTTTGAAACTCTTCGGTTTCCACAAGTGACTGAAGCGTTAGCGTGATGAATGCCATAGTGCTGTCTTGCTTTAGCCTCTATCTCTTGCCAATGTCCGAGATAGAGATTCATACCAGTAATTGCCTCAACAGCAGGGGAATGAGGTTCTGCTTTGAGGGTGAAGGCAGGAAGTAAAAGAAAAGATATCAAAGAAAGAGAAGCAGGAGAAGCAACATAAGGTGAAAAATATTGAGTTATTTCTCGTAGCTTAGGCTGTAAGATCTGAATTTCAGAATCAGTGAGCTCTAAGGCATGTAGCATGTTTATTAGTCCTGAACCAATGATAGAAGTAGCAGCAAGGAAGAAAGTTAAGATCTGATCACGGACAGATATGAATGATTTAGCATGTCGGATATCACGATGAGTTAATCCATGATAAGCAGTATCCATTCGAGTGATATTGTCATGAAAAACTAAGCTTTCGAATACAATATTGCGGAATCCATCCACAATAACGACCCAAACTGGACGAGGTCTTAGAGCGTCTCGTCTACCATCAACTGAAACACCATCAATACGACAGAATGCCATATGTATACAGAATGTAGTCTCAGGAGAAGGGTGAATCGCAGCATTTTCAGAAATGAGATTTTCAGTTTTCTCACGAAGTCTTGGCATGTTGATTGTTGTTATACGATGAAAATCGCGGATAGCTACTTCAAGCTTATTAGCTCTGTTAATGATTTGACGAGGTTTACTGCAAGTAGGGACTGTTGGTTGCATTTTTATACCACGGAGAGAAGGGAAATATTTTTCTGCTAATTTGATTAATTCAGCAAGTTGTTCAGGAGTAATCCTTTCAAGAGGATTGATTCTAACAAAAGGCATAAGTTCAGTTCCAGAATCAGGAGCGACTGATTTGTCAACTCTAGGAATGAATCTAGGTGGAAGCCCACAAGCAATCTTTACCCATTCTTCCGAGTCGGAAAGGAGATAAAAGGGGACTTCAGACCATTTAATAGTATAAGGTCTAGGCTTAATTATTTCAGGGTCTACTTTCTTACCAACGATTGGCTCGAAACCTACAAGTTGTTGAATAAACTTTTCTCCTTCGTAGAGAGGGTGAGTAGGATCTTGAACCTGTTTGGTTGCGTCCCAAAATCCTAGACTAAAGTTTGCTATTGACCTTATGGCTATTGGTTTGAGGAGAGGATCTTCAGGGTTTTCATCTTTCATGTGCGAAAGACAAGCCCATAAATTCATCTTTTCATACCACTGGTTAGAATGATCTTTTTGATTTTCGGGTATGGCTAATGAATTACATCTAAGGTGAGCAGGTAGGAACTGAGCAATACTCTTAGGAGCATTAGTGAGGGAATCTTTAATAGGATTTGAAATGAAAGGTAACTCATCAGTGGATAAGATTTCGATTTCTTCGCTGAATAAACCGAGTCTGCAATTGTTTTCATGAGCTAAGAATCTTTCAGGAGGAAAGCTTTCGGTACATAGAGTACGTCTGCATTTAAATGAGGACTTGTTATAAATTTCAAGATTGGTTTTATTAGATAGGGGCTGAAAGAACGGATAATCATCCTTTTGTGAATAGTATTTAATACATTCAGGGAGTACGCAAAGGAATTGGTGAGGATGATTGAGAGGGAAAAGTTTCAAGATTGATACGAGTTCGCGTAACCAGTTTACACAGGCTAAACAGTAACATCGTCCACATGAACGACATTCTCGAGGATCTAGACTAATTTGTTCACAAAGGAAGCACATAACTAACTTTATGATTGAGTCTAACTCAGGGTTGTTTATTCTAGCCTTATTGATTCCATGAGGAATGAGAGGAAGATCCATTGTAAGAATGGATTCATCGTGAAATACATTATCATAAATCTTTCTTCGCATCATGTCTTGAAATTGTTTCCTCAATTTTGAGAAAACTTGAGCTTTCTCTTTGACTATAGCCTTGATTTCAAGGAATCGTTCGTCTGAGGAAAAGTCTGGTAAGGGTGCAGTAGGAAGAGGAGCAGGGTACTCTCCAGGAGGGAAAGGATAATCTTCTGGTTTCATATATTTTTCAGGCCACTCTTTTTGAGGTTGGTTATCGGAAGCTAAGGGACTCTGAGGAATCTGTTTATTCTTAAAGGAAAGATTGAGAGGATGACTCGGAAGAGATGAATGCAATTGTTTAGTGGAGCTTACCGAATGATGAGGAGTAACTTTTAGAGTTTCTCGATCAATAGGTCCTGCAATTGGTTTCGGTTTGTCAGCCTGAGTTTGATTTCTTTTAGGAGGTTCACCCATACTATTGATAAGATCAGCCATTGAAGGTTTTTCTTTCGTGGAAACTTTAGAAGTCTCAGAGGACTGTTCAGTTGAAACACTAGCACCATCCTTGTTAGATGCATTTTTCGATATCATACGGGTCAATCGTAATGCAGAAGTTTCTTCATCATCACTGTCCTGATGGACAATTGAACCAAAGTCAAAATTTTCAGGAGTGTAGGTTTTATTTGCTGGTGGCGGTGGAGGAAGAGTGTTGGAATCGGTTGATTCAACATTAGATTCTTGAGGAACCAAATTTTCACTTTGACCAGGAGGTTTAGGCACAAGAATTTGAGTGTTCGGTTCATCCTTGAACGTTGCTTGAACAAGTTGATCATCTGGATACTTGTTTAGCGTAACCAATGAAGTCGCTTGAACATTGTCAATGTTAGTTGAAACACCAGATTCAGAGATCACAAGAGTGATAGATTGGTCAACAGTATCCTTTTGTTCAGGATTCATTTTCACAGAATTAATTTTCACACTCGAGAGAGCAAAACTTTGATTTGAGGAAAGTTTTAAAATAGTTTTTGAGAACTGGGTGAAATGATGTCCTTGGAGGGAAAAGGAATGGTTGGAATGGAATAATCGGAGGGAATTGAATTGTTGAAGGAATGAATAATTGGAGTTGGAAAGTCGGAATGACACTGAGAGTTTAAAATTTGAATTGAATTTAAAATTCAGAGAACTGAAAAGATTATAAAATCTTAAGAATAGTTGAAACAATTTTAAAGTGAAAATGGAAAAGTTCGGAAACTTTGAGGTTAAAAGCGAATAATTGAGCTGAAGAAAGCTAGAGCTTTGAAATGGTCTTAAGAGAGACAAGTAACAAAGTGAGGGAAAATTAAGATTGTCTATTGTCTTAACTTTGTCGACACAGGCACCAAGGGGGGATGAAGTTGATTTCCCTTTGTTAACTGATTGATTTTGATTGGCCAATGAGGCGTTTGATAAAAGTAAGAGGTTATCATAATCCTTTGCCTGGGTTAACTTTACCGATGATGAGCTCTCATAACAGCAAAATAATATATAAGTATTAACGGCTGGGTTTATGCTTCTTGTCTGGGATCTTGTTTGCCTTTTATCACCAGAGTGATTAATAATTTTTTGTTTAGCAATTTCTTTATCAGCGCTTAAATATTGTCTTTTGGGTTTAGGATTTTTGGCTTTGATGGGGAATTGTTTGTTAATATAATTTGAATTATGGGGGGTTGAAATCTTTGAATTTGAATTTGAATTATCTGAAAAATCTGAATCAATATTTGAATTTGGACTTTCTGTACTTAAATCTTCTAAATCAGAATCATTTGCATTGATTATCTCTTGAGAGATTGGCTTAAAACTTGATTTAGTTTGTTCAAAATTTTGACAATTTTCTTGATTGCTTTTGCTTTGTTTAAAGATATCTTCAGATATGGTTTTGGAACGGTTAATTGAATTGAAATTAGTTGAAGTAGGATAAAAAGGAATCTTGAGAAATTTGTTTAGATCAAAATCTTCTTTTTCAATTATTAATTGAGTTTCTGATTGATCAGGATTTAATAATGATTCTTGAGGATCTGAGGAAGCATTTTCTGGATTTAAGTCTAAATCTGAATCTGAAATAGGAGAGACTGAATTATCATTATTTAAGTCAGTTTGAGCTGAATTTGTTTCTGGAATTGAATTTTGGAAGTTAAAGGTTTCATTTTGTAAGTAGGTTTCTGGATTGAAATACTGATTTTTAAGCTTTATCATGCGTTCATTTAACTCACCTCTATAAAGTTTCGTATTTGAAACATTAGTACTGAAAAGACCTAAGTCTTCGGTTTCTAGTAGTAAGATAGATCCTTTTTGGATACCACAAACTAGATAGGGACCATGAAACTTTTGTCTGAGTTTCTTCGCAATAGATGAATCAACAGATTCATTTTTTACAAAGACAAAATCGCCTAAGCGATATGGTGAAGTAGGATGAAGAGATTTAGTTCGCTGAATTTGATACAACTGTTGAGAATGAAGTCTTGCATATGCTAACTTTCTAGCTTGATTGACATTGAAATAATTCAAGTCAGGAAAATCTAAGAGATTGTCAAGAGGTTTTCGAGGATGACGTCCAAAGACTAAGAAGTATGGAGAAAATCTAGTAATCTTGTGTATTGAGGTATTAATTGCGAATACTGAGGCTTCGAGAGTGTTTTTAAGATTCTTTGTACTATTTGCAACAACATAAGACCTGAGTCTTTCGGCAATCGTACGATTACATCGTTCGACTATACCTTGAGACTGAGGGTGATATGGGTTGGATTTTTCGTGTTTTATCCCATTTTCCTTGAGGAATTGATGAACTGCTTCGGAAGTGAAGTTAGTTCCCTGGTCGGTCTGAATAACTTTAGGAAAACCAAAGTTTTGAAACAGAGAGGTTAGAAGGGATATTACAGTTGAAGCTGTCTGATTATTCGTTAATTTAGCAAAAACATATCTAGAAAGTATGTCAACTAACACTATGATATATTTCTTTACCTGGTTTACCACTATGGGACCTTGTACATCTAATTCAAATCGTTCAAAGATTTCTTGAGGAATTGGTTTGGTTGAGGGATCTACATAAATCACATTGGTAGGCTTGGCAATTTGGCATGTTATGCAATTGTCACATAACTGCTTCACAAGATCATGAAGATATTTGCACCAGAATCGGCGAGCGATTTGCAAGTATGTTTTTTCCAATCCAAAATGTCCACCTAATGGGCTTTCATGTTCGTAGGAAAAAATGTCTTTGAGAAGAGGAGCATCTATTACCAATCGAGAACCAAAAGGTGTGTTGATATCTTTACGATACAACAGTCCATCTCGCATTGTATAGCGTTTGAGCGCTATTGGATCATTTTTCTTGAATAAGGTGATGATACTTTGGATATCTGGATTTTCTGATTGAGTTGTGCGAACTTTTTCTTTCCATTTATTTAGTTCAGTAGGAGAGGGATTTTCTGTTGGTTTGATGTGTTGATTTTCAAAAGTTGTTGAGTAACTGATAGCAGGAATAAGGTTGAGATCATTTAAGTGATGGATTTCATTGAAACAAAGAGCGTTGAGACCAATATCATGATAGTGATAATCTGAAGGATCAGCAATGTAGTCTATTAGATAAATCCGATCTAAAAATTCTTCTTCTGGGTCAATTGTTTTGCGGTGTGACCAAGAATTTTGGTACCGGGAAAAGCAATCAGGAGGGTGTGTTGAGCCTTTCCGGTAAACAACTTTGAAGTTGTAAGTGCTTAGCATGATAGACCATCTTTGTAAACGAGAGTTTTTGAAATTAGTTTTGGTAAGCTGGCACAAAGCATGGTGATCTGTCTCGATTAGGAACAATTCTCCTTCGAGATAATGAGTGAATTTGTTTACTCCTACAAATATAGCTAGGAGTTCCTTTTCGGAAATGGAATAATGTTTCTGATATTTTTGTAATTTTTGACTATAAAAAGATAACGGCAACCAATCTTTTACTTCTTCGATTGGAGTTTGAGAATTGTAATTAGGTGAATTCGGGTCTTCTTGCAAGAGGATGCCTCCAACGGCATGGTCAGACGCATCAGCGGAGATTTTACGTCTCATTTGAGGATCAAAGTGCACGAGCATTGTAGTTGAAATTAATGATTCTTTCAAAGTATCCAAAACTTTTCTGTCATCTGGTAAAATTTTAAATCTTTTTTCCTTCGATATGAGTCGATACAAAGGAGCAGCAAGAGTAGAGAAGTTAGGAATGTATCTGCTGAAATAATTATAGCATCCTAAGATAGATTGGAGTTCTCGAACATTTCGAGGATATGGCAAATTTTTCAAGGCTTCAACCTTCTTTGGGTCAGGTCGAATTCCTTTGCCAGAAACGAGATGTCCTAGGAGTAGGATCTCTTCATAACCAAAGTGGCATTTTTCCAGTTTAACCTTGAGGTTATACTTTTCCAATCTTTTTAAAACCATTTCAGTATTAGTTAATAACTCTGAGAAAGTTTTACCAACGACGGGTACATCGTCAAAGTATCCAATACACTTCTGGTAAATGAGACCATCCAAAACTTTATTCATAAGGCGTTGGAAAATAAACGGAGCGCAAGCTAATCCCATTGGTAGGCGCTTGTAATGATATTTTCCGTCTGGGGTGACGAAAACAGTCTTTCTTCTTTCTTCTTCAGGAAGCTCTATTTGGTGGTACCCTTGAGCAAGGTCGAAAATATTGAAGTATTTTCCACCTCTCACTACCTCCAAGCAATCATCGATACGAGGCATTGGGTATCGAGGAACTTTGGTAATTCTGTTCAATCGACGATAGTCGATTACCATCCTGAAGCTACCATCTGGTTTAGGGACCAGAATAGATGGAGATCCACCAGGAGCATCGCTATGCTCGATAATATCATTCTCTAGCATTTCGTTTATTATCTTTTTAAATTCAAGTCTCTTATGAGTAGCACAATTGTATGGATTTTGATTTGAAATCTCTTTGCTGTCTAAGTCAATAGTGACAGGACAAACGTTAGAGGGTACGAGCCCTAAATCATTTTTTGACTTTGAAAAGCTTGATTGAAAGGAGTCAATTAAGTTTGCTAGTTGCTCTTGCATGTGTTGAGGAAGATCTGGATTGATACGTGCAGCTATCTTTGCGCGAAAAGGTTGAATTTTAATTTCAGCATATTCTTCCTGGGTGTGAAGATCACATTTGGCTATAACGGCTGGAGTATTGCCAACTTGAATTGGAATGTTGATTGTTTTTGGTTGAGTTTGTGCAGATCGGTTATCGAGGATATAATTATCTTCTGAATTGTTAGCAGGGAGAGTAGTGGTATCGAAGATTTGTTGAGTTTCTTCAGCAGTACAGAAACGAAAGTAAAAGTTAGGTTCAAGAGGAGTTGAATTGAAGTAATCGGAACAAGTTGTATGGTATTCATTTCCATCAGATTTCATGGTAAAATAATACAGATGCATAAAGGCATTCCCTATTAGACAAATGGGTTCAAAATTGTCTACAATGTGAAGTCGAAAGACTCGAGACTCAGCCATATCAGGGTGTTTTACCACAGCGTAAGCGAATCCATGAGATGGTACGCTTTCTTTAGCAGCAATTCCCTTGAGGGATCTTGAGTAGGGGATAATATGAACGCCTAACTCTTCAGCAATCTTTGAATCGAGGGCTGAAATAGTCGAACCAGTGTCGAGAAGTATCCGTCCTTCTCGTACCAATTCTCGTGAGGAATTACACATTTTGAATGTAGCTGAGGGCATGTGAGCTAATTTAGTATCACCAAGTTGGGTTAATAGAGGTACAGAGGGAATGGTAGATAAAGTATAAGAGAATCCAGGATTTCGTATAGCGTCAGAGCGCGGTTCTGGAGGTAAAGGAAGGGCATGAGCCATGTTTGAAGATGAAGGTTGTTCGTTGGAAGTACTAGCTGAAGTAGCTGGAGGAGCAGTAATAGCTCGGGTATTAGGATTTGCTCGAGTTTGAGGGTTATTGTCTCGGTACTGTTTAGTACGACATTGATTAATGGTGTGACCTATTCGTTTGCAATAGGCACAAGTAGGAGGACTGGTATTTGAATTTGAGTTCTGTTGAGGGTTTCGGTAAGGTTGATTTCGGGAGTTTGAGGATTTATTATCAGGTTTTCTGAGATAGTTATTTAAGTTTGAAGTTCGATGACTCTGAGTTGAGTTTGGTTTATTTTTGTTGAACTGTTTGTTCTGCTCGGCTTCAAAGTATTTTCTGATTAATAAGTTTGTGATTTTAGGTAAATCATCGGTATACCCTAAGGTATTGATTTCTTGAATTAAATATTGAGGAATATGATTTAGAAGTTCTAACTTAAATACTTCTTCGGAGTATTGACCAACTGCTTTGGTTAAAGCCTTTCTTAATTTAAGCAAAAACATGTTAGGGTGCTCAGAGAAATTGAATCTCAACTGTCTCAGCTGAAATTGAGCAGAGTACTGCATAGCTGGAGTCTTAAGTGCATCTTGAAGAGCTTTTACAAACGCATTATACTCATTAATGTCTTGATCTAACGTATTAGCCAGAGCTAAAAGTTCATGAGCAAGTGCTTTCTTAAAGCATCTAAGTCTAGTACTGTCGTCTACGTTCTCTTGAGAGAGTCTCTGTATTGTTTTTGCAATAAATTCAGTGGCGTCTTCACCTTTCTGAAACTCAGTTACAGGGGGATCTGGTTTCAAATTGGTTAAAGCTTGTAAAAGGAAATGTGAATCATTCGGATTGATAGTATGGCTTGAGGAAGGAGGACGAGGAGGATGTTCAATATTGGGTTGAGGTACCGGATTTGGAGGTGGTTGAGGTATTGGTTGAGGGGGCATTTCAAAGTTTGCACCAAGAGATTGTAAAATTTCAATAAATCTTCGTATATTACCAAGAGGTATGGGCAATGAATTTATTTCATTCAAATTTGATCTTAAGATCGTATCTCTTTCACGTCCTATGGAACGGATGATTGTTTGAATCTCTTCTTCGGTAAAACCTCTGTTTCGGCATGCTTGAATCCAATCAGGGACAGTAACAGCAGTTAAGGCAGTGACTGGTAAACACTCTACGTCAGCTTCGATCATGTCTTCACCTGAACAGAGCATGTGAGTGCGAGTACAATCAAGCAGCTTTTTTCTTGCCAAACATGGTACAGGAACATTGACTTGCCAACCAGTTAGAATTTCTATAATTTCAGCATCTTCTAGTTCATGGACAATTTGAACATCGGGTGGAACACCGAATCGTCTTCTTCTGGTTACATTTGCCATAATAAGGGATGAATGAGATCACTTGAGTGATGGAGTTAGAACAAAGTTTTTTGAGAAGTTGAAAGTTTGTTGAATAAGGTTTATTGTTCTTGAAATTTGTTTCTTTGAGGAATAGAGTTAGTGTTGAGAACCACAAATTTTGATGAACACACAGGAGAACCTTTGAGGGTTGAGTCTGATCACAGAATTAAGATTTGAGAATTTGACGAATTTTGTTTAATTTGTTGAAGTTGAATTCTGAAGAACTGAGAACAGGCACACGCACGTTGAAGACGTACTTTAGAACTGAAGGTCACTGAATGACACCAAGAAATGTGGTTGAACACAGCAGAATGAGAAGGCACGGACAAACAAAGCGATCCTGCCGTGGTCGCCAAGTGAAAGGTTCGGTTTGGTAATTTGGGGAGAAGACTGCACTCTTGCTTTCACTACAAGATTGAAATTCGTATCTAGGATCACTTTATAGCGTTTGAATGCTTTCACAATCTACTATGAATTTGAGATCTCATTAGAGATGGTTAACACTAATTTAGGGTTAAAGAAACTTTTTGAGTTTAAGGAACTTTATTAGAAGTTTATAAGAATAAGGAATATAAGTTTAGCTCCTATGAAGGAGGATCGCAAAGTCTAAGAAGACTAGGGTGACTTGAACAGAGTTAAGAATACTGGTAAGACGTGAGTCTTGATAATATGAATATTCAAGTAAGTTAAATGAAAAGATGAATTAGCTTTTTATAGCAAGCTAAGACAAAAGAATACAATTTGGAGGGAACAATTGTGAGGGTCAAGATTTTCTCTTTCTATGTTTGTCGCAGATTGGTAATGTACCAAGATGACTAAGATATCTTTATCTTAATTGAGGCTTGATTAAGCTATTGTAGCCTTTACCTAAGTAAATGTCTGGGGACATAAACTGTTGAATGATATCTCGTGAGAGATGCTTCTAGCCTTATCAATGCTAAGGGATTAAAACATCTAGATGATGTACAGTTGAAATTGATGTTAAAAAAGAAAGGGAATTTACACTCTCTTTCTAAATGGCACATAAATTTGCAATCTTAATTTCTTGGTTAAAATAAGCCTAAATTGGTGGATATCTTAAAAGAGATAAATCTGTTGCCTGAACTGAACAGAATAAGTAAAATTCAGAAGCACTAATCAGGGACAAACATAGTTAGGAACTTAAGAAAGTTTAAGATATAATTTGAATTATAATAAAAACAATGAAATGAATGAATTAAAAGTAAGAAATAAGATCAATTTGAATCTAAGATTCGAGTTAAGAAGGATTCATTGAATCATTTCAAGAAGCACGAAATCTACCCTTCACAAGAGTAATTGATGATATTACTAGATTATCGAAACAACAATTAGAGTGTTTAATTGTAATAAATGTAGATTATGAGATGAAATGAAAAGAAACGGATGATTGTTGCAATTTTATTACCGTTAACCAACGTAAATTAATGTTTTATGTACATTTACTTGTGCTTACAGAGAAGACTTGTTGGGATGAAATTGATATCGATTTGTTTCACATATTAACTGGAATAATAATGTTTGCTCTTGTTTGTTCAACTTGTTCTTGTGAATACCATATCATCATTTTTGGCTTAAATAATGGTCTTCGTTGGTGTCCTCGTCATCATTTTCATCGTGTTCATCTTCATTAACATGGAAAGTCTTGTTGCCATATTAGAATATGTTTGTTTGTTTCTGGTAACGCAGCTCTTTAAGTTTACAATTGTACAGATGAAGATCAAAGGATGACATTGAAAATTAATGGATTATTGAAGCCTAAACAACAAGAAGTCCTCTCAAGCCTAGGACAGCCAAGGAAGGAAATAATATTTTTTCTTACTCCTTCATTTACTGTTAATATTGTATCTGTAACAGTTTTATTGTGAAGGCATTTGTGTTATGATAGCAAAATAGAGATGCATGTTGCCCAAGAAATGCATTATCAAAATGGCCTCTTTACCCAGCAAAGCAATACTGGACTTTATTGTTTGGTAATATTTCCTTTAGTTTGCTTAATATGCAGAAGCTAAGAAGCTATAAAGATAATGATATCATCAGTAGTAAAAACAACAACATTGAACAGTATCAATGTTGGCAAATATGAATGAATAACCATGTTTAATCACCGAACCAATCTAAATCTACAATTGTTGTCAAAAATAATGTTTGGCTACCAAAGTGAAACATGCTAAGTTTGGTCTTCACAATGATTATGAATGATTTGCTTTCCATTTTGATGGGTCATTATTATTACTTGTATTATATTTATAATTCATCTCTATTCTATCATTTGATTGATGAGTTTAACCATTCTCAATGTTAATATCATTCAAATTAAACAAAAACTTGATTCATTGATATTAATGAGATGGAGACAGATTTATTAACTAGGATGGACTTGATTTGCATCCATTCTTTAAAAAAACGTTTCTTTTTGTCACTAATATCTAATGTATAAAAACATTCATTTTTTCATTATTTCTAGATTTTCTATCGTCATGACCATTATAGATTCTGTGGATACAATGCTCAGTGATAAGTTTAATACCTTGGACAACCTTGGGAACACCCAAAAGGATTGAATTTGTGAACAGTCTTTTGCCTGGAAACATCACTAATGGACGTAAATTGGGCTTATGTACAAGAAAAGGTTAAACGATGACGATAATGATAATAATGCTTAAAAATGATTAATGGCAATCCAATGAGGACTTTTGTTTTTATATCTTGAACAGTTTCAAAGAGCTTTCAACTTCACCCTTGTGAACCTGAATTGGCAAAAGTAACTATTGTTTTCATCAAGAAACTTACTCAGAAGAGATAAACATTTTGCTTGGAATATTTTTACTGCCTTTTCTCAGCTAGCTATTATTGTTTGAATTATTTTCAGTCATTGAACTGAACTAAGATGGGTAATATAACAATGAAAGTAAATAATTTAACTGGATGGGAATGTTTCATTTAAATGGATGAAAAATTTTAAAAGCAAAATGTTGACATCTAATACATTCAGTATTTTCACCATGTTTATGGATGCATTAATGTTTCTCATGAGTTATTGAGGCATCCAAAAAAAAGGGAAACAAAAAAATGAATGAACTGCTTCAACCATGTGAACAATGTTCATTCATTAATTGATTGTTTCTCTGTTGAATTCACACTTTAAGTTAACAATTAGTCTTGAACCAAAAAACTGTCCATTGACATTACCATTCCATTAACAAACCAGAGATGGGTTTGGTTAATAGCAGTCTAACAGCCATAAATCACCAGTTATTTAAAAAGCGATTATTATTGATAAATATTAAGTCTGGATTGGTGTTTTCATTAATAATGATTAGTTTAGCCATCATCTAATCCTAGGAGTTAAACCACAAAGCTGGTCCAGTCTGACAACAAGGATTGGAAGCAGACGATCACTGGTTTAGTTAATTATTATTTATCATGTTTATTATTTTCATAGACTTGATAGTATATTTATTACTTATATTTTATTTAGTATTGATTGTTTTCAGCATAATGTTATGATGGATGAGTGCTGAAAATGTAATCAATGTCATTTGTTTAATATTAAACATGAAATATTATCAACTTGACTTTTGTTAAAACAAGTAATCAATTGAATTATGAGTTCATTGATGTTTGAGTTCACGTTTAAGCCTAATTTAGCATCAATTTAACCATAAATTAATTCTGATTGAATTGCTTGCCATAAAACAAACCAATTTGAGTTACAATTTAACATTTTATTGGTTGATGTCATCTATTTTCTTGTCTAACTTCAATTACAACTATGAATCTAATTGTTTCAGCTGGATTGTATTTGAGAAAATCAATAATTTTTAACATTGAACTAGAAAATTAAAGTCCGGTACAATTGAATTATTGAATTTATAGACAATTTAAGATTTATTGCGATCTAAAACAAGAGCAATTAACGAAAAGTAAAAACAATTAACAGTTGGAATATTTTTCAAAATACAAAATAAGAGACTTTAATAAGTCTGTATCAAATGATTATTATTGATCAGTAACATTGGATTGCAAAATTATCCCAATCAAGCTGCCAATCTAATGACACAATCTTGTTTAAAAGTGAAATTCACAAACCATTTGTTTCTCGTCAACAGGGAAAAACCTACAGATTCATTTGAATGATAAATCTGGTCAACTATCCTGGTAATTACATTGGCCGATTCACCAATTTCATGCATAAATATTTGGATCCTTTAAATATCTCAACCTGTGACTATCAACAATGTCCTTAACATTTGAGGCCTGGTTAAATCGTGATATATCTTTTCCGATTACCAAATTTGACCAAATGAGCAAAACCAGTCCAACCAAGCAGAGCAACACCAAAGACGTCAGTGCGATTAATGAACCAAGTGATATAAATGATTCGTCTAAAACTGGCAATTTCAAGGGGAAATCGTCTAAATGCAATAAACGGTTCAATTTGTTGAAGCATTTACTTAAAATCAAAAATCATCCATTGACTCGCTTAAACGTAATTGCTTGCATCCTATCGGCAGTTGGTCTGATTTGGCAGATATTTCAAGTTTCAACTGTTTACTTTAGCTATCAAACGCGAGTTGACATTATCATATCTACACCTCAAGCCTTGGTTATTCCTGGATTCACCGTTTGTCTCGATATTGTACCCAATTGGACAATTATTAAACAATATGTTCCCAATATTGAACCTTCAAGCCCAATTTTAACCTCCACATTAACCAATCTTCCCATTAATGTACTTACCTCAATGGCAACAGTCAATGTTTCCTTAAGTTGCCGAACCTCAGTCCCACCAAACCTATCACCGCATGTAAGTGATCTTTGTGAATCCTTTTCGGAGCCCAAATGGACAGTTCACTCTTCGGCTCGCTATGATTTGGTTAAAAAGTGTGTCACCTATTTTTACAATGCAGACCCCAGCCATTCTATTCGTATGCTTGACTTTGACGCTCGTGATTTTTTTACCCTTCGTGTTTACTCGGAAGGCAATCATTCGGTTACAGTGTTTGTTCACAATCCCAGAGAGATTCTTCCCTTCGAAGAATCTGATAGTTTCCCATTTTTCACTAAACAAGCAGCCAGACTGGTTGTGACTACATCCAAGGTGATCACTTCACTCTTGCCCGCTCCATATCGAACCAATTGTGTCTCTTATAATGAAACTGAATATGGCCGTACAGGATGCATCTACTCGTGTCGATTGAAAGAAGCTCAACGTAATTGTCCCCGTTGGCCTTACAATGTACCAGCTCCAACTAATACAACGGTTCCATTTAGGATTAGAGGACGTGACTGTGCTGGACCCTTGCGTTACACATGTTCAGATAGATCCGTTTGTCCAAACCAATGTAACAATGTTTGGTACTCTACATCATTAACCTATTTGCGTGATAAAAAAGATCCAAACGATTACATTACCAGATTCTCTGTTCGTCGACCTTTGGGTATTGAATTTGAATACATGTATGGACCCAGATTGGATGCGATTGAGTTTTTATGTTATGTGGCCAGTGCATTGAGTATGTGGATGGGCATCTCGGTGTTTGACCTGACTCTATTGACAATTACTTGGACTAAAAAACGAGTTCCTGCAAAAACCCGAAAAATTGAGGGAGTTGTTGTTCTGGGAAGCTGAATACTCCAATCTTGAAAGCTAAAAGCAAAATATCACTTATTCAATCTGTAATCATGTACACTAGAAGCTCGTTAATGTTCCTAAAGATATTCCTAAGATACAAATTTTATAATGATTGTCAGAATCTATAAATACAAAGTCTTGACGTAAAACTATTAATAAACATGAACAGATTTACTGATAAATCAAAATAATGTTGATATGAATTCTTAATAGAAACCCAATTTCAACAACAAATTTCCTAAAAGCTAATAAATTTGCTAAAATTATTCAAGATGATTCCTTCATCTAACCATAGAGAATAAGCGAAACATGAAATAGCTGAAACATTTTAAGGTGAAATTATTCGTAGCATAATTCATCGAAATTTGAAATAAATATTAAGATTTTTGTAACTCCAAGTATAGCAAATTGCATGTAGAAGTGCAATTGAATTGCTTGTACTTTACAAAGTAAGACAACAAATAAAAGTGTACTTATAGCAGCTAAAAACATGATATAATAATATTCAGAGAAATGGTTTACAGTAAATTCAATTTTGAACATTTTATTATAAAGCTTTTCAGATTTGTTATAATGGAAGCTTGAAATATTTAAATCAATTGTCAACAGTAAATATGTAAAATTGTCAGCCATTTAACATGTCACACAGTTTATAATGATTTACTATTAACTGATAGATTTATAACAGTTTGAAAAAGATGTAAATTAATATACAATTTAATAAAATTGATGAAAATGGATTGAATTCAGTGTTAAGATTTAATGTTAAGAGTCACTGTAGATGCGCTTTGCTGACTGGTCTTGTATTCATATTTAAAAGTAGATTGGTGGACATGTAATTTAATAGAAAAATGTTGCTTCGGGTCAATTGATTGATAGTGAAATTTGATTTACAGTTGATCATGAATAAAAGGTGAGAACACTTTGCTGTGATCCTCTAATCAATAAAAATGGTGGTAAATTAGCAGTAAGTGTTTCCATCCAAGCCATGAATAATGAAGCTGAACATGATCCTTTCCTGGGAATGGGAATTGTCCTGTCAATGATGTAAAGAGAGGATAATTAGAATATAGAAATTGGTTAATCAAAAAGGTAATCAACTCACATAACAATTAGACTTGATTTGGATGAATGTTTCTCAATCAATTCTCTAATTCTTATCTGACGATATGATTTATTTTTCTGTGACTCCCACTCGGAGTCAGTGATGAATAACGATGAGTTTGATGTTGTTGGTGAAGGTGAAGATGGCAGGTCTGGACTAGACGGTGGTGAAGAGGAAGAGGTGGGTGTTGGGTTTGATGTAGTTGACTCGTGATAGTTGGTTTGACCAGTTTCTGAGGGAATATCTCGCACTCTCCAGTTTTCAATCAACTTCTTGAATTTCATCTTGTTCTCCTTCTTTGGAGGCTTTGAAACATCAGAGATGACAATGACATCTGAATAGTCAATCCTGAATTTGTTTAAAAGGGAAGCCATGTTACGCTGGTCATCATTCAAGTCACCACTTTTATCAGCCAAGGCAAACACTCGTAAACGACAATTAGACCTGTGATTGTGTCATAAATTAATTAGACAATAAAAGTAAATTCAATTTCAATCTTTACCATTGTTTCCTCGAAGTTAAAATGTACGGAATCAGCATGGTCAAGCCACCATCATCGTAAAGCCACCAAACATCGATTGTTGATTTCACCGGTTTACTCCTGAATAAATCAATATTTTTGATAACTTCTTCTGGAATTATATTATTTTGTTCAACTTGATTTTGTACTCCAATCGAGTTAATCACAATGGTTGGAGGTGCTCTTGGAGGTGAATCTTGAAGTAAATTAAACAAGAAATCAAATTGAAAAAGGAACACCATTTAACGAGTAAATCCAAAGTAAATTTACCTGAAGGAGAATAAGAATCTCCATTTACTAGTTTATTCCATTTTTTAGTTACACAGGTAAAATTGAAGGATTTATTGGTGAATGCGTTAGATTGTTTTTCATCTAGAATTTCAAGAACTTTTGATAGACGCCCGAAGCGGGAACAATCAAATCCCTTTTCAACACGTAATATGCAAACGGCAAGATGTTTATCCAAGGTTTGACTGTAAATGTAAAGTAAAATTTAATAACGATTTGAATTGGTTTCAAAGCATAACTCACTGGATAACACTGAAGTAATCATGAAGAGATCCAATATCACAGCTTTGCCAATCACTTTTGTAGCCCATGAAAACGATGTTTGGCCTTAATTTTCCGATTCCGGTTGCCTTAACGATTGAAAAATATACACAAACAGTTATTTAAATGGTCAATGTATTTTTAGGAATAACATTTACTTTAGTTATTTGATATTTTACCAGTCAAATTGTCAAAGTTTGAGTATTATTTTGATTGTCAGTTTGTCAATAATCTTGATCGTAAACATGTCAATCGGATGAATGTTTTAATTTACATTGTAAAACGAACCATTTCATTCAGTTTTTTTATCAATTGACTTCAATAGATTTGATGAAATATTCAATAAATACATGTAAATATGATTTTCAATAAGATTGAATGCTGCATGTTCACATGTCAATAACTGACTGAATCAATCAAATGTAAATGAGAAAAAAATGAACTAATCTGACCTTTTTGCATTTCACTTTTTGTGCTTTTCATATGTAAATGTAAAAATCAAGTAAACAAGTTGCCGAAAAAAAGCAACATTTATTTACCTGAATTAAGCTTTTAGCACCAGATTCAAACGGCTCTTCATCAATAACTACGTAAAAGGCTTTGATGCCTCGATTACGAAGCCAATCGTTGTTTCGTTTCATAAGCGATTCTCTTGCTTTGAAAGATAACTTTTCTGGAGTAATATTGCCACAAACCATCAATCCAACTCCCTGAGTTATTTGGGATGCAAAATCAACTAAAGCAGGTCGAGAGTAAGCATCGCCAGATAGAAGCAATATTTGAGGCCTGAAAGACGATCAACAAAAGTATTAAAAAATTGACACTAATTATGCTATTAAGTAATTGTTAAAATATGTTTTCAAATGTAAGATTGAAATAGACTGACCTGTATGTTTTTGCGTGTTCAGGCATACAGTTCAACTTGTTGGCTGAACTTAAAGCTGATTTATAAATCTGAGCTCTGGTTGATGAACCCCAGTTGACGTCTGAAAAGGGAAGTGGAGTTAATAATGGCACTAAATAAGATAATTTTTGATGTTACCTGGTTTCCTTAGTAAAACCAACATGTAAAGAACAAATTCAACGATAAATGTGATTAAAGCTGTTTGCCAATTCATTATGAACATGACAATTAAACAAACAATTGACCCAGTCAAACTAATCCACATATTGTAATATCTAAATGATGGACGGAATCCCAAGGTTTTTGAAAATGATGCATGAAAACAGGAGAAGTTGATCAAACAGTAAGCAGCGAGGAAAAAGTTTGATATGATTGGTGCTATCACATTAAGATCGGCAATTAGGCAGCAAGCTAAGGCAATGCTGAATCCAAGAAGGTAACCTCGATGTGGTTGGTTATTCACTCCTGAACCTTTGGCGAAAAACTTTAGATATGGAAATATTTCATCTTGACAAAGAGCTTGGAATACTTTAGGAGCTGAAACGAGACTGCCAAGAGCCGATGACAGAGCGGCAGCAAAAATACCACAGTAAATGATTGGACCATAAAGGGAAACGATCTGCATCAAATTGTAATTGAAATACATTCCTTGCTTTTGACCATCAATCAATAAACTGGTTCCATTGACTCCAATCACTTCCCTAACTGTGGTAGCACCAAAAATGAAAACAAACAACAAGTAAACCAAAGTGGTCATCAAGATAGCAGATAGTGTGCCAAGAGGTATTGCTCGTTGAGGATCCTGAAATTAAATACAAATGAACAAAATAATTGTTGTTATTACAAACAATTTATATTTTAATCATAAGTCTAATGAATATCGACGGATCTTTTACCTTAAGATCACCAGAAATGTTTGCTCCAGCAAGGAATCCAGTGGCTGCCGGAAAATAAACTGAAAATACTGAGAAAAATGTTTCACCATTCTGAAAGCGAGGGCCAAAATTATCTGCAAAATTTGCTCCTGCAATTTGAATAATAACATTGATAATAAAGTTTAATCAAATATAAATTTCCTTTGGACTGGGATTGATAAATGCTCAATAGATGGCAACAGCAGACATAAAATTTATCAAAACCAAATGTAATCTTTACTTTAATAAAGAGTTAATTTTGATGCAATTTAATGTGATTTAATTTTATTCATAGCATTTAAAAGTTGAATAAACAGGGATATCAATGAAAAATCATCAAAAATCACCATTAAATTGATTTACGGCGGAATAGTCTATTCATATTCAAACGCAAAACTCAAATTGAGCTCAAACTCAATTGTCAATTGTTTTGATCTTTCAAAATTAACTTGAATTTAGTTGTTTTTTTCTGATAAAATATTATTTCTATTATTATTACAAGTGGAACCCCCGATCATGACTGATCGTAATTTTTTCACTGAAATACAATAAATTCAATCCATATCTAAAGACTCAAATTCTTGATGAAAAACCATCGTCAATGAGAAAAACTAAAAAATAAAATAAATCTGGTTATACAGCTGAACAGAATGAAATCTTTCTGTACAGTTAGGGTACTATATTTTTCACTTAACTCTTTACTCGAAAGACAGTCTTACTTATCCTTCTAATCCAACAATAAACCATCAACCTGAAAAACCAAAAGTTTTTCCCCCAAAGTCAATAGTAAAAGATACGGATTCTGCATTTTTTCCCCTACCCTGTTTGAACGCTAATTTCTCAGTAACCTGAATTCCGATAAAGTTCGAACTATTTTTTGCGATTGTAGTTCAATCATGGCTTTCATCCTATGTGAAAATTTTCTTTAGAACCCGTTTAGTTTGGACACAATCTTCCCGCAAAAATTTCATAGTTTGACTTTATATATTGTATAGATTGATTGAATCATTTCTTACCACTCCAACCAGTAAATCCTCTTTCACTTTGATAAACATTGGGTGCTTTTAATGAGCCAAAAATGAAATTAAGAATGGATATGAACAGAATACCAACTAAGCCAACTTGAACCTTTTCAGTAAATAAAATATTTGGTTACACATTTTATTGGTAAACATAATTGTTGTCTCTTACTTTCGATTCCCATTCTGTTCCAATAAAAATAACAATCATGAGTAAAAAGAGTGTTATACATCCAATGATTCTCATGTTATCCAGATCAGAGTTGGTTATTTGAGCGCTGTAAGCCTGTTTAATGTGAATCAAAGTTTACAATTTAACCATCAAGCTAATCGTGTTATCATAAGTGATGATGTTTACCTTAAGGATGCTGTTAACTGCCTCTGAAAAGCCAACTATATACATTGCAGCAGCCACAGCATTGGCAAGGGAAAAAATGACGCCAATTGAACCACCAAATTCAGGGCCAAGGCTTCGAGAAATCATGTAATAAGTACCACCACCTTTAACCTCACCATTAGTACAAATAGCAGACATGGATAGCGAGGTAACAGTGGAAACCAATGTGGATAACAAAATGATAACACAACCCAAACCTATTCCAGCATGAGCCACAACCTAAAAGTTACCCAAATATTAATTTCTCTACTTATTTATTTATTTTCTCAGACTCACCCAGCCCATCCTGAGGAATAACATGATTCCCCAAATCCCAGATAAACATCGTACCTAATTAATGAAGACACATTCATCATCATTTCCTCAGTACTCAAGATTGCACCAAACCTGGTGAACCAGATACTTACCAAGACTCCTGTGATCCAACCCAATTTGATGCTGCTTTGTTGCTGTCTTTCATGGGAAAGGTTTTTCTTAAGAAATGAAAGTATTCAAAGTGTTAGATGAATGAAAATGTGTCAACTTTTGTAATTTAATGCAAAATATCTGATGCTTTGAAGCCATAGTAAGGCAATGGCGTCAGTATTTATGTTTGAAATATTTTCAACTGGAAATAATTTTTGATAACTTGGGCAACGATTGCCAACAATAATTTTGAGTGTGCAACCGAACTTTATTTTTAATATGTTTTACTTCATTTTTCTTGCAGTTTCATGTCATCGGTTGATAATGGATTAATGATTGAAGTGCATGAATTGACTTGGTTGAGAGAGGAAAGGAATTTAAATTTAGCTGATCAAACAAATTCTGTTGAACGATTAATTCAACAGTTGACAAAAGTTGACAGGTTTAAAATGAAAAAATGCTGTAAATGGGAAAAGATGAGTTTAATGACAGCAAAAATCAAACAAGCAAACTCAACAAACCTGACAATATCAACAATTATTACGAAAGGTTACATTGTTCATCAGACCATCAATAAATTTACATTTATAAATAGTCATGGTCACCGAAATTCATTTTCTGGTGATTACAAGAGGATGATGATGATCTCAACAAAATAGCGACAACAAGAGAGATTGAAAATGTCCTTCAACATATTCATTAACCATAATCAACAAGAAAACTAAATTGACCACAAATCACATTCGCTTAAAATATGAAGACCAATCTCAATGATTGACAAGGCTGAGACTGAACTTTTTCATCTCATCAAATGCAACACTCGACATCAATTGGCCATTACTGCAGAAGCATATCGATCAATACATTAACTAAACAGTTTGATAAATATTTGGCTCGAAAGTAAATTGTTAAAGCAAAGTACTAACTATGAGACGAAATTGTCACTGGCCTTGTCAACAAGTCCTACATGCTACTCATTTTATTCATTTTATGGTGAAAATGATACACAATCAATGAGAAATTTAATTAGTTTAAACAGTTGGGAATGTTTGAACAGATTTACAAATTTTCCTAGCCTTGAGGCCTTAAAATTACTCTCTTCTTACCATTAGTTGACATTTTGCAAGCCTATTGTCACTGTGCTCTTAAATTGTCACCATCAATCAAACAATTAGCCAAGGTTGTTGTTGTCAAAGTTAATTTTAAAAGTGTTTAACATCTAATTGTTATGTAAAGCATTATTCAGCCAGCAAAATCACTTCGCGAAATGTGTTGGTCAGTTTATTAGCAATGTATGGATATGAATAATGAATAATGGTTTCACAGCAATTGTAACCATAAACCATTAATTTTTCCCTTCAAATCATTAAATTCGTCATCGATTCGCTTTATACTGTACTTAGGATTTACTCGAAGACTTAAATTTTTGATATAAAACCGGTATACCCAAAGCGCAATTCAACCTTGTTTCTTATGCTAATAGTAATCAACCTTAAACTGTTCCTAATTTTCAAGTTATGTTAAGAAACTATCAAAGTTATAAGTAAAAAGACACAAACAACACATTTCACACATTTATGCACTAATTGAGACAAATTGAACAAATACTGCAAGAGAAATAGGCAGAAATGGGTGAAAATCAATTTCTTGCAAATTCAAACTCTAGCATCTTGTTAGGACATAAAATCTCAGTCCATTTGTGTAATCCAAAAGTTTCTCTGATCTCCCGTTTTCGAGAAAATCGAGTTCAAAGTTGAAGCTTCGATCACCTTTTGTACATTAATGAAAGCAGATTTTTTAATGAAACTCATTCTCCTTATGCAATTTTTGATGGGTAACCAGAAAACGAACTTATTTTGAGAAATAAAATTTTCTGTTTTCTGTAAAACAGAAAAGTTCGATTATTAGTTAAACTGGCCGCATTTTGTGATCGATATAGTTAGAGATCTGAAACTTGTTATGGATCCATAAAAATTGTTTCTACATATCATGGTTTGAATAATTTTTTCAAATTATTGACCGTTCTCCCGATTTTGGCCATTGACCTAAAAACTTTGAACCTCAATAATTCGAGAATGGCATCACCTACTTTCAATATTCTTTGGCCAAACGTTAGTTTCAATTATGGGCCATAGTATAATGTTATTAAATATCAAAGAAATCAAAGCTAATTAATTAAATAATGAGCATTAATTTAACACATCATAAGTTACCATTTACCCTTGTTAATCTGATATAAAATCTGGTAACCTAAATAACACATTGTTATAACTCTTGTTGTAGTTTCTTGAATTACTTAAAATTCGATTCTATCATGGCCCATAATTAAACCTATTGCTTGGTCAAAGAATGATGACTGTAAGTGATATCCATCTCGAGATATTGGTCTTCAAAGTTTTAAGTCCAGCGGCCTGAATCGAGAAACCTGTTGATATACTAAAAAAAGTATCTAATCCATAATATGTAGAAACAACTTTTATGGTTCAATAACAAGTTTCAGATCTCTAACTATATCGATCAATGAATGCGGCCAGTTTAACTAATAATCGAACTTTTATGTTTTACAGAAAATAAAGAATTTTATTTCTCAAAATAAGATCGTTTTCTGGTTACCCATCAAAAATTACATAAGGGAAATGAGTTTCATGAAAAAATCTGCTTTCATTAATGTACAAAAGGCGATCGAAGTTTCAACTTTGAACTCGATTTTCTCGAAAACGGGCGATCAGAGAAACTTTTAGATTACACAAATGAGCTCAGATTTTATGTCCTAACAAGATAACAGAGTTATAAATTGAAAGAAATTGATTTTCACCCATTTCTGCCCTTTTTGCTTTCAGTGTTTGCTCAATTTGTGCATAAATGTGTCAATTGTGTTGTTTGTGTCTTTTTAGTATTGTTACTGAATGGTAAACAAGCAGAAAATGAAAAATCTAATGACTTTTCTTTGCATTTAAACTCACCATCGCTTCAGATCCATTTGGTTCACCTTCTTCACAACCATGAAGTTGATCAAGAGTTGGTCGACTTATGTGTCCATGAACTGAAGCCATATTCCGATAATGGTCAACCCGAGGTAATGCTTCTCTTGTATGATGAGTTGGTACATTTTTGGTATCACAACTTGAATTGTCCAAAGAGGTTCTTTTACTTAAAGTTGATCGAAGATAATACAAATCATTTACATTGTCATAATGACCAGACTCATCATTGTGACCATCACCTGAATCACCATTAGAGTTGCGTTTAAAATCGCCGTTATCCATCACCTTAGCCACTTGAAATCGTGAATTGTTTTCATTGCTTTTCACTTTAAGATCAGTTGAACTGTCGACACAAACAGAAATTAAATCTCGAAGTTAACCAAAATTAACATTAAACATGACTTACCATGCATTTAAATGTTTATTTGGATTGATTTGTAGCTTGTTGTTGTCCATTGAACCATAAACCAGAAAATACTTTACCGTTTAACTTTAATTGTAAATCAAAAGGAGTCAAGTTACTCGTTCACAGTTACACTGACAAACTGAGTTGGAAAATAATTTGACGCAAAAGTAAATCAAATTAAACTTGTCAATCATTAAACCTTTTTTAAAACAATTATTGAAGTGACAAAGTTAAAAATGTATATAAAATCATCATTTCAACATGAACTGAAAGTGCATATTGAAGCAAAAATAAAGTTAGATCCAAAAGCCAAGGTAAAAATGAAAGCTAACTGTAAGCTCTTTGGATACACTTGAAAGGTGTGCACAATAGTAGCTGATCATAATTATGATCATTATTAAACACTGTAATGATATTTTAATGATTATCATTGAATAGACGTTAGCTTGTGTCAGCTAATTGTTAAAAGTTTGGTTTGTTAGCTTTTAATAAGACTCTGGTAAAGCCTTGATATGTCTATGTAAGTATTTTTGTTATAATTTGCAGTTTTAATTGTTGACTTTGGTTACATTAAAAGGATCAAAATTGTTAACAATGTTAACTTGCTAATTATAATGAAAACCATCCAAGTTAAATTGATTCAATCAATGATATTGTAACGACAGTTACATAAAATGAAATGGAAACATTGTAAAGCAATTGTCACTCTTTGCAATTGGGTTTACAATTGTTTATTTGTTTCTCTGGTTTTCGGGTTTTCATATATTGGTTTCTTGAAGCAATTTAAGGCATTTTGTTTAGCTTTTTTTGTTGCTTTAATTGTGCTAAAAATTATTTTAGGTTTACATTGGGTTTTATAATCATTTTGGGTTAACTTATTCACAAGGCTTTTTCATTGAGCTTCACTGGTTTCAATATATTAAATTGGTTACATTTAAAGTAGATAAATAAGAAAATTTGGAGAAAATTTAATTTTATTAAAGTTAATAACATTCAATGATTGTTTTGATGGCAATTGATGATCTGTTTATGATTTCGATGTTGATCAACCTAAAAGTTGTCTAATGTGTCACACGATTTGGATAACAATTTAGATCCTTTCCAGACTCGGTTAAACACTTTGGAGGACAATTTACGTCCAATGTTGTTGAAAAGATCATTGGTACTGCCAGTGATTAATGATCGAAGCGAGCGACTCGAGTCAAAAAGTGTATATTCAGTAACTGAGTTGAGCCAAACTTTTTTGGACAATTGTTTAAATAAAATGTCTGTATTGTAATCGAGAATGGCCGAGATTTCCATGTATTTAACGTCGAATCGAGCGGCCAGTTTACGGGCTTCTTCAGAGGTTACTTCACGAGATCGTTCCAGGTCAATTTTATTGGCCACCAACAAGATAACCGGTAAATGGCGGTGAACATTGAGTTTGGTTAAAACCAAAAGTTGAGCTGCATTTTCAAAGCTTTTACGTTCAATTGTTGAAAAAACCACAACCAAAGCGTCTCTTTTATGAACCTTTAATGATTTGAGAAACAAGAATCAGTTAATCATGAAGAATCTTAAATTTATTCATAAACCATCAATCAAATTAACCATTGTAAATTGATTTCCTTCTGAGGTTCGCATCTTTTATTAACATGAAACCTTTTATTAATGAAATTTTCTGGTAACAAGTAAACAAAATGCTAATAAATTCAGACTGAATCACCGTTTGAATTACAATTGAGAATCTTTTCTCTTCTCAATCGATGTCTTGATCATTGTAAAACTAATAAGAAACAATTCAATTGAAACTGTAAATGGAGGAAATTGAATGATAATAAAAATAAACTCTGTTTTTATACAATAAATAAATACTCTTTCATGTTATACAATATATTGAAGTAATGAGAGACAAAATTATAATACGAATTAGCTTTGTTATGGAAATGGTAAATTTGGGTTTCGAGTTATTCAGTTACCAGAAAAACCAGAAACATTATCATATGAAAGCTGCAACATTGATTGTGATAAAAGGATTGGATATTAACTATGAATTGGGTGAAATGAAGCCAAAAAATTGAGTAATTATCAATGAAAGTGATGAATTGAACAGAAGCTGATGAAAATGCGTCTCAATTAACTTTAATGGTTAAAGCAAAGCACTTATAAACTTGATTTATGGTTTAAATTTTATATTTTATTCATTTTATCGGGTAAATCTGGTTAACCAAGATGACAAGCTGATGATTAACTTTTGATGTTTTCATTTCACATTTTTCTTGTTACATGAGATTATTGAGTTATTGATCAAGTTTCTAGTTGATCAAATTGACAATCAAATATTTAGCCATCAGATTTTGCTTTTGGCATAAAATTTTTGCGCCTCTAACAGATTGATTGTTCAAGTGTAGAGAGACTATAATTCAATAAATACATTACAATTGACTAAATTAACTTGCGTCAGTTGATAACTAAATCAATGAAACCAAATTTGTGGTAAATTAAAACTAATTGTGAAGCTCTTATCATCAATAAAACCATTTCTTTTAGTTTACTGTTTTAATATCAATGCAAACGTTTCTGGGATTGAAACTAATATTGAAATGACTTGTTTCAATATGAATTATTATGTTATTTTTCATCAATTTTTTCAGCAATTTAACCATTTTTATGAGCAATTCTGATATATTAATTGGATTCACTGAACAATAATTCTGGATGAATCTTTCATTAATAAGTCATCAATTTTGACTGTCAATTTGAGACAGTTTTGTTTTTCAATGCGCATTAATGAAAGATCAACATCTTATTATGATTTACCAGTTTAACCAGATTAAACATCAACTGACAGAGATTCAATCAATCAAAAATAAATTGAATTCCCTCAAGATAATTGAGATAAATAAATATCATAATTTGATCAATGGTTATAATAAGTATAATGGCCATTTGTAAATAATCATTCATCAAGCCTTTTAATATAACTTTGGGTCAACAAGACCTACAGACAGATACAAAAAGGTTTGATGAAGACAGTAAACATTTTGATTGGTATAACTATTTATTTATGATAATTTTAATTGTATTTTCATCCCTTCCAACGTCAAAGTTGATTCCCTTCTTAGCACTGGTTAGTGTTTCATTGAAAAGAAACCCAAATAAATGATTAATTGTAATGTTACCTGTTATGAAATATTACAGCCAATAGTTTCATTTAAGATGCTAAATAACAATAGCTATTATTAATGTTAACACCTGAAAAATGCTTCATTTTTGTCACTTTTTATCAAAATATTAGATTAACTTTAAGCCTTTTTATTATTCATTTTGTTTTTTCAATTGAAACATTTTCACAACACTTCATCATTCATGAGATTTAAATATATTAAACATGTAATCATGAAAAGGTAAATCAGATTAAATAAGCTTAATGAACTAAATCCAACAGCACTCAAACTCAACTAATCTGATTAGTATTTTGTAAAAATGTATCAATAATTATTTACATTAATGATTAGCGTTAAACAGTTGCTCGAGCAAATCAACAATTACAAATGACTATAATCTTGAAAAATCAACATCAATGCTGCTATTAAGGAATTGAAAATAACAATTTAAGGAGTGAATTTAATCTTAAATTGAAGTGATTTGAAAATACTAATAGCTGTTATCAGGAAATCAATTTATAACTCGCTTTTTCAAGTTACAAGAGTTTTAAGGATGTGATTCAACGTTAAATAAATAATAACATGGAGTTTGACTGGGAGTTCACTTGGACTTGGAGTTGAAATTGACTATAACCTGCAGGTCAAGGCTGTTGGTCAATCTAAATACTTTATTTGATTTTAAGGATAACAATTTAATCTTGACAGTTTAAAGGAACAACAAAAGTTGATCTCAAAGTGACTATCAAATAACATGACTTTGAATAGCATGTTAAGATGTTAATTGTTATATAATTGTGTACTTCGATGATGAACGTTTTTAATTGATATTAGAGTTTTTTTTGTCAACATTTATCTCAAAAATACAAGTTGATTCAAGTTGAATAATGAATGACTTTTTTGCCTTTTTTTGTATTGTTTGCCTAATTAACGGAATAATCAATCTTTTATTCGAGGCTCGTTTAAAGTGTTCATTATCTTCTTTGATTAGTTTGATTGTTTAATGAAGCAAATGAGTAAAGGTTTTGAATAAAATTGATTGGCATTAGAGTGTAAACTTCAACTCTAATTAACTGGTTCATTGATACTTTGGTTCAATTTGTTATCACAGTTCAACTGTTTTCAAGTAAACATGAAGAGACTGAGCATTTTCAATGTGAGCTTTTTTTTCATAACATGAAACAAAAATATTGATCAATGCAATCAATAATGTTCAACATTTACTAATGTTTACTAATGTTAACTCAAGGTGAATTTAAATTGTCAACAATTAACAATCGGTCATTTATTTCATTCCAATTTGTTTACAGTAAAAGCAATTCAAACTTGGAGTTGTTTCTTCAATTACATTTTCACGTAATCTTGACCAGATTCAATGATTGAAGTGACAAATTGAATCAATTGAAAGATGATTAAAACACACTTGGACAGACGTTAACCTTTCAGGTTGCAGGTTTCATCTTTCAGGTGCATAACCATTGAAGTATCGATTGAAAATGTAGAGTTTCCATTGAGATTTGAATGGACAGCTTAACTAATTAATATCAACCATTTACTTGGAGTAAACTGGATTCATTTGACAGGAAAATATCGTAAAATTAAGCATCGCCTAAGGAGCTGTTCAATGATAAGCATCTCATGAAAAGGTAATAAATGTACATTTTTAGGAAACTCTTTGCATAAACATTTCAAGCATTTCATCTGCATTAATGTTTTAAGTCTACAAGATTTGGAATAACATTTTCGTATATTTGTCAACTTCGATTATTGACATTTTCAGATTACTCGACATTCGAGTTTCATGTTCAATAAAATGATGAGTTGAACTGACTAAAGTATCTTGGAAATAAGTTGAAAGTGTTGACCTTAAATTGAATTTTACTTTTTAGGTTTTTTGGGTTTTCTGGTTTTGCTGTTTACTGATAAGTATAAGATGAAATTATCTGGCAAATGTGTGTTCAGTTGAACATTGAGTTGGCCAAGGAAAACACCTTTGATTGTTTCACCATATTTCATGGAAAAACTCATCATTTTCATCAACTTAATTATGATTATTGTTTTTCTTCATCACCAATTGACCTTGTTTCAGCTGTGATATGAATCGATGGAAAGGCAGTTTAATGGGAAAACTAATAATAATCGTAATAAAAGTTCTGTTTACATGAACATAATTAGTTTTCTTGATTATCCAAACAACACACATTTGTAATCAGTTTGGTGTAAAATTTGAATCTATTCATTTACATGAACCAATAATGATTGCCTTGAAAGGAAGCATCAAAATTGAAGTAGCATTCAATATTATCGAATCAATATGAGTTTGTTTCAAAAGTCAACTTGAAAGGAAACTTGAGATACAAAATTAAATTAAATTGGTTTAACAATTGAATCAATCAATAGTCGATTGAAACAAAAGGCTAAAGATGAAGCCAAATGTTTCAATTCAATTTAAACATTTGATCTGAAGTTGCATTTTACAGCAAAATATAATTATCAAAAATGATTTCAATTTTCAATGAAAATAATGAAATTGAAAGGTTGAAATTTTCATAAATTGTTATTTAATTGAGTTGGTCTAAAAATAATCAATAAATTTCATATCAAATTAATTCATCAATTAGGGCCTAAGTGGGAGTTTGAGTCTAAGGAAATTGTGTTATTAAATCATGATTACACTGAAAACACATTTAGTAGGATGTTCAAGGAAATATGATAAATATGTTAAGGTAAATATATATTTATATTGATATCAAGGTGATGCTGGGAAGGATAAAAAGGGTTGCCAAGGTTGGAGGAAATATTTTTGTTATTCTTGTTATTCTGTCCTTTATCACTTTCAATCATGATAAGTATTCAGTTGCTCAAAATGTTGCTTCACTTGAATAGGCGTAATGCTGTTTTGATAATGGTTATAATTTGAAAAGAAATTATTCGCTCAATTCATGATTTCCATGTAATCCTTGATTTTGGAATATTTTTTTCTTCCCTTTTCTTGTCATTTTACTGTTGCTAATATTTCCACTTAAAAGCTTTACATGAATATTGTGCGAAAGGATTTTTGAAATTTAATTCAATTTTCTGCTTTACTTCATCATTATCTGAATGAATTTTACAAGAGTAAACAATTCAACTTGTTAATCTGATTGTTAACTTGTAAAATGTTACAAGTTTGGGTTCAGGTTGCCGGAAAATTGGGTTTAACTTGACAGGTAAAAATTTGTAGCTTTCAACTCTAGTAATGAAAATAATGGTGAAGATCAACCAGATTATTGAAGTTGATTGATGTACATTGGTGGCTATTTTTTAGGTTTTTTGGGTTCTTTTTCTTGGACTTATTTCTCTCACCTGTTTCTCGATGAAATGAAAGTCTTTGGATGAGTTGAGAGTTTCAAAGAAAAATTCATAATATTCTGTTCCAAGTTTAATCCTGATTGTATCGGGAGATGAACAGTTGTCATCTTGGATTGATGGGGAATGGTTGGTCAATAAGGAGGAGATGATAGTCTTTTTACCGACATTATCATAACCAGTGACCAGAATGCGGCAAGGTTTAAAGATTCTGGGTGAGGATTCACCAGACGATCTGTTTGAGAAGAGGTCACTTGAACCTGGTGAGATTGAGAGGGATTCACCGGTAGTGTGGCGACGATGGTGAAGATTGTGAAGTGTTGTTGTCGGTGTTGAGTAACCTGGGTTTGAGTCAATGTTCAATAGGGAAGCACGTTTGGAACAGGCACTCATTGATCGCTGTCTTAATGTTAAATCTTTAGTCACTGGCCGTGGGCCAATGTAGGACGGCATGGTGTATCCACGAGGTCGAAACGATGTATCTGGATAGTGTGGATGATAGTAAGGGTCAGATGACTGTTGATTGTTTACACTGGTTAAGGGTGCACCAGTGACTCCTGTTGCACCAGATATGGAGGATGAGGATGAAGAGGCAGTGGTTGGTTGATATGTTGATGACGACTGATTGGTTTCATTTGATGAATCAACAATTAACCCAACTTCACTTGGATAACTTAAATTGCGAACAATATGAGTGTGATGTTGTTGAATTAAGGCTAAATCAATGGGAGTTGGAGGCAAGAAACGCTTCCTTCTGATGCTTTCCGTCAAACGATAACCTAACCGTCCAGCAGTTTCCATGGGTTCACTTGTTAAATCAGGAGTTGAAGTCATACTTTTTTCATTAACCATTCAAAGATTCATCAATCAACCAATTAGCTAAACAAAATTAAGCGAAATGAATTAAATAAAAAAATTAATCAAATTGGTTGCCAAACATGGTTCAACTAGTCAACAGCAAGACTCGACTTTTGTGTTTTGCTTTTTCTCCCTGTTGCTTGATGCACTTTTTTCAAAATGGGTAAAGACTCGAAATGAACAAACATGAAAATATTTCATGAGGATAAACAGAAACTGCGCACTTATCATTATCTTCATCCTGATCATCATCATTATTTACCTTCAACTGTAATAATCTTCTCACATGTGAGTATTTCAATATTTACGTTCACCATACTGATATATGAACCTGTTTACATTGGGTCAGTTTGGATTGAAAATTTCATCTTATTAGGTTTTGTTTAACTTTTCAATTGGGATTTCAATCTTTTCCTAAAATCATTATTTACAGTTGATTTTACCTCTTGTCTTGTATTACACTTTACAGGTTAATTTCAGTTCCAATATTTTGTTCACTTGTTATGAAACACTGATCCAAGTGTTGTCAGGAAAAATTATTATCAGCATTGTTATTTTAATTTTATCAAATTTAGATGTTGCTGTTTCAATGATTTCAATGTAAGCCTCTGGTTAACATTGAAGTTCCCTATTGTTATATTGATAAAACGTTTGAATCCCTGTGGCGATGAAATTTTATTTGATATATTAATTTTATAGTGAAAATAAGATGAACTTTCCTTTTTTTTCTTCAATCTGATCAATCATTGAATAATCAAAGCTCTGAAATTGAGGATAAATTCACAGTTTACCGTTTGTTTTTAAATTAATTTGCTTTCATTTTTACCAATCTCAGGATTGGATTCACCTTTAAAAATCAAATTTTGAGTGAAATCGGATAATCTTACAATTTTCGCTCTTTTTTCTGATTCCATCTTAGGTTATCATCCATTGTTGGTCCATACCTTTCAGCCTTATTGCTATTTCATTATTTCATCTTTTCAAAATATCAAACTTATCAAAATATCAGCAAAACTCAATCTTTTTCAACCTTCTTTTCATCCTGTTTTCAATGTTTTTTTCAATTGAAAGGACAAGTTGAAGATTGAAAGATTGAGAGTTTTGTTTTTGTTTTACAGAATCCATTTTAAATGTTGAAAATACTTCAACTATTATCAATGTGATTAATATCTTGCTATAATGATAAATTTAGATTTCAATAGTTGAATCCTTGAATATCCTTTTACTTTGCATGTAGAAAGATTGAACTCAAACTTAGGCCTTTAATGGTTTAGACTCTTGATGTATTGAAAATTTAAGTGCTCATCATAACCCTGTTGATTCAATTACCTCAATATTTAACTATCATTTGTATTCTTAACCAGTTTATACATTCTAAATATATTTAATTGTGCCTTGGTTAAATTGTAGTTGCTAAAATGTAATTTGAAATGTTAACAATTACTGTGATGTGAATACAAGTTGTACTTAAAGGATTTCCCCTCTTCTTTGTTTTTTCAATTTCTTTGTAACTGTTTTTTAGTAACGTCTTTTGAATAAATTAAACAACATAAATTATACTAATTATTATTACTGTGTTCACTCTGTCCAATCATCAGATGGATTATGTTTTGTTGATTACGAATTCTCATGTTAATTATTTATAAAGGATGATTCCTTGTGGAGGTAATTTGGTTAGTTAATTAACCTTACCCTATGTACTCTATCTTATGCTTATGCGTTGCCCAATTAACCTCTTTCAACCTTTCTTTTTTTCAGATTCCATCAGTTGTAAACAAGAAAAAAGGAGAAGCGGTGGAAAATAATCAACCAATCCGATTTGTTCTGTTGATCAGTTGACTCCTGTGGGATTTCAGGGAAAAGGAATACATTTATTGAGATGACAGATTAAAAATTAATGTCCATACAATAACCTTGCCCGAATTGCGAGGGTTTATAATGCTGCTAAGATTTTTTCCTGTTCATCTGTTTGCCTTTTGATTGGTATCCACCAGCTAGGATTATTTATATCAGTTGATGATGCGGATGACCGTAGGTTGACCATGGTTGGCTTTTAAGGTGAAGGTTCTTTATGAAAAATTGTACAACCATTAACCTGATCTCAAAGGTGAACAAAAATAATAGTTGAAGAGAAAAGCTTTTATACTAATGGGGAATATCATTTTTCTTTCAGGTTCCTCTTCAATCAAAATCACCTTTTATCAAAATCGAATTTTTGTTTCCATTTAATGATTAAATGAAGATGATTATGATGACAATGATGGCTGGTTTCTTTTTTTCGTGACACAAGCTGGGATTGAATGTGATTTTTTGTGTGAATCAATATAAAATGAAAGCAGTTACGCCTTAGTTCTTGTTTCTCTTGGTTTAAAAGTTGTTAATCTAATATTCATTTTCTTTGTTTCTATTACTAATACTTGCATCATGAAATTAATTTAGATAGACTAGACAAACCAATGAAACAACTTTCGCCTAAACACTTATCAACAAAATTGAAGCAAGTTATGTACGAGGTAAACAAATTGTCCCTAAGCAAGTTTTTGTCAGATAATTTATTCGGAAGATTTGTTGGTTCTTTTTTTAATCATCCCTCTTGATGTTGACAAAGCTGAAGATACAATCTGGAATCATATTGATCATCACTGATTTCGTTAAGCAATTTTCATTTAATGATTTATTTTCAAGTTTTGTTTCTGATTTTTCCACGTTATTCATATTGCTTTGGGTTGATGTAGCAAATGAACTTTCATTGAAAGATCTTTTGTTAGCCTCCCTTTTAGTATCCACCTTTTTTCAATTAATTTCTGTGACAATTTAGATTCATGATGGCAATTTGATATTCCAATGATTGATTAATAAAAGTTACCAGATAAAATCTAAAAAACAGTACTGAAATCTTATTAAGATATCAAATGGAAGGACTTTCGAAGTTATAATCTCCTAGTTTTACTGATTAAAGCAACTTAACAATTGATTGAACTGAAAACAATGAGATTTCATGCTTGTGTTTGAAGATGAACAGATGAAAACTGGAATTATGGTTTAACTGAAAACTGTAGAAATCACGATAATTAACTTTACTGGCAAATAATAATAAATGACTAATAATTTTCCCAAGTCTCAAAAAAAATCTTAACCATTTAGTTTGTTTTTCAAAAATGATTTTTCATCTTTTATTGCAATAAAGTTTGATTGAAGAATGAATTTGCTTTGAATTTGATATCGATACTTCCAATACATTGGATAAAACGTAGAAAATATTAATATATGATTTTTTACGGCTTTTTTACATGATAAAATTTCCATAACAAAATTTCGCAACCTTTTGGTTTTCAAAAAAAAGTTTTTTAAAATTTGTTTTCACAATAAAAGTAGATGTACAATCTGCAGCTGGGTATTTGATGAAAAATTTTTTGTGCACTCCAGCGATGTTACGTTCAACATCATCAACCTTTGATCTATTTTCAAAATTGCAATGCGAGCAATATTTACAGGAGTGGTCACCTGAAGAAATATAGATGTATCGAGCGTGAAATTTTTCTTCTGTTTTGTTGACAACTTTGCCATAAAAACTCTCAAATTGCTTTATTTGATTCTAACGTCGAGCAACCTTCAACCTCTTTTGCCTCAGGAGACTTTGATCTTTGCATTTTTGTTTTAAGTCTTGGATACGTCTCGCGTTTAAAATTGGTAAAGGTCCAAAACAGCCAAGTTCAATACAGCGGCTGTATTACAGCCAAACTAGCTGTTTGATACTATCAATTGGTTGTGCGTGACTTTTTTGTCCAAGCGAAAGCCAATATGCCATCATCAATTTTTCCATAAAATTGTCCATTTGCACTTGGTTGCAAATTACTAGGTATTGCAATTTCGTCGATTGTCTTTGGTAGAGGAGGGAGTTTCGAGCCTCGAGCTCGGACAATGGTATTTTAAGTTGAGGAAAAGTTTTCAATGATGCAGTCACTGCTTCACTGCTGGCCACTCAATGGCTGCAAAAGTCCTAGTAGTTGCAGCATGATAAGCGTCCTTGGTATTGCAATAATTAGAAGAAGAAGCATTAGATTTTGCAAAAAAAACTTTGCTTCATCTGTATAATATTATCCCTATCTGGTTCATGGCAATGTTTCGATTTTTAAACATTTACGCCGTTCAAAAGGATTATTTTACATGAACAATCGCCCGAAGCAATAGCTATGCTCACCAACAACGTGTTTCTTGCGAGGAACATAATTATTGTGCACAAAAAGGTCAGCGCCTTTGTTACATTTAATAAATGGGTAATCTGATTCCAATGACGAGGATGAAGATGAAAAGTTGACAAAAAAAGATGCAAAAATGGCAAAAGTAAATGCTAAACTGCAAATTCGACCAAACTTTTTTTGTTTAAATATGCATTTTTATTTTACTCTAGGTTAAACAGTTTATTAGCTAAGAACTTTATTTCGAGTTACAAGGGAAGGCTCTAAAGTATGAATTTTTTGGCTACAATTTTGCTGGCTTTGGTTTCAGTTGTTGTACTTGGCAAATAGCAAGCCGAATGTGTGTAGGCTTAGCTGTTTTACATATATCATTAAACCAACAATAAGTTAGCAAGCTAAATATGAAATCATTTCAACTAAAATCAATAGTGAGAGATACAGATTCTGCTTTTTCCCCTACCGTGTTTAAACGTTAATTTCTCAGAAATTTAAACTCTTAAAAGCTCTGACTATTTTTTGTAGATGTAAATTATTGCAACTAAAAATTGACACATTCATATTTAATACAGTAGTTAACACACATGTAGTTAAAATCAAATTTTTAACCAAATGTCTAGACTTAAAGGTACCTTTTTCAGGTATCAAGCCAGCAACCTAATAGTAGCTAAATATGAAATTTGAAGTCAATCGGTCAAACATTGGTCGACTATGCCTTCTTCAAGTGAACCATCAAGAGGACAAAATGAAATAAAAATTGAAGATAAAACAGCTAGTTGGTCCAAATTTCATAAATAAGGTTAAATATCAAAACTTGAAAAATTTGCCAAAGATCGCTTTCTCTGATTTTCTCATGAGATAGAATAGATAGCAGCCTCAGCTAGTTATGGTTAATAGATTAATAAAAATGTTCAAAGCTGAAACTTGCGGCAACGATTATTTTTCGTGGATGTAGTTCAAACATGGCTTTCAGACTGTGTAAAAATGTTTAAAGTTGAAACTTTGGTCTCTTTTAGTACAGTTGAGGCACCAGATTTGAACCAAACTCTTTACTTGAAAGACTGTTTTACATATACTCCCAATCCAATAATAAACCATCAACCTGAACAGCAACAAAATTTGCAAACAAAACCAATAGTAAAAGATACAGATTCTGCTCTTTCCCTGTAAGGACCCTTTTTCCCCTATTTACCCTAAAAGGCATATCTGAGTTAAAATCTTCACTTCGTTTCACTACGCGCCGATAAAAATAAGTCCTACGACTCATCATTTTATTCATACATCACACTACTTCAGAACAAAAAAAGTGAATCGCGAGTTTAATTTTCAACAAATTTTTATTATATCATCAAAATAAAGCAATACAAATTCAAAAGGACAATTTGCAGTTATTTGGTTTTGCATGGCCTAAGGTTCCCAGTTTATTGCCAACTCTATAATCCTCGTTCGGTGTGAAAATGCCTGTCCCTGGACAATTTGTTCCACATTTCATCTTTTTGGCGTTGCACACATGACCTGGTGCACTAGCTTTCGTGCATCGTCTTTCGTGACGGTATTGGTTGGATTTGTACGCCACTGGCATAATACACCATCGACATTTATATGGGAAGTCATCAACAGGTTCCAAATCTTCCGGGTTTTCCAAATCAGTTAATTCTTACCAATTGGCGCCAAGACCTTGTGAATCTTCTATGTCCAATTGTGCACACGTTGTTGTGCCATTAGATAATCAGCAAACCTTACCCATAATCGAGAATTTTCTGCAACAGGGGCCCAATGTAACCAGACCCGACAACAGATTTGTATTCATATTCGACATCAGGTACTGACACGATCAAACGCCTTCCAGGTTGATTGGCCGGAGAATCCAAAACAACACCCATTGGAGCTGCAATTAATAGTTGAATTATTTCGATTGTTTCGATTTTTGTGATGAATTAATTGTATATTTGCTCTTTAATTTGCATCAAGTTTCATGTTTGAAAACATAGCTTAACATACTTGCATTTTGATTTGATTGAATCATCATTTTTTCAAAGTTTTAATTCTTCAACTAAATTGTCGATTAAAAATGATCAACAATGCAGATCAGCATGAAATATTGTGAAAACATTAAGAAAGTGGATTAAGGGTTAAAAAATGTGTACGTAAATATAAGTGTAAGAATACCTCTTTATTTAGTTTTAAAAAGAGAAAGAAAAGGTAAAATGGATGAGCAAAACATAAGATAAGGGTACAGAGATTAGAGGGATGATGCGCTTGTATCCAACATCCCAGCTTAAGTGACCTTTTCTTCTCTTGTTGCTTCTTCTTGTAGCTAGGAAGATGTTTTTCCGGAATCGGAACAGTATAGCCAGAGAAAATAGGGAAACAAAAATAATAAAGAGAATGAAACAAAATGGCTATGCATTGAAAGTTGAATAAAGGGATTACTAAAGTACGCGAACACTGGTTTGGCAAACTTAGTGTCTCTGTACGCAGGTCAACCCAAAAAGAAAGCATAGGTTCTCGGAAACTAGGCGATAAATGCAAGGTAGTTGTGAACTGCCAGCCAATGTAGAAGTATGGCTGAATACCCAGGTGATTTGGATTTTCTCTATGGCAATTGTAAGTGCCTAAAAGATGCAACGCAAAATTTGCAAAGTATAAGTGACGCTGAAAAACCCAATTTCACTGCTTATACTGAGATGGTGCGAGGCGAGTTAAAGCGTTCAGCGTCAAACCTTTCCATCGTAATGTCCAACAAACATAATGGGTCCGCAATATCGTGTTATGACAATAAAAGTTTTCAATTTGTTGCTAAAGCTTGTACAGAGCTCGACACTTTAGTTTGTGTAAAAGCGCGATGGAATACTTTGAAACTGTGTCTACTATGTGTCTACTTTTCTTCAAAAAATACTTAGTATAAGGTTGCTGATTTGAAGGGGCTCTCAAATCTATCTGTTCATTTCTCAATGGGTTGCCTAAGGACGTGCTAAAACTGTTTGTCGGAGATTTCAACGCCTATCATCCCAGTTGGTCTGATGAAGAATGTAAAAATCTTTATAAGCGACAGAAGGGAGAACAATTATTATTGTTTCTGAATAGGTCCAAGATGCGAGTATTGAATTCAAAAAAACAGAACTACGTCGTAGGGGAGAAGCGAACCGTATGTGATTCAGTTTCAAGCTGTGAAGCCCTGTATCGCAGATTTACTTCTTGTGAAATGGAGTTCAATAAGGGTTCTGACCACCTGATGATGAGGATAATAATTGACCATTTACCAGTTTTGACTTATTTATCTAACAATACTGCGTATCATAGGCATGATCTGTCTGGGCTTACGCTGGGTGTTTTTGAGTTGGTTCGTGATGAATTGTGTGAAGACAGACATGGCTAGTGAAGAAAGCGATCCTGGGTGAGACAACGCGGGACATAGTCATGACGGACAAGAAGGCGTACCCGGTGTTTCTACATGTGTAAAGTACCCTGACTCAGCTCATTGGAAAGCAATGTGAGAAGGAAGAAAAAAATTTTGTATACTTTGAAAACTTAATAAACTTTGAATAAATGAATTAATAAATCGAATGAGTTGAAGAAAACTATTGAGTAAATGAGATATACGGACTTGCTACAAAAGAAAGAGTAAAAAAAATAAACGAGAGGCAAGTTAGATGTTCTGTAGTAATGACATCTTAGTTTAAGTAGCCTGAAGCTATCAAACGATCGGGCCTTTTCCTTGTTCTTTTGGACTTTCTTGTTGTTTGAACTTCCACGTCTGGAATTATTCTGGTCTAATTATTACCATTACTTAATTATTCTGTTCAATTGTTGATGAAAATGTCCATTTTTCAACAATTTTCTATGAGACTTTTCAATGGGATTTTTTATCAAAATCCCAAAAAATCTAAAAATCCTTTCTTTGGAGATTCAATGTTAAATTAAATTTTAATTATCCTAAAATTATTAAAGAATGGTTATAATTAAAATATTCAAATTTTTAACAGTGATTATATGGAATTCAATCTTTCAACAAATTTAGATTTTTCTTGATTCTAAATTGTTGATCGTTTTTAATCAACAACTTAATTTGATTATCAAAAATTTCAAAAACGATGATTTAATAAAATCAAAATTTAAGTATATTAATCAATGTTTTTAAACACTAAATACAAATCGAAGAGCAAATATCCAATTAATATATCACAAAAAAATCAAAACAATCGAAATAATTCAACTAAATCAATAAATTGTTTGAAATGAATACAGTCTAAATGTATCAAAAATTTCTTGGTTACCTAATAATTCCCCTCCAGATGGAGAAGACTATGAACAATTCAAATTAAATGAAGTGAATTCAAGTGTAACAAAAAAATCAATAATTTTTAATTGAAAATACTTAATACATCATCTTATTTATACCATAAAATAGAATAAGTTTGGTAATTACCAAACTTTGCTGAATGCAAAAACAATCAATATTTGATGAAAAAGTCTTAACCAAATCGTTGACCATTGAAAGGTTACAGATATTCTGATTCAATTTTATCACAATGCATATACACTAGTGATTAGGGCTAAGTTAATTGGACATCAAAATGCTGTGCACTGAGTCAATAGCCAAATATGGCTGAGTGGCTCTATTAATAATAACTAATACTAATAACTCCATTCCCTCATGCCATACTAAGCTTGACCAGCGTTACATCGCATCGCAAAAAAGATCCAAATAATATAATTTAAATAGCAAGATTTGAATATCTGAGATGCTCAGTCAAGATTGACCAAAGCCAAGGCATTCTGGGGTTGATTATCCTCACCACCCAAAGTCAGTCCAAAGGGTTGTCCAACCAAAATCGTGTCATTTAGATGTAATTTAAGGATGTAATTTAATGACGCCATTGCTGGTGTCTTAAAATAACACACTGTAAGGGTGTTTGCTGGAATACATGTTCGCGTGTATCTGCAAGGCACGTGGAGAGCACATTTCAGTACTTACGATAGCAATAAAACACAAATTAATGGAAATTGTTGATAATAATTGGGTTCACAGAGTATTTAAATGTTAAACTATTTATAAATGCAAAACAGTTAGTTGGTTATACAGAGAAATGAACAAAACAAAGATCGATTCTATTGGTACTTTAATTTATTGTTAGAGTTACTACAGAAACTCCGTTATCTTACTACTAATGTAAAAAGATTTGCTTTGAAATCAAACCATAATAATATTTTGGCAATACTTCAATGATCCTTCGATCATCATTGATCCTTCAATCCTAGTAAAAGATTCAAATATCAATAATTCTGATGATTGTAATAACAATGGATTGATAATGTTTGTATGAAAAGATACAAAATGAAACATGAAATCAGTCTCAAGAAAGTCATGGTTATCAGTTGTGTAATTTATTACAACATAATTGCTGTTCATGTAAATTCCTCCACAAGCCAAGATACTACAGTAAATTAAAATTGTAGTATAATAATAAAGGTTTTATTGATAACAACCTGATTCTAGGGATTTTAGGGAAAAAATGTTATTTTTCTGTTAATTATCTATCACAATCGACTGGTTATTATGCAAACCGTGATTCATTAAGATGAACTAAAATCGGAACAAAAAAATTTCTAATCTTAACCCTATTTTTTAAATACCAGCTTTTAATCATCGGATCATCTTTTAATAAACAGCATTAATAGATTCCCTGATAATGGGCCATAATTTAGGTATAAGATCTTATATTATTAGAATCAGATTTGTGAATATTCACAGCAATAATAAAGAGCAAAGGATCTTCAAGGTTGAACAAGTAATAATCATTACGCCATGTTTCAACCATGATTTACTCCTTTGACGGAGTCGATTGCAACAGAAACCATAGCTGATCGCTCCACAATTTAGTGTCTCAGATAACTGTTAATATCATTCATTATCAACCAAATTGACGCCAATCCTCTGGCTGATGGAATTATTCGGGTCATATTATTCCTTATAAATAAGATGCATCCACATTTCAGATGTTAGTCTAACAAGGCTATCAATTTTGATCAAGAAAACTTCTTGTTTCAATTCATCTTTAACACATTGATAATCTTGTAATTAGACTCTTAATTAGACAGTAATTATAATTGTTACAATCGTGAAAGTTAAAGACAATTTACTCGATTGCAATTTGTCACCATCAACAATAACAACATTGATTTCGTTAACCAGCGCGCTTTAACAGAACGAAAATGCAACCACTTAAAATACTTTTCAGTGCATTGAATAGGTAAGTCAAGTCACTTTTCATTTTCATCTAAACTCATTGATGATTGACAGTTTAAACACATTTCAATTGTTAGCGCTTGAAATTGCGAGATTCAATTCAGACTACAGTTTCAGTTGAAATAACTAGATTTTATTGACAATTCATTTAAGGATTGACTCTATGCAGTGAGTTTGGTTTGTTGAAAAAATTGGTTATGACATTTTGATTTATGAATAACTGTAAGATTTACATGTTGATAATTTTGATTGTAACAATTGTTGTTGATTAATCAGCCAGGGTCACGTCAACGCCTGCATCGCCATAGCTGAACTGTTGGCTCCTCGTGGACATGAGATCACATTTGCTGTTACCAGTGGCTGGAAAGAGTTGATTGAAAAGCATAACTTCAAATACATTGAAATAGTTGTTAATGAACCTGATGACGATTTTGACAGTGATTATAATGATGAAAAAAATGGAGTCAACGGTTCTGATGTTAACAATAACACCAACACCAATGGAGTTAATGGTCATTCTGAAAACGGTGGATATACCAAAAATAATGATGTTAAAGATAAGAAAGCCACTTTTTTAATTGATTATATTTCAACAATGTTTGCCGAGCTCCGACACAAGACCTGGGATAGATTTAAATACTTTGACGAGAAATGGGCTAAATTGAATTGTAAATTGTTTGCCTTTTTTGGAGCGCTGGATGAACCCTTGGCTGGTGTCTTGGATTCGGTTAAACCAGATTTAGTTATTGTAGATACACTCTTTTGGTTGCCTTGTTTGATGAAAACGACCATTCCTTGGATATCTTTGTGGTCATGTAATCCATTGCTCATCTATGATGATTTACCTCCATTTGGAAGTGGCTTCCCAACTCGAGGTCCCAGAAGTGAATGGGACGAATTTGATTCAATCAACAGCGAAAAGTATCGACCAGTTTATGAACACAACCGTCGATGGTTGGCAAAAAGAGGAATTACGGTGACTGAAGAAAAGCCCAAATATCATCTTCTTGAATCACCATTTCTAAACATATACAATTACCCCGAAATCCTGGATTATAGTGACATCTGTAAAAAACCAGATAAATGGTTTCGGGTTGACTCAGCTGTAAGAGAACCAGATGAAAAGAATCCATTCAAAGTACCAGAAAATTTGGTCAATAAACCAGGAAAATTAATTTACTTTTCCCTTGGTTCAATGGCTTCGATTGATTTAGAGTTGATGAAAAGAGTCCTCGGCTGTTTGGCCAAAGCACCTCATCGTTTCATTGTATCTAAAGGACCACTTCATGAACAAATTGATCTGGCAGATAATATGTGGGGAGATCGGTATGTTAATCAAATTGGTATCCTTCCACACGTTGATTTAGTCATAACTCATGGAGGTAACAATACATTAACAGAGAGTCTATACTTTGGCAAACCAGTGATTGTAATGCCTATCTGCTTTGACCAACATGATAACGCTCAGCGTATTGTTGAAAAAGGATTGGGTTTACGTGTTGAAACGTACCATTTTCAGGATGAAGAGCTTCTTGAGGCGATCGAGAAGATATTGAATGACGATGAAATCTATGGCAAATTGGCCGATGTGAAGGCACAATTGCGAGCATCGAGTACAAGGGATCAAGTATGCCAATTGATTGAGCAAACAGCAGTTCTTAAAAGATGTCCACTTTGATCTATTCTGATCAAAGATTATCTGATTGTTTTCAATATTAACTATAACTATCGCTATCACTGAATCACTATTAAATATTAAAAGACGATGACAAGATGGAACATGAAATTGTGGCCATTTCTATACTAGACTAAGCATGATGGTCGTGGTTAGGTCATTTCAAGATTTCTTTTTCTGGTTTAAATGTTATTTTCTTAAAAAATGTTACAATTCATTAATGAACACCAAATTAATCACCTTTCATGATCAATATTTTTTCGATTCTACTTTTTTGTATTCTGATTTCATTTTTCATAAAACATGTATCTTGACTTTTAAAATATTAATAAATAATGTTACAAGTCTCCACGAACTCTGATTTCAGTAAAATTTACAGCGAAATCGTTTGCCAATGATTAGCGTTGAATGGGGCCAAAAAATCTTCTGTTCAAGCAATCTCTTCGACTCGAGCTAATATAGCAATGAAAGATCACTGGCAAGGAACCCGTCATATTCCTGTTTCGCCGATCTTATAAGCTTCTAAGCAAATGAACTTGAAACAAGAAGCTGCTTAACGAGAACAATTAAAGAGACTTTATTAATTGACTTGGAAATGAACCAGATTCATTGAACTTCACAAAAATTGATAAAATAATTTTTCGATTGCTTTCATTGTGAATAGGTTTTTCAATCTGAAATGTAAATTTGGTTCCAATTATTTGTGCAGTTACAAAAGTCTCAACCTGTCATGTTATTCAATTATAATCTTTTATTTTCCTGATTCCTCCAGAACGAGGTTCTTATAAATTATTAATATGCCTTGAAAATTTTTTGTTAATTGATATTATTTTTGATTGCGATGCAATTATGTTGTAATAATTGACATAACTATTAACCTTCACTTTCTTGAGACTGTTTTTATGTTTCATTTTGTATCTATTCCTATGAACATTATTACTATTATCAGAATTATTTTAATCCTTCTTCTCTTAATTACGTATTGCATAAAGCTTATCAAGCTTCATCTTTCCATCAACGGGTTACCTGGTAGACATTTTTTTAGTATGTTGAACAATGTTACACTCAAGTTTGGTGATTGTAAAATTTCATGTTTATTGTTGCCATTAAAGTTAATTGTCGTGATTTCTTTTTGTTGATTTGATATGTTCATGCCTTATGGTTCAAAAAGAGATTTTTTATGGCATTAAGTTACTAACTGTGATGATTATTACCATTTTTGTAAATCCTATTGGATTAATGTCAGTTTCAACATCAAATAATCAACTGCTTTGGGACTTCCCATGGAAAATCAGGTCTTCCGAAGTGTCCAAAAACACTGGTTGCTTGGTACAAAGGTTGCCTTAAACCCAATTCCCTGTTTTGTGAAATGAAAACAATTTACATCAGTGATTTTATTACAATTTAATTGGTTTAGAACCTTACTTAATTATTCGTCCTGGACGGAGGTCAAAATTTTTGTTGATGATGCTCAATATTTCGCTTGAAGATTTGCTTGCAGTTCCGTATGTAAAGACAGAAATGGATATTGGTTCAGCTATTCCAATGGCGTATGAAATCTGTTGGTAAGACAAAAAAATTAATTAACTGGATTAATAACTTATCGCAAATATTGTTATGATTTGGTGAATTGATTTTAAATTTTAAATTTTCATTATTCAATATTCCCTCTCTTTTTTGCTTCCAATCAGTTGCTGTGATTCAAAGTTGATGTCACTAACCAAAGAGTAAAGGACTTCTTTACTCTTTGTCACTAACATATGATTACCGCGTTTTTTCGTCATAAAGCAAGCAATTTGTTTTATTAATTTTTCTTCTTTGAATCAAGCAATTTATATATTTAACTTGTGATTTATTTATATTTGATGGCTTACCTGAACATTACAACGTCTACAGATACCATTTTTGACCAGAGATTTGGCAACCCAACGAGCAGCGTATGCACCTGATCGATCAACTTTAGTTGGATCTTTTCCGGAAAATGCTCCACCTCCATGAGCACCCCAGCCGCCATAAGTATCGACGATGATTTTACGTCCTGTTAATCCAGCATCAGCCTGAAACAGTCGATTATACAATTGTTAGTCGAGTTAAAACACCAAGCTACAGTTATTAAGGAAAATACTAACAAAACTCAGGTTTGAATAAGATTGACGCTGAATCGATTTTTATAAGACCTATGAATATTGAGTGAGTTTTTTGGTCAAATTATAAATTGAGAAACTAATGATCTACAACTTTTTATTTTGTGTTTTGTGTTCTCAGGATAATTAGGAATCTAATTTGGAATTTATTAAGAGTTTAGGTCATGCTCTTGACCTCTTGAAAATGAAGGAAAATTTATTTTTGATTTTTTGGACTATTGATTTAGGTGGAATATCGATGATACTTACCAATGGACCACCATTAACAAAAGCACCACATGGATTTACATGAATTACTGTTTTATCATCCAAGTATTTACTTGGAATTACTTGTTTGATCACTTTTTCCGTGATTTCCGATCTGAGCTTGTCCAGAGTTATTTCTTTTGCATGTTGGACTGATACAACGATGGTGTGAACTCTAATTGGAATTGCTGCTCCACCATCGAGATAGTATTCACAAGTAACTTGAGATTTGGCATCAGGTCGAGCCCATGGAAGGGTACCATTTTGTCGCAACTCAGAATATTTCTCCATCAATTTGTGTGATAATACAGCTGTTAAAGGCATACATTCCTCAGTTTCATCAGTAGCATAACCAAACATCAAACCTTGATCACCAGCTCCAATTTCATCCATATTTCGATTAACATGAACTCCCAAGGCTATTTCTGGTGCTTGCTCTTCAATGGCAATCAATACATTGCATGTTTTATAATCGAATCCTGAAACAACCAGAAGAAAGTTAATCAAAACGAAATTCAAACCCGTTAATTACTCCTTGCATCATAATTTTGACCATATTTTTGATTGGACATCCATAATTAAACGATTATGCAACTGAATGTTCAGTATTTTTGCGATTTTCATCTCTTTTTATTGATAATTTCATCTGTATCATCACTCAATCTTTAAGAAACTGGTTTATAATGTATGGACCAAGACATCATCATTAGCTGATAAGCTCACATTTATTTTGAAATTTTAAAAATCTGAGTAAATCGAGATAATCAAGGACTCAACTAATATTGGAGATGAAATCAGTTGATGAATGAAAATGAATTGCAGCATTTTATTAATTACCAAGACTTACCTTTATCACTATGATCGTAACCAATTTTGTCAATGGCTTGTCTCACCACTTTCTGGTAATCTATTGATGCTTTTGAGGTGATTTCACCAAACAACAGGACCATTCCTGTTTTAGTAATAGTTTCACATGCTACTTTAGCCTCTGGATCTTGAGCAATGTGAGCATCTAAAACAGCGTCACTGATTTGGTCGCACATTTTATCTGAAGTTAATGAAAATCAAATGATAATTTCAAAAAATGATCACAAGGCTTCTATTTAAAATGGTCAGAATACAATTTATGGCTTTATTGGAATCTTTTGAATACCAAACTAACAAATTGTACAGTAAATGCAATACAAAGTTACATGAAATATTTAATTTCTAATCAACTCAATAGATCATTTTCAAAGATCAGATCAAAAATTCCTCATTCTTGATCTACAATGGTTAGTGTGTCAATAAATTGTATAACTTTCTCTTTTCATTACTCAATTGTTGATTAGACAATCTCAATATATCTCGCCATCAACTAGTTCAATCCTACATTGTACATCTGTACTTGACTTCCTCACATACATTTAAGTAGATTTTTCCTGAAAACTCTCAAGAAATGAACACTCGTGTAATTAGCATGATTGGTTTTACCCTACAGTTATAATCAAAAGATTCAAAAGTCAAGAAACATTGTTATTTCGCTTTATATTTACCAATATTTAAACTACTGAAGCAAAAAATTGAAAATTTTCTTCTAATTTGCTGTTAACTGATTTAATAAAATACATTTAATACAAAATTATGCTTTACTAATCATCATGTAATAAGCAACAGATTTTTAGTTTGAAGCAAAATAGACTTACCTGGATGCCCTTCACCAACGGACTCCGATGTAAACAAAAATGTTTCATTAGATTGATTACCGATTCCGTTCATGGTGTTGAATAATAATTAACTAAACACTTAATAATGTATATTAATAAGGCACTAAGTTAATAATTTGTTGAGGTTATCACTTATGATTTGTCTGAGATGAAAATGAAAATTTGTATTTAACGTGAATACCTATTATCATCATCACCGGTACCAATCATCATAATCAGCTCTTTACTTTCTCTCCTTACACTCATGAAAATCTCCCTCTCATCATCATCCCTCCCTTAATTCAATCAATACTAAATCTCCTCCTTCAATCAACAATCATCTTGATTCTCAACAATCTAAATAGCAACTACGATACACTAATCCGAACTGCAATGTTAAAAAATTTGGGTAACAGAAGAGGTAAAAGAAATGTAAAATTGGGAAAAATTGAAGCTTAGGCTTTTATTTTTCAATGGTCCATGTTGGAATCCCAATGTTTCAACTGATTGAAATGAAAACCTTAATTATCTCATCAGTTAATCAAGAGGAAATATTATCTATTATACAAATTGATGATGTAAAATTGATGATAATCAATATTGCTTAAAGAAAGATTTAATTATAAAAGTGTCACTTTTTTTCCTTCTCAATGTATATCTCTTTTATATCCTTGAAAATGGGTTAGCTCAGTAACAGACTTGTTTCAGTTCATCAATTACTTGTCACTTATCATGATAATCAGAAATGATGATGATAATAATCATGAATCTTTATGATTGATTCAATTAGAAACCCGAAAGGAAAATTTGTAACCTATGTTTCAATAATTTCTGGTTCAATTTTTGACTTGTGAAAATTATTTCCCTTTTTTATAATGGTTATAGTTGTTTCATTTAATATTGTTATTGATTATTTTAATTATATCATGTCTATCAGTTAACTTTTAACAATAAGTGTTGACCTCGAATCTTGGATCTGATGATCTAATCATCTGTCAAATTGGTTTAACAATGGAAGATGATCAAGCTGAACTTTGCTTTTCTCATTGTTTCCAATATTTAACCACGATATTAATATTTTGAAACAATTATTTCTTACTTATCAATTTTACCAATCATTTTAAATACCTTTATTGATATCATCAATCTTATCAATCTTATCATGATTAATGATTAACATTCATTGATTCGCATTGAGATTTACAAATGCTTAAATTCAGTAAAATTGAACATAAACTTGATTTTAGATTTACTTTTTGTAGTTTTTTCTTTATTTTTATTCACTTTTAATTGAATTTTTATAATTGAGCTTGTTTAGAAACCATTCTGCATGATTAACACTAATTCAAATGGTGGCTTCAACACTCTTGGTTTTCCTTGACCTGTCTTGTTTACTCGTTGCTGTGCTGTTAAGTTTGGTAAGATTTGCTAATAATATTCTGATTAGCATTTTGGTTTTGTCCAATGAAAATAATCAAAATAATTCAGATCTTCGTAGGTCAAGGATAATAAAATTCAGACAATTAACATGTTGAACCTGGAATGGCAAAGATTGCTTGGATCAATGAGTCTTTGGTAAACTGGACTTGCACCAATCTTCAACTTGATGGTCTTTATCACAATTACCAGGAAATTAGATCTAAGTTTACACAAATATCATATTAAATAATCTAATCATGGTTTAGTTAAAAATAATGGTAAACTTTAATCATTATCATTACAGTTGATGTTTAGTTCCGATGATCATTTGAACTTTGATTTGATGATTTGAATAATGTAAATAAAAAACTCAACTCTATGAGAGAATAAAAAAATGTTAACAGATGGAGTTAGCTATGTTGTTTAATATTGAAAAATATTGCGGAACAGTTTTGTTTTCAAATTGAAAATCTATTCAGTTAAATAATTGCTTATTGTTATTAGTTATAATGTTTTAATGTTGAGTTTATTTATTTTTTTCTGCCAATTGACCTTGATTTGACCATTATACTTCTGTCCACGTTGTGTCCTTAAATATGTCTCTGGTGTTAGCAAATACTCTTGAAAATTTGGTTAGTTTTATCTTACCTATTTGATTCGTCTGTTTTATTGACTCATTTTGTCTTATCTTTTCTTTTATTTACCAGAATTTCAAATTTGTTGAGCTTCGCAAGTTATCTATCGCTAAAAAGCTAGATACAAATGTTATTAATAATGTTGCCATCTCCCACAATCATCAAGTCATCTTTGCTGCTTACGAAAACGGTAAGTAATTTAAATGATTTAAAATTTGAAAGTCAGTTACTCATGCTGTATGGCTATTACCTGCACTAAACCTTTGTAAAATTTTAACCTCAATTTAATTTTGACTGATTTTTTTTCTCTTTCATAATTTAGCTTTCAAAGTCATCAAAATCTCAACTTTACTGGACTTTGAGTGGTCGAAAAACGTAGTCAATCAAATTGTTGATTCTTACCCATCAATTGAAATAAGACTATCTTTCAAACCTTTTTTGCTCTCTGTGAGTGGAGGGTCAAATAACCTATTGCTTGTTCTCGGTCAAAATTCTTCAAATCATCTTTCGGGTGACATTTACTATATACCGAATCTTCTTGCTAATGACCCTAATCCTATAAATAGAATTGCATTTCCTTCAAGCATTTCTTCCAACGTTCATATAAAATCCGTTGCATGGCACCCTGAATTCTCTGAAACTTTATTTGCTGCTGCTTTAAGTGATGGAGCGCTTGTTACGATTGGCATCGATAACCAAACCAAAGGCATTCAAATTCTTTCGCACTATACAGATTCCTTCAAATTCACATGTGTTAGCTGGAGTCCTAAAGGAAAACAGCTTGTTGTAGGAGGAGACAACGGACAACTGACTCAATTTAAGCATCAGAATGGTAAAAACTTTCAAAAGGCCAAGATCATCTCACCACCGAAGGAGCTACCGAATCATAAAATCATAAACGTTAATTGGGTCCACAGTGCTTTATTTCAAGTGGCTTTCATTCATAATAGTTCGACTAGTAATCCAGATACACGTGTAGTTTTTATACATGCTCCTCCAAAAGCCACTATCGAGTATTATGATTTTGGATCAGTATGTATGGAGACAAGCCAATATGGTGGACCAGATAAAATTCAATTCTGTTTTTCTCAAATTGGAAATATTCTATTATGCCTTTCATCTATTTCCTCTGAGGTTGCTTTAATTGGTTGTGATGCTGGTGAAATAAACCCTATCCCAAATCAATGGAGTCAATGGATTCTTGATGATACTTCAAGAATCGAGTTACAACCAGACGCCAATAATGTAGAATCTTCACCTTGTGGTATATCTTGGTTCAAAGGTCCCACTAAAACTTTCAGAGTAAACGAAAGTGTTAGTTTTGGTGGTCCTGGTTGGCCCTTAGTTGTAATTTTATCTTCAGCTGGTGTCCTTTGTCCATACTATGCATATCATAATCAAGGGAAATTGATTATTCCTGATTTCCCTGTTTCTCAACCGTTACCCATAACTCTTCCTCCCCCTGCACGCATATCTAGTTCAGAGGTTCAGTTATCAGGACAACAGTCTGCGCCACAAATCCCTATTTCAAAAAGTAGTGCTCAGCCCTTTCAAATACAGCCATCTCAAGCAGCTGATGCTTCTTTTACTTTTTCTCTATCAAAATCTGCTCAGCCCAAGCCTCAAACAACTTTATCTGTTTCTGCAACAATTCAAGCTCCTGGTCAACCACAACAACAACCCCAGTCTGTACCACCGAATAGCTCTCAGCCACCCAAACCTACTCAACAACAGCTTCAGCAACAGCAAACTCAACAGTTTCAACTATCTCAGCAACAAATTCAACAACCTCAAAATTTCCAACCTCAAGCTCCTCAACAACAAGTCTCTTCTAAACCAGCCATTAACGAGGAAGAATTAAGAAAAAAGGAGCAAGAGGTACTAGAAGAAACTTTTAGCGTTGCAATTCAAGAGGAAATAAACGAGTTCACGAAAACATTTCAAAATGCAAAAAATAATTTCTCCAAAGCACTCAAACTGCAAATTGGTAAACCTGATGAACTTTCCGTGCTACAATCGGAAACATCCAACTTAACTGAGTTGCTGAAAACTTCTTCTGATACACTCAAAAGTCTCGATTTGAGTATGTTGAATGGTTATCTTTTGGAAACATGGGCTATGGTTCAAGAGGCGACAACTCGCTTAGAAAAAGAATCTGATCCTGTTTACACTATGTTAGCCAATCGAAGATCCTTAGATCCCATAACAGCTCGAAAAATGAGAGAAATAAAAAAGATTGCACATGATATTGAACTTCAATTGGAAGATTTTAATAACATGCTGGATCGAGAATGGGACGAATATACCGCGAAAATGAGCTCAAAGAAGCCTGGTAAAACGTTGTCTTCTATTGATATGATTTACCATACATTATCAACTCATCATAAAACTATCGAAATATTGAAAAAAAATCTTGCTAAATATGACAAATTTACAAAATCAATTGAATTTGAAGATGATAGTGTTGTATCGCCAAGACGTAAAGAAATCCAAGAGATTATAAATTCATTGAGAAATACTTCGCTTCAAGAAGATAACAGCATGAATGAAAGTTGTCAACTTAAATCATTTATCAAGGTTCCCAATGTTACAAAAGAGAAAAAAGAAAGGCTATTGGAGTTTTTCGAGCAAAGAAATACAGTTCCAAGCAGGCGAGCTATTTTACCTGTTGATTTGAAATCTTCTAAAATGGTATCTGCTGTTGTCAAAGCAAAAGAACGTTTGAAAGAAATAAGAGCTAAAGCAGTCGAGAAAGCAGCCAGTCCCGTTAAACAATCTTTTTCACCAGTTCTCAATTTAACTTCATCCAAACCTGAGGATCTCAATACAACTTTACAAACAACTCAAACAACACCAGTGAAACCTTCAGAGAAAGGTGATAGAATCGAAGATAAATCACTGTTTTATACAACTGCAATAGGAGACATGTCGATTGCCGATACTTCAAAGTACCAATCTCCATCTAAAACATTCAGCTTTTTATCTCCAATTAGTACTAAAAGTGATCCAAGACTGCCACAGAAATCACAACCTCTCTCTGAAAATTCTTTGTTTAAAGAACCTGAACCTGCAGATAAATCTACACCTTTCGTTGGTAAATCAAATACAAAAACTGACACCAAAGAGGATGCCAATCTATCTTTTTCTTTCTCTTCAACAACATTAACAAATATAGCTTCACCTACTCTATCTTCCTCTACTTTCCTGTTTAGTTCATCTAAACCAATGGGATCAGAAAAAGCATTTGCCTCAACTTTTGCAACTGCCACCAAAGATATCGCACCTATTGTAGGACCTAGCAAAGAAACACTGTCAACTGCTAAGGAAAATGTTCAGGTTAAAAACGAACCTAAAGAAACAAAACCTTTCAGCTTTAGTTTGAGCAGCACACCAAGTAGTACAACTACTACTAGAACTGAAGCACAATCAGCACCGAAACCACAACCTCTCCCCGACATTGCCACATTCAAAAGTACTAAAGAGCCTGAGTCAGCTGATGTCTCTTCTACCAGTAAAACAGAAACAAAAGCTGAAGTTAAAGAAAATACCGCTCTATCCTTTTCTACTACGAACTTAGCTTCCCCGACTCTATCTTCTACCTTTTTGTTTGGTACAAATAAGCCACAAGGACCAGAAAAATCATTTGCGTCGAGCTTTACAACTGCTACTAAAGATATTTCTATAATTGAAGAGCCAAAAAAGGAGCTACCATCGTCTATCAAGGAAAATGTTCAAAGTAAAAATGAATCCCAAGACAACAAACCTTTCACTTTCAGTTTAGATAATACTTTTGGTACTATTACTCCTAAAACTGAAACCAACCAACAAAACTTAACACCGAAACCACAAGCTTCACCCGAAAACACTCAGTTAAAAGAATCTGAACCAGCTGATAAATCAACGTCTTTTATTGCTAAAACAGACGTAAAACCCGATGTTAAAGAGGATATCAGTTCAACAACTCCGTCTTTCCCTCCTTCTTCAACAGCATCAACAAACATAGCCTCGTCCACTGTTTCTTCCACTTTTCTATTTAGTACTCAAACCACTGCTTCATCACCCTCTGGTTTCAATTTCAATGCTGCTTTAGCAAATTTAGGTGGACAACCAAGTCAAGATACTCCTACTAAAAACCCTTTTGGATCACCAGCTACAAGTTTAGCTCCCCAACCTGGCTTATTTGCGGCTAAAACAGCAGTTCAAACATCAACCTTTGGTACACCACCTTCATTGTCAAGCTCTTTTACTTCTCAAACTACTGCTGTTGCTCAAACTGGATTTAGTATTTTCGGGAACCAAGGGCAACCACGTTTTGGAGCTCAACCAACTTTCGGAGGTGCCCCTGCATTCGGAACTCAACCAACATTTGGTGGATCACCGACTTTTGGTAATACTATGCCATTTGGTAAAACAATGTCTGGTACAAGTTTAGGATTTGGTCAAAGCTCTGCTCCACCTGTGACAAAACCAGCAGAAGCAGCATCGCCATTTGCAGGGTAAGTTTTTTAAATTCATTTGAACTTTAAATTAATTCTTATGTTTATTAACATCGTTACTAATTCAACCTCACATTGTTGGTTTTTTGTTTTTAGCTTCGCAAATGCAAACACCCCTTCCTTTGGCGCTTTAGCTTCTCAACAAGCGCCAAGCTTTGGACAATTGGCTTCTACAACACAACCAGTACCAGCACAACAGCAGCAACCAGCAACTGGTTCACTTTTCGGAGGATTTTCGCAAACATCTGCTCCATCCATGGCAAAACCGGCAGAGGCAGCATCGCCCTTTTCTAGGTAAATAACAAAACTCAATACCAAAAATTGCATGCTGTTTATTATATCCAATTTTATTTTTGTTTTTAATGTTTGTTATTGTTAATTCAACTCTTTTGATCTCTTTAAAAAAAATTCAGCTTCTCAAGCGCTCCTTCCTTTGGTGCATTAGCTTCTCAACAAGCGCCAAGCTTTGGACAATTGGCTTCTACAGCACAACCCGTACCAGCACAACAACAACAACAACAACAACAACAACCTGCAACTGGTTCACTTTTTGGAGGATTCGGTCAGGCCAATGTCACTTCATCTTCATCTATCTTCGGTAATACTTTCCCTTCAGCTCCTGTTTTTGGATCGCCACAATTTTCTCAACGACGTCAATAAAAACCTGATGTTCTAATTTCAAGCTTAACATAATCATTAATTTGATTTTCATAATTTACTTTAATCTTGTTGGATAAGCGCCAGTTAGATAAATAACTCGAGGTGATGTCTATATTACACGCAGTCTAACGTGTCTTATATCAAACCAATTTTGAAAATGGAGTAAACTTGATCACTACTCGTGTACGTCTAAACAATCGATCACCTCAATTATTAATAATTTAGGATTCAAAAAAGCTTTGTCGCTATATTGGCTATCCAATGTTGTCGATTGAACAATTATGAAGCATTGAAAGTGGATTGTATTATCAATTTCATATCTTTTTTAATCACAAACATAGTTTACTAACTATTTTTCACATGAAATTCTTTCAATTACTGATTTGTGAAAACAAATCAAAGTCATCTAATACAATGTATTTACTCAATTTAAAAAAATTTTTTACAGATTCAAATTAAAGAAAAATTTAAGTATTTGATACACCTATTTGAGAATAAATTTCAATTTAATATTTCATTGCAATTAATCAAAAACTTTAACTTACAATGTAAACGTCTTTTGTTTTTTTCTTAACATCGATGTTTTGATTTCGAACATCAGCAACAAGTTTAATGAACTATCAACAAATCTTAAACGTCAAAATGATTTTTAAAAGTTTTATTCAGTTTAATTGAATTTATTTGATTACGTTTATTGTAATCATGTTTAATTTAATGATATTGTGGTTATCATTATTATTTTTGTTCGTTGTTTGGTTCTGTTTGGGCTTACAAGCAAATTATTAAACATGAGAGCATAAAAATCCAATCATTTAAGAGTTGGGCTTTTTTCCGGTTCCAGTTTTCAGGTTGAGCTGATCTCAAGCTCACAAAATATTCACCATTTTTATTCAAGGAAATAGGAAGGAAATATCTCACCTTAACCTTAACTCTCACTTTTTCCTCTCACTGTTCGACTTATTTGCAACAAGATAATCATTTTCTTAAACTTAACCATATTAGTCAAAGAGCCTTGTTCAACAATAGTCTTGTTTCTTTCTTTATTTTCATGCTTTGTTATACTCATCGTTAACCACCAAAAAAAGTCTTTTTCATCAACAACAGAGATTGTCATCAGGCTTGCTGAATTGTGCGATTACAATTGAGTGTTATCTATGTTAGTGACCAGCAACATTGGATCTAAATCTTATATTCCAAGAGCAACAAAGAACTGGTGACTAAGCGAACACTCGCTTAACTCTTTGTGCGTCATAAGTTTATTTTTCTCTAGTTGTTTTTATTTTTTGTTTAATATTTTTTAAGTTTTTTGTTTCAACTCAAATTCAATGAGACAAGACAATCGATCTTTGGCTTCTTCTGATAGAGCTTCTAATGGTAGTAGTGGAAATGTTCACGATGGAAAGAATAATGGTTTACATGGGATTGACAATGTTTGCCTTAATATTGACTCATATTTAGATGATTTGGAGCATCCAATGAACCCTATCAACCCTATTAAAGGTTCACCATCGTCAATGGTTCGTCCAAGTGCTGCCTCAAATAGTTTACCTTCAACATCAACTGATTACAAGAATTGGTCAATGGTTAGTAAATCATCAATGCGTCGACTTTCCATGGAACATAATGATATTGTTAAAGATAAACCAACCGAACCTTCAGATGCTTTTCTCGCCTTTCCTTTTGAATATTCATCTCACTCAAGCAACTCAATTGTTCGGCTAGTTTGGCGTAATCTTACTTACACTTCACCTAAAGCACCTAAAAAACCGCCACCAAGTTCATCTCCATCTTCAAATGCAATTCGCCGTGTTATTTTGGATAAACAAAATGGTGAAATAACTGGAGGCCAATTAACTGCTATAATTGGTCCATCAGGAGCAGGTAAATCAACTCTTCTTGAAAGTTTAGCAGGTCGAAGGACCAAAGGTTTAAAAGGTTCAATTGTCGTTGCCTATGACCGTGATTACCTTGAAACAAGTGAAGAGAGCAGGTCCATCGGAATATCATTTATTGGTCAAAAAGATCAATTGATTGCTGAATTGACTGTTAGAGAGACATTAATGTTTGCTTCAAGATTAAAAAATTACAAGCGAATACGCAACTCATATTATCACCCTAGACTCGTTAATTCAGTTCTGAAAGCTCTTAACTTAGAAGCTTGTGCAGAGGTTAGAGTTGGACGAGTTTCTGGAGGACAGTTGAAACGGGTAACTTTCGCAATTGAATTGATTTCAGGGCCAGATATTTTAATGCTTGATGAGCCCACTTCTGGTCTAGATTCATCTTCAACTTATTCATGTATCGCTTTGTTGAGGCAATTGACCGATCTCCGAAGAAATGGTAACTATTACAAACCACCAGCCATTATTTGCTCAATCCATCAACCCTCAGCAAGAGTTTTGAATATTTTTCATCAAATGTATGTCCTCTCATCCGATGGTCGATGTCTTTATCAGGGATCTCCGACCACACTTCTAAATCATCTTTCTCGTCATGACCTAACTTGTCCACAATTTCACAATCCAGCCGATTTCATTATTGAAATTGCATCGGGTGATTATGGTCTTGAGCCAATCAATAAATTGGCCTTATATGAATCAACCAAACAGATGACAATAATCAATGATGAGAAAACAATGTATCTTTCGTGTCGTAAATTAATGGTGCCCGGATCAAGAGGTGATCAAGATATGATGAACGATGAAATTGATCCAATGGAAGGTGGATTAGGAATGATAAATGGTGCCACCAATGAGAAAAGGGTCAAAGTAACGCGAGTTGTTGATAAAATGAAGAGCCGAAAGTTTCCCGTTTTCTCGCACTTTATGATTCTCTTAACGCGAACATATTTAACTACAATTCGTGATCCAAAATTAACATGGTTTCGAATAGGGCAAGCTATTTTCATAGGACTGTTAATGTCCTACCTTTATGACCATCCAATCGGAGAAGCTGATGGCTGCCTGTCCTTATCACCCAATTCAACGGATATTAATGTAGGAGCTGTGCTAGCTGCGACTCAAGACAATGTTGCTTTTATATTTTTCATTACTCTTTTTACTGTTATGGCCTGCATGATGCCGACTGTGTTGACCTTTCCTGCCGAAGTGGCTGTTCACATTCAAGAGCGAAATAATGGCTGGTATTCATGTTGGACTTACTATTGGACCAAAATAATTGCTGATACACCTTACCAAATTGTAATAACAACCCTTTTCTGTTCAATTGTTTACCCAATGACTGGACAAATTTGGGACCAATGGAGATTCGCTTTGTTCATATTCATCTCTATCCTTGTTTCTAATATCGCTCAAACGGTTGGAATGCTTTTTGGTACCATTTACGTTAGAAGTGTTCAAAATGCAGTTTTCATGGCACCTCTTTCAATGGCACCTGTTTTCCTGTTGAGTGGATTTTTTGGGAAAATAGCAAAGGTTCCGCTTGCATTGAAGCCAATTGCTACAATATCATATGTTCGTTACGCCTTTGAAGCTTTCCTTATTGTTTTGTATGGTTATGATCGTTGTCCTCCACTTAATGTTACCCTTGCCTCATTAGCGTCAAATCCATCGTCTTCTTCATCACCAACTTACACACTCGCCTATGCTGCTCAAGATCTTCACTTTTCAACTGAATTACCTCCAGTTGATTATGAAGACGAAAATTTATCAACATCTCCTGGAGATTATTCAAGTGAACCTGATGGATCATCAGCTGGACCATCATCTTATTTATATGATAGTTTGCCCAAAATTTGGTCCGGATTTTACAACCCTCTTGATTATTTACGACTTGCTGCTGAACTACCTTCTTCATCGGAATCACTTTCATCCGAAGAATCAATTTCTTCATCCTTAATTCTCAAACATTTTGACCTTAAAGACGAGTATTTGTGGCAAAATATTGCCATCTTAATTGCTAGTTTAACTTTTCTTCGTTTATTAGCTTATTTCATTTTAATGTATAAAACCAATGAAAGAAGATAGATTAATAATGAGCAGCTAAAACCTGATAATATCTTGGCAATATTAAATCAGTGATTTTTCAGCTGATAAATTCTGTATCGATAGTTCAATTGTTAACAAAGACAATCAATGATCATCAATTATTATTTTTATAACTAATTATTGAAATGTATCCACAAAAGTGGATGTTTATATTATTATTGTAATGATGCTGATTTCAATTTTCTTGAATTTCTCAAGGATTTCTATCAAACTTTTAAAAATTTTATAAAAAAGCAATGAACAAATTACGACAAATTTAATGCCTTTTCCCGGTTTTTTAATCAGTAAAACCAACATTACACTTTCACACTCAATCTTTTGTTATTATTCAACACCAAATTGTCATGAAGTAAAGTGTGAAGCATAATTCTGCCTGTTAATTATTGAACCAATTGAAGCACGAAGGTTGTATGCCGTTGTTTCATGTTGTTGTACTTGTACTTGTGATTGTTGTTTCTGATGTTGATGTTGTTATTATTGTTTATTGCTGTAAAACATTGATCAATGTAGATTGTGATCCGTTGACCAACCAGGGCTGACAAACCTGTTAACATGGAAATGAGTAAAAAAAATGTCTCCAAATTTTGAAGAAAAGAGGAAAAAGTGTAAAGACAAGATAATAAAAGGAATCAAATAGAGAAGAGGAAACTCAAAGTGAATTGCTTTTTTTACGTCTTCCAAGGCTGTGAATATCTTCGATTCACTGATTTTCATATTGCAATTAACTGACCTTGCTTATTAACCTGGGTTTACGGTAGCAATGGTATCCTGATTATTAAGCATTACCGGCTTATATTCGTCCTTCTCCTGGTGAAATTTACTCTCTTAGACAAAGTCCAATAAAAATAATGGATTTCAATTCATTTTGTCGTGAGTAGTTTAATGTACTTTTACCTCGAAAAAAGTAATGTAAGATCCAAAGGAAACTGAGCCAATTATCAGCTAATTAAAATTATAAAACAATTTAAATGTTGCATATTCTAGACAAAATTTACTCAATAATTAAGTTGTCTAATGTTGAACATGAAGCACATGGATCCGGACAGAATGGTAATCATTATAATAAAGGTTACATAAGCTGACTGAATGACAAAATTGCATCGATCATTTATGATGCATCACTTTCAAAAGGCCAAGATCATCCCACCACCGAAGGAGCTACCGAATCATAAAATCATAAACGTTAATTGGGTCCACAGTGCTTTATTTCAAGTAGCTTTCATTCATAATAGTTCGACTAGTAATCCAGATACACGTGTAGTTTTTATACATGCTCCTCCAAAAGCCACTATCGAGTATTATGATTTTGGATCAGTATGTATGGAGACAAGCCAATATGGTGGACCAGATAAAATTCAATTCTGTTTTTCTCAAATTGGAAATATTCTATTATGCCTTTCATCTATTTCCTCTGAGGTTGCTTTAATTGGTTGTGATGCTGGTGAAATAAACCCTATCCCGAATCAATGGAGTCAATGGATTCTTGATGATACTTCAAGAATTGAGTTACAACCAGACGCGAATAATGTAGAATCTTCACCTTGTGGTATATCTTGGTTCAAAGGTCCCACTAAAACTTTCAGAGTAAACGAAAGTGTTAGTTTTGGTGGTCCTGGTTGGCCCTTAGTTGTAATTTTATCTTCAGCTGGTGTCCTTTGTCCATACTATGCATATCATAATCAAGGGAAATTGATTATACCTGATTTCCCTGTTTCTCAACCGTTGCCCATAACTCTTCCTCCCCCTGCACGCATATCTAGTTCAGAGGTTCAGTTATCAGGACAACAGTCTGCGCCACAAATTCCTATTTCAAAAAGTAGTGCTCAGCCCTTTCAAATACAGCCATCTCAAGCAGCTGATGCTTCTTTTACTTTTTCTCTATCAAAATCTGCTCAGCCCAAGCCTCAAACAACTTTATCTGTTTCTGCAACAATTCAAGCTCCTGGTCAATCACAACAACAACCCCAGTCTGTACCACCGAATAGCTCTCAGCCACCCAAACCTACTCAACAACAGCGCCATTTGCAGGGTAAGTTTTTTAAATTCATTTTAACTTTAAATTAATTCTTATGTTTATTAACATCGTTACTAATTTAACCTCACATTGTTGGTTTTTTGTTTTTAGCTTCGCAAATGCAAACACCCCTTCCTTTGGCGCTTTAGCTTCCCAACAAACGCCAAGCTTTGGACAATTGGCTTCTACAACACAACCAGTACCAGCACAACAACAACAACAACAACAAAAACCTGCAACTGGTTCACTTTTTGGAGGATTCGGTCAGGCCAATGTCTCTTCATCTTCATCTATCTTCGGTAATACTTTCCCTTCAGCTCCTGTTTTTGGATCGCCACAATTTTCTCAACGACGTCAATAAAAACCTGATGTTCTAATTTCAAGCTTAACATAATCATTAATTTGATTTTCATAATTTACTTTAATCTTGTTGGATAAGCGCCAGTTAGATAAATAACTCGAGGTGATGTCTATATTACACGCAGTCTAACGTGTCTTATATCAAACCAATTTTGAAAATGGAGTAAACTTGATCACTACTCGTGTACGTCTAAACAATCGATCACCTCAATTATTAATAATTTAGGATTCAAAAAAGCTTTGTCGCTATATTGGCTATCCAATGTTGTCGATTGAACCATTATGAAGCATTGAAAGTGGATTGTATTATCAATTTCATATCTTTTTTAATCACAAACATAGTTTACTAACTATTTTTCACATGAAATTCTTTCAATTACTGATTTGTGAAAACAAATCAAAGTCATCTAATACAATGTATTTACTCAATTTAAAAATTTTTTTTACAGATTCAATATTTGAGAATAAATTTCAATTTAATATTTCATTGCAATTAATCAAAAACTTTAACTTACAATGTAAACGTCTTTTGTTTTTTTCTTACCATCGATGTATTGATATCGAACATCAGCAACTTCAACATGATGACTGGTTAGAGACTATAATATTGCTCTTTCTTTTCATTTTTATTTTTCATCATTTAGTTTTAATTAATTTTATTTATCATTAATGATGTTTTATTTTTTTGTGTTTGAATTTAAGTTTTAGTAACTAAACTAATGTGAAATTTTGATTAGGTGTTACTGCGAATTGGGTAAATTGAATCAACTAGTGAAAAGTGAATAGTAAAAATATTCACCAACAAGTTTAATGAACTAACAACAAATCTTAAACGTCAAAATGATTTTTAAAAGTTTTATTCAGTTTAATTGAATTTATTTGATTACGTTTATTGTAATCATGATTAATTTAATGATATTGTGGTTATCATTATTATTTTGCCAACTCACTCTTGTCAACACCGTAACTTTACCAAGTCCTGTAAATGGTCAACGGGAGGTCACCAAAAAGCGATGTGAAACTGTTTCAGTGGCCTTTTGCCGAGAAATTGGTTACAATGAAACTATTTTTCCCAATCTACTTAATCACAATTCACAGCAAAATGCCGGTCTTGCCTTACACCGGATAACTCCTTTAATCAAAGTTAATTGTTCACCAGATCTCAAACTTCTCTTATGTGCTGTATTTTTTCCTCCATGTACCATCTTAGAAGCACCTATACCTCCTTGCCGTTCAATTTGTCTCTCATCAAAGAATGGTTGTGAAGATGTGATTCACCGGTTTGGTCAGGAATGGCCTTCTTATCTTGATTGTGACAAATTTCCTGATGTCGAGCCTTGTGTCAGTCGAACTGGTAGCAGAATTGCTTCCGAATCATCCCTCACTCCGACCAGTGCTAGCACTGGCGTTAACTATGCACCAACAGCGCCATTTCGTTTCGTTTGTCCTGTTCATTTCATGGTGCCGAAAGGTGAAGGATATATTCTTCGATTAAATGGTCGCATTTATCACGATTGTGCCACACCTTGTGACGGTCTCTTGTTTAATTCATCTGATAGGAAGTTAATCAGAGCGGAGATTATTATTCTTGCCATTATCTGCCTCGTATCATCTCTCTTCACCTTATTTACACATCTACTTGAATCACGGAGATTTAGTTATCCAGAGAAAATCTTAAAATTTCTTGCTATTTCTTATACCGCTATTGCACTTATTCATATCATTGGATTTGTATTTGGAGATCGGATCTCTTGTAATGAACCTCCTCCTGTCTCTGTCAGTAATCCTGATGCTCTAATGATAAAAACAATCACTCAGGGTAATTCTAAAAGTGTATGTTCATTAACTTTCATGGCATTATACATTTTCAGTCACTCGAGTTTTATTTGGTTCACAATAATGACATTTACTTGGTTCATTGCCTTTTGCTTTGGATGGGGACGAGAGGCATTCGAAAGGATTTCAATTTGGTTCCATGTATTTGCTTGGGGAATACCTTCACTCGATGCTATTCGAATTCTTGCTATGAAACGGATTGAAGGTGATCCATTAAGTGGTGTTTGCTATCATAATTTTTGGAATCGTGAAGATTATCAACATTACACAGATTCTTTCCTCTACTTTGTGTATATTAGCTTGAGTATTTTATTCCTTGCGATTGGGTTCTATTTTTCTTTTCGCTTACGCCGAGAACTTAGAGATGATGCCAGAGATACTTATAAGATGGATACTCTTTTATGGCGTGTATCTATCTTTTCTGTTTTTTATCTAGTTTCATCTTTTATTTCAATTGCATGTAACGTATACGAAGTATCTCATCTCGATTCCTGGATGCTTGATTGGCAACAAACCGTCTGTTTGCGTCCAGAATTAGGAATACCTTGCCCATTTCAAGCCTTAGAAGAAGTGCCTAAAAAACCTAATCTACATTACTTTGTACTAAAATATGCTGCTCGTCTTGTGCCTGGAATATCCCTTTCTTTTCATCTTTTTTCACGAAAAACACTTGATTCATGGTTAGATTTCAATAGAAAACTCTGGAACACATTGTGTTGCATTAATGAGCCAATGGACCAGGATAAAAGCATCGATGAGTGACTTGGATATGAAAAAACTTGTGCCTATCTTTAATTCGAAGGATCAATGATGTCGATTACAAACAAGCTTCACAAAAAAACAATTATTCTGGCCCAAAAATATTAATTATTTCTCATAATTAGCATTTATTACATTTACCTTCACAATTTGTAAATACAATAATATAATATACAGTCTAATGTATTATTATCTTAAATTTTGAATATAATTTTATAAATGTTTACATTTAAACTGAAAAGAAAAACCTGTCAAATCTTTTACCCAGAATGCCATGAATATACAGCTTGAATGTTTTCTAAAACCCTAGTAAACATTATTCTTGGATCAACAAAATAGAGTTCAATATGTTCCTGGTGATTATGTAGCTCAATTTGGTATCAACTTACCAATCAAAGTAGTTCATGGTTAAAAATAATTTAACCAAACAGATTGAAAATCTCTTTACAGCAATAAGGGCAAATTAATATTAAGATAATACAAGTTTTTTATAAAATAAATATGTATTTTCGGGAACCAAGGGCAACCACGTTTTGGAGTTCAACCAACTTTCGGAGGTGCCCCTGCATTCGGAACTCAACCAACATTTGGTGGATCACCGACTTTTGGTAATACTATGCCATTTGGTAAAACAATGTCTGGTACAAGTTTAGGATTTGGTCAAAGCTCTGCTCCACCTGTGACAAAACCAGCAGAAGCAGCATCGCCATTTGCAGGGTAAGTTTTTTAAATTCATTTGAACTTTAAATTAATTCTTATGTTTATTATCATCGTTACTAATTCAACCTCACATTGTTGGTTTTTTAGCTTCGCAAATGCAAACACTCCTTCCTTTGGCGCTTTAGCTTCTCAACAAGCGCCAAGCTTTGGACAATTGGCTTCTTCAAGACAACCCGTACCAGCACAACAACAACAACAACAACAACAACCTGCAACTGGTTCACTTTTTGGAGGATTCGGTCAGGCCAATGTCTCTTCATCTTCATCTATCTTCGGTAATACTTTCCCTTCAGCTCCTGTTTTTGGATCGCCACAATTTTCTCAACGACGTCAATAAAAACCTGATGTTCTAATTTCAAGCTTAACATAATCATTAGTTTAATTTCCATAATTTACAAAATACAGTTCAATATGTTCCTGGCGATTATGCAGCTCAATTTGGTATCAACTTACCAAACAACGTAGTTCATGGTTAAAAATAATCTAACCAAACAGATTGAAAATAATATTAAGATAAAGGGTGTAACACTTAACAGCCTGCAAATTTAGAAGATAAGAATTAAAATTGAGCTTACCTTTATCATAAAATTTGTTGATATTGATGAAGATGCACACAGATAATGAAGCCCCAGAGACAGGAAACCACTACCAATTGGTCATTGGTCATCGATATCAACAAATTTTATGATAAAGGTAAGCTCAATTTTAATTCTTATCTTCTAAATTTGCAGGCTGTTAAGAGTTACACCCTTTAATACAAGTTTTTTATAAAATAAATATGTATTACTTTAACTGGTTAGATGGCAAGTTCAATTCCTTTCTGATTCCTCGCAAAAATTATATGAATTGAAAAATGAACATCTAAGGACAAACTGCAGTGGGACCAATAATATTTTGATCAAAAATCTATGGATAACTAATTACAAAAAATCAATCGAATCAAATTCAAATCCAATCATTTGTGTGTACTTCAAGTAAATATCTAATCAATCGATTAACCTTCACCTAAACTGTAGCCACAGATGTTTTCGCTTTTACGAATCTTTGAATTTTTCAAATTTCATTGAGAATCAATTGTTGAATATCCTTTTCAACTATTCTGAAACCAGGAGTTGTTTTTCGGGTTCCAGCAAGAGCTACTTTATCATCAATCGATTCAACTATTTCAAAATTTTTCAAAAGGTTTTAATTGTTACCGATTAAAACTTCTTTTCCTTCAGTCAATAATATATAAATGGTAATATGCACTGGTTTATAATAATGAAGCCCTTTTATCTGATATAAAAGTACATCTATTTCGACCTTTAGGAGAGTTGGAATAAAGATAGTAAGAGCAGTTAGAGTTGCAGTTAAAAATAAGAGTTAACAATTAAAATTGTTATGCGGATTTGCCAGTGTTAATTGTAACCGACCCTTGAATGTCCAGTCATATTTTAGTTGGTACCCATGATTTGTATTGCTGTTTGTGTGTCCTTTCAACCATCTGAGCCAAATGTTACAATAAAGTCGTCTCTTACTAGCTTCTAACATCCTTTACGGTGAACCCGCTTGCTAAATTTAGCCGGACCCTTTTTGGGTTAAATGCAGAGGAAGAATCACAATATCAATATTTCATTTCTTTAAATTATTAATCAAAATTTTGACTCAATGTCCATCTTTTCATTTGAGATGTGCTTAACTTGATATCATTTTGAGATGGTTAAGAATTGTATTGTTACAGTTAATTTGAGTGAATTCAACTAATCATCATGATTAACTATTGTCTACCAATATATTCACCTTTAGGCTATTGTCTAAAATAAGTTATACCTTCAAACTGATCTGCAACTTTTTGTTTAAAAGCATCGGCATTGCTTGGCATTGTTAAAATCTTTAAACCGTCATCTTCAGTTCCTAGCCATTCCTTTCTTTAGCATCTTTTTTTTTGCTCTTCAAGTTATTATAAACTCCCCATGATGTCCGAAGGAAGAGAAAAAATCTCCCATTTTCTTTGAGAAAAACGAATATTTTTGTTAATGACTAACCTCTTGTAATTATCGTCTTCTCACAACCGTTTCTTATTTTTTGTGTGTTCATCCTCTTTGCTTTTCAACTCATTATGCTGCATAGACTCGATCATCCTATTGATTATATCTAACATCCAAAGAAAATGTGATTAAACTCACAAAAAATTACAAGTGAGTTTGTCTAATTATCTATGGATTATTATGACAACTCATCTTACCTATGAAACTGATTGATGGATACAAGCGAGTAAGCCTTTCGATTGTTTAAAAAGTAAATGTAATCTTATTAAAATACGGGTACTTTTTCAATCCTCTGCAATTATTTTCAACTTAGTTTACCTATCACTCTAATCAGAAGATTTGATCTTAATCAGCATTTGCGATGAGACAATTGAAATGTTAGTTTGCCAAAAAATAGAAAAATTAAACACTGGAGTTCATTGGAAAGTTATAATGGCCTCATTGAGTCTCCATTCAATGTAATATCAGAAAGAAATATTTCTTGGATGCAAATATAATCGCCTATTTGCTGATGAAAATAAACACCAAGTGAGTTTATATCGAAGCCAAAATCATTGGAGAAATAAAGAAAGTTATATTGTTTGTTTCCGATTGATAAGATAACTTGCAAGTAATCGCTGATAATAACGGGACTTGGAGCAAAATGTAACCATTGAGGAAGGCCTGATAAAGATTCAAATCGTCATTAAATTCCCCTTTTGGTTGAGATGTGTTGCCTGAAAAAAGTATTAGAAAGTAAACACAAAATAAGTGATACAATATAAAAAAAGGGAAAACACTTTTTGGGTAAAATAAAGACCTTTTTTGCAGTTGAGATAGGGCCAAGTAACCAGCAAGTTTTCATTCTTATTTCAAACTTCTTTCTCCTTTTCTTCTCCATCTTCTTACCTGTTTTTCTTGAAAGATTTTGACCAGCATAAATTTTAGCAAAGGAGTGTACAGAAAAGAAAAGATAGATTTACAGTCTCAAGAGAAAAGAAAAAGAAGCAAAAAAAGAAAGCCAAGTAAAGAAGAGATGAAGATTGCCTGAGGAACTGAGGTATGCATAGAAGTAAAATGAAGAGAGAGAGAGAGGAGCGTTAGAGCGGGAAGAAACCTGCTGCCTCAAGATTTTTAATGTAGTTGGTAGAGGAAAGTAAAGGAAAAAAATCAAGATGATGGCTACCATAGACATTGGACAGTAACAAAAGGTCAATTTGGACATCGAATCATATTTACCTTTGACTTTTTATTCTACTTTTTTCCTATTCTTCTTATTCCATTTGGAGACAGCATTGTTTGCAGTTGAAGGAAGAAGTGGAAAACTTAAAGAAAGAAACTAAATCACTAAAAGCAAAATCAAGGACAATTTAACCTAAAAATCATTTGGTTGAATCTATCCAAAGAATCGGCAAATATTATCAATAGGGTTACACTTTTTGTCATCTGGTTTGGATAAGAAACGCTTCAGGTTTAAAAAAGATTAGGGGAGATCAATTAAAAACACTTTTCACTTAAATTAACATAAAATCCCTTAAGAACCATGTGATGTTTTCAAAACATAACTTGAATCAAATCTTTTATCAAATGTCTATTCATTTTGTTGATTAAAAAATGGTCAGTTTGTTTAATGATTCACTATTTGAATGAGTCATTAGAGTCACTATTTTTTGCTGATGTTTTTCAAATGAGACTCTGCTTCTTACTATCTCTCTCTATCCCTACATCACTCACTCACTGAGCAGAACAATTTTTTGTTTTAAGACGCAAAGTTTTCAGATTTTTTTACGTTTTTTACGCTTTATTTTACTTTTTTTCAACAAAAAATGAAAACCTTCCAAACCTGAAACTAGGTCAACCCAAAAGTTTACTTTTTTTTTATCTAAGTGTCTTTTTTGTTTCTTGCACTTTGCTCTTTTCCCTTTTCTTTTGAAGTAAACCTTACGAAAACGTATTCAATACATTTTTTCTTATCTCACTTCATTCATTAGAAGACTTTCTTTTAATCAGTAGATGATGATGATATGGAGATGTAAAAAAGTGCTGTTAATAGAAGTAAAATAATTTCACTTTTATTTCTATTCATCCTTTTTTTACTTCATTTTCCTGTCATTCACTTGTTACTTGTACTGGTTCCTTGTTTTTTTCAGGTGCCATTTTTATTAATCAATTTTTTGGATGGACTTTTTTCAATCAGCTTTCGTTTTTACATTGCTTTGTATTTGTCTGTGTTTTTATTTTCTGAAGCTAATTAATCTGAAAGCAAGTTCGGTCAAAGGTTGGCACCGGTCAGTTTGGATGAGGAATCAGGTATGATGAACGTTTTTGCTTCTAACTTTGATGTGGCCTCTGGCCTGAGACCTTGAAGACCCTGGAGAATGTAGAAGGAGAAAAGAAGAAGCAGGGTAAAGAAAGAAGAAGAAGATAAAAGAAAGGCAGAAAGAAAGGAAACTAAGAAAAAAGGAGGAGAAAAAAAGTAAGGTGTAGAAAGAGAAAAGAGATCCTCTTTCTACTGAATGGAAGAGAGGCGCTCAAGTCTGCCTGTAAAGTCAGTTCAGCTATTTTACACTCAACCAGCATCATCAACTATTAGACTTATTGTCTTTTCAATTTATCAATCAAATTTAGTATTATTTGTATTATTTATGACTGTAGCTACTTTAATTCATTAAATTTTAAACATACAGTATTAATCTTCATATGTTTATTTCAAAGTGACATTTTCTTTACATTAAAAGTGTGCTATCTTTTTGAATGCTTTACCATTTTTTCTTGGATTATCATGGCCAAGTGATCTAAAACTGTTTCCTTTGCTACCATCTCTGTGTCGATATAGATTTTTCAATCAATCTATTAAATTAAACAACAAGGAAATAAACTGTGTATCCAACGGAATTTTTACAGTCTACAACCTGATCTGTTTTGTCCGACTCCAATTCTTATGATTTTCAGCTGTGTTAAGTGCTAATGGAGCGGAGAAATAAGAAAAATAGGATTTCACAGACTTTCAATAGTTATCCACATCATAATTCTATATTACACATTAGCTACCCTCATATGGCTAGGTTGCATCCTTATCATCCCCTCCACCATCAGCCATCACCAGTTTCTGTGGTTGGTGCTGCATCATCATTGTCTACTCTACCTCAACTTGACCAATATAGTTCAACCATGGTGCCTTCAACTGAATCTTGGTTAAATCAACAGCACCAACATCATAGTCAGCCTGAACCGGTGCTTAGGTGTAATCCTACTAATAATACAAATGATGATTTTACAGAGATTGACCAAAACAGTCAATCAGGTTATAAGAGCAATACCACAATAGAACATTTACACCCAGAGTTGTTGTCCATCATATTTTCATACCTTGATCTAAGATCCAAAGGTAGAGTTTCTCAAGTATGCTCAAGTTGGATGGATGCAGCTTACGATAAATCAGTGTGGAAAGGTGTTGAAGCCAAACTCCATTTTAAAAAGTTGAATACCACCATGATATCAAGCTTAAATCGTCGAGGAATCAAAAGAGTGCAGGTAACTAAAATTTCTTTTGTTTGCAACGGATCAATCATTTCTATACAGTTTTAAGAATAGTCTTATTTGTTTAACCAAAAATTTGAGAGATCTGACACACAATTTAACATGAATTGAAGTATATTTAGTGAGCTAATTTTGAAATCTAGCTATCATAGATATTCTGTTTTATAGACAAAAATGTCCATCTTTTATCGCAAGATATAACTTTATAAAAATCTGATTTTTATAACAGTAAGATAATCATTTCGATTAAGTTGCTATCCACTTGAATAAGCTTTCAAATTATTTACATAAATTTCATTTTTGCCAATTTATCTTGATTATTCTTATAATTACTTTCATCTCAGATCATTCATTATGTAAACAATGATTATCACCGTGAAAATGATTGAACCGTCAAATCAAAATATCCTATTCTATGCTTTAAATATTTGAAAAAGTATTTTTTCATTTCACTTTGATATGCTTTACTAATGTCTACTTTTACCTGTTTTTTTCACTATTAAAGGTTTTGAGCTTTCAAAAAGATTTGAAAGAACTGGCCAGCATTAAAAATTTGGAACGTCTTACATTAACAGGCTGTTATAATCTGACCCTTGAACTTCTATCCGAAGCCTTATCTCAAGAGATGCCTTCCTTAAAGCAGCTAAGTTTGGGAATGTGTAAGCAAATAACTAGTGTATTCTTAAGGCTATGTGATCTATTTAATAACACTCCTAACATAGAAGTTCTCGATCTTGGTGGCTGTAGTGAGATCACAGATCATGCTCTCGTGGCAATCCGTAAATGTTTAAAACAGCTAAAACAACTTAATTTAAGAAGTTGCCGTTACATCACTGATAAAGGTATACACCGATTATGCCTGAGTCAATTCTCTGACGATATTAGTCAATTGGATGTTTGGAAACCAGCTCCTGATGATGATGGTTTAGCTAACTTGGAATTGTTGGATTTGCAAGATTGTCAAACTTTGTCGGATGATGCTCTTAAATACATCTCATCTGGTCTAAAGAATCTAAAAAGCTTAAATTTAAGCTTTTGTGTCGGAATCACGGACATGGGTCTCAAATATTTGTCATCGATGACGTCTTTAAAAGAAATTAACCTTCGTAGCTGTACCAATATCACAAACACTGGTTTAAGATATTTAAGTGAATCAGGCATCAAGTTAAACATATTGGATGTCAGTTTTTGCGATAAAATTACCGACAGTGGTTTATTTTATATTTCTCAAGGATTAACTACACTTACCACATTAAGTCTCAATTCATGCTTAATAACAGACGAAGGACTGACTAAACTATCAACAAGCTTAACCAATTTGAAAACATTGAACATTGGACAATGTAACTGCATAACTGATATAGGAGTTTCCTCTTTAGCCGAAAACTGTCACAAATTAGAGAATATTGATTTGTACGGTTGTACTCGAATCACTCAAGCAGGTCAAGAGAAAATACTAAAGCTGCCATTACTGAAGTATTTGAATACCGGATTATGGCAAGACTTACAAGCACCGGTTTACTTCCATCCATTTAATTCAAGTTCGTTGGTTCGTGATCATCCTCCTGGGTGTGTTATCAAGCAATCAAATCGCAATTTCGTTGATCCTTCCTACTACTCTAGCCAGTTATTTGCTCAGTATAAAAGTCTTTACTCTGCCAATTGTGGTGATAACATGCTATTTAGGAATTGTATTCTTACTAAGCTATGTGATTCATGTCAAAAATTCAGTTGCCTATTGAATCCCACACTCTCTGGTTCACCACTATTCATTGTAATTATGGACAAATCATAGAAAAAAATCATCTACTATTAGTTTTCATCAATAACCTGAAGTGTTCAATGGAACAGAGAATGATTCTGGACGATGACTACCAATGATTATCTCTGATTTTTCAATAGCCAATTGCACTCCGAATTCACGGATCAAGCCTGGGACCAAGCCTGGTACCATCCAAGCGTCGGATGTCAAGTGAAACACTCAAAGAGTTAACAGAGTAGACGTAACGCAACTTTTGTAACTTAAATGCAGCCACACAGATATTTAAATCTGATAACGTTGGAGTGAGATTCACACAATCTGTCTCAATAAAATGTAAAATAATATTTGTAAATACGTAAAACTATTACCAAAAACGCAATATTCTTATTTCTCCGTCCTACTGTCCTCTACAGTATGCTTTTCTGTAAACATAAAAACCCCATTGAAAACCATTTGTAAGCTTTCAAATATTGGAAAATTGACGAAAATAATATTGACCAATGTTTCATAATTCATAGTTTAACATAATTTAATCATTATATTATATATTTATAGATGTCTGTATTACCAACAAATCGAAGCTACGTGAGCGACTTGAAGCACACAATTGGTCTAAACAATCGAGCAATTAGAAGATTACACACATAAATATATATACACAAAATAAAACACAAACAATAAACCTTTAGGAGCTTTGTTGATTGCGGCGTACATTGGGTGAGATATCAGGTGATGATAGAGATGATGGTCAGCCTTATAGCATTTAAGATGAAAATAGAGATGTTAAAGTCGATGGTAATGCTAATGGTGAAAGTGTTAGAAGTAAAACGCGAAACCAAAGAGTTTAGAGTGATCAATTAAAAAGCTACAATACATTATGTTGTCCTTTGTTTGGAAAGAAAATTAAATAATTTCAAATTCTCCAAGTCTCACTTAATTTGAAACAATACCATTTGTTTTTAAAAATTTTGCATTTTGGGAATCAATTATCTTCTTTAATCACTATCATCACTGTCACCATCTTTGTTCTCCTTGTCAGATTCAAGTACAACTGGTTGAGATTTCAATGGTACTGATGCAGCAATTTGATAATCAGTCTCGTCATCTTTTTCTTTAAAGTTGATAATCAATTCCGTTCTATATTCATGTTTAGAAACATAGCGTACATATTTTTCCGGTGGATTATCATTGGTAACCGAAATTGAGCGGATAACTGCATGGGAAACTGTTGTTGAGGGCATCGTAAATTCAATATGAACAAATTCATAAAATTTATCCGGTATCTGGTCAAAAGAGCTCATTGGTAAGCGACAAACCATCAGTTGTTGGGTATAAGCACCTTTAAACGAGAAAAAAAACGCCGAGTTAAACTCATGTTAAAAATGTTAGGAAATTAGATAAGCTGAAATGAGATAATGATATTGACGAGAGATAAATTGTTTACATAAATCTGTTTACAAAAAATAAATAGGAATATAAATCTTCATAATTAGAGGAAAGAAACTGATACTTCTGTTTGTTTTTGTTATCATTGCGACTCAATTACTGTTATTTTGAATGATCAGAGGGCAAATGCATAAACGGAAAAAATTTAAGTTCAAATGTGAGCTCCAAGACACGAAATTAAATTGTCGGAAATATCAACTGAACATTATGTCTGCTATTCTTATATCATTACTCTGTTGGTTATCTTATTACACTTTGGTAGCCATAACACAAACTCTATTAGATGATATATTGGCCGATATTTACCTTGACCTTCCTTGGGTAAACGAGGTATTCTCCAGACCAAGGAATGGAATGCGTGTTCATACTTCGCTACTCCCGCTGATGCTTCCAGCATTGTTGATTCTAGATTAGATGTTGCTCCTAGAAAGCGTTCAATTCCCTATGAATAAAAACAGATTTTAGTCAGTTTACAATTTTCATTCACTTTTAGCCTGAAATTACCTTGATTTTTCCTGGTCTTCGTGCTGCTGATTTTACTGATCCATAGCGAAGATGTTTTTCTGTTCGGAAAAAGTATATCCAACATTCTGGAATATGCATTCGTATGGCAATGTCTTCACATGGTATCTGACCATATTTACGACTAATACAACCAGGTACCAGGACTTCACAGCGTAATTCAACTTTTGCCTTTGTTACAGTCAGATTAGCTGTTACCTGAAGAGGAAGTTCTCGATGTTTAGGTGGACGAACCCGGAATCGTAAAAGCTCAAAGAAACAAGCATCTGGCGGGTGAACCTTGATTAATCTATCTTCCTTCTCGTACTCCTCTTTCATAACTGACGAGTGAAACTCTATCGCTTCTAAACGAATCCATTCTTCAGTAACAACTGGTATAATATCATGACGACCAACTATCTCTTTACCTTGGCGTATCATGTCATTTACACCAATTTCAATTGTGGGCATACCATTGATGAACGCTAACATGAAGACGCGAACACGAGCTAATTGTTTTGTCACTAGACCTGTTTTAGTCGTTTCTACATAATATTCATCAACTACAGTAACTTGAATTTCTTCTGTTTTGTAGGTTAAAGCTCGATCTCGATGAATAACCATCCGGAAGAAAGCGTCTTCAATCAAATTGGCAAAAACTTTGACATCGTCATAAACCAATGAGCCCAATTTGATTAACTGAGAAACTTGTGGTGAATGTTCCAAAGGCATTCCCAATTTTGCCAATCCACTGACTGAAGTTATCTGTCCTTGCATCACCTTTGCTATTTGACCTTTTCGAACACCTACACGCTCCCGATAAAAGATATATTGCACTTTAACTGTAAATATTTTACCATACTGATCATATTGTTGTGAGGTCACTTCGGACAAAGAATAACATGGCTGTAAGGGTAATTCTTGGAAAGGTTCATTGTCTCCTGGTTTATTGAATAGCTGGATGACTGAATTTTCTGAAAGGCGGACAAATACTTTCTTCCAATATCGATTACCAGTTAATTTTTTCTTGGCTGGATGACGAAGGTACATTTCCCAGCCATTTCCATCATATCGAGGAGGAAAATCTTCCAATGGTTGAGATGTATCGTCATCAAATAATGGTGTTGATGGACTTTCCATCGACTCTGTTCTAGCTTTGGCTCCTGCTTCACCTAAAGCTGGAGGAGGCCAATCACCAGTGGCATCTTCATCCTTGGATTTAGCATTGGAATCCTTCTGAAATAAGTCAAGAGATTAATTGGAATGAATTAAGGCTTATTTTAGAACAATAATTTTCAAGATTCAAAATAATTGTATTCTTACCGATATATAATTACCAAAAAACATTTCAAATTCATCAAATTCATTGGCTTTTTTGGCCTCTCTTGCTCCTTGAACTGGCTCTTTATCTTGGTATGCGATTGATTTGATCGGTGTTTTAGGTGGAGGGGGTAACAATGGCAATGGTCCAGCACTTTTTGATTCTTTATTGGATTCATTGTCTTTTACTTGTGACTTAATGACTACCCGGAATGAATCATCTTCGTCATCATCATCAAAAGAGTCTTTGGATGCTGCTTTTGCTGCCGATAACTGGCCAGTATTTTGCTTTGCTGGTGTATTTTTTGGTGGTTTAATAGACCCAGAGGCAAACGAATCAAATATATCAAAACCATCAATGTCATCAAATTTATTAGAACTAATATTATTGCTATTGTTTCCTTTGTTAGCGGGAGATGAGAATGGGTCAAATGAGGATGACATTGAATCTGGATTTTGTTCATTTTGGCTGGTACCAAGTGTATTACTTGTTGAATCAAATTTAGCAGCAAAGGCATCAAAAGCTGCTGAATCGGTGTAAGGTAATGAATCTTGAACTGGTTCAACCAGAAACTCTGAAGTTTCAAAAGGATCTCGACCAGAGTCAGTTGGATCATTATCAAATCCACTAGACGCTGCTAATCCAGAGTCGGATCCTCCGAAAACGTCTAATGTGTTATCTTGTGTTATTGGTCCTGTGCCACTCACTGGTTCAGCTAAAGCTCCAGTTTCACTAGCTGTAATAGTCGCTGGTGGCTCTGTGGTGGTGTCTTCTTTAACTGGTGAAACTGCATGCTCTTCTGAAGAAGCACGTTCTGTTCGTTCTATCACCTCGTTACCTCCACTTGGACTCTCGATGGATGATTTATTATCCGTAAAACCATGGTTAACTATACCTTCTGAGTAACGATTTTCAATTGTTCCTCGTGACTCAGGACTATCATCCTCATCTTCATCGTCTGGTTCATTACCCGACTCTCCTGCTAAACCTGCAGCTCTGGAAGCTCCAGCTTTGGTAATAGATTCAATTAAATCTTGTGAAATACCAATTATTTTTGGTGATGAAGGTGAATCTTTGTCAATCACTGTGGTAAAAGGATCAAAGAAGGGAACTCCAGGTAACAGATCAATATCACCCTTAATGTCAGGTGATGTTTCAGAGGAATCAGTTGTCGGTGCTCTTGGTTCACAGGGTATACTAAGATTTCGAGTGATTACCGTGATAGGTAAAGGATCAAATTTCGGTGGAGGTTCATCTTTATCTTTACATAATAATTCCATTTGGAAGGCACTCGACTTCCGTCCTCGACCAGATTCATCTTCTGATTGTGAAGGTTCATCGTTGTCTGATACGTCGGAAAGATATTCCAATGGCATAACTGGAGCTCTAAGAAGATTATCAACACCATCATCTTCAACCGGATCTTTACCTTTAAAAATGTTCAGAAAGTCAATTTATTATTTTATCCAGTTAAATTAATCAACTAAAAAATTCATCATCAAAACCAAGTAAAGCCTAATGTATTTTAATCATTATGAAAACTCAACTTTAAAAGGTTTTAATTTCACCATCAATTTACTTTCATCACAAACCACACCTTTCATTGATTGATTACAAAACATGCTTACCTATTGTCCCAATGAATTCATCAGCATCTAGTCCAGCACTTGTCACAGATGATCGTTTTGGTGAGTCAACAAACTCATCATGAATAGTTGCAAATGGATCAAATGGCTCGGGCAAAGCATCAGGGTCTAAGGATTTTCCTGTATCAACCAAACCATCATCAATATCTGGATCATCTGGATCTAAAAGGTTTTCATTCAAACCAACCATCAGGTTGTTTAATTGTTTAGATTGATCATTTTCTCTAGACTCGTCAGGTGTAGGTTCACTGATTGCATTAACAAAGTCTTTGGTTAGAGCAGCGATTGCCGAAGCTTCCAGATTAGTTGAGTATTCATCCTCAGGTGAAACCTCGAATGGATTGGTACTTCCTCTGCGCCTTGGTGAAGCTGCACCTGAAAAAGGTGTAGTAGCTCCTGAACCCATGGCGGGAGTGTAAAAATCAGTGTCATTCAAGAATGGATTAGACATAATTGATGCTATTGAAGCTGTCGAACCGTAACGAGAAGATCGACCAAGTTTATTGCTTATGAAAAAATCGTTGTCAACCGAATCAAAAGCAGGTGATTTGAAATCAGGTTGACTTGTTTCTTCGAGGAAACTCGATTCTCCTAATACTTTGGCACTAGTGAGATTATTATTATTGTCGTTACTTTTGCTATTGTTATTATTATGATTATTACTACTACTACTACTTTTAATATCAATATTATTATTACTACTATTAATGTTGGGTTTATCGTTTGTATTGTTATTGACACTTTCAGTGGTTCCTGTGATTTGCGTCTGGTTGGTTTCCAAAGGGTCAAGTGGTGATTGTATTGAAATGGAGGAGATGAAGTTTCGTTGAGTTGAACCAGTTGAATCGTATCGATTTAATGAACTAAGGTCACTAGGTCTTGTTGCAGTGGATTTAGTCTCTTTTTTTAACAGTTTACTTAACAAATCACTGGTTCCTGTTGCTGCTGTAGTTGAAGTTGCTATTGTCCCACTACTAGTTGTAATAGGATAATCAGTTTCATTTAATCTTGATCCAGCTCCTATTTTGGATATGTCAACAAAAGATGTGTCAAAAGGATCATCTAGATAATCATTTTCATAATCAAATATCACGTCAGAAGGTTTAGTTGTCTCACTAGGTTTAGGTTCTTCACCAAAACCGAAGTCATCCAACAAATCAATTGTATTTCCAGGTGTTGTTGTTACTGCTGTTGTTGCTTGCTGTTTGATAGTTTCGTTGCTATTAGTAATGTTTCCTGGTTTTTCAAGATTACCGGTAGCTGAATCGCTGTTAACCACAGCTGGAGCAATCTTAGACTGTTCACTGTTAGGTAAACTCGCTTTGAGTGGTTCACTTTTTACATCCACTTCAGAATCTTTTTCCAATGGAATCCAGTTGGCTGTTCCTTTGGCTACAACACCAGTAACTGTTTCAGTTTCCTCAAAAAACTCGTCATTAACTGGTATATCGTCCTCGTCGTCTAGGTCACCTTTTTTGGCAATCTCTTCTGCAGCCGAAACCTTTTTCAATTCATCCAAATGAGTCTGACTTCTGACTACAGTTTCTTCAACCTTGGCGGTTAATTGTTCAAAAAATTTCCACTCTTCTTTATCCTTGTTTACCTTAGCCCGAGAGGCGAGTCCACTTGGGGTTGAAGTTGACCCTTGTTGGCCGTTTGTTTCACTGGTGGTCACTGGAAGACTATCACAGGTTAACAAATCTTTGGCCTGTTCCTCAAGTTTAGCAAGCTCTGATGGATGAGGTGGAACCGGTGGAATGTAATCATCAAGATCATCGTCATCATCGTTTGCATGGCCTTTTTTGTGTTGTTTTAGCTTCTTCTTGAAAAAGTTCATCGCCTAGGTGACCTTAAACATGTAGAGTTCATTGTATTATGCCGTTCGAGTTATTTCAAAAATCACAAAATGACGATCACACAAATGAGAAAATAATAATTGCCTAGTGCGAATTAAAACAAACAGGTTGAAAACAAAAGATCAGTTAAAACAATTTCGGTGCAACAGACAAATGAAAATGATTTACACACAAACTAATTGTTGGATGAACTATCAGATGTAATGAGATGCAATTGTCATAGGATAAAATTGAATAAGCAAATAAGGTAGAGAGAGGCTGATCAGGTCAAATCGAGTGAATAACAATTAACAGGAAAAGATGAATACTTTAGCTGATTAAAAGCACCAAGTTTACAGGTTAATTTAGTATAAACAATCAACGACTAAGCTTGAAATAAAGCACAGTGAAGAGCTGGTTCTGATCTGAAATAGATACAGAAAAAGATGAAAGATATTAAAAGGATTCTCTGATTAAAATGAGCACAAAAAAACATCAACAAATGAATTGATGGACACTTTTAATAGAAGATATTTTTGCTTCTTCAAGAAAAGCTTCCCTGAATTTGGAGTAAAAAGGAACCCAAAAAACAGAAAGATTCTGATTGTCTTTTCTGGTTCTCTTTCCTCTCTTTTTCTGGTTCTCTCTTACCTTTCCTTTTCTCTTTCTTTTATCTTAAAATTTCTAATAATAACCTAAAATTAATAATCTCATGTAAATGATTGAAATGAGTTGATAAATGAAAGGTGAAATGAAACAAAAGACAGGGGAAAAATACTGATTGGAAAAAGTGAAATGATTGTTAAAAATTGTTACTTACTCTTAAGATGAGTGGACTAACATAGTCATAATTATGCTGATAAATGGGTTAAATGATGATACATTACAACAAATGAACCAGAATAACTATAAGTCAATCTTGATGATAGAGATGATAAAAATATTAAAGATGATAAGATGATGGAAGATGATAATTTGAAAAATGAATCAAAGAAGTAAAAAGTCTCCCTGTTTCCTCTCGCAATTTCAGTGTGTTTATGGGTTATTACAGTTTTTATGCTTACAATTTTAGTAACCTAAAATCGACATTTCGATTGGCTTCTAATACAAAAGGGAATGAAGGTTATCTTCATTTTTCTCTCTCTTTCACTGAATAATTCATTCCCAGGAGTTGCTCTATTCTTGAGCTTTCCAAGCTTATCAATGAAACACCATGTATATGAGCACACCATTTAACTTATCTTCTGTCTATTCAACAGCCTTTCCAATATAAACTCACCCAATGAACAAGTCAACACCAAAAGGTAAGAGTTTGCGTCAAAATTGGACATTTACTTTGATCAATATTTTCCTTTATATCATCACTACTTGGTGGTGTCTTCAACAATTTAATCCATCTCACCAGTCAAGTTCAACTTTTTATCTCAACAACCATGAATGAACTTACCATTCATGCAATGGTCATTCGTCAATTCAATTTAAAAAGGTAAATAAGCCTTGAATTGAAAGTTTCCTGATCACCATATTTTTATGGTTTTTGCTTCTTTTATCATATTAATATAATACAATCACAATCACTTGAAAGCCCATGGAGTTGATCATCTTCAGTTTATTTGAAAAACAAACCTGAAATGAAAAACTTATTTTCGCAATTTTTAAAAGAAATTAGTTGATTATTCGATAATAGTTAAAGGTTTACGGACAATTGTGAGTAATTAAAATTGCAAAAAAATCTTTATTTCAATATTATTTTCATTGATTGAAAATTGAAAGAAACAATAGATTACAAATTGGCTTACATTTCCAATCATTAAGAATTGAGTTTGGAAAGGAAAAGAAAATTTGATGGATTCGGTGAACAATGCGAAGGAGAAAAGTCGATCCAAAAAGTTGTATATTAGGATGTCGAATACATCTTGCGGTTCGATAGTTTATATCACAACTGACTGAAATGTTTATGAATCAAAGTAAACACCTCCTGTATTAATAAGACCATCAGGTTTTCAGAGACTCAGCAATTCCATGTCAGTTTCAGCACATATTTTATCACCTCTATCCAAAGGTTTATTCAAACGAGCAATGCTCAAGTCAGGAACAATTATGAACTTAAGAGATGATTTAGATTTCTTTGTGCGAAATGCCTTAACTGTACTCAACCGAACCTCATGTGCCAACACAAATGACATCCTTAAATGTCTTCAAGGACTCACCGTGTCCGAAATCATTGATAACCAATCAGATGGGCTTCTTAGGTTCAGATGGACATTTGGAGATGATTTTCTTCCCTACACACCAATGGAAGTCTTTTCTCAAGGCTTGTTTGATAATTCGTTTGACCTCTTACTTGGTAATCAGAAGAACGAGTTCTCCATCTTCATGACAGCTCTTGATTCAAAACAATTCAACCCACTAACCCCAGCTCCACTGGATTACAAAAAGCACTTGTTTATCTTTCCCTTATTTTCCAAAGAGAATCACTAGACTTTTACCGCGAACTGTACTTTGGTCCTCCAACCAATGATTCAAATTATTTAAGATCTCAAATTGAAAGGGCTTACAGTGATTCAACTTTAGTTTGTCCAACTTACATTTTTGGTTTGAAATACGCATTAAAAGCTAATAAGAGTGGAGGTAAAGTTTATGGTTATTATCACACACAAAAACCAGCTTCATCCATTTTCAAGGTTTGTGATGTAAGTCCTTGGATGGGTACTCGTCATGCTGCTGAACTCCCGAACTACTTATCATGTTTTTGGTTATCCTTTGGTTGCACAAGGATATTCAAAAAATGGTGTTGGTTAAAATCCTTAAAATTATTCGTGTAGCCTAAGTTTGCAAAGTTTCACGTTGATTAATGCAGAAGATGAATTATTTGTATAAACCTATCTTAATACCTAACTCAACAAAATAATTTAAACCAATAAGTATTATATTTTTCAATTTTGTGACCACCTTATTGCTAATGCATGACTTATTAAACATTTATATGAAATTGATTCCTCAGATCAAGTTGTTATTGATATCAAACTAAATTTTTCAATTTATCCTCATCATTACTGACATTAAAGTCAAGCGCGAAATTATTTTGAACACTATTTATCAATTAATAAAGAAATGAAATTCAAGACGATTATTTTATAAGTTGAACTTAATAAAGTTTATTTAACAATGAAAATAAATACATATATTTTTCATTTGAAATGAACAGTGTATGAATTACAGGTGACAAGCATTTTCAAAAAATTAAATGAAACATCTAAATTATGTAAAATTTTGTACATCATGACTATCAATTTAATCGACTTCTTCAATGGTTGGACCAGATTTAGGTGCGCCACCACCTGGCATACCACCAGTGAAACCACCAGGCATTCCACCAGGCATTCCACCAGGCATTCCACCAGGCATACCACCGGGCATTCCACCGGCACCAGCAGCTCCTTGATACATTTTGGTAATGATTGGATTACAAAGTTCTTGAAGTTCTTTTTGCTTAAACTCGAATTCTTCCTTCTCTGCTAATTGATTAGAATCTAACCATTTCAATGTTTCCTCAACCTTGTCAATTACTTTTTTACGATCGTCTTCAGGAACCTTGTCTTTGATATTAGCCTCTTCCATAGTCTGTTTCATACTGAAGCAGTAACCTTCAAGGCCGTTCTTAGCAGCAACTCGTTCCTTAACTTTTTCATCATCTTCTTTATATTTTTCAGCTTCGTTAACCATCTTTTCAATTTGTTCCTTAGAAAGACGTCCTTTATCATTGGTGATGGTAATTTTGTTTTCTCGGCCGGTACTCTTATCAACTGCTGATACATTTAATATACCATTAGCATCAATATCGAAGGTAACTTCGATTTGTGGAACACCTCGAGGAGCTGGAGGAATACCAGTTAATTCAAATTTACCCAAAAGATTGTTATCTTTGGTCATTGCTCTTTCACCTTCGTATACTTGAATTAGTACACCAGGTTGATTATCTGAGTAAGTAGTGAAAGTTTGAGATGTCTTAGTTGGAATGGTGGTGTTTCGTTTAATCAATGCAGTCATGACTCCACCGGCAGTTTCAATACCGAGAGATAGTGGAGCAACATCAAGAAGAAGTAAATCTTTAACAGTTTCATCCTTATCACCATTAAGGATTGCAGCTTGCACAGCTGCGCCGTAAGCAACAGCTTCATCTGGATTAATACTCTTGTTGAGTTCTTTACCATTAAAGAAATCTTGTAGAAGTTTCTGGATCTTTGGAATTCTTGTTGAACCTCCAACCAATACAATTTCATCTATTGCTGATTTATCTAATTTAGCATCACGAAGAGCTTTCTCGACTGGGTCCAATGTTGATCGGAACAGGTCTGAGCAGAGTTCTTCAAAACGAGCTCTAGTAATTGTTGAGTAGAAATCAACACCCTCATGTAAAGAGTCAATTTCAATGCTGGCTTGGGTAGATGAGGATAAGGTTCTCTTTGCTCGTTCACAAGCAGTTCTTAATCTCCTAACAGCTCGTTTGTTGGATGTAATATCCTTCTTATGTTTCCTTTTGAATTCTTCGATGAAGTGGTTAACCATTCTGTTATCAAAGTCTTCACCACCAAGATGAGTATCACCAGCAGTTGATTTGACCTCGAAGACACCATCTTCAATAGTCAAGACAGATACATCAAAAGTACCACCACCCAAGTCAAAGATTAGGATGTTCTTTTCACCACCACCTTTCTTATCTAAACCATAAGCAATGGCTGCTGCAGTTGGTTCATTAATTATTCTCATAACATTTAAACCAGCAATAGTACCGGCATCTTTAGTGGCTTGTCTTTGACTATCATTGAAGTAGGCAGGTACAGTTATAACAGCATTGGTAACAGGCTTACCCAAGTATGCTTCGGCGGTCTCCTTCATCTTGGTGAGGACCATAGCTGAGATTTCTTCAGGGCAGAAGGTTTTAGTTTCACCCTTAAAATCGACCTGGATCTTAGGCTTGGATGCGGAATTGATGACTTTGAACGGCCAGTGTTTCATATCTGATTGAACAGTGGCATCATCGAAGCGTCGACCAATCAACCTTTTAGCATCGAACACGGTGTTAGATGGATTCATAGCTACTTGATTTTTAGCAGCATCACCGATTAACCTTTCGGTATCAGTGAAACCCACATAGCTAGGCGTTGTTCGGTTTCCTTGGTCATTAGCGATGATTTCAACTTTTCCATGCTGGAAAACACCAACACAAGAGTAAGTTGTACCAAGATCAATACCAATAGCAGGAGTTTTACTCATTTTGATTTCAGTACAATTTGAAGCACGATCACAATTAGAGAAAAATTTATTATTGAGAGAGCACAAAAAGTAAGAAAGTAGTTTGAGAGCTTTAGAGTTTGTTCGTTTGAGTTCACTTTATGTTTTCTGTATGCTGCTTCAGTCAGCTGCAGCCTGTATATATACAAAATCAAACTTGCTTCTAGAGACTTCTAGAAATTTCTTCATTTCTCCAGTTAAAACTTGAACTTGAAAGCTTATTCTATAACATTCTACCGTTGAAATTAATGATGTTACCAGTTAAATACCCAATCATTTTGCAATACATCAAAGTAATTTCTCTTTTTTCAGGAATTAAATTGTTATTTAAATTTTCCTGCTCTAAAACTATAAACATTTGCTCGTTCAATATTTCTTAATGCGTCTCTGCCTTTTATATTCATTTTTCCGTTAACTTTAGAGCTACATTTAATTCAATACAACCACATTAATTTGAATACTTTAAAATTATGAACGTTTTCGATAGCCTGCAATCTCTGATTGTTATATTCAGACGCCATTTCAATCCAAATGTTTAGTTTACTCGCACCTAATCATTATCAATAACTGGGTGTCGGAATTATGGTTATCTTACCAATTCAGTTTACATTTCAAGTTGATCTTGGAAAATCTATGATTATCTAATTATGGTGCACTTAATTTTAATTATATTAAAATATCAATATATTGATTAATATCAAGAAAAGACCAATTGAGTTTAAGCCAAAAGGTTTGTTGTTTCTAGAAGCTTCCAGTTAACCTAAAAATTAACGGTCGATGCACTCACCAAACAAACGACTGACAATGAGTGAGCCTTTTTGCCGACTACAAGCAACAATCAACTAATTTTTCAGTTAATTCAACTCAACCTTCAGCTTTTAAATTGTTTGATTGTATGGCTATACTTATTGTTCATAATCAACTACCAAGAGTTACCAAAATGTGTCTAAATAACCAAGAATGCTTAAGAGTTATCTGATTTACGTTCAAAAACTAAATCCATTCAAAATCAGTAATCTTGTAATCAGTGTAAAATAATCTGTTGATTTTACTTTAATTGTTTATTTGTTAGCAAACATGAAAGCAAATTACACTTCAAGATGTAAGATCCTATTGTTACAGATTTCTGATTCAGCAACAACGTCGTCACAGCCATTATAGAGAAAAAGTGATGATGTTTCATGTTGTTACCAGCTTCAAGTAAAGACACGGTTCATTTCATCTTATTGAGTTAATCAAGAATCACTCAATGATGATCCGTTACATGAAAGTGTTTAAAGGCATTTGGTTATAATTTATTAATTATACAACTTTCATGATAAAATTATCGACATAATCATGCAGTTCGCAATAATACATGGAGATCATTTATTAGCAACTAAAGGGTGTTGCGCGTTATTCTTGCCAGTTATCTTATCTCAATGGAGATTTATAAGATTTCCATTGGACATCTTCATCTTTATCAGTTGTTTAATCTCCATTCGGATGAGATAACTGGCAAGAATAACACGCAACACCCTTTAGAAAATTGAAACAAGATAACAAACCTTGGCGATGGAGCGCGAAACATGAGTTTCAATAAATTGATATACACCCGAAATAGATTCAAAAGTCCAATGTATTTTTAATATATGGATAATAAATTGATAATTGTTACTTTATAAACGTATTAATAGTCTAAAATCCAATCCTTTTATTGTAATTTCAAAACTCATTCAGTAAATCAATCAAAAGACATTTTATATTAATTAGATCAAAAATTCAACTGATAATTCAAGCTGTTTACTGTCAGACTTAATGTTGATACAACAACAATGGTTTAAATTAATAGTCAGTTACCGTATAAATCATGTTTATTGCCAGTAACTACTTCAGAAATTATCTTCTACAATAGAATCCACGAAAATTAAAGATTGAAAAACAAAGATCTAAATGGACCAGTAAATTAAAATACATATGGTTAGATACAAGCACGGTTTACAAAGAATCGCGAGTTGTTTTGAATGAATAATAAACAAAGTGAACAATAATTACTTCTATTTGAGTCAAAATGATTACAAACACAACAAATTACAATTTGATAAATGAGTCATATTGATGTGCATTTAACGCATTCAAACAATGGCTCGATGAAAACTCAACAGAAAACAGAAATACATGATTAGTTTTGATGATTCGAATACAGTTACTCTAAAACAAAAAATAATAATTTGATTATCATTGACATAAACAGGGGCTAATTTAGCAAATTTAAGTGAATATTGTTTAAACAGCGAAACTTGAATGGGGCTAATGATGCAAAATCACGAAACAAATTCAATAGAAAAAAATAGATATCAAAATGAAACTTGATTGGTTTCGTAAAGCCCCATCCAACGTTAATCAAGTGAGCCGCCAAGCTAACCTACAGTTACTAAAGCGGTTCAATTGATTTACCAATTAGAGACCAACATATCCAGACGACTTGATATGAAATATAGTCCACTGAGATGGTAAGACGAATAAGTGGAAATGATCCAACATAAGGAGACATATCAAAATGCTGGCGGTAAAGCAAGGAGTCTTGGTGATGCTGGTAAGCTTCGTCTTGATAAGTCTTGCGAGAATCTGAGTTCGGCTTCCATTCTCTTTCGCTTGATAAACTCTCGGATGACTAAATTTCTCCAATTGCAGATAGCTGTTCCATCACTTCGGTATTCTTCGACATCGGGATTCTCTCCTGAAATAGCAAAAAAAAGAGATTATGAGATTAAGGGTTTCATAAATAATTGTGATCATAGTTAGTATACCAGAACTGGTATATCAGAACATATACTAGAGCATTGAATATGGCATTCTTTTTAATTTTTTACCCATTCATCACAGCCAAGGTATAAATGGAACTTGTTTATTCCACATAAATAACTAAACGATTAAAAGTGTATCTGAAATCAAATATTTCTTCTGGTTTTACACGCTGTTCTGGTAATGAAGCCTGGATTATTTGCGTAGGCGTTAAAGCTAGCAGTAAATAAAGGAAAACTGTAAATTAAAATTGATGTTATTGCTATTTTGCAAAAAATACCAATATTTTGGACCTTTAATACAAAATTGATGGAGTTGAGCCTCGAATTTTCTAGAAGTTTCTGTAAAATTCATTTGCTAAAAATCAAAGGTCTGTCTTAAATTGTTCCAAGGTAATGAGCAGGATAGTGCAATATAACACAAGAATGTAAATTAAATTGGAAAAAATACTCACCATATGTTGAGAGATACATTTTTCGCCAAATGTAATCGTCATCTAAAAGACGTTGCCAAGTTTGATTTACTCTCAATAGATTCATGATATCTTGTACGTTTAGATATTCAATCAAATGGTACAGTATTTCACTTGGCAATTCGGTGATCCTAATGGAGAGGGCATTTTTTATCCGGTAGATGAACTGGTATTTGAATTGATTAACAATTTCTGTCAAATTTCCTTCGAGTCGTAGCTTGGTTCGAACTGATTCGTCTGGTGTATCATAATATGATTTAAGTATGTGACCTGAACAGCATAACAAAGAGCCAACAGGTGCACCAATTAATTCAACCACTGATGTTGACAGTTCATTTCCAACTCGATCATGATGAATGTAATTGTATACAGCTCTAAACCGGTTAGGGTAAATTTCAATAGACACTTTCTTGAAGCCTTCCTGGTTAAGCAACTCGTTCAGGGTACAAGTAAAAAAATTTTTCACATCCATATTAATACATAATAATGGAGATCGTCAGTTAGAGAACAAGCTTTAGCAATTTAAACTTGATTAAATTAACATTAAAGACAATAAGAATAGGTAATCAAGTAAACGATCGTCAAATAATTCCTATTAATTTAGACTTTGACATAAACAAAAATAAACATAAACATTACGCAGTTTAAAAAACTAGTCACCAGAGTGAGGCACCAATTAAAATTATGTCACAACAAATCCATAAGTGACATCTATTGTCCAATAAGAAGACTAAATAACTTTTTGATACATTTAAAAATAACATTTAATTTGAAGATTTGGTCATGATTATGACTATGATTAACTTTTTGGCTTGATTGATATAGAATAGTGCAAAAGATATACAAAGAAGAAGTAATAATGATTAGGTGAGATATTTTATGGTATAGTTTACGAGACAAATAAGGTTAATTATGGCACTAATTAACAAAAAATATTGAAAGCTAAGAAAAGCTAAGAAAATTGAAAGTTAATGATTGACAATCACAATGATTGTGAAAGTTGGCTTGTCTTTGACTATCATTGAAGTAGGCAGGTACAGTTATAACAGCATTGGTAACTTGGGCTTACCCAGGCTTCGGCGGTCTCCTTCATCTTGGTGAGGACCATAGCTGAGATCTCTTCTGGACAGAAGGTTTTAGATTCACCTTTGAACTCGACCTGGATCTTAGGCTTGGATGCGGAATGATGACTTTGAACGGCCAGTGTTTCATATCAGATTGAACAGTGACATCATCGAAGCGTCGACCAATCAACCTTTTAGCATCAAACACGGTGTTAGATGGATTCATAGCTACTTGATTCTTAGCAGCATCACCAATCAACCTTTTAGCACCGAACACAATTTTAGATGGATTCTTGTTCATTAGCGATGATTTCAACTTTTTCATGCTGGAAAAACACCATCACAGGAGTAAGTTATACCAAGATCAATACCAATAGCAGGAGTTTTCCTCATTTTGATTTCAGTACAATTTGAAACACGATCACAATTAAAGAAAAATTTAGCAATGAGAGAGCAGAAATAGTAAGAGAGTAGTTTGAGAGCTTTAGAGTTACAAGTTAGTTTATTTGGGTTCACTTTATGTTTTCTATGCGCTTCAGTCAGCTGCAGCCTGTATACGGTGCTGAGGAAGTTTATCCCATTCTACCGTTGAAATTAATGATGTTACTAGTTAAATAACTAAATTCAATAATTATCCACTAAATCTGGAACCATTTGCTCGTTTAATATTTCTTGCGCCATATCAATCCAAATAGTTTAGTTTACTCGCACCTATTCATTATCAATAACTGGTTGCCGGAATTATGGTTATCTTACCAATTCAGTTTACATTTCAAGTTGATCTTGGAAAATCTATGTTTTCCTAATCACAGTGCACTTAATTTTAATTATATTAAAAATATCAATATATTGATTAATATCAATTAAACCACTATGTTTAGGGTAACCAGTATTTAATCAAATGGTTAAATTGTATAATCTAATGCTATTTTGAAGTTGGTTAACCTAATAGTTAACTAACACTGTTAACTAAATATGCACAGTTTGCTAAAAGACAGTGATAAAGAGAATGATTAGACCTGATAAAAATAGTCAAAATTAAAATTGAAATGATAAGAAACTTGTAATGAAAATAGGAAAACCCATTGAAAGCAATGGAAAATCTAGACAAAATTTTGTCTTGAAATTTAAAAAAAAGTGTTGAGATAAGATTACATAGTGGTTTAAATCAGTTAAACCACAATATCTCGAAGCTATGAGATAAAACTCTCGGGCTTCGCCCTCGAGTTTATATCTCATAACTTCTCGATGCAGTGGTTTAACTATCACGAAAAGACCAATTGAGTTTAAGCCAAAAGGTTTGTTGTTTCTAGAAGCTTCCAGTTAACCTAAAAATTAACGGTCGATGCACTCACCAAACAAACGACTGACAATGAGTGAGCCTTTTTGCCGACTACAAGCAACAATCAACTAATTTTTCAGTTAATTCAACTCAACCTTCAGCTTTTAAATTGTTTGATTGTATGGCTTTACTTATTGTTCATAACTAACAATGTTTAAATAACCAAGAATGGCTAATAATTATCTGATTTGTTGAAAAACATAAACCATTTTAATCAATCAGCAATCTTGTAATCAGTGTAAAATGATCTTTCGATTTTACTTTAATTGTTTTTTGTTAGCAAAATTACATTTCAAGATGTAAGATCCTATTGGCATAGATGTTGATCTTGAAAGTTCAATAATAACTGTAATGAGATTCAATTTTGATTCATATTTCATCATAATTATCCTGATGATGTACAAACTGTCGAGAATTGTATTTCAATATATGTACATGATGACTAGGTTAAGTTAATCACAAATGAGCTTAATGAGATTGTGCTATTTGATTTTAAATTTCAGCCTTCCTTTTGATCAGCCTTCAATGATTTCAATTAGTCTTCATTTCCTTTGTTAAAAAAGCTTTATAAAAGTGTTAAATAAATTAACGATTAAATTCAGTGATTAGTTCAATAGTGACAAGATTGTGTTTCATCTTTGCTCTACATTAACTCTGTAGACCCGAATTTGTCTGAAAATTAATTTGTTACCAATTCGGCTCTACAGAGGTTTTTGTGGTTCATATTTTGCGTCATTTTCAATTGCTGCGATTTAATTCATCGAGTTCCTCCGTTCACCATGAAAATAAACTTAATATTTCATCATAATACATATTATAGCTGTTCCTATGAAAGCATGAAAAACTCATTCTGATCATTCTTCATGTAACCCACTATTTATAATCCTCTTTGACCTTTTCTCTTTCTTTTTTGTCTGTCTCTTTCTAGATTAATCTATGGAGGGTGGATTCGTTCACATGAATTTTTAAAAATCTGAATGATTAAGCTTCAGCTTTTCGAACCATGAGAAAGTTAATCTTGGTTCTGGTCGAGTAAAATTGGCTCCTTTCCTGTGACTTTGTACCATAAAGTGTGGTTCAATATCCTTCACAATAATGGGTTGAAATACCTTCCATGTGAATTAACACCACATGGTGAATATTAAACCATGTATTTTGGTTATAAATAATACAAGTTAATCATCTAGACTACAAGTTAACTTAGGTTTAATCATTAAAAATGGACACATCTGGAAGTTATTCTGATCAATATGTGACCCAACAGTCACAGTCTAACTGACTACTCTGGCTCCACTCATGTCTGATTAACAGTTCATCATCCAAGCCTAAGCTGATGTTTTTCAAGTCCAACCAAAAATCATCTGCTGTTCAATTTGAAAGTTTGTCAATCAACGCATTTCTTCAAGTTTTCAGTGATTCTGTTTTTCGATGGCATTAATTGTATACCGTGGTCACAAAGGCCTATGTAGAGTTGATTCAGACAGGTTTAGAGACAAGAGGCTGCCTCAACATCGTATTATCAAGGATGGTCACATCAATGAGTTAACCGAGTTGACATTTGTCGATTTCATTCCTTCTTTTTGTAAAAAGGTCAAAGAGCGAGTTGTCTACCACAGTTTCAGGTAATCTCAATAATTAATATCTGTTCATGATCATTCCACTTCCAATGCATTACAAAATGTATGTAAAAATCTGATAAGACTCTTTGTTTTTGTTTCTGGTATCTTTCTGGTATCTTGGTTTACATTTACATTAGCTTCTGTCTGATCAATAATTCAATTGTTTACGCTTTAGTTTATGCTATCCAATCAATAATTAATTGTGTTATTACAATATTTCTTTTATCATGTCCCTTTGGTTTCCATTGCTGTCGAAATACGAATCGTCTGGTAAATTTTGCTTCATCTGTGTGGTTAAAACCAAAGCTCATTAGTTTGTCTAGCAAACGAATGGCTTCATCGTCACAATGGCTGGGAAATTATTAGCTGTGAAACTGTTCCTCAATACAATCACAGTGTTGTTTCAGATATTGAATACTCAGCTGATGTTTATACGCTACGTCTGTGGATTAAACGGTCTCATGTTAACTATGGTGGTGATGATATAATCTTTTGGTACAAAGATTTTGTTCCTTCTCGCCGAGCTGATGGTTCCTTTGAGCAACTTGAAGATCTCATCAAAGATATTAATGAAGAGATTCTTGGAGGAAGAATAAATGGCAAAATTTTGCAAATTGAAACCATCAAGATTGGTGCCACAGATGATTGGGAATATCGTAATGATGCTACTTATATTTCAGATGGCAAAACTACAAGAGATATTCATCTTTTTACCAATGTAATTATCGGAATAAGAGTTTTCTTCCAAATTGGATCCTGGTTGGAAGATGAAATTGTTCTGGTTGACTTTGTTCCTGAATTTGATTGTAATGTAATGGATACTGGAAATTCATTACAATCTGGTAATAAAGAGAAATTTTCTGATTTGATCGATAAATCCTCAAAATGGTTAGCTCTCAATCCAGATCTTAACTTTTGTAACGCCCAAGCTGTAGACATACGCGTAAGAGGTAAACTTAATTTGATTTAATCTAATTGAATCTCACTAATTTTTCATGTTTTTTAAAATCTCTAGATTCTGACAACTCTGTTGAAACTCGGCGAACTTGGTGGATGAAACAAGAAACCGATAAAATGGTACGATTTCTGAGAATCTATTGCACAAAGCCAAATGAAATGGGACGTTTAATGGCTGCTTCAAGTAGCGATTTATCAATGTTTACCCAAAACTCTGATTTGATTATATCTGCTGTTGCTTTTGATCAAAGGACATTCCATGAAGACGTTACTGATTGGTATAAAACATTTCAGGCAACACAAAAAGAAGGCGATCGACTGATTAAAAGACGAGTAGCAACAATTGAAACTTGTGTGGTTCCTCCTTTTGTACATAATGAAAATGGATCGTCTTTTCAAAGCTCTGTTGATCAAACATTACTTGGTAGCCCAATGGAAGGTAGATTGAAGTATCTATTTGTCGCTATCAGAATTTATTACCAAGAAACTCCTGAACGTCCCGAGTCTGCTGATGATCTACTTGAATACTGTTCAACACACAGTCCACCCAGTGAACCAACTTGAGTGAGCCAAGTTATTGATGATCTTATGATTTTGTGATTGATTTACTGAAATTGATTTGCTTACCTGGATGCCTGGTCAATCACATGAGCTTAGAATTTCGTTCCAAATGCTCTAAAATACGCTAATATCTCAAGTTCCTAGATGAAACAGCAACAGTTACTTCAAATGATTAGCAATCACAGGCTTATTCATACTTCTGTTCACAATATCGCGTTTCTTCACGACCAAGTTTTTCAAAAGGCTTTACCTTTTATGGATCGACCAGATTTAATCAATAATCATGCTTTACATTTGCGTCTCTTAATAATTTCACTAAATGTGAGGATTGACAATAATCTTTCGCCTGTCACTTGTTGACTGTCAATAATAATTTGTGTTCAACTAATTTTTTAATTGCTTTTATTTTTACTCAACAATGTAAATCAGTTGTTCGCAATTGAAGACAAAATTCTTACAATGTTTCATTTTTAATCTATCCATGAACCAGCTCCCTTGAATTTCTTGTAATTAGCGGCTATTCCTTTATTAACTGATTCCATTAATCGTGATGATGAATAAATTGATCTTTCCGATTGCTCATTCATCTCAGACTGTTGATTGGTTGATGGAGCCAAACGTTGTAATCGTGAAACTTGCCTCTCAAATAGCTGTCGAAGTGAAAAGCCATTTGATTGCTCCTTCTCTGACTAAAGGGAACAAATGGAGACATGAATTACTTTATCATGAAACAACTCATAAATCGTAGATTACATTCATTTTACAGTCTTATCAGTCTTCTTAATTTCATGTTTACTCAGTAATACAAAGTGAATCAACTTCAGCTAAGTATTAACGAGAATTTATTGAGAAATTAATGAGTTAAGCCAAATATTTTAGATTCAGTTCAAGCCAACAGCTCGTAATTTAATCAACTATACAATATCATATTACTTCAACTGTGGTTAACTACTTTAGTGGGGAAAATAAGAAATCAAAAATCAACTTACCTCGACAGAGACAATAGTCAGGATTAGCATTAAAGTCAATGGTACGAAAACGAATCGATTCATTATGTTCAGATTATTCAGTATTTTTAATCAACTGGTAAAGATAACAGATTAACTTGTTGGAATCATCTAGTGCCAATCTAAATATATCATTATATATTATGGTTTAATGGTTCACCAGGAAATAATCATTTTGACAATTGAATGATCGATGTAATTTTAATTTGATCCTTAAAGAGTTTATGGAAAAACAATTCAGACGATTTGCTCATGATTCATTTGGTGTTTTTAAATTGCTGTTACAGGTATAATTTATTTCTAGGAAATGGTAGACATTAAATTGCTCATTAAATTGTTATATGCTGACAAAATATAACATTGATTGGGACAATAAAAGTGTAAACTAAACCATGACAAGCTAATGATTATTGTTGAAAAATATTACAAATTAACATTGTAATCGGTGAAATTAGCTGAAGGTTGTTCAGTCAGTTCACTTTAATAGACACAGAAGAGTAAAAGTTTGATCATGATAAATCACAAATATGAGCCTATCAACGACCCAATAGATATTATTGAATCGATGAATATCATTTCTAAGAAGTGTTACCTGCTATTGTTCAATTTATTGGTGAAACTGGAAAATTATCTCAATATGTAATCAGATTCGTGATGAGAGTATAACGTGTGAAACAATGAAATATTGTTAACATTGTTGGCATCTTTTGGTTGAAGGGCTCCACTAGACTTGTAATAATTGCGAGTTGATCAGTGAGAGTAATGAAGAAAAACCTAAGTAATTAAAGTAATTATCATAGTTAAGATGAAAATCATAAATACCCAGAACGATGATTGGTGTATAATTGTACAGTTGACTAAAAAGCTAGAAAGAGGTAGAGAGAAGACAGAGAACAATGAAAATGTTTATACCCAATGGTTACCGTCGTAACCAGTCAGCCATAAAAATATATTTTCAACTAATGTTCTTCTGAGGAAATTCATTTCAACGTTAAAAGGTAAGTCTATTTAATTGTAAGATTATACGCTTCTCCAAATCAACTAATCAACATTTCATTAATTTAAATACTCTGTGTGTGTCTAATTTTGTTTTCTTTAGACGCTGTTGCTGCTTGCTTTCGGATCTTCTGGTAAAACATATGATCAAGTGATTCTAATGGTGTTGCTGTTGTACTTCAAGAAAGTAACCATTACTTGATTATTGTTTGTTTATTTTCACTTTTAAATGTGTTTCCAGTTATAATTAACTCTTCTTACAACAACACTAACATCATCTTCATCATCTTCATCATCTTCATCGTCTTCAACATTTTTGTTCAACACATTGCTTCTATAACTTTTTAGTTGTTTTTGTTTGTAAAGACAGTTAACTTATTTTATGTAACAATCATTGGTGTCTTTTAGACTGTTGATTGTTTCACAGTTAAACTGTGTCATCAGTTTCTGTAATTATGTCGAAACAAATTTTTGGCAATGATCCAGATAAACCAGTTGCTCATCCACCCTGGGTCAACCCATGTAACCTTCCGATTTACATTTACCCATCGCAGGATAGTCAACCTTCAGTTAAGGATATGTACGAGAAAATAACCCGCCGAGCAACAGCAGCTAAAGGATTGTCAGAAAAGTTGAAGACACAATTTGTAAGTAATCCAGTTTTTTACTCAAAATATTTGATACTCAGAATATATAAAGTATCATTTTGAGGGAACAAATTATCATCTATCGAACAAATTTAAATACATTTTCAAGAGTTAGATATTGATACAAAGACATAGTTAACAGAGAAACATAGTTAATTATTTTTGGAGGCTGTGAATATCAAGATTAGAACAATATTTACCTGTAATTGTCACATTATTGATCGATGGTCATTCCTTATCAATCAATATGGATAGTCTGAATTTAAGTTATTATTTACCTCAACTGTTTACCATAGAGATCTGGGTCATAAAAAAGTCATTTCTGATTTTTTCCACCATTTACTATTCTTATTGTTATTTCTGTCAACTTCCGATGTCAGCCTATTTTACTTTTCCAATTGTTAATAATTCAAAAGAAAATGAATTGAATTAACAAGCAATAAAGACATGCAAGTCTTTTTATCATAAATCAATTTCTAGTCTTCCCATGTTCAGGTTCAATTCAAACTTTGAATTTTCAATTCAAAGGCTAAAGATTATACTCACAATTGTCAATCATTTGGCATCAGCTGATTAATTGACATGGGAGGAACTAAATAATTTGATTACCTAATTGAAAAAATATTCAGTGTAATTATACCACCAGAACGTTGGTAATATTTTGCGACAATTTAAAAAAAGATCAATAAAAGGCATCGTCAAGGCAAACCTAAATATCCATCTAAACTGTACCAATCTTTTTTATTTTGTATCGATTTTTGATTGTTTAATGCTTACCAACAATGATTATTTGATCAATCTTTTTTGTTTTTATTTTATTCCTGAAGCTAGCAGACTTTGACGACGAAGACTTTGAATCTGGATTAACGGATTTACGGTTAGAATGGCTTCCTGAAGTTAGAGCACTCATTGATGAATTTAGCCAATTCGAGGTTTGTACCTGATAATCAACAATATATTTATTATTACCATGTTATCTAATTTAACTCCCTTTCTCTGACAATTTAGGAAGCTGATGGATTGAAAAGGAGTTTCAAATATTTACAATATTTTGCTGTTGGTTTTGAGCAAATCGTACTTGATCAATGTATCCATGAGGAATCATTAAAAGAAGAATTCCAGGAAATCGAAAATCATTTACGGCAATTACTATGTGAATTACAATTAGGAATGTGGTTTCGAGAGGTTGCACCTGAAGATCACATTGGACAGGAAATAATGGCTCAAGAGTATCGGGATATTTCTGACAGATCAAGAAGATTGATAAGAGATTATTTACTTCTTCGAGATTTCGCTCAATTGGTTGAACACATTAAATCGCTGTTTGAAAGGCTCAATGCAACTGTATAAATACTTTGCATCTATCACATATTTATAAAACAAAAGATCATATGGACTGAGGATATTTGCAGAGACAATTGGTTCGCAATGAAGTCATTATAACGTTTTTAAATTATTATTTTCCCATTGATGGTGACAATCAATGATCAGGATTACAAATTTAGTCATTGAACAGTGGTGGCAATCGATAATACTAGTCGTCAAATTTTTAGCTGTGCAAAACTGTTAATTGGTTAAAGATGGTTTTGGATTTTAATTTGAATTGGAAAAAATATTGTTGGTTGAAGTCAAAGCAATTACTCAATGAAAATCAATGGAGGGAAATTGCGCCTAAACCTCTTCTTTTCCTACTCATCAAATAATTCATTTCAATCAATGCTGTTGGTGTAAGATTGAACAAACATACAAAATCTACTTAAATATTATGCTTTTAAATGTCAGGGTTGGCATGAATTACGATATTTTCACTATCAATCAACCATCTTATCTACAGTCTTTTTGGTACAAAATCATCACATTCAAACCGCAATTGCTAGTGAAATGAGGAAGTCACCAACACACAAAGGCACCAGAATTACTTCAAGAGGCTGATATAATTGACAACGCTTAAAGTGTATATATTTTGAGACAAATAACTTCACCCACAAAAAATGCACCTTTATTCAAATTTAAATTAATTAATCTTCTACAAAGCCTTCAATACACTTGAATGGATTACAGTAATGATGAACCATAATTTATCAAGTTGGTTAGTTGATGATAGTGAAATAGAAACATGACTTTGATTTCATGTTGAAAGAGCAAAATGACTGGTTTACTTAATTGTATGCCATTTTGAGACAGAGAAGAAAAATGAAGATGAAGATGATTGAAGAAGAAACAAAGAAAGGAAGTCAATAAAAGAGACTGGCGAATGACTTTACTTTTGGCTTTTCGCCCTCACCTCAGTCATCATCATCATCACCACCATGTTCATCATTTCCATCGCCATCATCTCTAAAGATCTATTTCTGGACGAGTCGATGCCACAAGTTTCCCTTCATCTTCAATCCTTATCCTTTAACTATTGAAGATGATTTGAGAAAGGATTTGCACTCATCTCTGTCTCTTCTCTTCCTTTTATCCTCATCTCTCATCATTATCATGTTGTTCAGAATTAAATTGTTGCTCTATGACTTTTTTATTATTTTCATTTTGTTATTTTCTTCATCTTACAGTTCAAATAAAGTTGATTATTCAAAAAAACAAGAATGTTCAAGTTACTGTTTTAGGTTGATGATGATGATGAAGAAGATGAACAAATCCTCATCTTCACCATCATCATCATCTTCCCACAGGCAGAGAGCCAAATGTAAGTTTGAACTAAATGAGGAAGAAACCGTTTGTTTGGTTAAACGCAATGTTCAATATCTTAATGTGTTTAAAAGTCGAAAAATAAAACAACATAAAGACGTTTACCCTTAAATTAACTGAATAATAATCAAATTTAATTTGCCATTATAAACCATATTTCTTGGGATTACAATTAAAGATACAGATTTAGACGGGACTTGTCGTTGCTAATAACCTTCTGTGTTTACCTTCAAGTGTATCTTTTCATAGCTACACGTTTGGTTTGTTTTCATTTTGTTCACCATTTCTCGTGTTCATTTGTATCTATCTGCTTAATCACAATTAACTAGATTACTTGTTGAGGTAACGTTCATCTTTAAAGGTTGCCTTATGAATCATCTATCCAGTCTATTCTTGTGAAATGCAATTTTTAGAGGAAACTCAATTTTAACTTAAGGTTATCCACCGATATTTGCCCAGCCCAAGACACAATCAGGTTCAACCTTCTGTTGATTTGCTTCCCGTCAACATCAACATTTAATAATAATAATCATCACCATCTTCATCTTCAACAACATTACCACCAACAACAACAATCTCATCATTAATAAACAAATGAATAATCCAAGTTGAACAATAATGTACAACAATTGTACATCGGAATTGTTTTAATTTTACTTTTGTGTTATCATTTTAGTCAACAACTCAATGGGTCCTACTTTCAATGCGAGTTTTCCCTTTACCTCATTGCTTTAGTTAATTTCATTCACTTGTTAATCTTGTCCATCTTTATTATCCCACAAATCAATTGATTAACAGTTGCTCTTCACCTGGTTTTCACCTTTAGCCAACTTTAAATGATTAACCATTCAATTATCAATCCAATTCAATCAGTAAATTTTTCAAAACAACTCGAATTAGCTTGATATACATTTTTGTTTCATCTGTGATTCTTGTTCAACTCATTTTGCAACGCTTTTCCAATCGGATTACAGTTTTTTTAAAGGTAGGTTAACCTTTCATTTTTAATCCCATTCTTTGATTGTTCAATTGTTACAATAAGCCAAAGAAACACTGAAATCCTTAAATTAATAAAACTACAAGTTTGTGTTTCTATTGACTTTTTGCTGATATTAACCTTTGCCCAAAAATGTGTCATTGTATGTAATCTGTAATACTAGTTGAGTTGATATAAATGTGTTATTGTTTACGAGCAAACTAGTTATTTGACGAACCAAATACTTGCTCAAATCACAACAGCCTTTAATTGTTATTATTAGATGAATAGAATCACGAGTTTCAGAGTTTCCCTTCTCCTCATTTTCACCAGAAGAAAGCAAAATTTCATTAACTTTGCCAAAACTGAAGCCAATCAATGATATTTTGAACCAAATGATTATCCATTTTGTTGCTTTTGCTTATTCAAATTGATGAAGATACACGCTAACTGAAGGACAGTTTAACTATTAACAGTTGAAATATGGAAGATATCAAGTGAAAATCAGATTGAATGCATACAGAATAGCCATTTTTCAACATTCCTAATTGCAACAATCTTGGCTTCATGTGTAGCATTAATTTTGTTTTATTGAATGACATTCCAGAGCTTGTCTTAAAGTTGAGATGTACCAAATATGAATATTTGTGCTTAAATATGTTTTAGCTCATTAGCATACACGAGATTTCATTTGTGATAAGTAAATGTTAGTTAATTACAATTTTACATGAAAAGAAATTTTTGTATTCATAAGTTTCCGACTAGAGATGATTCGACTTTTTTGCTTGACAATATTGAAACAGTCCCAACTTGATCAATTCCAATGTTTAAACAATACTTAGACACACATTCAAAATAAAGGTTAATTGGTGATAGAAGTGATTTAATCAGTATTGATCATGTTTGTACACAAGAATCAATATTACTTTTTCAATTTTAACAGTTGCATTGTATAATAGCTTATTTTTCTTGCGCCACCTATCGAGGAAACTATACAAAGTGATATTTAATTATGAAATGTTTAATGTTTCTTATTAAAAATTGTGGTTACCCTAAAAGATATTTAGATTCTTTAACGTCAAATTGAGTGAATTTTTTGATACTCAAACTTGAATTATCTGAAATATTAACTCCAGCAATTGATTCGAGATCAAAATTGCCAAATTAACTCAAAAATCCCTCTTAAAACCCTTCGCTTAGCAACCTCCTTGACCTGTAGGAGTTCCCTAATGTAAGGCTTGAGAGTTTAGAATTGTTCATTATTTCTTTTTTCTTCAATCAAAATTGTGCCATTATAAATTGTCTCATTGGTGGTGGTGGTGGTGTGTCGGTGGTTCTTGCTTATTTAACGTTCACGCTCACTGGTGTAACCATGTCTAACTACCGGTCCCGATCGCCTTATGTAGCATCCAAGAAATCCAGAAACTCAACCCCTGAAAGAAGACGGTATCGTCGGAGAAATATGGACGATGATGAGGATGGACATCTTATTTACCGGAGAGGAGATACTCTTCAAAAGAGATGTAAATTTCAATTTTCCAACCTATCCCTTTTCATCACCTACATAACCTGTCATAACCTGTCAGAATGTCTGTAGTTATATTCTCGTGTTTCTTGTATGTACCTGAAACATCTGATACCATTCTCATGTTTACTGTGACAACTACCGTATTGGTTTGACGAGCAGTGTAGAGATTCTGCCAGCGTGTGATTTCTGTTTCCTGATAAAAAAAGGAAAACAGCAAAAAATAGAAAGTTGTTGAATGGTTAAAGACAAGCGAACGTTTATTATGCTTCAATATTGAAGTGTCAGATTGAAACAAAGCTGGGTAAATTATGTGCAGACCACTAGCTTTCAATTAGCTTTTGTTCTAACCTTTTGTGGGTTTCGTTCTTATTCACAAATCATTCATCTCCTTGTATTGCGTTCATATTTTATATTTTAATATAAAATATTTCTATTGCGATTGTTTACTAAGAAGAAAAGTAAATCATTTCAAAAAGCTTTTCCTCTAATACTTTTTCCCTTACTACTGATTCATTCAAAAAGATCTTTAATGCCACGAGATTAATTTTTAATGATATTTCTTTTCCTGAACAGATAAAATATTATCAACTCTTGGAGAAGGAACTTTTGGAAAAGTCGTACGAGTTTTAGATTTAAGAACGTATGTTTATCAACCTTTCGTAATCAAAGCAAAGTTGATTGTTTTATTTTCATTTTTCTTAGCAGTGATCAAATGGTTGCTCTCAAAATCATTAAAAACGTGGACAAATATAGAGAAGCTGCTAAATTAGAAATAAATGTTTTAGAAAAACTAGCTGAAGCAGACCCCCATGGTAAACAGTGAGTATTCATATAATAAAAATCCATCAAGGATGTAAAGCACTAATTTTTATCTCTCTTTTTCATATTATCCTGGTCCAACGGTGACTCTTCTCAAAGTCTTTGTGTAAAAATGTTAGATTGGTTCGATTACCATGGTCATATATGTATTGCTTTTGAAATGCTTGGATTGAGTGTTTTTGATTTTTTGGTAAATATTAAATCACTCATTGCCTATTTCAACAAATTTTAATTTAATTATTTTTTCACTTCCAGAAAGATAATAATTACCAACCATATCCTATTGATCAAGTCCGTCATATTGGCTACCAACTATGTTACTCTGTTAAATGTAAGCGGATCTATTTCAAAGAAAAAATCGAAATTAGTTTCTCCATCAATAATTCATTTTTTTCCTTTCGCAGTTCTTCATGATAACCATCTCACTCATACCGATTTAAAACCAGAGAATATCCTTTTCATTGATTCCGATTTTGATGTTGTCTATGTTTCCAAGAAAAGCAAGGAAAAGGTAATTAATCTTCAGAAGCCACTAGCCGATTCTAATCATGATGTTCTTTCTCTTTTTTATCTTTTTCTTCTGTTCTCGAAACAATTGCGTCAGAAGAAGGACGTCAAGCGAGTGAAAAATACTGATATAAAACTTATTGACTTTGGATCAGCAACTTTCGACGATGAACATCACTCCACTATAGTTTCAACTCGTCATTACAGAGCGCCGGAAGTAATATTAGAATTAGGCTGGACTCAGCCTTGTGATGTTTGGAGCATCGGTTGTATTCTTTTTGAACTTTACCTGGGTATAACACTATTTCAAACTCATGACAATCGTGAACATTTGGCAATGATGGAGAGAATTTTAGGACCTTTGCCTTATAGAATGTGCCGTAAAACTAAGTAAGTCTTTTCGAGAGCACAGAGTACTGACGTAACCTTAATAATTTAAAAGAACAAAAAGCAGATCACAATGAAATCTTGTGTGAATTTATATCCAATGATTAACATTGATGACATCCCCAATTCAGAATCCGTTTGGAAATAATTTATCCACTTACAGTTATTTGTACTAATTGATTTTATATGTTATGAATTTTACTAATTGATTGCATTATGATTTTTTTAGTATCATCTGACCATTTCGGTACTCCGAAAGCCATTTTAACACCAGATTATTTTTGGCTTATTTTTAAAAATTCATCCTTTTCTGGTCAATATTATTAATCATTTATCTTGTATTTATCTCGTTTTTGCTCTGTATCACTATTTAGGACGAAATATTATCACCATGGACGACTTGATTGGGATTACAAATCATCAGCTGGACGATATGTTAGAGAAAATTGCAAACCTTTACATAGATATTTATTGAGTGATGATGAGGACCATCGATTACTTTTTGATCTGATAGGAAAAATGTTGCAATACGAACCAATCAGTAGAATAACATTGTCTGAAGCACTTGATCATCCATTCTTCGAGAAATTACCTTTGGAACAACGTTTGCATCTGATAGAGAGGAACAATAACAGGGAGAGAGGAGACGAAAGAAGAGACAGTTCTTGATGGAACCTGCATTTTACCTTATTTTTGTCGGATAGCATATCATCAATCTTCCATCCATCATTTCAAATAAGAGACTTCGAAAAGAAAATGAGAAGATTGAACAAAGCGTGACTTAGAGATTATTGAGAGACTGTTATGATTTCCTTTTCCTTTTGGATCAATTCTCTGGATTTGCTTACATAATTAATTTTTATAACAAAAATAGAATCAAGAAATAACCTCAAGGAGATGAGCAGGACTTTTCTCTCCTTAAGAAGTCTACAATCTAGTGAAAATTGGTTCTGATGTTTTGACGTCCAGTGAAATAACCGATTTAAGAATTTATCCTCAAAAAGATGATACTAATTCATTTTTTACTTCTTAGAGGAACTGAGTAAATTAATCAATTTGATTACCAAATTAAACTCAACAATCTCAATAAATTCGTCCAAAACAAAAGCCTCACCAGCCACTGGAAAGCTTATTCATTATAATTTCTCTCTTTTCAATCCCTCTTTTTATTTTTCTTGTCATCATTTTGATTTCTGCATCCATCTTTGTGGTCAAAGATAAGAAGTTAATCAAATTAATCATCATGCCTCAATCATCTGTCTTTTGTCCACTTTTCCTGATTTCATCCTCATGTGATTCTTTATTACATTTAGTCATGTTTTGTGTTTTTTTTTGACCAAACAACGCTCAAATATTTAAACCTCAATGGAAGTAAACTTCTTAATTTGCTTAATCAACTGTTATTTTAACAATGATTATATTTATTTATAATCTCATTTTGAAAGGAGTATTGAAATTTATAAGCTTTTCTTCACTTTGTATTGGGATTGCAAATGAGAGAGGCTTGTCCAATGTAAAAACAACTAACTAAAACTATTTAAAACAAAAGTAAAATCACATCTAATTTAATTATTGAGTTCTCCATTTTTCAGCCTTTTCATAAAACTGCAACTGACTGTGCCATGGACTTAAATGGACAATTAAGTTGCAATCAGTCAAATTTCAGATGAATTATTTATTAAAACTTTTCGACAAACCAACCAATAGATCCAAGAGAAATGTGTACTCTGAACTTAGATTTTATTAGTATCGGTCCATAGCTCTCATGAATGTAATTGTTGAATATTTTCTGGAATCGTTTCAGTTAATTCAGTGCAATCTTTAACCCAAAAAAAGTTATCATTACTTAATCAAACGCCATCTTTCTTACAGTTTTTTAACTTAAATCATGCGAACCACATGACTAATCTCAGATTTGAGAAATGACTTAATTTTGTTGTTTTTTTGTTTCACTCGTAATAGAGATTGTCCCACTTTTCATAATAGCTGCCAAAAATGAGCTATTATAAGTTTAGTTTCTTTGTTTTGTTTTTGTATATTTAAAATTACGAAAATTTATCAACTTGGCTTCGGGAATATCAGCAGGTTAACATATTTCTTCGCATTGCCTTCTATTAGTGATAACTTGGTGAGTTACTCAAGGCCTATTTTGTTTTTGTTTATTGTTTAAGAATCAGTAATTATTTCAATTATCTCGTTCATCCATTCAAAACAAAATTATTTTATAAAATAAGATCTATTTGTTTTGGTATCTTTCATACCTGGTGCAGCTTAGTGCCCAATTTTTGATCCTAACTTGATTTCAATATGGAGAAAGAGACGATTAAAGAAGGTGTTATAACTACTGTTAATTTGTCTGATATTCCTATTCGGGCCTTAAGGATTAAAAGTCGAACCTTGCTGTCTAAATGTTTGAATGCTATCCAAATTATACCTGCACAATCAGGTTTACCCAGAGATTATCGAGGTATTGCTGATCTATTTGGTTTGGATAATCATCTTGTTTCAACCATTGAAAGAAGTGCAGATCCATTCAAAATGATTCTGGAAAATGTTGAGAAAGAACTGAAAATATGTGAATCTGGATCAAAGAATCCTTACTCAATCAACGATTTGATTGGATTTTTGGAATCCATCGAACGATTTGACGTTATTGATGATTGCATGGAATTGTTTTATCAAGATGCACTATTTCATTCCAATAAGATGAAAAAACTTTCTATTAAAGGTAAGTTTTCAATCCATGAATAATCCAAGTATATTAACAAAATTGATTAAATATCACTAAATCTTTGTATCAATTTTTGTACCATGTAGGTAGGAAGCACGATTTATTGACAATCAATGATAGCCTCGGTGATAATGATGAGGATATACATTATGATGCATATGTTTGTTACGCTGATGAAGATATTGATTTTGTTACCTTCCTGTCGGATTATTTGGAATCTCCTCAAATTGGTTTGCGGTTGTTTATTCGTGATAGAGATCTGCTTCTGGGTACAATGAAATACGACGCTTACACTAAATTGATTGAGCAAAGATGTAATTACGTTATCATCATATTAACCCCGGATTTCGTTGAATCCGAGGAATGTAAATATCAGACACTTTTTGCAACAGATTTAGCTATTCAAGATAGAGAGAGAAAATTGATTCCAATCATATTGAAATCATGTAATATACCCCCATTCGTTCGACTCATGTCTAAAATAGACTTTTCTAGACGAGATTCTAAATGGGAATGGGTTTGGCGTAAATTAATTTTCTCAATCAGCTCCAAACCCATGATTTTAACATCACCACCCAGTTACCCGTGTTTAACCTACAGCAGTGTTCCCCAAGAAAAACATTCAACAAATGAAAGTAGCCAGCTTCATGATCAACTTTATCTCCATAATCATAGTAGTCGTCATCTAAATCACCAATCTCCACTGACTGCTCCATACAAGCCTGATTCTCCAATCAATGAGACTTCAATTTCGACCAAAACTCTTTCAAGTAACATCTCAATTAAATCTTTTCCGTCCGTTCCAACTAGTTCATTAATAAGCAAAGAAGAATCTCGATCAATAGACTCCGGTCATGCCGAATCAATTAGCCTTGAATCGTCTACATCTCTTTTATCAACCGACAAACCCAAGAAAAATTGGCTAAGATTTTTTAAACAAAAGTTAACTGGACTAGGCTCATCTGATTCTTCGGCGAATGGCTATAATAACCTAGAAAATTGTGATGTTAAATGACGAACATTTGTTGTTATACATTTTATAATTTTATTTGTAAATTTTATTTTCTTTTGCACTTTTATATTACGAATTGAAACTAATAAAATATCTTTATTTTTTGCTCAATAAATTATCGAATTGTAGATTATTCATGCAAATTGATAATCGGTTTATCAAAAATGCAACTAATCATGATTTAACGAGTTAGTTACTTAAATGTGATCTTAAAATTAATTATCAGTTAACCAAACATTAATATTCTATTAATTACCATCATCTAATTATCTAACCATTATTTTCAGTTAAAATTAAGTTTTTTTGTGCATTAGAACGACATTCTTTATTGGTGTTCAATAAACTTCACTTTGGTGAGCTTTAGCAGTTAATATGGCAACTACATGTTTCAATGTTTATGAAAAAATGCGCCCTTCATGATGATAAAACGCAGTTAATTTCTGTTTCAAATAACAGAAATGATTGAAGAAATTATGACTTGGTAGTTTAAACCTATTAAAGGTTCTAGGATTTGACTGAAAATTCCTTAAAGTGGAAATTTATGTCACAGAATCTATGATATTGTTTCAATTTTACCGTTTTAATAAAATTATTGCGACTGACTCGAAAACAAAGTTAATGATCTTATACACACATTTCTAGTGAACGAGCAATATTTTTGATATTCATTGAAGTAAATACTGTAAAACTAAAATGGAAACTTTGCTGACTGCGGTTCAGCTAATTTTTCGGTAAAATCGGAGGCGATTAGAGTTTGATAATCATCACTCATTTAGTCAAAATTACCACTGGAAAAAGCGTTGAAAAATCATAAAACTATAAGATAGTTGTAAGATCATCAGCAATTCACAGGAAAAGTATTTTATTGACAAAAATGTTAGGTATACAAACAATAATTGTTTACATATTTTAATAAGTGATTCTCATGTGACAGTAAGGGGCCGTTCAAAAAGTTACGGCTAAATCTCAAATGGCCAAAACGCTTTATTAATCCTTAAAATGAAACAAATCGAAATGGACAATTTCAAGTACTCATGTTAGTTTGAATGGACAATTATCCAATGTAAATCGATAACAATAAAATGCAAACATTTTAAAAGGAAACGGCTAAAATAAGTTTCGTTTATTGTGTACATTTCAATATCATTTTACAGTTCGTAGATTGAATCCAGAGGGTGAATATATCTTGTTAATAGCTTATGAAATCAATTTTCCCCGGTTTAAGTAAACTTCAGCCATTAATCAGTCGGGTAGTTGATTGTTTGATAACTGCAGCTCCTACTGTAAAAAATGGTAACAAGAGAAGGCAGGAAACGGAGAAGCGCCGAGTCAACGATTTGGATGGATTTAGAGTTTAAATTAATGTCAAAAGAGGAGTATGATCATGATTGAAAAACTTTAGAACTTTGAGGATTACATGCATCGATATCTGTTAAGTTCCAAAGCGTAAGCCAATTTTAGCTGGTGTTACCGCCAATTAATTCCTGGTATGTTTCATTTGAGAACAGTTCTTTAAGTTCACTTTCACTTAGATCTGAATTGTGGGCATTCTGAGCGTGAGCCAAAAACAGTTGTTTGAGAAGAGCTAATTCTTTCGAAAGAATCACAATCTTTTGCTGTAATTGCTCATTTTCAGCCTTCAAAGCGTTTACTCTCTCAAGAGTTTGCATAGTCTTTATCTTTGACTTATGTCGTGATTTTTTAACTGCGATATTGTTCCTTTGCCTCTTCTTGCGATATTCATCACTTTCCTTGTCTAAAGAAACTCGATTAACCTTGGCATATTGAGATTTACCAGCATCTGAACCTGAGGCCTCTGATGAGTCCTGAGAATCAGAGGAATAGCCACTTTTACTAGCACTGGCTGGATCTTCAATCTCTTCAACTTTCTTTTTCCTTTTCGAGTTCATGATGGTGATAGAAGGTAAATACGCAGAATTTCAGTTTCAAGCTGTATATAAAAAAGAGAGAAAAAATAAATTGAAAACTCCTTTCCAAAGCATATATACAAACACAGTTTTTAGACTTACCAATTCAAATCACACAGTTCCACAAGCGTGTTATTGTAAATAAAAGTTATCAGATAATTATAAATGTGATCATCAAAATAAAATTAATCAAAAATCAAATATTTAAACTTATTTCCAAAAAAATAACTGATGACTTGATGATGAAATATTAATGGTAACTTTCACACTAGGCAAGCAAAAATAACGAGTGTCATGATGAATGACGTAATATCACAGCTTTTTTTCATGAAAGGATGATAGATGGAAGCACACGCGGAGTATTTAACTCAACTCTCAATTCGTTCGGGTGGCGACTTAAAAGCTGCCTGGTTCATGAGACCAAGAAATGCGACAAAATTCATTTGGGTTTCTGGAACCAAGAATCGATCATCTCAAAATTTTAAAAAAAACTTAGTTTAAAAAGCAACATTGAAAAAGATGTTAACTTTTATCGAAAGTTTCTCGAGTCTCGCGTTCGGCCACAATTGTACTCTTAAGTGAAAACAATTTTTTGTGATTTCGCGAAAACTAAACATGATAGAGCGCTGAAATTTTGTATAGACATAGGTATTAGTTATATCTATTGATTGACACAAGCTTGATCACGCATAATAGCTGGTAAGTCGTTTAACAAAGAATGACCGTCAACTGGTCAATTGCGGTCGAAACAAACTCCAATAAGCTCAAAATGATCCTTAAATCCTCAGCTATGAATTAACAGCTGCTTTTTTATGTTATTAGTAATTTGTCAGTTTCACGAGTGACTTGGTTTAGGATGACGAGTTCTTACTTCTAAGAGAATCAGCAAAATTTGGATATTTTACCGAGAGGCTCACCAAGCACTACAGACATTGTCAAAAGTATAAACCCAATGATTTTAACTGAATCAAATCAAATGAGACCAACTTTTTAAGTGTTTAATTGGGAGTTAAACTTACAAACCTCACATTGGTTAGATCCTAGCTCTATTGGAAACCCTAAAACTGGTGAAATAGCAAAATTTACGGCCCTGATCAGTTTGATAACGAACTAAAAAGTAAAATCGTTGAATGGTAATCTAAGATCACTTTTGAGCTTGATTTACCAGTACAAGATGTACTGATGCACAGTGACTTTTCGCACTCAAGGTGGTTTATTAGTTCATTAAATAATACATTAATGTAAATGGATTCTGGGTTTATGCTTGAAACTCTACTCTGTATGTGTTTAAACTTAATACGTTCTGAACTCAGTGTTAGCTTACTGACAATTGTGAGATGATTTTCAACCCGATCAACAGTTAACTGTAATAGTTTAACAATTTGAAATTTATGGTTGTCACTAGAAAGACACAATTATCACATCTGTGTATCGATTGACGCAAGTCGGCAAAACTGGGTTAAAATTAATTTCTATCAAATTTAGACTCTGTTAGTGTGTAGGGACATGAAAAGTGAGTCCATTTGAGTGATCTAAAAACTTCTCTGATCCACAATTTTCGAGGAAATCGAGCTGAAATTCGAAATTTAAATCGCTTTTTGTACACTAATGAAAGCAAATTTTTTCGTGAAACTCATTTCAACGATGTAACTTTTGACGGTGCACCAGAAAATGCAGTTATTATTAGAAATAGAACTTTTCTTTTTCTATAAAACAGTTAAGTTCGAATTGCAGTTAAACCGGCCTTTTTCTGTGAGCGAAATAGTTAGAGATCTGAAACTTGTTAATTGTCCATAAGAATTGTTAAGTCACACCAGACATTGACTACTTTTTTCGATTCATCAGCAGTTTTCTTGATTCTGGCCATTGGCCTTAAAACTTTGAGCATCAATATTTCGGTAATGGCATCACCTACGATCATGATTCTTTCATCAATTTGATTCTTCACTAATTCATAATTCGATTTAATTTAATAACTTTCCAATAGCGTATTTGGATCATGATATTTGGGTTGTGAATGTGCGAACAACAACTTATTAAACAAAACAAACTCATATAAACCAATATCTTGGTTAATAAACCATTTTTCTGGTTAAACTTGTAAACGAAATGCAAAGAGTGCTGCCAAAAGCACGAACATTTGAGTAAAAAGTTGAGACTTGGTGGATTTGTAGAGACATAAAAACTAAATCCATTGGCACTAATAAATAATTCATCCGATGGACAGTTTTTGAGAAAATCGAGTTCGAATTTGAAACTTCGATCGCATTTTGTACATTAAAGAAACGAGATTTTTTAATGAAACACAATTTTCATATGTTACTTTTGATGAGCAATTAGAAAATGGTCTCATTTTGAGAAATAACTTTTTCTGTTTTCTGTAAAACAGTTAAGTTCGATTTTCAGTCAAACCGACTTTTTTCTTGAACCAAAAGAGTTAGAGAGGTTAAACTTATTATTCGTACATAAAAACTGCCGGTACACATCATAGGACGAAAACCTTTTTCAATTTATCCACAGTTCTTTTGATTTTGTCCATTGTTCTTAAAACTTTGAGCATTAATTATTCGAGAATGGCATCACCTACAATCATCATTATTTCACTAATTTAATTCTTTACTAATTACTAACTCAATTAAATTAAATAAAATCACATTAGCGCATTTAGGTTAAAATATTTGGGTTTTAAATGTACCAGCAACAGCTTATTTAACAAAAACAAACTCATATCAACCAATATCTTGGTTAATAAACCAATTTTCTGGTTTAACTTACAAATGTATTGCAAAGAGTCCTGTCAAAGGCTCGAACATTTGAATAAAGAGTTGTTACTTGATAGGTTTGTAGGGACTTAATAACTGAGTCCATTGGCGCTAATAAATAATTCATCAGATGAATAGTTTGCGAGAAATTTGAGGCCAAAGTTGAAACTTCGAACGCCTTTTGTTCAGCTATGAAACCAGATTTTTTTATGAAACTTTATTTTTCTGATGTAAATTTTGGTGATGAACCAGAATATGTACTTATTTTGAGCAATAAAACTTTTCGTTTTCTGTAAAACACATAAGTTCGATTTCTATTTAAACCGACCTTTTCTTGTAACCGTAAGAGTTAGAAGACTGAAACTTATAATTCGTCCATAAAAATTATTTGTAAGCATCGTAGATCAAATATTTTTTTCAATTTATCCATAGTTCACTTGATTTCGGCCATTGCCCTAAAAACTTTGAACCGAAATATTTCGATAATGATAGGACTTACAGTCATTATTTTTTGCCAGACATTAAGGTTTTATTATGGAATATGAGTTATTGAAATATTAAATTATTCAGGGTCCTACAAAAAAAGCTATAGCATTGTGTTACTTATGTTGCAGAATCTGAGAATTGGTTTTTAAAGTTGAATGATTATTCAAACACAAATCTTTTGTGTTAGAATTATATTGATTATTAAATGAATTAGCCGAGATTCACTTCGGTATTCAGTCATATTATGTCATAACTCATAATAAAACAAATGATTAGTCAAAAAATAGTGGCTGTAGAGGCTAACATTATCGAAATATCGAAGCTCAAAGTTTTTAGGCCAATGGCCAAAATCAATTGAACTGTTGGTATATTGAAGAAAAGATTCGATTAATATTATGTACCAACAATTTTTATGGGCAGAAAAGTTAGTTTAAGGTCTTTAACTCTTTCTGTTACAGAAAAAAGTCGGTTTGACTGAAAATCGAACTTAACTGTTTTATCGAAAACAGAAAATTTTATTTCTCAAAATATATTCATTTTTTGGTTGAGCATCAAAATTTACATCATTAAAATAAATTTCATTAAAAAATATGCTTCCATAGCTGTACAAAAGTCGATCGAGGTTTCAACTTCGAACTTCATTTTCTGGAAAACTGTTCATCAGAGACACTTTTTGATTGCACTAACGGACTTAGTTTTCATTTCCCTACAAACTGATAAAGTTTAAATTGGCATGAAATGGCTTTTCACCCGTTTTTGCCCATTTCTCTTTCAGTATCTGAGTAGATTTGTGCATAAATGTAACAATTGTGTCTTTTTGACAAACCAAACGTTTTCAACTAGCTTTTGGTTGTAAAATTGGTGGTAAAGTTTGGCTCTAAATGGTCTTCTCGAGACTTGGTGAGTTTGTAGAGACATAAAAACTGAATCCATTGGTACTAATAAATAATTCATCCGATGGACATTTTTCTGAAAAACCTAGGTCAAAGTTGAAACTTCGATCGCCTTTTGTTCAGCTAGGAAACTAGATTTTTGCATGAAACTTATTTCACTGATGTAATTTTTTGATGACGGACCAGAAAATGAATTTCTTTTGCTAAATAATATTTTCTGTTTGCTGTACAACAGATCAGTCTGATTCTCCGTTAAACCTTCCCCATTCTGTGACCTTAACAGTTAGCGAGTTGAAACTCATTTTTCGTCGATAAAAATGTCTGCCTAACATCAACGATCGAAAACTTTTTTCAATTCAAGAACAGTTCTCTTAATTTTGAACATTGACTCCAAAACTTCGAACATCGATATCTCGAGAATGGTAGCACCCACAGTCACCATTGTTTCAACAAATATTAGATTTTATTATTAACTACAACATGATATGACTAAATACTGTAGAAAATCTGATTTAATTCATTTAATGTTGATTTATCCTTCTAACACATCAAAAGATTTAGAATAAACATTTACCTTTATTATCATGAATCATATTAAACAACATAAGTAACGTTACAACTTTTTTTGTAGGATCTCGAATGTTCTAAAATCAATATATTATAGCTCATAATAAAATCTAATAAACACTCAATAAATGATGATTTCAGTTGATACCAAATCGAAATATTCAAATATCTTCATTCAATTCTCCTCAAATTTAAAGCTATAAACATGAGAAACTTTTCCCACCGTTTTTCGTAACAAGGCTTTCAATATCCGGAATTTACTGATCATATCTGATTAGTGAAGTAAATTTACAACCTTTTAAGTCAAAAAAACGAAACAAACCACTTCCATAATGGGTGAAAAACAAGATTCATGCTGATTGCTGCAAGATTAACTTCTGTGCGGTTTCACGAACAATTGACAAGATCAACTGCAGATGAGCCTCAATCAAAAGTTTACTGGATCACCCCAGTTGAGTGTTAAATCATGATGAATTCATTAAAATTTGTTTTGGTTAACCTCAACATTCACCTTACAATACAAATATCTTGAATCCATTACGACTTTCATCTAAATTATACAGAATAATTGCGAAACTCGAGAAACAAAATTAATTAATCGTGAGCCTGATTGTTAATGAACTTACACTAAGGCCAATATTATATTTGACCACAACCAAACTGACCTTTCAACCTTACCAATAACGAACGCAAAACAAGCTCCAAACAATGAAAATTTCCCAATCATCAAATCGATTCAATCACCATGAAAGGATTACACCATTAAAACAGATTAACATGGTTATCAATTAATTCAATATTAACTGTGAAAATAATCTGAAACAAAGTCTTTGAAATAGACTAGAATTGAATTTTTAAGCAAATGTTTTGGTTCCATCAAATGTTGTTTCACAATTTATTACACTTATTTGAAAGTGTTTTATGATTTACCAATATGAAGTTGAATAATGATTGAATCAATATTAATACAAAATACATGATAGCTCCAAGTGGTTAATCAAAAGTCAAAGTTAATCATTCGTTGTCGAGTTACATCAGGAAATGAAATCGAGGTTAAAGTAGCTTGCAAAACTGTTCAACTGACCATGATCAATCCATAGATAGATTGACGGGTTGTTTGTTGCTGGTGCTTCAGATACTGACCCAACACACAACAACGAACAACAACAAACAAATTATGGAGCCTCGAGGTTACTTCAATTACTTCATTCGTACTGACAATATACCTTTACTTGTTCCTTTGAACCATTCTAATCAGTTCAGTTATGTCCTCCATTCACACTCTCTTTACCCTCAAGCCATAATAATGGCTCGGCTTTTTTACATTAAAACTGGTTCATTAAAAATATTGTAACCTCATCTTTCACTTCACCTTTTTACTTCTCATTCTTGGGTCAAGTTATCCATGATATCCTCTATTCTAATGACTTCCGTAATCAATCGAACTTCAATTTGATCAGTTATTAAAATCCTTGATTAAAGTTGTCGATTGAAACCATTGATTTAGTTCATAGATTGGGAATCGATCAACTATTTTTACTTCAAGTACTGACGATATCTTCATATGTTAACCAGAAAATATTATTGTCAATTGGGTTAATCTTTTAATACAAATATCAATAATTGATGAGAAGAAATCTAATTGGAATAATTGTTCATTATCTAATTGTTTTATTTCAGTTTATTCAGCTGCACAGATTTAGATGATGATATGAGATGAAATTTATAATGAGACTTATGATGAGACTTGACCAGTTAATTGGTAATGAATTAGCTCTAAGAATTGATGATCATCTGAGATTGAAAACAATTAAGCCTTATTTTGATTGATGTATCAAAAATTCATCTTAATGATTACTTTTAATGCTAATCAATCTTTTTTTCATTTCATTACGATTTAAATATCGTCTAATTTTATGCAACATCAAAGCATAATTCAACCTTTAAAAGCTAAACATTTATTATGAATTTACATTTATTTAGCGGGTTCAATGGGTTTGGTCGGTTTGAAATTATAATCAACATTGTTCAGAGAAATTTAGAATATCCAATTAGTTAATTTTACTGTAAATTAAATGGTAAGTCAATAACCTTTTCCTATTGTAGAGCATTTCCCGCTCGATCTTATTAATCTGGAAATGAAAATTCAATATGAATAACCAATTTAATATATTAGAGATGCATAAATTAACTGGTAAAGTTTAGGTTAAATTAATGTTTAATATTTAATTGTAAATTGGGTTTAAGATTAAAAGTGTTTTATTGGGTTACATTATCTTTGAACTCACAAGATGTCAGTCATGACCAGAGATTATAGACATTTTATTGTTTACCAATGATGTTTTTTTTAATTTATTGCAATAGTCTATCAAATTGATCTTGTTTATTTTATTAATTATCATCAACTAATGGTTTTGGAGTTAATGGTGATGGTGATGGGATGGATTAATACACATTTGTTCATAAACTGACCTGACGACCGAAAGTTATTGCCGCTAGGAAATAGTTAACAATCTTTACTACGCATTTGATGTAACCAACAACAGAAACAACATCATGTAAAACAAAATCACCATCAATATCACCATAACTATCACTTTCAACATGAAACAACTTAACCGACATAAATTCTGATTTCCGTTTCAATTTTACTTTCACCTTCAAACCATCTTCGCCGTACTTACTTTTACTTTACGGTGTCACCTCCGCCTTGTTATCTTCCTTCTCTTAACCTTTTTCGTTGGATTTGTTATATTTTTCCCTCCTTTATCCTTTCTTCATTATACAAATGATCAGCTAAAAAACGAGTTTAGGGGTAAATCCGTTTCTTTATACCGTTCAAATGATTCTCCCATCATTGAAAAACGTTGCCTGCTCAAGGTATATAAAAGCAACAGAAGAGGTCATCAAGTGAAATCTGTTCTCGCTAATCAGTTAACCTTTCCACTTTAATTTCAAATTTTCTTTGTGTATCTACTAACAACCAAACCTCTTCTATTCATCATCATGCGTTTCATGGTAAGATAATCTTTACTTTTTTAACAGTTACTAATAACTAACAGTTCAGATTGAGTGTTTGCATAACTTTTTTTGTTCAACCTCGCATTCAAGTGTGCTTATGTGTGTTTTCATCGAGCATTCCTTTCGTCTATCACTCTATCACTTTTTACCATTCGTTTTACCAATATCTTTCCAATCATTAGCTATCAACTAATATATTTTTTATTCTTTGTTCACAGTTTGCTTTCGCTTGCTTCTTTGCCTCCATCATCTTTGTACAAAGTTTTCCAATCATCTACGCACCCACTCTTGGTAAACTTGCCATCCCAGCAGCCATTGCTGGTGGTTACATTGCCACTGGAGTAGTTGGTGGTCTTGCTGGTGCTTTATCTGTTAAAATCCACGAGCCTGGACACCATGGTGGACATGCTTATGCCGTTCACGATGGATTTGACCACCTTGCTTTTGATCACGGCGAAAGCTGGTAGATTTGGATTAAACCTACAAAATAGTGAACCGTGTTCACCTTCATCATCCACAAATTTTGGAGATAGTACCTCAGCATCCTCATTTTTCACATCGCTATTTAATTTCATCCCACCCTCACCAAACCATCAAAGTCTTCTCCTTCATCGACCGTCAACTGTTCACCCGTACAATTTCATCATCATCCTACTGTATTTGGTACCAATATCGGTTTACCTATGCCTTGTTTACATATTCGTGCCTCTCATTCCTGCTCTTCGTTTCGCGCTTTTCTACCTTCTCTATTATCCTGTTCTCCTAATCATCACACTTTTTTCCATCTTTTACATTTTTGTTAACTAATTTAAAGTTGATACATAAAACAAAAAAGTAATACGCCAGTCAATCATCAAAACAAATCACAAATTTAATTTATATTTCGATCACACCTCGCCATCAATCATTGTGATCTCCACAAGAAAACAATGTCAGTAAATTATTAAATCATAACCAAAATCATTTTCAGATTATGAATTAAATAAGTATTTTTTTGCAAAAAGTTGGTCATTTCATGAATAATTTGTTTAATTTTTTTTATTTTTTTATTGTAATCTTCAAAAGATTGATGTTTTGAAACTTGCGCAGATTTTCACTCAAATTTTCGGGAGAAACATTTTTTCCCATTTAAATCCATCACATTGTCCACCACTTATCGAGAGTCAATCGTGATTTATTTTGATTACCAGAAATTTTTACTGGTTATATCAAAGTTATTCAAAGTTGAGTCATGAAAAGAAGTGGAAAAGTAATGGATTTGGTAGATATGTTGGATGTGGTGTATTTAAGAAGTGAACAATGTTGTGGAAAAAAGTGTTTCACAGAAAAGTACAAATAATGGAAACGAGTGAATAGAGATCAAGAAACTGCTAAACCACAGTTAACTTTGATCTCTTATTTGAATGACGATGACAAGTATGTTAATGGCAATGTGAATAATGATGATGAAAATGATGATCATTTGTTGATATAAGTATATCTTCTCTCCTTCTTTGTTTTATTCTGAGGTTTTCCTTTCTAAATGATGGTTTAACCAACTATTAAATAGTAAGAAAATGGTTTGGTAATGATTTTTCCATGTAGCTAGGTTGCTGTATCATTATATAACAAAATACTCCATAGATTTGTTTTTATTTTCTGATCTTTGATTTTCTTCTCTCCGAGTTAATATCAACATAGCTCCAGAAATCAATAGCCACCCAATAATACAAACGAAAATAGATCCAAACTCGTGAAATTGATGAATAAAACAGGTGGACAGGAAGAAGATACCAACAAAAGACTCTTTGAAGTCCAAGAAAAAACTTGAGGTCAGTCAGTTAAACAAAAAATGTTTCTTAATAAAAATTTCCTTTGTAAATCTTAAAATTATGTATTCTGATATGTTTAACCTTTAAAGGCACTGTTGAACAAAACGTGACGATACTGTAGAGTTTGATCTACTCGTTTTGCAATGAGCTTCGGCAATGGCAAGAGTTGCTTGGTGGACTTTACGATAAATCTTTTCACCCTCCAGTGTATGAAAAACAAACATTCCCTCTCCAGTGGCACAATGTCTGAAAGAATAAAATTGAATGAATAAATTATAACGAAATGAGATCAAAGTAGCGAATACGATTCATTGGAGATGATAAAAAACTACCAAGAAAAGCAATAAGACAAAAGTTTTAGTACCTTCCAGCTTCAAAAGTAAATTTAGTTGGATCACTTCCATATCTACGAAGCGCCGTTAATGGCCAGGCAGCCAGTTTAATTTTTGAATTGATCACATCCCACAGGTAAATATGTTCATGTGTTACTTGTAGTAAACATTCACCGAAGGCATCTAATTTAGGTGTTGGCATCAGATAAACATGAAACTGTTCTTGCAGTTCTTTTTGGATACCTGGACTGAGAATATCAGGTTCACCGGTTGCCAGTCCTGGTAGTGGCACTAAACATTCCTGCGTTAACAATTTGACCCAGGTATCTGCTTCAAGATCTAAAATTCAGAGAAAAAAAGAGAACAGAGAATTAGAATAACATTATCTAATTTTAAAATGAAAAAGGTACCAAGCTAATCTTATACAACTTTTAATGGCTATTTGGTTTGGAGAACACAATCTCAATCTCAATTATCAACAGGTTAAACAGAAGTCAAGTGTTTCTGCCTGAGGTTAAACATTATAAAGTTGAAGGATTGCAAGGAACAACTGAAAAAGTATCAATACCAACCTGATTCACAAGCAAACAATTTACAATTAATAGGATTGAAACTAATAACAAAAGAATGCTTCCGGTGGGTTATTGGAAGTCTTGAAACATTTGACACATTAGTTAAAACAATTGTTTTACACGAGCAATTCGTCCGAGCTGATTTTTCATCAAGAAACTTATCAATACGACACGGTCCTTTACTAGAAGCTCGCCTTAAAATAATCCAACGTTTTTGCCAGACACCAACTGTTTTACTTTTCAGTTTAAGGTATCCTTGTTTTATTATATCACTTGTATCGGTGGCCATGACGGTTAATGGCATTCGGATTGAACGGTTTGATTGTAAGTTCATTTATATATAGAACAAAAATCAATAAGAGGGTAAGAAAGAGGGAAATGCTGATGTAGATGTGGTTAAGATGTACAGTTGAGAGGTTATACAACTTAAAGGCACCAGTAAACAAAAATCACACAATCCAAATGCAGGTTGGACTGTGTGATGTTTTTGTTTTTCTTGCTTTCAGCGATGACAAGATGTGGTTGATGATTATGATGAGAGTACGATGAGATTTCTTAAATTATTATGGTATATCAATCACAGTCCATCATTGTTATTAAAATTATTGTGACTCAAAAATTAAATTTAAAAAATGACTTCTGACATTGAGGGAGCAAAGTTGAATATCTTTTGGTTGCATTGGGAGAATGTGGAAAAAGCAGAAGAAAAGTTCTTAGGGATAAAGGTGAGAAATAACTTGTATAAATCCAAAGAAAGGGATAGAGGTAAACAATATAATAAGATGTAATTATATTAAAACCTAAAAAGTTGATTGCAATGTGGTTTGCAAAATTATTCAACACAACACAGAGAGAAGGTAAAGAAGAGGATAAGATTAAGGAGAAGAAAGTTGACTGATCACACCCAAAAAATACAACGAAAAATACAGGCTCACGGTGACAGGTTACGGGTGACGAGAAGAAAGGGAGAAAGAGATTTAGCTAGGCTAAGAAATGGCTAAGAAAGATAGAAAGAAAGAGAAAGGAGGGGAAAAAAGACAGAGAAAGAGAGTTGACAAAATTATCCCAAGCACAAAAAGTCATCCAGGACAACTTAAGCTATCAACATATTCTTTTGTTGGTTTAACCAGATTTTATGTTAACATTGGTATAGTTTACAGACTTTGATGACAATTTGAAGAGGGGTTACTTTAAGCACTGTGGCTAACGAAGATTACGCATAAGCACGTTTACAATATAGATTCACTATTCCTCAGGACATTTCACTGCTAGCGATGATGTTGATAATGATGAGATGATGATGTTGCTTTTGCGGCTGTTGTTGGTGATGACGATGATATTAAAAACTGTATAATTAATAATATTGTTGTTTTCTTGGTTTGCTAGTAAGGTATGTGATTAAGATGGTACAACGTTGATGGCGAGTGTGCTGAGAGTGGCGATGGTCAAGGTTTTGGATACAAAAGATGATTGTATATTTATGTAATCAACAATTACACTGATAAAATAAAGGCTTCCACTTTGAATGGCCGAGTTTCTAAAATAGTTTAGTTTCCTTTGCTCTTCTGATGTTCAATTTTAGTTTCTTCATCTTCTCCTTGGATCTTCTTTTTCTTCTTCTTGGCTTTTCTTTTACTCATCTTATTTTTTCATCGTTTCAAGTTGCTTCTTCTTCTTCATCTTCTTTAACGTTTCTTCTCTTCTTCTTCTTCTCCTTCTTCTCCTTCTTTTCGGCCATTGCAAGCATTGATGGTTTGATGTAATTTAATGGCCCCAGGGCCAAGCCATCTCCTCCTCAAGAAGTGAGAAAAAGAGAAGTTAGTGCACACCCGAAAGATTTTTTTAAGAAAGGACCAAGAGAACTGGTAGAAGAAAGAAAGGTCAGGTTGAAGAAAGGTAAAAGAGGGACTCTGAGCCTTATTTTTTTATCAACAACCACCTTAAACTTGCAACGCTAATGGAATGCCATCTTCAATATTATTAAGGAGTCACATTTGCAATGAATTAAAATGGATAAAAAAAGAGAGTGAAAATTGATGAAGAATATCAAAATCTAACCAAAGGAATAAATAAGATTAGAATACAATCCCTCTGTTGAATGACGTTTTAAAGTTTTCATCAAAACCATGTATTCTTAATGAAAGATACCTATTATTGCTGTCAGTTTAGTTAAACACTCCAAATCACATGTTTTCTAAATCCAACTCAGTGGTTTAAATATCTACATTTTTAAACTGATTTCCAAGTAACAAATCAGGAGTTATATTGTCTCATATCAGTTATGATGACTCTATCGGATATTTATACCTGTATAATCATATGTTTGGTTTTCAACAGTGTTTTATCAGCTCCTGTTGAAGAGGATAAAAAAACTGATGGTGTCAAGGATCCAGATGCTGCCCTTAATGATCTCGTAAGTTACACGCTTTATTGTTTAAAATCATTCAGTGTTAATATTTTGTCAGTTAATATAAAATTTCTTTGATATGCCAATTTGATTGTAGGGCTTGGAGTATGGAAGATATTTGCAAGAGGTTGTTGCCGCTTTAGAGGAAGACAAAGAGTTCGCTAAGAAATTGGAAAATGTTTCAGCTGAACACATCCAATCCGGAGCTATTGCCAATGAGCTCAATCTCGTTAGTCATAATATCCGCACCAAGTTAGATGAATTGAAGAGAATCGAAATTGAAAGACTGAGAAAATTGACTAAACTAGAACATGATATTAAAGAATTCGGTTCCTTTTCTAATGATGGTAGACGATGGAGGACTTTGGGTTCACCTAATGCTGCTAAAATGGATAAGCACATGAGTAAATTCGGTAAGAACGCATTATTTTGTCTTCTAATGAATATTCAATTCTTTCAATTATGCTGTCCCTTTCTCTTATCTTAATAACATTTTATTCTGATTCTTTTGATCAATCCTTCTCACAGAACACTTGGACCATAAAAATCCACACTCATTCGAAGTTCAAGACTTACACAAACTTATCATTAAGGTAAGTTCACTCGAATATTTTGTTTTCTTGTAATGGTACTATTTTGAATCATTTTTCGATACAGGCTACTCGAGATTTAGAAGAATTGGATAAGAAACGTCGTGAAGAATTCAAAAAATATGAAATGGAAAAAGAACACCGGTACAGAGAAAGCTTGAAAAACATGACAGAGGAACAAAAAACAGAAGCAGTTAAAAAGCACAGTGAAATGAATCAGAAACACAAAGAACATCCGCGAGTTCATCACCCTGGGAGTAAACAACAATTAGAGGAAGTTTGGGAAGAGCAGGATCGTATGCCTAAAGAAGAGTTTAATCCTAAAACATTCTTCTCATTACACGATGTTAATGGAGATGGTTACCTAGATCCAGAAGAGGTTGAAGCATTACTTACTTTGGAAATAAAGAAAATGTATGACCCTAACAATCCCGAAGATGATCCCAATGAAATGGAAGAAGAATACCATCGAATGCGAGAACATGTTTACAAAGAAGCTGATAAGAATAAAGATGGACTCATCAGCCAAAAAGAATTCATTGAATTGACTCAAAAGACTGAATTTGAACGTGATGAAGGTTGGAAAGGAATTGATGAACAGCAGATGTTCAATGAAGATGAATTACGTCAGTATGAAGCTCGACGACAAGAACTTCTTGCCCAACAATACGGTTATTATATGCCCCCCTATCAGCCATACGGTAATCAACAAGGTCCAGGACAAGGTGGCTATCATCAACAACCCCCTCAACAGCATTTCGGTAATGTACCACCTTATCAAGTGGCTCAACAGCAAGGTTATCAAAAACCCAATGGATATCAAGCACCACCTCAATTCGCAGTTCACCCTGGGCTATCTCAACAAGCTCATCCAAACCAACAATATAATCAGAACCAAAATCAAAATCTGAACCAGAATCAGAACCAGAACCAGAACCAGAATCCGAATCCGAATATGCAGCATCTTCCTCCACCACCTCCTCCGCCTCAACCACATTATCCACAGGTTCCACAACAACAGCAACAAAATGGACGTCAATATCAACAGCAACAATATCAAAGCCAGAGTCAAGGTAATCAACAAAATCCACATTTCAATTCTCAGGGTAATTTACCTCCTCAAGCTTCGATGACAATGAATCAAGGAGCTCCTCCACGAATAAATCATCAATCGAATTTTGGACAACCCTCAAACTCATTCGGAGCAAATAATCGCATCACCCCTGGTCAACAACAAGTAGTCCAGTCATCTTCCAATCAAGGAATCCCACAAGGAAACCAATCTCCTCCTTTAATGAATCAAAATCCTAATTCTAATGTGAGTTAACCTAATGAAACAAATTTATCAATTTTATTATTCCTAATTCAAAACTTTTAATTGTATTTCTTACTGCTGGAAATTTACAGATGAATCAAGGATCAATCAACTCAATCCCTCAACAAAATTCTGGGTCTTTCAATTCTCAACCAAACCATAAATCCTGATTTGCTGATCTATTCGGACCCTTAGGTTGTTAAATTCACTCGTCATGTTTCAAATTGAAACTTACATTGTAATAAAAAATGAATACTTATTTTTTGTTATATATCTGAAAAAAACTAAATACATTTCCATTAAATCATAATTATTCCTCGCTGTTTTAAAATCTTTAATACAATTTGCAGGAAGCAAATGATTCCACCCCATTGTCTTAAATTTCTATCCTTTGCATGAATCTCAGGATATTCTTAACCTTTTTGAGATACCTTGAATTGTTATCGTATTTCTTGAGTAATCATTAAATATTTGTCTCAACTATATGCATATTCACAATCGCATGTATTAATTTCTCGATGACGCGTTAAACTGTTCAAGGATTTTTATAAACGCTGATTTACTTCTCGAACTTAATATATCTCTTGCCAAGTAATGTTTATTATTATTTATCACCTTTTAGTCATATTTCACGAAATTGCAGTCTTGGCTCAATTCAATTGTAAAAAGATTGCATAGTGATACCTATTAATCTGATAAACAAAACTTTATTTTTAAATTAAGGCGTATTTAACGAAGATCACTTCTTTTTATCGAATAGCAATTTACCGATTTTTTTATTTCAGAATCTAATGTGAATTTCATTGCTAAATGAGAAATTATTTATCATTACGAATTCCAGAAAGTTAATTTTACAGAAGAGAAACAGTTATCTTATATCGAAGAAGAATGTTTACATCATAGAAAATCAACAGTTATTAATATTTCGCCCATCTAAATAGTATCTCTGATTGCCTTTATAAAATTTGATCCTTGAATGATTGTAAATATTAGTGAATATTTCAGATTGTTTAACAAATAAATATAAACTACCGGAATCTTATTACCAGTGGAAATCGGTAAATTGTATATGTTACAAAAATTAAATAGTCAAATCTTTCAGAAGTACAATTGATTAGCTTGTTATTTGAAATCGGAAATCTACTTTAGTTTATTTAAGAGAAAACCGTAAAATACGAAAAACAGGTTTAAATAGCGGCTCGAAAGTTCCATATGTTGGTCCATATTGATTCATATCGTTCCAATGAAATTGCAAGGGTAATTGTCATGGTCAGAATGATCAGCTGAACAATTTAGTTTTTCTTTTTTGGTATTCTCCAAAATTAAAATATTTGGTTTCTTAAGCTAGCGTTTGATTTTAGATCCCCAGTTTGACAATCTATATGTAAATTAACTGCTTCCACCTCGAAATTTATTTCATTTACAGATGAATCAGATTTATTACAACATCTCTTATAACTTCAATGCGAATACATTGGCAAGTCTTTGAGCATAAGCTTTTGGTATATTTATCCAGATATTTTTAATACTACAAACAAATACTAGTAATATAAAGCCTTTCCATTTGATTTGTCTTCACAAGAATTATCTCTTTTCTTTGATTTTCATCACCTACCAATTCATGGGATCAGCTATTCAAAAAATTTCCTTCATATTCACTTTTTCAACATCAACCCGATTTTTGCACCATTGCCTTTATCCATATTTTCTGAATGTTATAGTAAAATTAATTAAAATTTTTCAACCGACTTAACAGATCTAGATAATAGGCTGAGCCATACAGTCTAATAATCTAGACATCGAAATAAACCAATATAGTCAGTCATAAGCCAAGATTATCCTCTACAAACTGATTTCTTATCAACTAGCGATTAAAAGGATCGACTAACTCTTAATAAACATGAAAATGAGATAAAATATGACTAGTTTGAGTTCTCAATTGAAATTTACAATTTACTATTGAATTTCAAGTTGTATAATTTGTTATAAAACATTGAATATCAATCAAGATACTATTCGCTTGTATACAAAAATTAGTTCTTGATTCGACGAAACTACTTTAATTCACGCAATTTTAATAACTTAAATTATCTTTGTCTTAGTTAAGAAACTGAGAATTATAATTTTACTTTTTTTGTATTTCTTCATGATGATGAAATGTTAATTATTGTTAAATTTGTTTTTTATCATTTTATGCAAATGGGGACAAAAATTGACACGTAATAAATATTCTGTCTTGTCCTAAGGATAGATTCCTCATTCAGGATTATTAACATTGCGATTTCTGCCAGTGACTATTCCTCGGGCAACGGTCGTTCCTCCGATAGTTTGATGAGTTGGTTGTTGACCAGCTCGAATGGGTTTAACTGTAATAGACAGAAATTTTAGTTAATATTTTTCCTTATAAAACGTTCATTGGGTTCAGAATAGTAAATAAACATTACCTATTTGTGGAGCATTTCCTCGTCTAGATAGATTTTTGTTGCGAACAGCCTCCTTAATTCTGTCTAATTCAAAAAGATATCTTCGCCTATCACGAAGAGCAAGCTCTTTGGCTTCTTTCAATGCTGCTTCTAGAGCTTTAACTCGTTCATGAGTGGTACGAAGTCTCTTTTCCAGTTTAGGTAATTCACATCTTAGATCAGCATTATCTCGAACCAACTGAAGTATAGCCAAGTGAATTGTGATTGAACATTAATGAAGACCATTTGATTATCATATGAAAAGAGAACAAGAAAAACATGATTAGACAATTGATTAAATAAAAAGTGACAACATGTTGCATATGTCGTTTTAAATCAAACACACACACTTTTTTCATAAAATGAAAAGAGTTGTAAAATTGAAGATTACAGATTTTCAGTGAAACTGGAAACATTGTGGCAAATGAATAAAATTACGTGACTAGATTGAAAAAACTATATAACAGTAAAAGGTAAAACAAAAATAGATCGATGAAACCTGGAAAAATATTACATTTTGAACCCTGGAAATGTTATTCATTAGGATGGGACGTCTAACAAATGAATGAAATTATATTAATAACATAACGATTGCTCAGGTGAATAGACCAGATAATGATTCAAATGAAATAGTCCAACCAATGGTTAACAAGATAAGATAAGTGAGAAATTAGTAGTTTAATCTACAAGCCACCTGTTAATTATTAGTTGATGAAAAAAATCATCATTGGATCAGAAAAGTCTGAATAAAGAAGGTAAATGTTTTCATAAAAATTCAATGAAATGCTTAGAGTTCTCGTTGATGCAAACATTTAAATTGAGATTGTATTTTTATCTATTGTTGACTCTTTTTTGCACAAAATAAACTCGTACGTGTATCATGCAAAGTAACAGCTCAGGTGACAAAGCAAAGATTATTCATCATAGTAAAGGTTCCAAGACATAACACAAGCAATCAAATATATTTTAATTGGTACGTTTAAACATAAGGCTGTAAGTGAGTGCGTTTATTGTCTGAATATTGAAAGGTGGTGAAAGTTGTGAGTTGAAATGGGAAAAAATTGCAAATGACTGAAGACGGAAGATAGAGGAATGAGTTTTTTTTGTGAAAAAGTGAGGACTATGAAGATTTTGATGAACAAGTGAAGATGATAGAGGGATGTAGGTGTGTAAGAAAGTGAGATGTAATAGGAAAAAAGATGCAAAAACAAGTATTAAAATTTGAGAAAAAAATGAGTCTGGATTGTAATAGCTGCAGTCCAAGCATTAAACGTCATTAGTGTGACTGTTATTTTCAACTGAAGTAATCATTAGTATTGGGTGAGAGGAAGATACATGATAGAGAGATGATCATGGCGATGAAAGAGAGAAAGATGACAGAAACAAAATATATAAATACACACAATAAATGAGTCAAAGAGAGAGAAAAGCTGAAAATATTGAGGGAGAGGTTACCATGCCTTTGCTTGTCAAGATGTTAAACGAAATATCCGTTTCTAGGAGAGAAGAGGTTTTTGGGTGAGAGTCTAGTTATACGGACACATATAATAAACAGTGCTATAGATTCAAATAAATAATCGATTATTATCGCGCTCTAGGTCGGACTAGGTTAGGTTAGGTTAGATTAGGTTAGGTTAGGTTAGGTTAGGTTAGGTTAGGTTAGGTTAGGTTTGGTTAGGTTCGGTTGGGCTTGGACGGCCTGGGGCCTCAATTAACGGCTTTGTTATTGTTTTGTGTCCGTATAACTAGACTGTTACCGGTTTTTGATATTTTTTTATGTATCAAGAGCTGTGTATTATCTTGTTTTGTTTGTCATTAAAAATGCAAAATTGATTGATTGTATAATCAATAAGTGCTAGTGAATGAGAGTGAAAATGATTACTCTTGCAGCCTTAACTCAATCTTTGATTGGGAATGAAAAAAATGTGCTTTTGTGTAAATGGTTTTCATCATTTGTTTTGCTTCTTTTCTCACACTTAACTTTTTTTTCTGTCAACACTAGTTTTTCTTGGCAACCCTTTGACAAATCAAAAGTGTACCAATTGTTGATAAAGGAAATGTTTGAAAGTGTTTAAAGCAAATTCATTTTTATGCTTTTGATACTTTCGGTTACTAAGCACATTGAAAGATATTGCTCATTGAGTGTTAGGTAGTCAGGTTTTTATGTGAACTAAAGATAATGAATATAATTCAATCGACCATAAAACTTAATTTGAATGAACAAGAATTGCGATGAAATTGATGAAAAATGAGGCTGAAATTGAATGATAATTGTTTGGTGAAAAGTTAAATATCAAATAGCAAATAGAAATGTCGATGAAAGGTTGAAAGAAACGGCATTTCAATGAAATACAATGAAACGGAGGTGAAAACGGTTGAAATAAAAGTGATCAGTCATAAAATTAACATTTTAAAGATGAAGGGTAAATCTGAAAAATGATTGAGTCTTTTGCAAAAAAATGTAACAATAGATGAGCACATAAAACACAGGATGGACAGGATGGAATCATGATGATAATGATGATGGTGGAAAGAAGAGAAATTGATGAACCAATTAGACTTGACATACATCATCTGAATCAAATTTGATCTGAGCATGAATGATTTTTGATTTAATCTCTTTTTGAAAAATTTCATCTTTTACCTTACACTCACCACCACCATCATCAATTGTATCAATTTTCCAGTTGAGCAGATCTTTTTTAGAGATCAATTTTTGAATTGTAAGCAATGATGGACGAATTAAAAATACAATTCAACTCTTGACCACAGCTACTGCTTTTCATCTCATTCTTTACCTTGCAGAGTGAACCAGATTGAAATAACAGAAAAAGAAGAAGCAGAAAAAAAAGTAAAATCTGATGACTGATTATTCTTTTGATTCACTCAATTTGCTGGATCATTGATAAATACTGGTTTTACTATAAATTGCAGCATATGCAGCGTGAAAATTTCAATTCATCATATCAAGTATACAAAGTTTGACAAGTCGATATAGCGATCTAGATGAGTATTTTATATTTGGGTTGAAAAGGTTAAGTTGATTGGAAGTTGAGAGGATTCGTTTCAAAATAAAAACCTACAGTTTGAATCTATTCTCATAAAAGGTTTTTGAAAAGATAAATAATGAAATGTGATCAAATTACCTAATGAAAGTTTCAATGGTAAAGGTGTGTGTGTTTTATGTGTAATTGGATAAACATGAGGAAGGATAACAATAAGATGTTGCATATGGAACGATAAGGAAAGAAAGGAAAGAAAAGGACAAAATCGAAATGTAATCTTACCTGTTTATGAACTTTAGTTAATTGATCCAAGTTATTTTCTAAGAAAGCTATTTTTTGTTTTTGAGCTAGAGAACCTCCAGTATTCTCATCATCGTCATTTAATGCTGACTTTTTGACTCGGCTTTGTAAATCAGATACAAACATTTTCCTTAGATTATGTAAAGTTTGCAGTTCCTTTGCCACTGTTTCCTCCAATCCTTTAAGATCTTGTCTGGCTTGTTCTCGTCTATCACTTAACATTATCAGTTCATTCAATCGTGAACTCTTCTCTTGCTCCTCTGCTTTAAGCTTGTCATACTCTTGTTGTAATCTTTCTTGTGCCAGCGATAATTTTTGATTTTGGTCGCGTAATTGGTCAATTTGACCTTGCTTCTCGGCAATTTCATCCCTTAATCCGGCTAATTGTTTCTGGTGTGTTTCTCGGTGTTTCTCTAATTGCTCTTCTAAAGCAAACTTTAACTTTTCCGCTGAATCTTTTTCCTTCTCCTTCTCTTCATGAGCCATCTTGTGCATCTCATCGGCAGCCTTTAATTTTGCACACTCTTCATTCAATTGATCAACAACTTCTTCCAATGATCGCTTCTTGTTTTCTATATCTTTCATTGAATCTTGAAGTGAGTTCATTTTAGCTTCATATTGACTTATCAATAGACGACATTCAGCCAGTTCTTTTTCATTTTGCTCAATCTTCTTATTACAATCACTTTGAAAGCTTTCCATTTGATGACATCTTGACGCTAAGGCTTTAACTTCAGACTTCATTTTAGTTATGTACAAACGGGCAACAGTAAATTCATCTTCAATCTTTGCAGATGTCAAATCCCCGGTATCCTTTAGACTAGGAGTTGCAGCACTGTTACCCAAAACAACACCAATTTCATACAAATCTTTCAATAAGTTACTCAACATTTCATTAATCCTCCTCCTCATATGAGTGTTGTTTTCCTTCATTTGTTGAAGTTCAGATTTGGCTGAGTTTAAGGCGGTCAATTTGGTGTTTAACTCTTCGTTTAATGTTTCAAATTCACGATTCTTGTTTTCAACTTCTTGACTTTTTTGATCATAATTGACTGCTAACTCCTCTAAGGCTTGTAATACTTCTTTAACTTCTTCCTTTGATGATTCATTCTCTTGCTGTAACTTGTTGATCTCATGTTGTAATGATTCATTATCACGTCTACAGTTACTTATGAGCTCCTCTTGTTCAAGAATCTGTTCTTTCAACTTTTCAATGAGTTGACTCTGTTTGTCAAGTTCGTCATCCTTTTCATCCAGTTGAGCATACAATCGAGTCCTTTCCTCTTCAAACTTCATTCTCTCCTCATTGGAAAGTGGTTCAACGGATGCAACAGTGGTAGAAATAGCACCAACTAAAGGAGTATTAGCAACGGCACTGAGATTTTGAACGGATTCCGATAAACTGAGAGTGCTTGAGTCTAAATCTTTGAAACTAGCTTGTTCATCTGAAGGTACACTATCACCTGTTCGCCAGCGATTCAGTTCCATTTCTACACGATTCACATAATTTTTGAGTTTAGTAACTTTTTCCCTTTCCTTTTCCCATCTTCTTTTCCATTCTTCAGCTGTTAACTCTTCATTGACAACAACAACATTTGTTATAGTCTTGGCTCTTTTACCAAATTCGAGAGTTGATTTTGTTTCCATTTCATTAAATGATGCCGGTGAACAACAGATGATTATAGTTGTCCTTGAATTACCTCCTAAAGATTCTTGAAGTATCCTGGTTAATTTACTGTCTCGGTAAGGAATATGTGATTTCTGTATTGTAAAGAAAAGAATTGATTAAAGAGAAATACCAATTAACACCTAATTATCAATTGAATATTTTATAGGGAAAAAGGAAAATGAGAAGAAAATCTAATATTATCATTGTTGCAAAATGTTGAAAGTAAATAGGCCATATAAATCATCAATTAGCATTTTAGTATCAATGAGGTGAGACCTTCAAAAATATCATGTAAACATTCAACGTCATTCTGTGAGAATGCGAGAATAAAAATGAAAAGAAAAATGATGAGGAAATGTGAAAGATTCAAAAGAATAAAGACCTTTTTTTCTCTATCCCATCAACCTTAATAAAATTAAGTCGCCCAATAAATCGATTAAACTATGAAAAAGTAAAGAATTTTGGCAAGTCTTTTCATTCTTTTCATAATATTGACAATTGGTTTCATTGATGGAAGATCAAAAGGAAAGGTTTAGTCTGAACCAGAGAAGCCCAATAGTTAAAATTCATGATTAAATAACATTTGATAAAAATCAATGAAAGAGATGATTGTTCAGATAGGACAAAATTGAGCCAACTTAATGATATATTAAATGAATTTAGTATACTTATAGAACAAGAAAGAGTGATGTTTTGTTGACCAATTAACAATAAACATACAAAATAAGCTAAGCTAAGCTAATAAAGTTTAAAACAACAATAATTTAAACAGTTGCAAAGATTCAACTAACAGGTAACATGGGGGGAAAACCAATTTAGGAGACGTATTAAAATCCATTTGACTGATGGATAATCTAAATTCTCAATTTTAAGAGCAGGGAAAATAGGTAAAGAAAAATTAAGGTCATTCATGAAACAATAACAATGAAATTAGCCTCTCTTATCAGAAATGTTTTACCTAAAATAATATAAATGTATATTTAAGATATAAGCAATAATAATATTAGACCTAAACTCATTTAACTGGATGATTTGCTTTGAAAAACTTACATTGCCATCAGCTAAGGCAGAAATAACGTTACCAAGAGCTGATAATGACTTATTGATGTTTTTAGCTTCGTCTAATACCATTCCTTCAGCCCCGGTTTTGCTAACTTTTTCGGAACCGGCCAAATCGACCAAATAGAGTTTTCCTGTTAACTTTTTTTGATTTTCTTGATTTTCCTGCTTTACATTAATTAGAAAAACTGAATGACTTCTACTTGAGTGTTCATTCATATCTGTAAATAAGATAAAGAGGGAGGAAGAGACAAATAAAGGGAGTTAGAAAAATTTGTAAAATTATTGAACAGCATCTTATCAAAGTAAATACACTTACTTGTTACAGCAATATGTCTATTGGCTTTTCCTTCATCTATCACTTCCATAACTTCCTCTGGACAAGTGACGAATCTTTCGGTAGCCCCCTTGACAAAGGGGACGCGATTTTTATCCTCATGAACAGATAGATTTGTTTTTGAAACTAATATGAAAAAGAAGAGACAAATAATTAAAAATAATAATTTTATGTTTCTTGAACTTACCATCTAAAAGATCTCTTATTTTATCAAGGTAAATTTCAAAATATGAAACCTGGAAAGAAAAGAATAATATATTCAAAATATTAGATTAAATATTTCTTGCAATAAGGATAACTCAACAAATTATTCCACTTTTGTTCAACTAATTTGATCGATAATATCAATTGTATGGAAATATTATAAGTGTCAAAGCCACCTTCATGTCTATTGCTCATAAACATTGTTAAATGTCACTCTTATTTAAAGCATAAAACTTTACAACCTACTCAAGATTTTCCGAAAGATTGAATAAGTCAGCGTAATGAGAAAATAATGATGGAAATTAATTTTTTAAGGCAAAAACAAGACAAGAAACTTAATAAGTGATGAGACGATTTTAACCTATCAAGTTGATCCACCTTGGATAGACTATTCATAAAAACAAGAATTATTGATGTCTTGTACAGCTTAAGATTGGATCAAGTAAGCTAAAGACTACGCATCAGTTTATAATTGTAACACAATTGAATAGAATGTAAGTTATGGTATTCCATAAATTGCATTATTCTACATCCTTTAGCTAAGATTTCTAGTCTTCAATCACAGTCAATGCCAATGGATGCACTAATTTTTAAATTGATAGTCGCACCTTTATATGGAACTCGATGTTCTCGTCCATTGAATAGATGTAATTGAAAATATCATTGACAATTCTTGGAATAATTCCTTGAAGTTTGGGATCCCCGAGAACACCTTCCATCGTATGTGTTTTACCAGAAGATGTTTGCCCGTAAGCAAATATTGTCCCATTATATCCCATGAGCACATCTTTGACGATTGTCTTTGCAGCTTCTTCATAAACGGTATCTTGAGTTGCATTTGGTTTGAACACTTTGTCAAAGACATACACTTTACCCTGCAAAAGGAGAAGAGGTTACATTAAAGTGAAAAAAATGATGATAATAGAGAAGAGGACAATGTTGAAAGGTAGTCAGTGGTCGTGGCGATGGTTCCAATGGAAGTTGGTATAGTTAAGTTAAGTCAAGTGCATTGGTGTGAGGCGAAGTGAGAAAAGAAAAGATTGTCAGAAATAAGGTTGATAACATTTTAGTTGGGTTTAAGTAAAGACAAGAAAAAATTGAGAGCATAAGATAAAGGAGAGGTCAAAGGTGAAAGAATAGAGAAATCATCGAAACACAGGATTGGAGTAAGAGTTGTAATTGGAATAAGAATAAGGAAAGGAGAGAAGTATGGTAAAGACTGAATTTCGGAACAGGATAAAAAAGAGAGAAAAGACTAGATAATGTGGAAGATTAAATGAGAGAAGCTTGAAACAGGGTAACAGACAGAAGAAAAGGTGAAATCAATAGTCTAGATAGATATGGAAACAGCAGAAAAGAAAATAAAAGACACAAAGAAACAATGATAGTAATTACCCCAATTGATACACAATCTTCAGTGTTGGTTGGATATTTAACTATAAATTTTGATCCAGCTTTAACCTCACTTTCATTGAGAGGTCTGAACCTACAGACCACTTTAATATTACAAACAGCATCATTAATGTCTGCCGACATTGGTAGATTAAAATGTATCGATGTAAATGATGGTGTTTATGTAAAACTGTCAGAATTATTATCTATACACAGAAATAAAAAAAAACACAAAAAGGTAAACGAGTTGGTTCAGCCCAAGAAGAAAGTAACCGTTTTGGATCCGAATCTGAACACTACAGTGTTTATTTACTATCATCAGTATACAGGACCTGTACTACAGGAAGATTACAGTCCTGAATGATACAGGCTTACACATGCCCACCTCAATGTGCTTCTGAGGCCCGCCAAGTTTGAAAGTTTCAGGTTAGGCGGTTCAACTAAAAGACCAAATTTGATTGTAAAATAATACAAAAAATATGTAATATTAAGCAAAAATTGGGTGAAATAAATTAATAGATTTTTATGGAAAAATATTGTTACATTAAGGCAAATGAAATAAATTTAAATACAGTTTAATACCTAAAATTGTCCGTCTAATGTTTGAGGCGCAAAATTTGAAAAAACTAAATTTTATCTTTTACCAAAAATTGTTGCTTACGCTATTTTTTAGATCGCTTCTTACTGAGCGTTTGGTTTTTGGCTGAATTTAATCAAGGAAATATTAGAATAACATTAAATCGATCATTAATTTGATTTTTTAATTAAACTCCAAGGATATTTCAATTAATATGCGATGGGGGAACAGCGAATGGACAACAGGGTAACTTTTGGGTGCTCAACTGTACGTGTAAAGTAATCAACATTTTGATAAGAATATAGACATTTTTATGGTAATTAAAGTATATTTTACAGAACTCATAAGATATTTGAAGCTCAATTATTCTTTTCAACAAATCCATCCCAATGTTGTACACAGAATTCAATTCTTTCTCGTCCAACTTCACCCAAATTATCAATATTCAAAACAATTGCTGATAAATCTTTACTCCTTCTCATTCACTTTAATCATGAACAAAATGAACCCAAAATTTTCAAGTCAATATCTTTTTGTGGATAACCTGGTTCAACCAACCGACGACCAGAAACATAAGTTAGATCAGCGCCATGGAATCAAAACTTGGAACATGATTGTCTGTATCATAATGGCCATAGACTTTACCGGTTTCTATCCCATTCTTTGAGCAATATTTAACTCCTAACATCTAACAAACATCCAAAAACATAAGTTATAATAGAGCCATAGCAAGTAATGGTTACTCTTAAATGCTCACCAGTACCAATTTTTGACAAAACTAAAATGGTATCACTAATCGTGAGTATTTAAGAGCAACGTCGATTTTTGGACTGAATTGAGTAGCATTGAAAGCCCATAAAATGCAAAATCATTTTTCGCCACACCAAGCAAGAAGTCGTATGAGTTATCAGAACTGGGAATATTCTTATGGGCCATAAGGAAGGAAATCATCTTCATAAAATCATAGATTTTTTCATGAAACTTATTTTACTGATGTAAATTTTGATGAAGAACCAGAAATGTACCTATTTTGAGAAATAAAATTTTTGGTTTTCTGTGAAACAGATAAGTTCGCTTTTCAGTCACACCGACTTTGTTCTGGAACAGAAAGAGTTAGAGAAGTTAAACTTATTATTCGTACATAAAAATTGCCGCTAAACATCATGGCACGAAGTCTCTTTTCAATTTGTCCACAGTTCTTTTGATTTTAGCCATTAGCCTCTAAACTTTGAGCCTCGATATTTCGGGAATGGCATCACTTACAATCATCATTCTTTCACTACTTTGATTATTTACTAATTAATAACTTAATTCAATTTAATAAAATTCTATTAGCGCATTTAGGTTATGATATTTGGGTTGTAAATGCACAGGCAACCACTTACCAAACAAACTAAACTCATAAAAACCCATTTTTTAGTAAATAAAACAATTTTCTGGTTAAACTTTTTAATGTAATGCAAATAGTGCTGCCAAAGGCTCGAACATTTGAGTAAAGAGTTTAGACTCGGTGGATTTGTAAGCCCATGAAAACTGAGTCCATTGTTACTATCAAATAATGATCCGGTTGATAGTTTGTGAGAAAATTGAGGCCGAAGTTGAAACTTTGAACGCCTTTTGTTCAGCTATGAAACCAGATTTTTTTATGAAACTTTAATTTTTAGATGTTAATTTTGATGAAGAACCAGAAAATGTACTTATTTTCAGCGATAAAACTTTTTATTTTCTGTAAAACAGAAAAGTTCGATTTACAGTCAAATCGACTTTTTTATGTGACCGAAGGAGTGAGAGAGCTTAAACTTATTATTCGGCCATGATAATTGTCGGTACAGATCATGAATTGAATACTTTGTTCATTTTATGCATGGTTCTTTTGATTTCTGCCATTTACCTTGGAACTTTCAGCGACAATTATTCGAGAATGGCATCACCTACAATCATATTTCATTCACTTATTTGATTCTTTACTAATTACTAACTCAATTAAATTATATAAAATCCCATTAGCGCATTTGGGTCAAAATACTTGGGCTTTAAATGCACAGGCAACCACTTATTAAACAAAACAAACTCATATCAACCAGTTTCTTGGTAAATAAACCAATTTTCTGGTTCAACTTACAAACGTTATGCAAAGAGTGCTGTCAAAGGCTCGAAAATTTGAGTAAAGAGTTGTTACTTGATAGGTTTGTAGGGGCTTAATAACTGAATCCATTGGCGCTAATAAATAATTCATCAAATGTATCGTTTGCGAGAAAATTGAGGCCAAACCGGAAACTTCGATCGCCTTTTGCTCAGCTATGGAAGCAGATTTTTTTTAAGAAAGTTATTTCATTGATGTAAATTTTGATAATGAACTAGAAAATGTACTTATTTTGAGCAATAAAACTTTTCATTTTCTGTAAAACACATAAGTTCCATTTGATTCCAGTTCCATTTAAACCGACTTTTTTCTGTGACCGAAAGAGTTAGAGGACTGAAACTGATAATTCGTCCATAAAATTTATTTGTAAACATCATGGATGAAACACTTTTTTCAATTTATCCATAGTTTACTTGATTTCGGCCATTGGGATAAAAACTTTTATCCTCAATATTTCGATAATGGTAGCACCTAAAGTCATTATTTTTTCACTTCATCATTAGGTTTTATTATCAGATATAGGTAAGCGAAATATTAAAATATTCACGATTCTACAGAAAAGGTTATAGGATTGTGTTACTTATGTTGCCAGATTTATAAAGTTGAATGATTATTCAAACACAAATCTTTTGTGTTAGAATTATATTGATTATCAATGAATTATCTGCACTTCGCTGAGATATTAAGTCATATTATGCTATAGTCCATAGTTCAGTCTAATGTTTGCTTGAAAAATAATGATTGTAGGTTAAGTTGTTCTCGAAATATTTCGGTTCAAAGTTTTAAGGCAAGTGGCAAAAAAACAAGAGAATGGTTAATTTATTGAAGAAAGTATTCAGTCGATGATGTGTAGAATCAATTTTATAGATGAATTATAAATTTTACCCCTCTAACTCTTTCGGTCACAGAAAAAAGTCGGTTTGATTGAAAATCGAACTTAACTGTTTTACCGAAAACAGAAAATTTTATTTCTCAAAAGATGTACATTTTATGAATCATCATGAAAATCTACATCATTAAAATAAGTTTCATTAAAAAATATGCTTCCATTATTGTACAAAAGTCGATCGAAGTTTCAACTTTGAACTTCATTTTCTCGAAAACTGTTCATCAGAGAAACTTTTTGATTGCACTAACGGACTTAGTTTTCATGTCCCTACAAGCTGACAAAGTATAAATTTGCATGAAATGACTTTTTACCCGTTTTTGCCCATTCCTCACTCAGTATTTGAGTCGATTTGTGCATAAATGTAACAATTGTGTCTCTTTTATTAGAAACAAACGTTTTCAGCTAACTTTTGATTCTAAATTATGCCGCGCTTTGTTAGTACGATTGGTTTTTAATGTTTTCTCGAAATTAATTTGCACCCGTTTTGCCCATTTATGTCAATTCGTGCATATGTATTATGATTGTGTTTTATTAGCAGCAACAACAATTTATCTTTAGCTCGATCAAATAGAATATCAGAGTTCTCTAGATTATTTATGTCATCGTCAAGTTTCATCATCAGATGATTCAGTTTATTGTTCTGTAAAGTTTCGAGATAAAAATGCAAATAAAAACGGTACTTCGGATTAATTACAGAGCCTTAAGAGTTTATAGCTAGTATTGCAACTTAGCTAAGTTTTTCAGCCAGTTATCACAATATTTGGCCATAATAGAGATGATCAGGTAATGATTCGACATTATCCTTTCATCTCTGTAAAGAGAATCGTGTGAACGAACTTTTCAAAAGAGGAATGAACACGTCTCCATCCTTCATCCATTGATCAATCTCTTCTTCTTCATCTTTGATCACCCGGTAAGTACACGATTACATAGACAGTTATAAAAAGATGATTATCACATAAGACTGGTTAATAAAATAATGCTACCTTCAACATAGTGATTTAAGTGTCACTAAGGTCGCTTTTATTCAAGTGATACCAATGTATTGAAAATTTAAAATGATCTTAAAAAGTTAAGCTGATTGAAAATGAGTAAATTGCTATATTCATCAATAATTACACTTATAATTCTGTTGAGTTTACTGATTTTGTATATTTTGTTGAATTCATTTGTCTTCAGAACAGTTTATCCGATTGATTCAACTCCTGTTGTGAGGATATCAAATGGACCTGTTCAAGGAAAATTCATTGAATACGAGAAAGTGAAAGTTGCCCATTTTTTGGGCATTCCGTTTGCTAAACCTCCCGTTGGACCTTTAAGATTCCAATCACCTGTGAAACCAGATAATTGGACAAGTGTCAAGCAAGTAGTCAGATATGGATCACCTTGTTTACAAAAGAACGAACGTATTACACCAGAACAAAGTCATGAAAACTGTTTGTTTATCAATGTTTATGTAACTGAATCAACTCTTAAATCATCGAGCACTTCGTTCTTAAGACCTGTTTTATTCTGGATTTTTGGTGGAGCTTTGGCCACTGGATTTGGCAATGAATATTATGATGGCATTCCAATAGTTCCTCTGCACGATGTTGTCCTTGTTACTCACAATTACCGTGTTAATGCTTTCGGTTTCATTCACTTTGGTGATAAAGAGCCAAGAATCCCAGCAAACATTGGTTTGAGAGATCAACTTTTAGCTCTTCAATGGGTTAAAGAAAATATCGCTAAATTTGGTGGTGATCCTGATCAAGTGACAATTTTCGGAGAATCTGCAGGTTCCATGTCAGTTTCAGCACATATCATTTCACCTCTATCAAGAGGATTATTCAAAAGAGCGATTCTCCAAACAGGAACGGTTATGTTTCCAGCGGAAGATCCAGATTATTATCTTGAAAATAGCTTGATTCTTTTAGATCGTACCTCATGTGCTTCATCTATTGACCCACTAAATTGCTTACAAAATTTACCTGCATCGACAATTTTGAATGTCCAATCTGATGGCTCTCTTAAATTTCGTTGGTTTTATGGAGATGATTTCCTTCCTTATAGCCCATTGGAAGCATTTTCAAAGGGACTATTTGATAACTCACACGACATCTTAGTTGGTGTCGAGAAGAATGAATTCAGTATGCTCATGGGACTTCTCAATGCTACTCAATTCAATGCTAAAACCGACGTTACTCTTAATTACTCACAAGCAGTTGATTACCTTTCATTAATTTTCAAAAAAGACTCACTAGACTTTTACACTGATTTATATTTCAATTCATCAACAGATCTTTCATCGGCATATCTTTTGAAACAACTAGAGAAGGCTTACAGTGATACCATTTTAGTTTGTCCAACTTATATGTTTGGAGTAAATTATTACTCAAAGGGTGGGATAGACACGGGTAAAGTATATGGCTATTATCATACACAGAAGCCTATTATAAGTTTCAATACCATATGCGATGACAGTCCCTGGATGGGTACCTGCCATGGTTCGGATCTTACTTATGTTTTTGGTCATCCATTGATTAAACCAGGTTATCCACAAAAAGATATTGATTTAAGTCGTGAAATGATGAAAATTTGGACTTATTTTGCTGAATTTGGATACATGCCTAAAGTGAATGAGAAGGAGTGGAATCCATTGAATAAAGATTTATCAGCAATGGTTTTGAACATTGATGATTTGGGTGAAGTTGAACGAGAAAGAATTGAATTCTGTGTACAACATTGGGATGGGTTTGTTGAAAACACTAAGACAAACTTCACAGATATATTATGAATTCTGTAAAATATACTTTAATTACCATAAAAATGTCTATATTCTCATTAAAATGTTGTTCAATTGATCAGAAGACTGACCGTAAAAACTAATTAGGATGAATTCCTTTCTCTATCTAATATCATCTCTAAATAAAGAATCATTGAAATGAACTTATTAAGGGGAAATATTAACGCTGGACATATTCAGTAATTAGAAACTAATTAGGAAAGCACATTCAAGAGTTAATTATAAGCAAAAATTTGGCGAAACCTTTAAAAACTAATCATAACCAACAAGTTAGATGCTTTTACAACCAAAAGTTAGTTGAAAACGTTTGTTTCTAATAAAAAGACACAATTGTTAAATTTATGCACAAATCTACTCAAATACTGAAAGAGAAATGGGCAAAAACGGGTGAAAACCCATTTCATGCCAATTTAAACTTTATCAGTTTGTAGACACATAAAAACTAAATCCGTTAGTGCAATCAAAAAGTTTCTCTGATGAACAGTTTTCGAGAAAATGAAGTACGAAGTTGAAACTTAAATCGACTTTTGTACAATTATGGAAGCATATTTTTTTGCTGAAGCTTGTGTTACTGATGTAGATTTTGATGATGAACCAGAAAATGTACATATTTTGAGAAATAAAATTTTCTGTTGTCGGTAAAACAGTTAAGTTCGATTTTTAGTCAAACCGAATTTTTTCTGTGACCGAAAGAGTTAAAGACCTTAAACTAATTTTTTTGTCCACAAAAATTGTTGATACATATTATTAATTGAATCTTTTCTTCAATATATCAACAGTTCAATTGATTTCGGCCATTGGCCCAAAAACTTTGAGCTTCGATATTTCGATAATGTTAGCCTCTACAACCATTATTTTTTGACCAATCAATTGTTTTATTATGAGTTATGACATAATATGACTGAATATCGAAGTAAATCTCAGCTAATTCATTTAATAATCAATATAATTCCAACACAAAAGATTTATGTTTGAATAATCATTCAACTTTATAAATCAAGTCTCAGATCCTGCAACATAAGTAACACAATGCTATAGCTTTTTTGTATGATCCTCAATAATTTAATATTTCAATAACTCATATCCCATAATAAAACCTAATATTTGGTATGAAAATAATGACTGTAGGTCCTACCATTATCGAAATATTTCGGTTCAAAGTTTTCAGGTCAATGGCTGAAATAAAGTGAACTATGGATAAATTGAAAAAAATATTTGATCTATGTTGTGCTATTTGATGTTCGCGCTCTGTGATAACTGTTACTAGCAACCGGGTTGCTAAAGAGAGCTGTTGCTCTGGAAATACAGTATTTCCTTTTCTTTTCTATTTTTTGTATAACATCCTTAATTTTGATTTCCGTAAATTACTTGTATAAATAGCCTTTAAATTGATCAATACTTTTAAGTGACATTAGTGCTTTGATTAGATTAAACTGTGTTAATTAGACAATCATTGTGAAGTCCTTCATTTCATCTAGATTCTCGGAATCTGAATAGCTGGAGAGTATTCCCGGAATACTCTGCCTTACCAACTAGGTTGGTTAAACTACTTCGTGATACTAGGTATTACAATTGTGATTAATAGTCTAGGACTATTCGTGAGAACTGAACTCTTGACTTTGGTTAAAGCCTTTGTTTCAACCCTGTTGAAAATCTGTGAATTACTCAACCCGGTTGAGCCATCTTTGAATCTAAAGCTTCTAGGAAGCTTCTGTTAGTCAAAGTGCGTTGGAAAAGCTTTTGAACCAGTAGTCATACAACATTTGGTGGAGATGCCCTTCGATTTGTGAGATTCTCGTGTTAAGCTGTGCTCTATTGTAGTGGTTTTGTTTTTTTTGGTGGTGCTTTTGTCTCTGTGTGGGGGGAGATTGGTGTTTTGGATTCGGAATCCTATGCTGTTAGAACTTACGCTTGTGGAATTCGTTATTGGTTTGCTGATATTGTTTGCTGAATTCTATTGTTCTGTGCTAAGTCTGTTCTGGTTACAGTGTAACACTCAGTAGAATTCCCGGAATTCAAAATGAATGATAAAGATCCGCTCGTCCCTCAACAACAAAGGCAACAACAATCTAAGCCAACCATATCGCCTGAAACGATTGAGGCTCTGAAACACAACAATAATGTCTTTCAGAAGTCTTTGGCTAATATGGAAAAGACTCAGCAGGAGACACAAAAGACTTTGGGAGAAGTCTTGACAGCTCTGCAATCTCAAGGTACGAATTTAGAAATTCTCATGAAAGATTTAGCTGATGTTAGAAAAACTCAGAATGATCATGTGAATATGATTCACGCCTTGCGAGTTTCTGAAAAGCAGAGAAGTGATAAAGAGAAATTGCTTGAGAGCAATAAGTTGCGTGTTCAGGGAACACCAACATCATCGAAAGAATCTACAGGTTTAGAGGATTCCCTGAATCCTACTGGAGAATCTGATTCTCAGTTACCTGGTAATAGGAGAATTCATTCCTTTCTGGATGAGTTTTCTACAAATGAAACTGGTGAAAGAGCTCGAGGTGCTCTAATGAAAGCAGTTCCGTTGCCTCAATTTCATGGTGAGCATGAGAAAGCCGCGAGTTGGTTAAGGAGGTACGAAGAAGTTGCTGCTTTGAATTACTGGACTGAAGGTGAACTTATACGAGGAGTTGGTGCAGCTATGAAAGATGAAGCATCGACTTGGTATTGGTATATTTATCTACCTAAGACTGCTGGAAAAGGTCAATCGTGGATGCAGTTTAAACAACTGTTTCTAGCAACCTATGTTAAGGACGAGGATAGGCATGCGATATATCAAAAGTTGATGAACCGGGTTCATCAAAAGACTGAGAGATTATCTGCCTATTGGCATTCTGTCTTAGCATTGTGTATGGACTTTAATCCAGATATGACGGAGAGTGAAATTATTACTCATACACTCAGAGGTTTGGAACCTGCAATGAGGAGTACTTTCACATCGTCTTTGATTGGTCGTAGAACTTTAGAAGTTCTCGAACATTTGATTTCAGTCAATGATGCTATCATTGAAAAAGGTCGAAAGGTTGACTCAAAGTCGAATGAGTCAAAGCCTAGCCAAAAGAGTAAAGAAGAGAAGCAAGACAAGCCGCATGATAAAGCGAACAAAGTGTTCAAGAGAAAAGATCCTTCTACAGTTATTTGTTATAATTGTATGAAATCTGGACATTTCATGAAACATTGTCCTGAAGTTTATGATGCTGCTAAAGTAAAGGCTAATTCTTTACAATTGAAGAACCAACGAGGTGCTGCTGTTGTTGCTTCAGCTATTGTTGGAGATGTTCGAGGAACATCAGATGCTCAGAGAGTGTCAAACGCTAGTGTTCAGGGAACATTGGAAAATGGAAGAGATGTTCCAGGAACATTAGGTACTCAGGGAGTACGGAATGAGGATGAAGCATTAAGGAGTTTCAGAGATGATTGGCAGATGATAACCAGTGAGATTGGTATTCATTCATCAGATTTACCCTTGACGTTGGCTTCATTTCTCGAAAATGTGTCATTGCCGACATTGCCAATTGAAATAAATGGAGTTAGAAGCAGAGCATTAGTGGATACAGGAGCCCGAGTATCACTAATCAGCGACTCATTTAGGATTCGATGTGGTTTGGATTTGAAGGCATGGAGTTTTGGTCCATTGACTATGGCAAATACGAACGTGGACGTTCCGCATGGATGGACTGAATGTAAATTGGTTGCAGATTTTCATGTTATACCAATTCGATTGATAGTACTGAAAAAGTTAACCCAAGATGTGTTGTTGGGAAGCGACTTTTGTACTCGCCATAACGTTATGATAACTTATGGGAATAAAAGTGTGAGATTGATTAAGCCTCATGGAGATGTCGTGAAGACAAGGCGAACAATCAATTCTGTTGTGAGTTCCAGGAACTCAAATCAAGGAAATAACTCGGTTATTTCTGCTGCTGTTGTAGATCTTGCTGAATTTGAAGATGTTTTCAGTAGATCGCCAGGAGATGTTGGTTGCATCCCGGATGCAGTTCATTCGATTGATACAGGTAATCATCCGCCGATTTACCAGAAGTATTACCCGATTGCTGTATCAGAAAAGCTAGCTATTGGTAAATTGCTGAACGATATGCTGAAGGATGGAATAGCGATTCCAAGCGAAAGTTCTTGGGCAAGTCCGATTGTACTTGTTGGAAAGAAGAATGGTCAAACTCGGTTTTGCGTTGATTATCGCAAACTGAATGCGATTACTGCTTTGGACCCGTATCCTATCCCTAAAGTTGAAGATGCTTTAGATGCCTTGGAAGGTTGTATAAGATTTTCATCTTTAGACGTTGCAGCTATGTATTGGCATATTCCTATGAAACCTGAAGATCAGTGCAAGACTGCATTTGTGATTCCTCAAGGATTGTACGAGTTTACTAGAATGCCTTTTGGTTTAAAGAATGCACCTGCGACTGCTGTCCGAACGATGAACCGGGTTCTCGCTGGACTTAATTATATTTCATGTTATATTTACTTTGATGACATACTAATTTTTGGTAAGTCAGAGGAAGAGCATGATTTAAACTTAAGAAAAGTATTGGAACGCTTGAGAAAGTTTGATGTAAAGCTAAGAAAAGAGAAATGTTCCTTCAACCGTGAAAGTATTGATTATCTAGGATATCATATTAGTGCTGCTGGAATTTCTCCGAGTCAAAGTAACATTGAAACTGTTCTGAGGTTCCCGGAACCTGAAAGTTGTAAAGACATAAGAAAGTTTCTTGGATTGTGTAGCTATTTTAGGAGATTTATTCCTAAATTTAGTGATTTAGCTAGACCGTTAACAATTATGTTGAAGAAAAATGCTATTTTCAGTTGGACTGAAAGGGAAAGAAAAGTTTACGAGGAGTTGAAAAGAGTCATAACTTGTAAGCCTGTTTTAGCATGTTTTCAAAATGATGGTAAAGTCGAGATCCATACCGATGCTTGCGATTACGGTATTGGAGCTGTCTTATATCAAAGTCAAAGTGATGGTAATTTAAAGCCTGTCTGCTATATTTCCCGTACTTTGAACCCCGCTGAGAAGAATTATGGAGTGACGGAAAAGGAGTGTTTAGCCATAGTTTGGGCTTTACAAAGGTTACGCCATTATTTGTTTGGACGCATATTTACTGTTGTTACAGACCATTGTGGGTTATGTTGGTTCACATCATCGAAAAGACTGACGCCGAGATTGATGCGGTGGGCAATCAAATTGCAAGAGTTTAATTTTGTTGTCAAGTATCGTAGTGGACGATTGCATGGAGATGCTGATTGCATTTCACGCTATCCGCTAAAGGAGATCAGTAATGATGATGAAGTTGAGATTAATCTTCCAGGAAGATTGAATCAGAATGATATTTCAATTTGTTACATTGAACCTGTTGCGAAGTTCAAGGATGTGCAATTGAAAGATGCTTATTGCTTAAAGATCCGGGATCTTTTGAACTCTAGTGAGTTAACGAAGAGAGCAAAAAGCAGATTGAAAAAGAAGTTTCTGATTCTGAATCAGATTTTGTTCTTTAAAAGAGGAAAAGAACTTGTGCCTGTTATTCCTAAAGAATTGAGAATTCTTGTGATGAGCGAAGCTCATAATGAAGGTCATTTGGGTATGAACAAATGTTTGGAAAAACTCAAGTGTCGAGCTTATTGGCCAGGAATGTGCAAAGATCTTTCCAATGTGATTCGAAAATGTGATAAGTGCCAGAGAAGAAAGCCTTATCCTGCAGCTAGCCAAGGATTAATGATTCCGATAAGATGTCCAAAGAATGTATTTTGTGACATAAGCTTGGATATTATGGAGCTACCGATGTCGAAAACTGGTTTCAAATATGTTGTGGTGATCAACGATCGATTAACTAAGTTCGCCGTAGCAACTGCAGTGAAATCAACTGAAAGTGAACAAATTGTTGAAGTTTTGTTCAGTGATTGGATACTTAGATTTGGAGTTCCAGGAACTCTGATAACTGATCGAGGGACAAACCTAATGTCCGAGGAGTTTGAAACTTTTCTGAAAAGTTTTGGCATTAGACATTTGCCTACATCAGCTTATCATCCTCAAAGTGATGGACAAACTGAACGATTTAATTCCTATTTGGGTACAACTTTGTGCATTTACAGTGGAAACAATCCGAATGAGTGGGATAAATTCCTGAAAGAAGTTGTTTTTGCATACAATGTGACGCCTCATAGGGTTACTAAGTATTCACCATTTTATTTAGCTCATGGTGTGGAAGCCAGGCTTCCCTGGGAATCCAAGATTGGATTGCCAATTGAATGGAATCGAGTTTCCACGAGAGAAGATGCTTTGGTAAAAGCTCGAGAATTGATTCGATCGAACATTGAAAGGTCTCAATCGAAGTCAAAGGAGTTGTACGACCGAACGCATAAGGAAACAGAGTTTGATTTGCATTCGCTTGTTCTGGTAAAACAGCCTTTATTGGTTAAAGGAAGAAACAAGAAGTTTATTGATAGGTTCAAGGGACCTTATAAAATAATTAAGAAGATAAATCCAGTTAATTATGAATTGATTAACCTAAAAGGGCCAGTCAAGAAAGAAATTGTTCATGTTTCTAGGCTGCGGCCATATCATGGAACTCATTCCAGGAATGAGGAGGCAGATGATGAACTGCTGGAAATGCTTGGGTTTAATTAATTATGCTTGTTTCTGTTTAAATTAATTTATTTTCGTTTTGGGTATTTTGATAAATTAATTTGGTAAATTTTGAATTTGGAGGTGCATTTGGTCATTGCATTTGGTTACTCGGTAACCATTGACATTTGTTTCCCTCGCAACTGGAAGTGGAAGTTAACCTCATTGTTCTGGGAACAATTATTCTACTAACTTCATCTATTAATTTCATTTGGAAATTTGTTTAATTGTTTAATTTTGCTTTAGTTGCAATTGTATTGCTTTAATCAAGTTGATGTACTTTTGCTCTTGTTAAGATTTGTGTTCTGGGAACACCTTCAACATCGTTCTTGATCTTGGAGATCTTTTTGGCTACTGAGTAGCTCTTGGAACTTTTGTGTTATTGTATATTGGATATACATCTTGTATTCTCGGAATACTTCTTGTTAGATTCTCGGAATCTATTGTGTTTGTTGAACCGGGTTCAACCACCGAAAATTGTGATAAAAATGAATATTGATTGGGAGCCTTTGGAGGATGCCGATGGTGGTGATTTGCCTGAAATCATATTCGAGGCACAGAGATGGGACCCTGATGGTCAACCCAGACAACCTTTTGTAGTTGCTGGTGCAAACGTGGTTGTTGGTCCTGATAATCGACCTGGACCGCCTGTTCAGGAATGGCAGTTAGTGGACGACGATAATGTTCTGACGCATCGTCAAATGGTTAACCCTCAAGAGTTTGAGGATTACAAATGCCTAACTTGTCTGAATGTAGCTGTTGATCCGTTGGTTCATGTAACCTCACCGCAACCAGGTTGCCCAACGATCTTTTGCTCGAGTTGTTTTGCACGCTTCCTGGAAGCCTCTGCCAATCAGTATTGCCCTTTTCGGTGTAATAGGAATGAGTTGCTGCGAAATGGTATTGGACCTTTACCTTTGGAAGGTGGTCGTAGGAATTTGGCAACTCTAAATCGTTTGCAAGTACGGTGTAAATATGAATCTTGCAACGTTATTGTTAATTATGGTGATTTAGGAAATCACATCGCAAATTGTGAACACAATCCGGAGTCGAATGCTCCTTGTGAGAATTGTGGAGTCCCTAAACGTGGACATAATTGTCGAGAACATGTTAGAGAGCTCGAATCCAGGATTCGTAGCCTCAATGAGAGGAACGAGAATCTATCCACTCAAGTGATCGATTTAATGATGGAACGAGATGCGGTTCGTGAAGAACTAGCCCAGGCTCGCCAGGATACAAGACCTAGAGGAATGATGAACCACATTCGCTGTGCTAATCAGTACCGAGGATCACCACATGTCATTGTACGATATGGTAATCGCTCGAGAAGGTTCACCGATTTAGACCTTGGTATGAGAGCAAGTGAGCTGAGATCCAGGATCGAGCGTCACTTCAACACGGAACTGGGTTCCATCATTCGAGTTGACTACACAGTGTTAGGAACTCACCAAACTCTGAGACAACATCAAGTGGGTCATAGGCCAACGTTTTGGATTGCCTTTCCACCCGGTGAACGGGTTGTGGATGGCCAATCAATGGAAGTAACGCTTGGTGCTAATGGACCGGTGGTCTAGTTTCAGTCGGGGGGAATGTTGTGCTATTTGATGTTCGCGCTCTGTGATAACTGTTACTAGCAACCGGGTTGCTAAAGAGAGCTGTTGCTCTGGAAATACAGTATTTCCTTTTCTTTTCTATTTTTTGTATAACATCCTTAATTTTGATTTCCGTAAATTACTTGTATAAATAGCCTTTAAATTGATCAATACTTTTAAGTGACATTAGTGCTTTGATTAGATTAAACTGTGTTAATTAGACAATCATTGTGAAGTCCTTCATTTCATCTAGATTCTCGGAATCTGAATAGCTGGAGAGTATTCCCGGAATACTCTGCCTTACCAACTAGGTTGGTTAAACTACTTCGTGATACTAGGTATTACAATTGTGATTAATAGTCTAGGACTATTCGTGAGAACTGAACTCTTGACTTTGGTTAAAGCCTTTGTTTCAACCCTGTTGAAAATCTGTGAATTACTCAACCCGGTTGAGCCATCTTTGAATCTAAAGCTTCTAGGAAGCTTCTGTTAGTCAAAGTGCGTTGGAAAAGCTTTTGAACCAGTAGTCATACAACATCTACGATGCTTACAAATAATTTTTATGGACGAATTATAAGTTTCAGTCTTCTAACTCTTTCGGTTACAAGAAAAGGTCGGTTTAAATAGAAATCGAACTTATGCGTTTTACAGAAAATCAAAAGTTTTATTACTCGGAATAAGTACATTTTCTGGTTCATCATCAAAATTTACATCAGTAAAATAAAAATTCATTAAAAAATCTGGTTTCATAGCTGAACAAAAGGTGTTCGAAGTTTCAACTTTGGCCTAAATTTTCTAGCAAACTGTTCATCTGATGAATTATTTACTAGCGCCAATGGACTCAGTTTTTAAGCCTCTACAAACTTATCAAGTAACAACTCTTTACTCAAATGTTCGAGCCTTTGGCAGCACTCTTTGCATTACGTTTGTAAGTTGAACCAGAAAATTGGTTTATTTACCAAGAAACTGGTTGATATGAGTCTGTTTTGTTTAATAAGTGGTTGCCTGTGCATTTAAAGCCCAAGTATTTTAACCTAAATGAGCTAATGGGATTTTATATAACTTAATTGAGTTAGTAATTAGTAAAGAATTAAATTAGTGAAAGAATGATGGTTGTAGGTGATGCCATTCTCGGATAATTGTCGCTCAAAGTTTTAAGGTAAATGGCCAAAATCAAAAGAACTGTGGATAAATTGAAAAGAGATTTCGTGCCATGATGTGTGTCGGTAATTTTTATGTACGAATAATAAGTTTAAGCTCTCTAACTCTTTCGGTCACATCGAAAAGTCGATTTGACTTTAAATCGAACTTTTCTGTTTTACAGAAAATGAAAAGTTTTATCGCTCAAAATAAGTACATTTTCTGGTTCATCATCAAAATTTACACCAGTAACATAAGTTTCAGCAAAAAATCTTATCCCATAATTGCACAGAAGCCGATCGAAGTTTCAACTTTGGACTTGATTTCCTCGAAGACTATTGTGCAGAGAAACTTATGGATTGTCCATGTGGATCTAGTTTCGATTTCCCTTCAAACCAGTTGAGTTCAAATTTGAATGAAACTAATTTTGACCTGTTTTTGGCGACTTGCGGCAATGCTTGCATAGATTTAACAATTGTGTTTTTTAGTAACAACCGTTGAAAACATTCGAACAGTTGCTAATGAAATGCTTACAAATTTGATTAAAAATATTTTCATGACACACCCATCAAGAATACATGACAATCGACTAAAAATGGCACCATTAGGTAATGAGTTAACTCATATGTAAACTAATGTAGTCACTTTTTTGATTTAAAATCAATTTTTTACTTCACTTTCCATTGCTTTCAATAGTGGCTGCTATTTTTATTCTGATTTTTTGTCACTTCATTCTCATTCTTTTGGTTGACTGTCACATGCCTTAAATTTGGCTGGTTACTTACCAATGTAAGTTAACTATTGAGTTAACCAGTTATAAAAATGTGGATACATCTTGCAAAACTGTTTAATAAAAGTCCTTTACCTTCAAATTAGTGGTTTGAGTGAAAGTAAACAACTTTAATTTAAGTTGAAACAAGATTTTGAATTCGAATCTCACAAAAGTGAGCTTAAAATGAGCAAGCTACTTCTTCCATCAATAATTGCTTCAACGATCTTGTTATTTATATTGGTACTGTATATTTTGCTGTATGCGTTTTTCATTCAAATAGTTTATCCGATTGATTCAACTCCTGTTGTAAGGATATCAAATGGACCTGTTCAAGGCAAATTCATTGAATACGAGAAAGTGAAAGTTGCCCATTTCTTGGGCATTCCGTTTGCTAAACCTCCCGTCGGACCTCTAAGATTCCAATCACCTGTTAAACCAGATAATTGGACAAGTGTTAAGCAAGTAGTCAACTATGGATCACCTTGTTTGCAAAAGCCCATCGTAACAGATCAAAGTGATGAAGACTGTTTGTTTATCAATGTTTATGTTACTGAATCAACTCTTAAATCATCGAACACGTCGTTCTTAAGACCTGTTTTATTCTGGATCTATGGTGGAGCTTTGGCCACTGGATTCGGCAATGAATATTATGATGGCATTCCAATAGTTCCTCTGCACGATGTTGTCCTTGTTACTCACAATTACCGTGTTAATGCTTTTGGTTTCATGCATTTTGGTGATAAAGAGCCAAGAATCCCAGCAAACATTGGTTTGAGAGATCAACTTTTAGCTCTTCAATGGGTTAAAGAAAATATCGCTAAATTTGGTGGTGATCCAGATCAGGTGACAATTTTCGGAGAATCTGCAGGTTCCATGTCAGTTTCAGCACATATTTTATCGCCTCTATCCAAATGTTTATTCAAAAGAGCAATACTCCAATCAGGAACAATTATGTTTCCAGTTGAGGATTCTGATTACATCCTAAATAACAGTTTTACTGTTGTCAGTCGTACTCCATGTGCTTCATCTACCGACTTACTCAATTGCTTACAAAATTTACCTGCATCGACAATCCTGAATGCTCAATCAGATGGTCCTCTTAGATTTCGTTGGTTTTACGGAGATGATTTCCTTCCTTATAGCCCATCGGAAGCATTTTCAAAGGGACTATTTGATAGCTCACACGACATCTTGCTTGGTGTGGAGAAGAATGAATTTACCATGTTTATGGGGCTCCTCAGCGCTACTCAATTCAATCCAAAAATCGACGTTACTCTTAATTACTCACAAGCAGTTGATTACCTCTCATTAATTTTCAACAAAGACTCACTAGACTTTTACACTGATTTATATTTCAATTCATCAACAGATCTTTCATCGGCATATCTTTTGAAACAATTAGAAAAGGCTTACAGTGATACCATTTTAGTTTGTCCAACTTATATGTTTGGAATTAAATATTGTTCAAAGGGCGATCTAGAAACAGGTAAAGTTTATGGCTATTATCATACACAGAAGCCTGTTCCCAGTCTCAATACCATATGCGATGACAGTCCTTGGATGGGTACCTGTCATGGCGCTGATCTAACCTATGTTTTTGGTCATCCATTGGTTAAACCAGGTTATCCACAAAAAGATATTGATTTGAGTCGTGAAATGATGAAAATTTGGACTTATTTTGCTGAATTCGGATACATGCCCAGAGTGAATGACAAGGAGTGGAAACGATTGAATAAAGATTTATCAGCAATGGTTCTGAACATTGATGATTTGGGTGAAGTTGATCGAGAACGAGTTGAATTCTGTGTGCGACAATGGGATAAATTCGTTGAAAACAATAACTTAAAATTTACATATCTTATGAGTTCTGTATAATATACTTTAATGTACAAATTAATATAATAGTCGAAGTATATCTGAAGTATTAATAGATCTGCAAAATCGTATTATTTAAGAGATCACTTTTCTGTATTAATGTTACAAAAATTGATATTCTGATGATTCGACACTTTATACAATGATTGCGCTTCTGACGATATACTCATTCCATTCGTTGATGGCTAAATTATTAAAATGTTGACTACCATTGATTAATGATTACCATTTCCAATTAGTCCTCAAACTGTTTTTTTTTGTTAAAATTTTGAACATTTGTTAAATGACATGTTAAGAAAAATTAAACCAATATTGAAAAGAACGCAATGTTTTGATCTAAAACGACTGCATAATAAGTAGGAAAACTTGAATTATTGTTACAATTAACATTTATTTAAATAATTTATGCGTTCTTAAACTGTTAACGAATACTGAATTACTTAATAAAAGCTCGAAGAGGACTATTCCAACCTTGGCTATCAGAGCTTTCATAGCTTCCAGATGGATAACCGTATGATTGACCGACTCCACTTTGAGCATTATTATAATATTGTCCAACATTTTGTGCTCCTCCATATGATTGAGTATTGGGTCCGTTGGAAGAGACACCATATGATGGTGCTGAATTGGCTGCACCATAATATTGACCACCATAAGATTGAGAGTCGCTTAAACCACCGTATGAAGAGCTCATTGCTGGAGCTTCGTTATAACTTGGTGGAGCTGCAGCTTCTGTGTATCCATTGTATTGCTTCATGTAACCTTGGTTGGGACTGGCGCCATAATTGTTGTTTCCTTGATTTGAATAACTTTTATAAGCTCCTTGAGATTGGGGTGCTGAGACTGCACCACCAGTTAAAGCTGAATGACTGACGACTGGTAAATTGTAAACATCTTGATTAGTCAATGGTTTAAATTCGTGATTCTCCAAAGCTCCGGTGAAATCTTGGAAAGCGGCCTTTTGATTTTCCTCAATTGCAAGAGGTTTCAATCCTGGTAATTTAGCAACTGAAGCACCTTGACCCAAAGCTTGCATATTTCCTGAATCATAACCAGATGCACTTGTTGGAGCAGCAATAGCAAGATGAGAGTTAGGACTAACAGCAGCGTAACCAGCTTGAGCGAGGACAGTAGAAGCACCATTGGATGCAGTTTCTGCAGAATGAATTTCAGTAGATTTTGCATATTCGACGGGAACTGATGCTTGTGATGACAAGGTTTGATTTGAGACAGGTTTAACAGCAGAATCAGCATAAGTACGAGTTAAAGTTGAATAACGATTTCTAGCTATTTCACTTTGTTGTCCTGCTGATGGTACAGGTGATACTGAAGCAGATGAAAGTCCATAATGAGTTGCAGATACAGCAGACGAGGCAGCAGCTAAAGGAGTTCTGAGAACCTTCTGAGAGTTTTCACAAGATGGCTTCTTAACTGGACTGGGGTTACGAAGGTACATTGGGATTGGAAGCGAGGAGTATTGGTTGTTGGAAGGTAAAGAGATAGGACTTTGGCTACCAGTATTTCCAGGCAATAAAGCAGCTGAACCAGGATTAACTGATGATGATCGTTTCACATTGTCACCAAGCTTTTCTTCGGCAAGCAATCCTCTCAAAGTATTGAAATCAATCTCAAGTATTTGATGGCTGTAACCAGGAAACTTTGAGTCAGCCGAGTAAACTTGGCTTATGCATAAGATAGAGAGTAACACTGGAACGATATAGACTGACAACATGGTTGGTTGATGAAAAAGGTTTAATAATGATAAACTTAAAACTGTAAACACAAAATGAAATGTTCAACTTGTGGTAATGACACAATTGAACATGAAGATATGGACTAGCGAATCTTTAAATCATTTGAAAGACGGTCAATTTATGTATTACAAGATCAGATTGATTTTGGGAGAGAGTGAAGTGAGTCAAGGAGGAGAAAGCCAAAGGAGGGTGAAAAGTAAAGCAATCATGTCGACTCACTTGACCTCAAGACTGAATTTATTTAAAGAGTCGCTCATTTTCGCCTTTTTCACGGTTTATAATGTAATTGACCAGTTGATAAAGATAAAGATTGGATAAACATGTTAGATGAAAAAGCTAGATCAAGAATCGAACACGATCATCAACCTCGATCTTTTATTTATCCTCTCTCACCAGTTAGTTATATTTTGGATCAATTATTAATGACTTTTACCTTCTAGCTTTAATCTCATGTTCAGCCACTTTTGTGTCCATCATCACCTTGCGGCACTCTGAACAGGTAAACCAAAATAGCCCAGAATAGCGAGATTTAACTTGCAAAACAGCAAGAATAGGATTACAGGCAAAAGTGTTTTTTTTATCAATATCTATATTAATCTGAATTATACTATATGTTAATTGAGATTATTAATTTCTCATTAAACATTTCATTTACCTTTAGATTATGTGATAATTTAAATTTTAATATTAATTTATTCTCGATTGATTATTCCTTCAAATTGAGCTATTTTTACCCTTTCTTCTGATTGAGCCTTTTCTTTTGGTGGTTTTACGGTTCAACCTCATCATTAAGCTCAATAAACAGAAGCACCTTTTCCAGCGTTTAAATGTAACAAAATTTTTTATCGCCAATCATTCCATGTTCATCATGTTCCTTCATCGTAAATCGGTATTCATGTGTTTTTAATGTGTTCATTCCTCTAGAATCCTTTTAATCCAAGTGAATAGAGTCGATGGAATCAATAAAGTTTGATTTGATGGAGAAACAGATTTAAATGATTTGGTTCCATTTTCATTTGGATATTGCATTTGTTGACATTAATAAACATTTGCTTTTGTTTGAATTTAGTTTTATGAGAGGTTAGATGATGACATTTGATTTGATTTAAGATCATTCTGTAAGCGCATTTGTATGAAAATGTCTGCTGGATGTCAATGTGATGTTGCTTGTTCGATTGTTATCAGGGAAAAAACAAAAATATCAAGTTAATCTAAAGATAATAAGGATAATCTTGGTTTTAGATTAATGGTTTTGGTAAGGACAGTAAACTATCAGGTCAATTCATTAAACCTGATGTGTGTTCAAATATACATTCAAGTATTTTTGACACGAAAAAGATTAGTTGTAAGTCTGAAATGCCTCACAACCTCAATTTGTAAACGATGAAAGATGAACAAAAAGAATGAAAAAATGATAAACAAAAATTATCAAGTAGCTGATGGAGATGGTGGAAATAGATTATTATCATTGAAAACAACATGAAAAAAGTAGCAACTGTTAACGTTGGTAGCGTTATAATACAGAGAACTGAGCAAGGTTGATGTTGCTTTGTTAAGAATCTGGTTAAGGTTAATCTTGTTTGAGTTGGAAAAAATAATCAAAATAAAAGTTGCAAAGATATTTATGATGATATTCATGAAAATCACGAATAAAAAAGGATGGAATGATGAAAAAAGATGAAATTTGGTGAATTATTTTTTTAATAACGTCAATAACAATGAGACAAACAACAAAAAACTTGAGCTGATCAACAGGCAGCAAGAAAAAAGCAGAGCATTGACAGCCATATCTTTTACTGCTGTTTTGTCAGTTGTTCAGGGGAGTTGAAAGAAGAGGAAGAGGAGATGGAAAATGAATTCAAGGAAAAGAGTAAAAGTTGTATTCCAATGTTTCCTTTGCATGATATTGTCCTTGTTACTCATTGCTCAATGTTACCGTCTCAATGTTTTGATTCCATGTATTTTGGTGATAAGAATTCCGGTTTGAAAGATTAACTTTTAGCTCTTCAATGAGTTAAATAAAATATCGCCTAATTATGTTGCAATTAGTCCAATAGATTCTTCCTCTGCATATCATTTAAAACAACTGGAAGAGTTTATAGCATTCTTTTGGTTTGTCCAACTTACAAAGGAAGTGCCCTTGCTTGAAGATTTTTTTTATCATTTTTTCGGGTTAATATTGTAAAGGACGAAAAATAATAGACAAGTATTTTTGCTATTATTTAGCGCTGGTGCGCGGTTATTGATATTTAGGCATTTTTAAGTGCGGATATTGCATTGAAATCTATTGAAGTCACTGAAAAGGGATTTACAATTTTCATTGAGATATTTTCAAATGTTTTATGTGATTCTCAGTGACTGCGATGCATTACTATCTTTAATTAAAGCGCCTGAATATCAATAACCGCACACCAGCGTAAAAAAAGTAAAAATCAATCGTACAAGCAAAGGCACTTCCCTTGTTAGATGTTGGAGTTAAATATTGCTCAAAGGATGGGATAGAAACTGATAAAGTCTATGGCTATTATCATACACACTAAAGTTCCAAGTTTTAATACTATTTGATGCAATGGCCCTGATCTAACTAATGTTTCTGGTCGTCTGTAGGTTGAACCAGGTTATCCACAAAAAGATATTGATTTGAGTCGTGAAATGATGAAAATTTGTACTGATTTTCTCAATTTGGATACATAATTAAAGTGAATGAGAAGGAATAAAGATTTATCAGCGATTGTTTTGAATATTGATAATTTGGGTGAAGTTGAACGAGAAAGAATTGAATTCTGTGTACAACATTGGAATGAATTTGTTGAAAACACTAATTAAGCTTCACATATCTTACGAGTTCTGTAAAATATGCTTTAATTACCTTAAAAATGGCTATATTCTTATCAAAATGTTGATTACTTTACACGTACAGTTTAGCACCCAAAATTGTCCATTCCATCTTCCCCAAAGAGTAAAGGAAGGATCTCCTCTACTCTTTGATCTTCCTCATCCCGTATTAATTGAAATATCCTTGGAATTCAATTAAAAAAAATAAATAATAGTCGATTTTAATGTTAATCTTCGATTTTCTTCCTTCAATACAACCAAAAAATACGCTCTGAGTAAGAAGCGATCTAAAAAATAGCGTTAAGAAACAATTTTTGGTTAAAAAATAAGAAATTTAGTTTTTCAAATTTTGCGCTTGAAACATTAGGCGGACAATTTCAGGTATTGAACTCAATTCAATTCATTTTATTCGCCTTAATGTGCCACTAATTTTTTCTTATAAATCTATAATCTACTTAATATTACATTTTGTTTGTATTATTTTACTATCAAACTTGGTCTTGGAGGCTAACTAGTAAACTTTCAAATTTGGCGGGCTTCTAAAGCTCACTGAGGTGGGCATGTGTAAGAAATGTATTATAATTGTAATACAGGTCCTGTATACTGATGATAGTAAATAAACACTGTAGTGTTCAGATTTGGATCCTAAACGGTTACTTTTTTCCTTGGGCTGAACCAACTAGTTTACCTTTTTGCGTTTTTTTATTTCTGTGTATACTTTATTCTATCAATGTCGGCAGACATTAATGATGCTGTTTGTAATATTAAAGTAGTCTGTAGATTGAGACCTGTCAATGAAAGTGAGGTTAAAGCTGAATCAAAATATATAGTTAAATATCCAACCAACACTGAAGATTGCGTATCAATTGGGGTAATTATTATCATTGTTTCTTTGTGTCTTTGTTTTTATTTTCTGCGTTTCATATGTATCTTGACTATTGATTTCACCTTTTCTTCTTTTTGTTACCTTGTTTCAAGCTCCTCTTATTTAATCTTCCGCATTATCTAGTCTTTGTTCTCTTTTTTATCCTGTTCCGAAATTCCGTCTTTACCATACTGTTCTCCTTTCCTTATTCTTATTTTAACTCCAATCCTGTGTTTTGATGCTTTTGTTACTTGCCACCATTGACTACCTTCCAACATCCTCTGTCCTCTTCTCTATTATCATTTTTTTCACTTTAATGTAAACTCTAATCTTTTTACAGGGTAAAGTGTATGTCTTTGACAAAGTGTTCAAACCAAATGCAACTCAAGATACCGTTTATGAAGAAACTGCAAAGACAATCGTTAAAGATGTGCTCATGGGATATAATGCTTCATCTAAAAAGCTTCATCTACTCGGTCCACCATTATTAGCTAATTCACAAATGACTGGTATAAATAGTTCTCTTCTCTACAATGGATCAAGGTTTGCTGGCCACCAGAAATCAAAAGGAAACTCATATGATGTTGAAGTTATTTTACAGCACGTTGACAAAGCTAACTCATACCTCTGTGGATACCTCAAGATAATAGGTATGAATTTTATCGCTCAGTGGCATTAACCTTGCATTACATGTGAAATACAAATGTAAAATTGGAAAAGAGATAAAGTACTACTGTCGTTGTATTACATTACAATGACATCTTGAATGATATATGTGAATCATAATATTGCTCATATTTTATCTTTTCGATAGATTGAACTTTATTTGATAATTAGGCGCACAAGAAAACAAAATCATTTTTTTGTAGACTTTATGTCTAGTAGAAATAACAGAGAATGTCAATACCTTCAATTACTTCATGTTTATTTGTTTTCTCGCCTTTGTCTTTTCTTGTTACATTGTACTTCAATTTTCTCTGTCAACCCGCCTCTAATTTTGCTTCCTTAATAATTATTTACGTTTTAATCTTACAGGTTTAACGGAAGAATTTCCAACCATGACAACTTTCTTCCATGGAGAAATCATATCAAAGAGATATCCATTCTTAACAAGGAAATGGGAAGCCGATGAAGAAGTTGACAAAAAACATTGGTCTAAGTTTCAGCCTTTTGCCGAAAATTTTGTAAATACTTTCAATTCTGATAATTTTGATTACGCTCAGTTGGACAACTTTGATTGTATGTTTATGAGATGGAAGGAACATTTCCTTGTACCCGATCATACCATAAAAGAAATTAATGGAGCTAGTTTTGCTGGTTTTTATTATATTTGCTTCAACAAGAAGACTCAACTGATCGAAGGTTACTATTATCATAGGTCATCTGAGATGTAAGTTTATTTCTAATTATATTTAGCAATTTTGATCCTTGAATCACCCAGAAATTAATCTTCATCTTTTCTTATTGGTAATTTTATAAATTACCATTCCACTGCATCCAATCAGAAGTTTACTATAACAAATGATTGCCCTTATACTTACTGATTATTAATAATTTGATTATCTCTTTGATAGGTACCAATCACTCATTCTAAAACACGTTAATGAAACTTCAACCCAAGTGTTCGAGTTTCGATAATTTTGGATTGCTGCTTAAACTAAATCCATAAGTACTACATCCAATAATTTGGTTCTTTTTTTGCTTTTCATTCGACTTCACCATCAAAAAATATTTATATACGAAGCTCGTCAATCTTTTCAATTGTCATCTATAAAACAACAGATACCAAGGATTTTTTGGCCAAAGCCTTTTTTCTCTAACTGTTCAAATCAAACTGTAAACCATTTGTTTCATCTATATATACATACCTTCTTCTTCATACTGATTCCCTCTCTGCAATTACTAACGGTGATTCATTCTTAAGTTTTTTACATCCGCTAAATCATCATCGCTTAATTTCTCAATTTCTTAATAACATCATTTTTCAACTTTTTTAGCTCTTGACCTTCCCTTTTTCATTTGCTCGGTGACATTTCCCTGCTTTGTAATTTTACTCCTACCTAATTACAACTGATTCACCTTTTTCAGTCACCTTAACATAACTCCATTACTTTAGCATTGTCTTTTTTTCGTCTATAATCTTTTGCTTCTCTCGCTCATTTCAAGTTAGACAAGTTTCCGGAAAAAGCATTGGATTTTATGATAATCAGCAAAATCAAAATCATCGTTGAGTATCAATTAAAGACGAGTTAAAAAGCAAGCAAAGCTTAATATCAAATTGGATCACTGCTATTCATCTTCATCTGAACTTTTTGAAACCAGCATACATTCATCATAATCTAGTTTTAAATGAATACTCAAATCAATCAGCTGCAAGACTAACAAATGATTGAATGAAAATCAACTTGACCATTCAAAGGACTGAGTTCAGGTTAATTTCACCAAATTTTATCTATCGTTATGACAAACAATAAGTTGTTGCATTTTCAGAGTTTACATCCATTTAAGCTGTCATAAACATTCACCACCAACATCGTCGTTCAAAATGCACTCACTTCAAAGAAATTGTCAATAATAATCAAAAACAACAAAATATCTGTAAATTTATCATAGAGACAAAAGCCCACTTCTTCAAATGGGTAGATTAACAAATACCATTTTAAATTTATAAACTTAGTATTGATTTTCCGAGTAATTGAAAGCAGTAATCCAAGAATCTATTAATTTAGATTTCAATTTTTCAATGTTATATGTTTTTGTATTCAATCGGTATTTTAGATAAACAATGTTTCCATTCAAACTCAGCATCTTGCTTGCTTGAATCGATCTAATGTTTACCACGAAATGAATAATCAATTATTCAATACTTTAATCGATTTACCTTGTTAAACTTAACTGTTTATAGGATATTCATGATAATCATTAGGCCAACCATTGATTTTATCAAGTTTATCGGTAATTTAGTTGAGAGCTCACGCGGCCATCTCAATAACTAGGGTTTAAAGCAACAGTTTTTTCACCAGTAATCATGTTTTTACTGATAATGAGTTTTTACGTCTAATCATCGATCAAAAAGAAACAAATTGCTTCTATTTTAAAAATTGGATGAGCATTTGAAAATGAAAGACTAAATATTATTAGTAATATACTAATAAAACACAATAAAAATATTAATCTAATATTTTCCCGTCTTATTGAATGCTAACAAAAACAACATTGAGTCCCGTTGTTCATCGATTGTGTTTAAAATTTGTTAATAATCAAGCTATCGAGGTCCTAAGCAGTCATTAAAATATCCATAGATTTACCCAAATCTTAAATGCTTGATATTCAAATAAACCTTTTAAATATTTAGCAATTTAAAAGTGTCAGTGTTTGCTCCAGCTAAGAGAGGATGATACAATTAAACAATTCAGTTTAGTCGCAGCCATGTTCATCTCAATCCATTGTTATTTATCGCAGCCAACCTTTAAAATTGGATTCGCATTTTAAAATATCATTTATCAATAGTTTGAAATTGAAATCTTATTCAAATTTGATTACTTTTGGGTAAAATTGATAAAGATTGAAACAAAAAGAAAGAAACGGACCAAAAAAGCTACTCATGTGTACAGCATTTATTATTCTTATGATTTATTGAATATGCTGCCAATTCGTACCCATGATCTTTATCAGATTATGAAGACATAATAGAGTTGCCAGAGAATTGAAAAATATTGAAATGATTAAAGTCAGAAATGGTTACCAGATGATAACAATTGATAGCAACCTGATGATTAACCATCATCCATTTTGTGAAATATTTTAAGCAATGGTAAGTAATTTAAAGTTTCCTTTTTTTATTAATCAACCTCAAGATACATTATTAAGATTAACATCTTGTCTTCCAACAGATCAATTGTTTATTTCAAAGTTGGTTCCAGTGCAATACTTTCCAGTTGATTTTATGAGCTACCATTTGGTTTTCCTGAAGTCTCAAGTTGTGATGCATTTCTTGAATAAACCCATAAAGTAAAGTAAAGACAGTCAAATGGTTGGTCAAGGAAGATTGAAATCACAATCCAGTTCCGTCAAAATTGTTTTTTGCAAAATAATGTTGATAAACGGATACAATTTGGTTGCAACAAAACCAAAGTACAGATAAAGTGGACTTTATTTACATTGAAGGGTTAATATAAATGATTTATAACGAGAGATAGACAGACACATAAGGAAGCAAAAGTAATGAACTAATTAAGTTGAATTTAGATGGCGGATGGCGCATAATGTGGCTTATTCCTGACATTGAAAAATCACAAAAATGAAGCAAAAAAGGAAAAAAGGAAAAAGAAGGAAAAAAATAATCAGAATGAGAAGGATTCGTTTGAAATAGAAATGCCAGATTCAAAAACTGATATACTTACGACGCTTGAGATTCAGTGTTACCAAGATGTTCACCAACATCCATGCTTAAGCAACCGGCACCACCTCCGAAACCAACACCTTTAGGACCATATTTACGACCATAACACTGTTTACAGTAAAGTTCATTAGGTCCGTGTTCAGTGCAGTTGGTTGAGTCAAGTCTCTTGTTGCAAAGGCCACACTTGAAGCAACCCTTGTGCCATTTAGATCCACCAGCAAGAACCTCTTCTGCGGCGTAAACAGACTTACTACATCGTGGACATTTAGGATGTTCAACTGGCTTGAAAGGCATTATTTGTTAATCCAATTAATACACTTGGAACTCAAAGAAACAAGATTTGAAGCTGTTAAAAATGTTAAGATGTTAACTTTAACTTCACAGTGACTTATGATATGAAATGGTCTGGTTTGCATTCAATTATATCCTAAAAGTTGCGACGATTTCACTCAGACTCCCCTTTTCAATTATCATGGGTTCAGCCTCTTGCTCAGTGAGTGGGAGATGAGGCAAGATGATGATGGTGAAAAGGAAGAAAGAAGAAGATTAAACGCTCAACAATGCACACGAAACTTTATTTGCTTGGCATTTACCAAAATTAACGGTTCCTAGTGAAAAAATGTTATGCACTGGTTTGTAAACTCTGGTAGTGATTAAGAAAAAGTAATGTAATCCATGTTTTCAAGGAAATTTCATTGTCTATTGGGTTTCATTTTCTAGAAATTATTCAACAAATCAACATTTCTAGTCTGAATAACAACTATTCAAGAAATTGGATGAAACATTAATTTTTGTTGGTGATTTTTGAGCATCAAATCTTGAACATTTGGTTGAAATTCAATGAAGATCCATCACAACTTGATCTTGTTAGCAATGTTAAAATTGGCAGACATTGATCATTGAAATATTGAGACAGCTAGGTAATGGATTAATTTTGATGTGACTTTTTAATTGTTGTTTATCAACGTTTCAATTGGATTGGCTTTATCCATTGTAAGATGCAACAATTTTAATGGTTCAATGTTGCTCTTAATCAGCTAATGTGACGATATTTATGCAATCTTTTAATAGACTTTTTTGAAATCTTGTTTTATGAATATTACCATAATAAGCTCTGCTATTGAGTCTCAATTTTCACTCAGCCCAATTTTATTTCACTCAGCACTATTAAATTCAATTTAAAGTTATTTTTAAATATGTTTTGTAAACATTCAAACAGTCAGCCTTATTACCAAAACTAAGTTGAAGGTTATTCAGTAAATTTCGAGAATTTGCTCCTTTTATCTCTTCACAATTAGTCATCATCAACAGCATCTTCATCTGTATCCAAAAGATGATTCTATCATCAAAATTAACGGCAAAAACTTTGCACTCAACGAAGACAATCTCAATTTTAGTTCAAGTCACTAGCTTTATGATAACATTAACCTTCATCAAAATTATTAACCAATGAAATAAATAAAATAACTTGTCACTGTTGTTGTAGACATTTGTTAGTCATTCACAATTTACTCGAATGTAAATTAACGATTAAATCTGTCCACTGATTCAATCAACTTTCACAATATCATGTGTATCAAAATTTAAATCCAATAAGAAATGGATTATAAATGGATCTTAAAAGCACTTCAAGAGTTGTAATTTGTAGATTCAGCCAACTTGGACATTTGTATTTTACACATTTTGGGATTACAATAATAACTATGTTAGTAACAATTTTTATCGACAAATGATAAGTTTCAGCTCTTCCACTCTTACGATGGCAGAAAGCGTTTGTTTAACTGAAAATCGAAATGATCTGTTTTACAGAAACAGAAATTTGTATTTCTCAAAATAAGTATATTTTCTGGTTCATCATCGAAAGTTACTTCATTGAAATGAGTTTCACTAAAAAAAATGCTTCCATTAATGTACAAAAATCTGCAACTTTGGACTCGATTTTTTTGAATTTTTCATGCTTCTGTAAACACACCAAGTCTCACTTGTCAGCTCTTAACTCGAAAGTCAGTTTTTCCAAAGAACTTCGAGCAAAATCAATAATTTTTTTGATTTTTGCTGTTTAATTGATTATCCTGCGAACTGAATTTTCTCGTTTAAACTTGATTCTTGAATTTTAATTGAAAGAAGAAGAATGGCATTTTTTGGTCATTTAGTGGTTTCATTGTTTTCTGCCATTTTTAGTCGATTTGGATTGTTTTGATCTTTAATGAAACCAGAAATATCTTAACATCAAATTAAATCTAAAACTATATCAGTATTATGATTTTTAATTAATTTTGAGATCGGTTGAAAGGCAAATCATAATTAATATATAAGAAATTTTCAAGTCATTCATTGATGAATCTTATGCATTAATATCAATTTAAAGAGCAAATGAACCGGATTTAGAAATGATAATAGATTAATTGTAACTGTTCTGGATTGTTTTGAATTGATTTAGCTCAACAAATCAAATGACAAATCGGTGCAGCGTTGCTTTTTGTTCTTGAATAAAAATCATAATCATAGATGAAAAACATTAGATAACATGTTACATAGTGTATTTCAGATCAGTCTCGGTACTTCTGAACCGATCTCCCAATCAAATGCAGATTAATTGCAGATAAATTACAGATTAAATAAACAAACAAAGTTCTGTAAAGTCACATTTTTAATTAAAATCAAATTTTGACCAATTAATCGACATTGACTTTTCGATGCAAAAAATTTAAGAAAAGATGTGACATAATGAGCATGCTTAACAATATGTTCAAGCAAGTAAAAGCTTTCGAGTAAAAACATTGTTACATTGTGAATCAATTTAGGAAATCTTAATTCGAACCTTATTCTAATTATGTTTAATCTATAATTTTACATGAGTAATTACTAGTGCACGGAAAAATCTGAGTAATTCGCTAATTCATCATTGTCTAAAGGATCCTCACTATATCATGGGCGCATCATTTTTCTGTATTGTGTTTTTCACTGCTATTTGGATCGGTGTAGGCTGGTTTGCTCCTAGATTCATTCCTCCAACGGTTGACAAACCAATAATTCACATGTTGTTATTAATGACTGCTGTTTGTTGCTATTCAATGTGGTTATTTACTTACATGGCCCAAATGAACCCCTTAATTGGTCCACAATTGTCAACTGTAACTCAACATATTATGCAAAGGGAATGGTCCTGATCTCCAACCTTACTTAACATGTTTGCTTTTCTCTGTTTTAATGTCTGTTTATATTTTGGGTTTTCTGGTTCATTCCATTGCTATTTATTTTGATCAATCATTGTTCGTTTCTTCATCTTAATTATTTCACCCTAAAAAATAAATTTTAGATTGTATAAAGTTCCAAGAATCATTATCTATTAACATTGTTCATCCTGAATATTCGTTAATTTATCGGTACATCAATCGCCTGCTCATCAAGAGACTCTACCAATTGTGAAACAATGTGTAACAATTGATTTGTTTTTATCTATGGATTGAAAAAATTATTAGAGAATACTATTTATTAAAAGTTATTGTAATTATCATCGAAATCACAATTGCACAGAAATCATATTCTGATCATTTGAATAAGATAATCAAGGTAAGGATTGATATATAAATGGTGAAAATGTGTAACAAAAACAATTGTTCAATATTGTTTCATTTACCATACATAAAGTAACAATCATGTTCTACATAATTTTATTTTCATTTCTTTTCTCCTCAATCTATGCCAATGATTTAACACCAATCGTAAAGATATCAAATGGCCCTATCCAAGGTAAATTTGTCAATTATCAAGACACAAAAGTAGCTGAATTTTTGGGTATACCTTTTGCTAAGCCGCCAGTTGGACCTTTAAGATTCCAGTTGCCAGTTAAACCAGACGATTGGACTGATGTTAAATCAACAGTTAACTTTGGATCAGCTTGTGCACAAAGAGGTCAACACATTAAACCATCGGAGAGCAATGAAGATTGTCTGTATCTAAATGTTTATTCAACGGAATCGACATTCAATTCATCTTCTACTCGACTTAGACCAGTGCTTTTCTGGATTCATGGAGGAGCTTTGACTACGGGTTCTGGTAATGAATTTTACGATGGTGTTCCGATGGTTCCTCTACACGATGTCGTCCTTGTTACTCACAACTATCGTCTCAATGCTTTTGGTTTCATGTATTTTGGTGATAAAGAGCCAAGAATTCCAGCAAACATTGGTTTGAGAGATCAACTTTTAGCTCTTCAGTGGGTTAAAGAAAATATCGCTAAATTCGGTGGAGATCCTGATCAAGTGACAATTTTCGGAGAATCTGCAGGTTCCATGTCAGTTTCAGCACATATTTTATCACCTCTATCCAAAGGTTTATTCAAACGAGCGATTCTCGAGTCAGGAACAATTTTGAACCCAAAAGATGATTTAGATTTCTTCGTGCGAAATGCCTTAACTGTACTCAACCGAACCTCATGTGCCAACACAAATGACATCCTTAAATGTCTTCAAGGACTCCCCGTGTCCGAAATCATTGATAGCCAATCAGATGGGATTCTAAGGTTCAGATGGACATTTGGAGATGATTTTCTTCCCTACACACCAATGGAAGTCTTTTCTCAAGGCTTGTTTGATAATTCGTTTGACCTCTTACTTGGTAATGAGAAGAACGAGTTCTCCGTCTTCATGACAGCTCTTGATTCAAAACAATTCAACCCACTAACCCCAGCTCCACTAGATTACCAAAAAGCGCTTATCTATCTTTCCCTTATTTTCCAAAGAGAATCACTAGACTTTTACCGCGAACTGTACTTTGGTCCTCCAACTAATGATTCAAATTATTTAAGATCTCAAATTGAAAAGGCTTACAGTGATTCAACTTTAGTTTGTCCAACTTACATTTTTGGTTTGAAATACGCATTAAAAGCTAATAAGAGTGGAGGTAAAGTTTATGGTTATTATCACACACAAAAACCAGCTTCATCCATTTTCAAGGTTTGTGATGTTAGTCCTTGGATGGGTACTTGTCATGGTGCTGAACTCCCTTATGTTTTTGGTAATCCTTTGGTTGCACCAGGTTATTCACAAAAAGATGTTGATTTGAGTCGTGAAATTATGAAAATATGGACTCATTTTGCTGAATTTGGGTGAGTTAATTTAATTTTGACAATTTTTGTTACCACGATTTAGTGAATGTAGTTTTTAAAATAAAAATATCTTTTGTTTCTTACAGCTATCCTCCCAAAGTTGGCGGAACCGAATGGAAACCATTATCTGAAGAATTATCAGCTATGATTTTAAACGTTGATGATTTAGGCAAACTTGAAAAATCTAGAATTGAATTTTGCCATCAACAATGGGAAGGTTTTGTTAGTCATGGCAGTTTACAATTGGAATATCTTTTGGGTGCTGCTTAATCGATGTATAAATAAGTTTAAAAAGTCTTAATTTAATGCGGATTTAATAAATTCAATTCACGAAAATAAAGAGACAAATAATTTAATTTTAAGAGTTAATTTTAATTAACAATGAAATCAATAAATACATGGTGGGTTTAGTTTAGATTCAAATGAACATATTTTAAATTTTAAGCGACATTTGACAAGCACTTTCTTTGAAAAGTAAATGAAAACATTGAAATCTATGTAAAAAAATGAAATGTAAAATAGCAACAGATCTAATCTACTTCTTCAATAGTAGGTCCACCAGGTCCACCTGATTTTGGAGCTCCACCGGGAGCACCTCCTGGGAAGCCACCAGGCATTCCACCGGGCATACCTCCAGCACCAGGAGCTCCACCGGCACCCTGATACATTTTAGTAATGATTGGATTACAAAGTTCTTGTAATTCTTTTTGTTTAAACTCGAATTCTTCCTTCTCTGCCAATTGATTAGCATCTAACCATTTTAAAACTTCATCAACCTTATCGGCAACCTTTTTGCGGTCTTCTTCAGGCACTTTATCTTTGATGTTAGGCTCTTCCATAGTCTGTTTCATACTGAAAGCATAACTTTCTAAGCCATTCTTAGCAGCAACTCGTTCTTTAACTTTTTCGTCATCTTCTTTATATTTTTCAGCTTCGTTAACCATCTTTTCAATTTGTTCCTTAGAAAGACGTCCTTTATCATTGGTGATGGTAATTTTGTTTTCTCGGCCGGTACTCTTATCAACTGCTGATACATTTAATATACCATTAGCATCGATATCGAAGGTTACTTCGATTTGTGGAACACCTCGAGGAGCTGGAGGAATACCAGTTAATTCAAATTTACCCAAAAGATTGTTGTCTTTGGTCATTGCTCTTTCACCTTCGTATACTTGAATTAGTACACCAGGTTGATTATCTGAGTAAGTAGTAAATATTTGAGATGTTTTAGTTGGAATGGTGGTGTTTCGTTTAATCAGTGCAGTCATTACTCCACCAGCAGTTTCAATACCAAGAGATAGAGGAGTTACATCAAGAAGTAGTAAATCTTTAACTGTTTCATCCTTATCACCATTAAGGATTGCAGCTTGAACAGCTGCACCGTAAGCAACAGCTTCATCTGGGTTAATACTCTTGTTGAGTTCTTTACCATTGAAGAAATCTTGAAGAAGTTTCTGGATCTTTGGAATTCTTGTTGAACCTCCAACAAGTACAATTTCATTGACTTGAGCCTTGTCTAGTTTAGCATCACGAAGAGCCTTCTCGACTGGATCCAATGTTGATCGGAACAGGTCTGAGCAGAGTTCTTCGAAACGAGCTCTAGTAATTGTTGAGTAGAAATCGATACCTTCATGAAGAGAGTCGATTTCAATGCTGGCTTGAGTAGATGATGACAAGGTTCTCTTTGCTCGTTCACAAGCAGTTCTTAATCTCCTAACAGCTCGTTTGTTGGATGTAATATCCTTCTTATGTTTTCTTTTAAATTCTTCGATGAAGTGGTTGACCATTCTGTTATCAAAGTCTTCACCACCAAGATGAGTATCACCAGCAGTTGATTTAACTTCAAAAATACCGTCTTCAATGGTTAATATTGATACATCAAAAGTACCACCACCCAAGTCAAAGATCAAGATGTTCTTTTCACCACCACCTTTCTTGTCTAGACCATATGCAATAGCTGCTGCAGTTGGCTCGTTAATAATTCTCATAACATTTAAACCAGCAATAGTACCGGCATCTTTAGTAGCTTGTCTTTGACTATCATTGAAGTAAGCAGGTACAGTTATAACAGCATTGGTAACAGGCTTACCCAAGTATGCTTCGGCGGTTTCCTTCATCTTGGTGAGGACCATGGCTGAGATCTCTTCTGGACAGAAGGTTTTAGATTCACCTTTGAACTCGACAGAAATTTTAGGTTTAGTAGCATCATTGACGACTTTGAATGGCCAATGTTTCATATCAGCTTGAACGGTGGCATCATCGAATCGTCGACCAATCAACCTTTTAGCATCGAACACGGTGTTAGATGGATTCATAGCAACTTGATTTTTGGCAGCATCACCAATTAACCTTTCGGTATCAGTAAAGGCGACATAACTAGGTGTTGTACGATTTCCTTGGTCATTTGCAATAATTTCAACTTTTCCATGTTGGAAAACACCAACACAAGAGTAAGTTGTACCAAGATCAATACCGATTGCAGGAGTTTTACTCATGATGAAGTATTAAATAGAGCACAGAATTAAATAAAAATGAAGCTTTAAAGTGTAATTTGTAATTTTTAAGAGAGTTTGTTAACAACGTTTGAATCTGATTCTTTACTGTTTTTGGAGGTTCGCAGTTAGCTTATATACTTAAAACTTAATTTTACTCGAAAGATCCAGAAAATGATAGAGACTCCGCCTTTTTTCTACCCGTTTCCATGGTTTCCAATACAATACTCGGAATCATTTAAACTCACCAATTTATTTGAGTAGGATGTTTCAACTTATGATAACACCTTAATCATATTCCAGAGTTAATTAATTACTTTGAATTTAAGTATCAATTCATTTCACAGCATATTAATATTTCCCTTCTTATCACTAGATAAATCCATAAATCAAAAGTCAAGGATATTTCTACCTAAGTCTGGACCACAAAAGTTAATTTTGTTTCAATATTGAATTTCAATTCTTGATCATTATTCCTCAATGCTTATTGAAATTTCCTCAGTGTTTAATTACTGTAAATTCTGGATTATCTTTCACAGAAATCTTAAAATCTGTAAATGTAAAATTTCTTGAGACGAGATTAATTAGCCAAAAGCTTGCTCATCATAATTTTTGTGTCATGTTTCATATCTCTTGATTAGTCAGCTATTCAGTTCATAATATTATAATATTATCATTACAGAAGTGGTCAGGGTTAAGTTAAAAAAGCTGTGTTGGCTGGCCGGTCCACACAATCAGAAAGTTAACTTTACCCTGACTTGTATTTTGGCGGTTTCTCCTAAAAACCGTTAACATTTGATCAAAGTTGAGTGATCTTTCTGATGATTAGTCATATAGCTCGAGGAACAAGGTAACAGTGAAATAATCACTGATCATTGTTTGAAAAGGTGAATAGCCGACTTGTAATTACATCGCTGAATTATTGTTAACAATTAACCAATCCATGACCACCTCCACAACTCATCTGCATGAGGACAGTGAAAAAAGCCTGGGTGTCTTTTCCTATAGGCTTCATCAGAGAAAGAGTTAAGTCCATTGGCCTTAGATGAGAAGATCTTTCATCGGTTCTAAATAAGTAGGAAGTAATCAAACTGGGGATTTCTTTGAATCATTATTAATCTTTACAGTGCAAGGGTTAAACTTAAATTAATCAGTTTGATGACCCTTAAGGCCATAATGAATAGATTTTATCCAAAGAAGAGAGATTGTTTCAAACGATTCCAGGCTTTAGGTTGCTCTAAACACTAGTGAAGACCAATGGGACGATAAACAGTAAAAGACTTTATTTTGAGTAAAGTTTGTCAAAAAAACGTCGAGTTATTATTAACAGGGTTATTTCTGGTAAGTAATTTAATAGGTTTAATTGCTATTAATAGACATCAGTTGTGAGATATACTGTTAGGGTGGTTGGCTGTTTAGAAACATTTCCAGAACACTTTACATGGATCCCAACGTTGATTTTTAAACAAGATAAGGAGTCGACTTAGTGACATGACAAATCAATCAATCATTCAGATGAACACTTCTGTAACAGCTATCCTTGTGAGTAATAATCTGAATCATAATTTTCAATGAAACAAATTCAGTATAACCATAATTAACTACGAAATCTAGAAATCACTCTGTTTTATTAACAGTGTTTATGTTGGGAAAAATGACGCGTTTTGTTTTCATTTTTTCAATGTCGCCATCTTCCGAGTATACGTAAACATGGATATAAAACGATGATATAATGATTATTATTGTCAATATTTCATTTAATTCCTCTTATCGTTTGTGCTAAATTGAACCTAAATCATTGGATTAAATAATTGTTTTCAGAACTGCAGAAAAATGAGAAAATAGAATGCAATTATTCAGTAAAATCTAGTCATTCCTGGTAAGATATTTAATGAAACTGTATCAATGTTTACATCAGTTTCCTGGAATGGAATTAAATTGCTAATATGATGGAAAATTAGTATCGTTATGATTCATGCATATATCTAGTGAATATGACAAATATACAAGTCACGTGTGAAACAAATCAACAATCATTTGAATATTCATCCTTTCCTGAACAGCTGGATAAAATATTTGGCGAGAAACTTCGAGATTTCCCTCACAATGTAAGATAAAAATTCAAATCGACTTCCAAGCTGAAATAGATTATTTGTTTGTTTTAATATTGATTTTATGGTAAAGTAAATAATAACAAATTGTCAACTTGATTGTATTAGCTGATGCATCTGATTAATCAATGCTAAATACACTTACAAGTAGCTTTATACTGCTTTGTTGCTAACGGTTAACCGCTCGGTGAAAGGTCAAAAAACAAATATTAAAACAGCAACAACAAAACGAATGAAAAACAATAGAAATTAAATTTGCTGTCAATTAATTCTAACACCATGTATCAATTATCTTCTCATCATGGTCACTGCAATCAGTACTTACAATTGTTAGCTATTTTGTGATTAAGGACCAAAATAACCCATTTTTATCTGATTTACTCCCTGTTTAGTAAATGACTCAAGAAGAAACACCATGATTGCAAAGGTCTCAATAACACTAAGAACTTTGAATATCCAGATTAAATTTTTGATTGACAAAGGAGCTGAGATTGTTTTTTCATCTGCGACTTTGGTCTGCATACACTGGCTATAGATTTCGGCTCGAGTTGTAGATAGATCAATCCGTTGAATGACTTTATTATCAAAATTAGCTGTTTCAAAGACTCTGTAAGCAGCCTCGTTGGCTGAACGAGCAACTTTAGGATCAGTAGACAGACTTAGAACAAATTGATACAACAATTGACCCACTGAAGTCTTGGATATATACACAGGACTGCTGTTTTCATCAACTGGACCATCAAGCATACATGTCATCCCTTTAAGACGAAGGCCCACAGTTGCATCTTCAACAAGTACTTGATGACTATCATAAATAACATCAATCAACTTAGAAGTGGTTGCCTCTTCTGGTTTAATTAATCTCAATCTAGATGCAATTTTTTGGTACTCAGGAGTACTTGGATTCTGAATCGAGTATCTACAAAAGAGCAGACCCAAAGCGGTCGGTGTCATTTCATGGTCCAAAACATCCTTTATTGTATCAATGCGCAGGAATTTTCTTGATCGTATCAAATCTGTTTGGAATGAAGTCGATAAAATAAGATTAAGAAAAAAGATGAACCAGGAAAAACTGAATCCAATCAACAGATTGCTACCACGATCTATTTTTCTTCTTCCAAGAGCGATTTCATACAAGTTCCAAAGCGTTAAAGGCCGTTCATTCACATAATATTTGACCAGATATTTGTTAACCAATGTAAGTACAATGAAAACAAAAAGTAACACAAGAGACAACATAATCACCCACACGTCCAACTTATAAATGATGGAAAGGAAATCTTCTGATTTCAAATCAATTCGCATTTCGGGTTTGTTGATTAGATGACATTCGCTCTGTCTGATAGTTGGGCCAATATTCAAGTTTACTGGAATGGACGAGAGCTGATTTTGAGTGATCATGTTGGCATAATCAACAGCTCCAGTTTGAAGGAAACGCAAAGCACCAGAACAGTTTCCCTTTTCATCGCAAAATTCAGTCTCTCTAGGACCCAAATCAACCAAAGTTACATTGAAAATTTTGTACAAAAAATAATGGCGAGCATAATCGAGAGGTGCGTAAACGCCTTCAATGGTATTATCCTCACCAACATACAAATATGGTTCATGGTTGGGACAACCAATTTTCAAAGGGAGTTTCATTGGTGTTAAACTTGTAAATAACTTGTTAAGTAAATGTGTTTACAGAATTGTTTTCAAGTGTCAAGTGTTGACAATTCAGATCAGCTTTGAAATACGCCTCTTCAATCAGCTCGAGCTACAGAAGTCTTTCGACTAATATCGATTTGAACATAAGTATCTATTTGATTGTTATTTAACTCATCACATTCTTAATCAAATTGTCTGGTTAATGATTATATAAACAATGGCAACATTAATTATTATGATAATCATGTTTCAGTCAACCTGCGGTTGCTTCTTATAATTGCCTTTTTCCCGTTAATATCCATTAGTCATCGTTAAATATCGATTAGTCAAGAATTTTTCATGTTTAGAATTTTTAAATTCAAGTGTTGATTAATAGAGAGTTGAGCAAATTGATTCACCTAATGTTACTTTATTCCTGTAATTATTCCTTGTTAGATAAAGTGTTCAAACTGATGTCTTTTTCAACTAATGATTGACTTCAAATTGTAAACTCAGCTATACGATTTGAATCTTAATTTTCTGCCACATATTTACAAATTGTAATATTTTCAAAATTGATTGATTGGATTGTAAATAGCAGTTGGTTTACTTTTTGGTGAATTGCGTTTCGCGTTTATTCAATACAAATAGGTCTTGAAGACGTAGTTGTTAAAGCAATTTTAATTCATCTTTTGAGTAAATCAAACGCAATTGAAAAACAATTGTGTCGACCATTGACAAAGAGATGAGATGTAAGAAATTTATGATACATTTAAATACAATTTATTTTCATCTCCAATGTAAAATCGTTTAATGTTACAATGAAGAGCTGAACATTCAAGGTGTTATTTTAAGCGCCACCATTCAGTTTAAACTGCTCATTTTATGGCCTCATCTGTCTTTTAAAATATTTGCTTCAATATTATGCACATTGACAGAGACGAAAAATTTTGATCACGAAATAAAGATTTGTCGAAAAATTGAGAATCCTTAGTTAAGTTCCTTCTGTGATTCAGGCTTGATTGTTTGTAGTTAATCAGACGGATAAAAAGGCGCAAAATAGGGACTTCACATTTTTAGTTTTAATGTTTTTTGGACATGTTTGCCAATTAGGATTAAAACCAACCAGTGTTAATCAACAACTTTAAAAGTATATTAAGATATGAGAATCCTCTTTTTACCATGACAAGATTGATTCTTTATATTGATAATTTACAACCAATTTTTTAAATAGCTGCTTATGACTGTTGTTTGCTTCTCTCAAATTTTCAATTTAAAGCACGATTTGAAGACTGACTGGTACGATGAGGCAAATAAATATGAACAAAAACTGATCATAAAATCTGTTTTTGATCACTTGGATCTCTATGCTTGATTTATCCTTTAAGTAACAGTATTTAATTTACAAAGCTGGTTGGTAAAAGTTGACATTGCCTTCAAGGCATCCTGATGCTAGCATGAAATTGTTCGGTGAAAATTTAGTTGTTACAACAAGGTTTGAATGATGCACGATGACTTTAAGCTCATGTAATGGCTGTGGGTTATCACTGGTTGCGGAGGACATTTCACTACAATCTTGGTTAAACGAGAGAAATCTTATTCCACATTCATATGGAGAACAGATTATCCTACCATCGGGAGAAAAACACAATTCCTTAATGAAACCCGGACCTACATTCAACTCTTCACGGTAATGAGTTAACCTGTCTAAATTACGATAGATTCTCGGTGGATCTGGAGTTCCGGGTTCTATTTGACGATAACTAGCATTTGGTGCTAAAATGGTTGCATGAGCACGACGGTTCAAAGTTCTAGCACTAATTATGACAACAGGACTAACATGAAGATCAGACACAGATGAACTGTAGGATGTTGATGAAGATGTATTATTAATTGCTGTTGTTGTTGTGGCGGTGGTTGAAGATGATGTATTTGAGGTTGAAGATAGCGAGGAAGACGTTGCTGTTGGTGATGACTGAACTGCATTACTCGTAATGCGACTGTTAAGTGTTTGAGCAATGTTTCTTGTGTTTGATCCACTGGATGCTGATTCATTTATGTCTGAGGTTAAATTGGTTGACATGATGGTTACTCGAGAACTGGGATGGCTGACAAATATGCCTTGTTTGGGCACATCAATAGGAACAGTCTCGTATGGCCATTTATCACCTGTTAACATGAAAAAAGATGAGAAAAGATTAATTAGATTAACTGGAAAATATAATTAAATGTAATCTAGTAATTGAATTTACCTTGAATATCGTGGACACAAGTCCATTCAGAATTTTCATCCCTGCTTATATTACGAGATATGATTGACCAATTATGAGGATGTACATCGAGAGAAAAAATAGAATGTGATTCATTGTTGGGAGGAAAGTCAGATATTAATTCAATTCGATTTCGTCGAGCACTAAACAATGGATTAAACCATGAACCAAAATCAAATCCACATGAATGCCGCTTTTGCATGAGTCGATATAAATCAGATTGAAAACCACTAAGATCTTTTTCCAGTTTTTCCAATTTTAAGTCATGAATAACCATGATGTAACCCTCCGAAGTGCAAATTATCATTTTTGAACTATCATGAGTTAACCTCATCCTCATAAGACAAGAAAGAAACAGTGGTTTTGTAAAATGTATAGGATTTCCATTTGGTCCATGGTCAAATGAAGTTGAATCATATTTATTTATATCCCACATATAAATGCATCCATCATAACCAGAGCTGAGTAAAGTTCGTGTCCGTGTGTCATATTCAACATTTTTAACCCAATATGCGTGTCCTCTAAGCGTTCTTAATTTAGATGAAAGATTTCTTAAATCCCATAAGGCTATGGTACAGTCATCTGAACATGTTGCAAAAAGGCGATCATCTAAATGAGAAAAAATAAAAAAGTAAAATTAGCGAAATAATAAAATTGTTGATGCTTGTTGAAAGGTAAAATGGTGCAATTAAAATAAGTGAAGGTGAGCAGGAAAAGAAGACGATCGAAAAAATGTTTCATATTTCAGTTCTTTTTAAAAGAAGTGTGTGGTTTTTAACTATTAAGGAAGCTTATTGGACCCAAGGTTGATTAAGAAAGGAAGGAGAAGGTGAACCAGGAGAGGGGAGAATGGATAAAGAAAGTTGATAAGAATTGTGTGAATGTGATGAAGGAAGAAGAAAGCAGGAAAGAAATGTAGAGACAAGGTAAAGAGAGTACATGTAATAAGCATAAAGAAGAGTGAAGGAGAAAGGGAAGAAAATTAAATTCAATGTCATCGGCCATGACAGCAATCAGGATTTTTGAAATACCTAAAAATTTGATGTAATTGAGAGCAGCATCATGGGCATTTGGAACTGTTTTAACTAATTGGTGAGTGAAAGGATCATAGGCAAGGATAGCCTTTCCTTCGGTGGCTGCTAACAAAAGAGATCCATCAGGGGTAAAACTAAGATTGAATATTCCACCGTGAGAATTAGATGAAGTAGTTACAGATGAAGACAGAGATGAGCTTGAGGATGAATTTAATGTTAATGGTGATGAATATGAAGATAAACTGTGTGAAGATGATGTATTAGAAAATAAACCTCGTTTAGATTTTCTTTCTGGATCAATTAATCCGGTTCGAGTTTTTTTTATCGTTGAGTATAAACGTCTGTAGAGAGTATCATTCCAACCAAGTCTATTGTTTGGATAATTTATTTCGTTAGAGGCTTGCCATAAGCACCAAAACTTATTACCTCGAGACCTTTTCATTGAATTTTTTTCCATCTAATGAAAAAATCGGACTTTTCCAGATAAGAGTTATAATAAGAATGAACATACAAACACAAAGGTTATCCAAAAAAGAAGTGAATCGATAGATAAACACTTAAAACGAGCCAATACTTTAAGCATCCAGTCAAGAAAATCCAAGATACACAAAGAGTAAAAGATAGAAGAAAAAAATTAACTCATTCGAATGAGAAGTTATTGAAGATGAACAACTGGAGATGATGGTTGTAGGCAAAACAGTGTATCAATGTAACAACATTTGTTACATTTTAATCGAGTTATTTAAGTGATTTATGATTTGCAAAAGTGAAAAAAATGTAACAAATTGATTTGTTGGAATGATTGAGATAATGATGAGGAAGAAAAAAGTGTAAATTAATTAAGTCAAATTGCCATTTTTCAAGAATAGAGACACAAAAAGACACAATCACAAAAAAACAAACTCAAAAAGAGAAGAAGTAAACAAAGATTCAACTTTAATACGGCTAAAAACCAATCTCTTACAGCTGTTGGAAGCAAAAAAAACCTCCTACATGTTTTTAGTCAAACCCAAAAATTACATCACATATTAGCCGATACTTCATACGCATTGATTCTCAGAAAATCTTTGAAAGCGCTTTTCAACACACATTTAAAAAATGATATTGACATATTTAGACGACTATTTATTGAAGAGTAATTTCAATTGATTAATTTTGTTGATCTATTAATTATTCAAAGTAAGCTAGAAAATTGAGTTAGCCAGCCGAGTTTCTGCTTTAGTTTCCAAGGTTTCTTAACTGAACCCAAATCAAAATGTTTGTAAATTTTTCAACAGTCCCTCAAAACGGTTGGGAATTTGAAATTTCTGGTTTGTTTTTATTTAATTTTTGTAAATCATATTCTGTAAAATTCAATAAGCTGAGTTTCAGATGAGATAAAAATATCTAAAATATGGTTTTTAAGTTTATTGTTTGATTATGTTGGATTTTGATTATTGAGATGTTATGGGAGCACAAATCGTTTTCTCTCTACGGGTCAAGAGCATCTAGCTGGACATCAATATAAAGATATCATCTAAATGAATGAAATTCAAAGTCAAGGTAGACATAATGTTTAATGGTCAACGCACATTCGCAAAATATCCTTGATTTAATGAGCTTTTATTTGTGTGTTTGCCTTTTTTGTTTTTCAATTGAAAATGATTATAATTGATCAAGTGTATTAGTTAACTTAAGAGTAGAAGTTAAATAAATAATGAAACGAAGAACCGGTTTTAAAAGCATGATGAAGGAAACATTGAGTTATTGGTAGGATTTGGTATCTTCTTGCCATGTCAAAGAAACCATCTGATCATAAGAAATTGACTAAAATATAAAGAGTTGAAATTTTATTGGTGTTTCTCATTTTCAGTTAATTAATTGATTTTACAATAATCATCTAGATGTGACCAACCATCAACTAGATCTTAATTTTAACAATCAAGAGTTTAGATTTGGATATTCAATCAATCAAACTGTAGTCAGAAATTTTTTGTATTCAATATTTATTTCTTTTTGTTTACTATTTAATCTTTCCAATTACAGTTAACTCTTTCATAATCTCCACAGCTTCAGCTTTTAATTTATTTATGTGCAAACTTAAGCAACCAATTTATTGATTTGATCATTACAAGTCAATTTTTTTGTGTGTTACATTATTTAAGATTCATCATTTCTCGTGAATATTTGATTCGTGACAATGATTTTTAGCTGACCTAATGTCAAAACCTTCAGGTATGTAGTCTACATTAATTAACAAAGTGCATCCATCCTTGATTAGAGTAGTGATTGATGAGTTAATTCTGTTTAAACATTTCTGTGCCAATACAATGTAATTTGATTTTTTCATTGTTGTCATTATGTGGCATCAACGACAATAGTTAACGAGTTGGATTTCTCAAAATCTGATGATCTATGAGTGTAAATGAACTAATACTCAACGCTAATTATTTGATTGGTGATCAGAATTACTTGATTATTCAATGTCGTAGTTTATGTCAAATGTTTGCACTGTGATAAAAATGGATCCTATCTGGACTCTATTTGGATTGGATCTTATGTTTTCAGATAAAAAACAGAAAATGTATCTTCTTTTAATTTTTATTTATTTCAATTTTCTCTGGATCTAGATTTTATGCTTTTTATTTGTTGCTATTATCTCATATAAATTTTAACTCAGCAAATATTGTATTCGCTTTGTTCACTTCCTCATTTCCAGCCAACGCTTTATCTTGTTATGGTAAACCTCAAATCTTGACAAATTCTGAGTCAACTACAATGTGTTAAACTGTAAGTTTGCCTTCTTGTCATTTTTTTCATTTATTTATCTACTTTTCTGTATTTTTAACATTATATCTTTCTTTGTCTTGTATCTAGTTTTAATCGTTCTTGCAATCAAGTGATTTTTGCGTCCTTTGCATTTTAGAAGATGCAACCAACATATCCATCATCGAACAATCCAAATAGGTTTCATCAAGGAGTTTGTGATAACATGAGTCGACCTCCTAGAATGATGGACCCTAGATTAGCTTCTTATAATGTGAATAGGTTTGATCCCCGATATGGTAATTTTCAAACGGAACCACAACAGTTTCCACCAAATGTACCGCAAACAGCCATGGTAACACCAATTTTGAGACCACCGGCAACGAATCGCGTGAATCATTCGGTCTACTCTAGCGTAGATGTTAGGTCACAGTCTCAAAACCTTCCTTACTTAACTCAAAACAGTGTTAATGTAACTGACAGTCAGTGGAATAATGATGTACACCAGTTCAATGTAAATTTAACTCAATCTTGGCCCTCTAAAATTCAAATCAGACTCGATAAGTTTGCCAATAGATTTAAAGACATGATAGAGAGCCATAAAAAATTCGTAAGAAGGCAACGCAGACCTCAAATCAATGAAAATAATGAAGAAGGTAAGAGTATCTCACATTTTTTGATCAAATTTACAGTAACTTTTTTCTTTACAGAAGTTTGTGCTTGCTTACCACCCATCGAAACATTCACTGGAGTATCTAAACTTGCTCGCAAAAACCATTTCTATCAGGTAAGTTGCTAAATTTTGCAATAATTTCGTACTAAAGTTATACTATCTATCTAGTATCTAGAGAAAGGTGATTTACTTTGTGTTCAAATATTGGACCACTTGGACGGAGGCTTCATCTGTGTTGTGGTTTGCATGGATGGAGGGAAAAGACGAAATGTCCACGACTGTGATATAAAAGTATTTTGCCCATCATCGAACTGTCAACCATTAGCTGTCACAAATTCAGAATTCCAAGATGGCTACCAAATTAATGACATTGTTAGAGTTCTGGTAGTTAATTATAACAAGTTTGATTTGAAAGTCATCGTCTCTATGAAAGAAGAACATTTACCGAAAGAACTCAAAGGAAATTTCAAAATGGTGATTTCTCCTTGTTTGAAGTTGAACATTTTCTGATTACTAAATTTCTACTTTCTAGGGCTTAATCAATGATGATGAATTGCCAATTCATTATAGGTAAGGTCATTCGGTCACAACTTTTTCGATGCTAGCATCTGACTTTTGAATTACTCATTGCATAGGCGACAAGTTTCCATGAAATCAATGAATTATGATGAAATGCTTCGAAAAACTTTATCATTCAACAACCCTGGTGCTACATCCCATCTCGCTGGATTTTTTGAGCTTCCAACTACTCAAAGATTATCATTTTTGAGGGACTTCCACGGGTAATTATCTCAAATAATATGTATTGAAATGACGTTCATGCTTATTTTATTTCTGTGTGATTTAGTGTGACTTATCCTGCCGACGAATATGCCAAACATTTACGGAAATTTCAATCAACTGAAATGGCTCGTCAGAGGTAAGTATCATACTTGAGGAATTAACTTCAATTTATGATAATTGGAAAATCCTTCATTTTCATGTAGTGTGGAAGAAGGAGTTAAATTTCTAAAACAAGGATGCCATGTGGAAGCTCAGCAATGTCTCAATAAAGCATTGCAAATAGATTGTGATAATTTGGACGCTCTTGTGGCGCGAGGTTGTCTCTATGCCAATACCAATAATCTTATGAAAGCTGCTGAAGACTTCGACAAAGCTTTATCCATCAATCCAGAACATGCCAATGCTAGAAAATATATGTGTGAAACATTATTCGAGTTGGGAAAAATGTAAGAATTACGAATTTCTAAATTTTCCTTTCAATCTAACTTTTTTTTGTATTTTCTATTATAGCTGCGAAGAGAAAGGCGATTTAGACAATGCTGCAAAAAATTATCGAAGAGTTTGCCAAATAGATACAAAAAATCACGAAGCTTTAGAGACTTTAAAATCGGTTATTGAGAAGAAAGGAATGCAAAGAAGTGTAAGAAAATTGAAAATAAAAAAAATGAACAGAGAAATCAAGATTGTATTTTTTTTCGTGTCAAATACAGCGTTCACCTCATAATGATCTCAAAAGTATGCTACAAGACATCAAAGATAAATCATATTATGAATCATCATTTCAACTTAAAAGTTTACTGGAGGAAGATAAAAAGTAAGTACAGTTGAGTAATCCATAATTTGATTGAATTTTAATGGTCTTAATTTTACTGATTGATCAAGCTACAAGAGGACAGTTAATAGCAAGAACAAATTACTGAAAATTCTTTCAATTTATGGATTACTCTGTATTCAAACATATTAATTCACTTTCTGACTCCAATCTTTTTTATTTTTAGGAAAAAGAAGAAATCAAAGAGTCGTAGATCGAGTTCATCTTCATCATCGTCATCATCATCTGACACATCTTCAAGCTCATCTTCGTCCTCGTCTTCATCTTCATCAGACTCAGATAGCTCAACTAGTTTGAGTTCAAAACGTAAATCTCGTAAAAGGAAAAAGTCTAAGAAATCTAAGTCAAAGAAATCAAAAAGAAAGAAGGACAAAAAACGGAGGAGTAAATCAATAAAACCACTTCCAGGGATAAAGTAAGTTAATCTGTGGAAACTCATTCGATAGAAAATTTCTTCATGTTTAAATGTTTTTTTACTGTTTTATAATTATCTTGTCTTTTTATTTTTAGAATATCCAAATCCAAAGAGCCAGACAAGCCAGTAGTGAATGCTGTGGCATCAACTTCACGAGCTTATGCAAAGAAAATTTCTCCAAAAATCTCGTTCACGTTTAAAAAAAATGAATCGGAAATCAAAACATTGAAATCGACTAAGCCTTTTGCATTCTCGTCAAAAGCAAGCTCACCTAAGCGTAATCCAGTCACTGAGAAGATTGTTTACAACCTTGATAAATTAAAACCAGTCTCCATTGAATTTGTTCGTAATGGACTATTAAATGATAAGTCTAACGAATCCAAAGCCAGAAAACCATCTCCAAGAAGAGTCCAAAATATAAGTAGATTGTACATACCCGGTAGATCTCGCTCTCGGTCTCGGTCTCCAAATCGCAGACGGAGATCTCGATCAAGATCTCGAGCAATTTGCAGAGCAGTATTGCGCAAATCAAGTAGATCACCAAAGGGACAAAATAAAGTCAGAGATGACCCATTCCGTGAAAGACCTTCTAGGAGATCTCCCTCGAAAGAAAGATCAAGTTCTTCTCGTGGTAAATCAAAACCTAGCCCTGCAGAGGCGCTCAAAAAAGCTGCAGAAGAAGCCAAAAAAGTTGAAGCCGTCATCACCAACCAAGACTCAGTTCAAAAGTAAAATCCATTGATCAATGAAGCTCCAAGTAAAGACCGTAAGTAAGAGGTTAAACTGAAAAGGGTAAAAGTTTCCTGTTAGGTTTTAATTAAATCTTTAACTCAAGAATTGAAAGAGTATAATCTATTAAAAAGACCAAATAAGGTGAATATTTATTGTTCTTACTGTTAGTGACTGATTAACTTTCTTACATTTTTTTGCTATATTTGCAAATTAATTAATTTAAACTGTTTTCACTATTTTACAGATTGAGATGAACACCTGCATAGATTTAAAGTTCAAGTGGGATCACTCAAACAAATTAACAAGCTTTTGTGTTCATATCTATTTATCTAAATTCACTAAGGTATGACCTTACTCGCAACTGTAAAATTTTTCAACAATTTTCTCTAAGAAAATATAATCATAATCATCAATTGAATCAAAGACGGATGGAATTTCCCATCGCTGGTCCAAGTACCGGCGAGTCCTAAATTATAATGGCTAATGTAGAACCTAAAATGCTCATTAAAGTAAATTTAAATATTTTGATATTCAGCTCAAGTTCATCTGCATCAATCTTCACTTAAAGATGCATAGATGATAAAGTTGACTGAAAATGCACTCACAAAGCACTTGCTTGTTATGATAAAATGAAAAAATTATGTTATCTAACAATTTGTTGCTAATAATTGTCAAGTGATTGGCAAGCAATACATACAAAGATGATTATTTGCATCCGTTCATTTGACGAACCTGGCAAAACCCTAACCCTCAACATAAACTTGAGAGGTTAGACTGTAATTGATAAATAATGGGCAAACAAAAGAACCACAGAAAAATCTGAGCCGAATTGCGATTAATCTTATTAATGGAACGATTAATAAATGAATTGATAAAGTAAGCAGTTTTATATGAATATAACTGTTACTCCAAGTAGTTCCTGAAAGTAATTGAAAGACTACAACAATCACCAATCAAATTGAATTGGTAAAAGTTAACAGATTTGAAGTAAAAGTAATTTTGTAATGAAATTAATTCCCTCAATTTGGTTCAATAGTTAATAGAATAGGCAATTCTAATTGAAGTGAATTACCGGCGTGAAAATAAAGGTTTGGTAAAAATTAAAAGTGAATTAAGTTTCCTGGTTATCAATTATGATTGAGTTTACTATTGAGTCAACAGTCAAGATTATCAATAAAATTGTGCTTTTCGTTTTTTCCAATCAATGAATAGACTTTCGATTGTCTTTAAATTTATTACTTTTAATTATCCATTTGAGACGTTTTAGCTTTTCAATCGTCCAATTAAGACTAAATAATCTCCAAATATAGCATAATATTATTGGAAAGTTACAATTAAATTAAAACTGTCTCATTCAACTCTCATTTCAATGCAAAACTGTTGACTTAGCGTTGATGAAAATCACGATAATGACAATAATGAAAAGATTTTTTCTCGAAAAAATATTCAAATTTGATTGGCATTTCTTACTTAATCTCGTGAAATTTAACAGATTAGGTTAAACTGTGAATCAGTTAAATGATTACTTTGAGAAGACAATTAATCCGATTACAAGATTTAGATAGGATTAAAGTTTGGATGGAGTGAGAAAATGTATGAATGGCAATCATTGCGATGCTATTATTTATGATACACGCATTATGTATATTCACGCATTACAACGAAATTGCCTCTAAATTAGTATTAATTTTCATTTATGAAACCTGATTTCAATGGATTGAAAGGTCAACTGTAAGAAAAGAAATTAAGATTAGCCTTTTGCAGTAATTATGATCAAATTAATCAAAGTTAATGGCAAGCAGTTTAACGGTTAGTTTTTCATCAACTGAAAGTTGACTTGAGGAAGAGTCAAAAATTTTATTTCATTGTGTACTAACAGGTCAAAAGATACAAAACTTTCTGAAAAGTATTTTGAATTGTAAACTTTATTGAAATAGTGAATTCGTGTTTCACATTTATTTTGTCAATGCTGAGTTTATCTCGGCATACAAATATTCACCAATCAGACTGAGAATGCCGATTGGAATGGTGTATAAAAAGAGATTGAAAAATAGCTTGTAATTTTGAATAACTAGTTGATTAAATTGATGCAAAGCAGGATTAAAACTCATGGAGATTCTAGTTAAACATCTGTACTCTTGCTTAGGATCTAGTAGCTTGTCCAATTGAAATAGTCGTACACCTTTTGCGTGGTCCAGGATACCACTTTCAAAGTGTTTCTCGTGCAATTGATTAATAATTTTGGTGGCATCTTGAGGTAGCTTTGAGTGCAATACAGTAAACCAGAGATCGGTGGGGAAAGAACCAGTTGACTGATGAAATAGTGGAATTGGTGAGCCTGGAAGAAATGCACAATAGCCGAGTTTAACGTCATAAAAATCTTCCTCACTAATAATGAAAACATATCTTTTAATCTGAAACAAATCTTTCTTTTTGCGAATCTCCACAAGGAAACCTCCCAATGTTTTGAACTGTCCTCGTCTTAAAATCTCTGTCCGAGCTCGAAGAGAACCGCTATTCACCCTGGTTCTGCATGATGGCTCTTCCATCCATAAAGGAATCCTATCACAATTCGCAACATCTTCCAGTGAATCAATTGTTTTTATGGACGCTTTAGATGTAAGATCTGTAGTGAAGGAACCAGAATAAAGTGCTGTTATGAAAAATAGTGTTAATGTGATTGAAATCCAAATGAATGACAAAGATTGACGGTTAAAGGATTTAATCTTTGATTCTTTGCGTAAAAGTGCACAAATCAAAGGCCAGATGATGGGCGGAGAGTTGCTTTTAATGTTGAAAAATTTTGTGTCCAAGAACCACAGAATGAAAGGGATTGAGAAAAGAAAAAGATAAACAAAACTTATAAATATAATTGCGTCTGAAGCGAAAATCGATAGTGATTTGAAGACATCTTCACGAATTATTCCAACTTTGGGTAAGGCTGATATAATGTAACAAGAAACATCACCAAGCACTGGTCCTGGCTTGAGTCCAGTAATGGAATCGGGAATTGTTGCAAATGAATACAATTTCTCACTAAAGTCAGCTTCACCTCGTTGAATGAGTCCAATAAGGCTCGTGCAATTACCGGAATCACAAGTTCCATAAGAGTATTCATTGGTGAAAACGATAGTGTAATTAATGGAATTATATAATTCTAATTGTTTATTATAAAATCGATCAAGAAGACCACTAAATTTTCTCTTAATAGGATCATAAATTAAACCTGGAGCTCTATCGCGCATACCGTATTTGAACTGAAAGTTTGGGTCCATAACATGAGCCTCTGTTAATTCAATAAGCTCAAGTTTACATGAGGAGAAATAATTTTTATGTTGATTGTTGGATATGTTTCATCACAAATCCTTTTGATCTGGAAGAAATGCTGAACTTATTTGCAGAAATTAATATCAGTAGCAAATGTTATTTCATTAGTGTAAAGTTCAGAATGGACAAGAAACAATATTCCTTTGGAACGTGAATAAATAAACTATTAATACGATAATAATAATAATAATAATAAGCATAATAATAATGTATCGATTTTGTGTCTCTTATTGAAAACTAAATATTCATAAAATGCAAATCAAATAGAAATGCATTTTCATAGCAAAACTATTAAAACTGGTATTCTTAGGTTTCTTTGATGAAATCTTAATGTTTTGATGTTCAAATGATATAATGTAAAACAGATTCTGGAAATTATTCTGAAAGCTATTGAAATCTAATGATCTAAAACTGTCAAAAGTCCATGGAGAATCAGACGTGTTATGAAATAAGATTATGTTTGTTCCTTATTAGCTGAACACAATCAGGTAAAGATTCAGACGTTAAAAGAGATTCAAATCATTTACTTCACGTTTGGTTCAATACCTCACGAGCAAAGAAAGAAAGCTTATTGTATTACAATGTTGTAATACAACAGTGTTAGATAATAATTTGATGAAATCCCCTGTAAAATTCAATTGGTTCACTTATTCACGGTTTCAAGAAAAGTGCTGATTTAAAAGTAACTTTGAATCAACTTTTCAGTTTAGTTGACTTGAGGAAGAGTCAAAAATTTTATTTGATTGTGTATTAACAGGTCAAAAGATTGAAAATTTTTGTTCCTTCAACTGAATTGAGGCTCGTAATTACAATTACCTTGATAGTGAGGTGAAAATACAAGAAGCGAAATAATCAGAATATTAAATTCCTCAATCAGATTGCGATTATCGAAATGTTATGAGAGCACAAATCATTTGCCTTTTTAGTTTCGATATTCATTTTTCTCTCTCTCTCTCTCTACGGGTCAAGAGCATCTAGCTGGACATATTTAATCAATGTAAAGATATCATCTAAATAAATGAAAACAACTATTTGATCAAAATTATAAAACGACAGATAAATTGATAGAGAAAGAAAGTTAAAGTAAAAGTGAAGGAGAAATTTGAAAGTTAATAAGTCAAGGTAGACATAATGTTTAATGGTCAACGCACATTTGCAAAAATATCCTTGATTTAATGAGCTTTCATTTGTGTGTTTGTGTGTTTGCTTTTTTGCTTATTTTTCTTCTTCAATTTTCTGTTTTTCAATTGAAAATGATTATAATTGATCAAGTGTATTAGTTAACTTAAGAGTAGAAGTTAAATAAATAATGAAACGAAGAACCGGTTTTAAAAGCATGATGAAGGAAACATTGAGTTATTGGTAGGATTTGGTATCTTCTTGCCATGTCAAAGAAACCATCTGATCATAAGAAATTGACTAAAATATAAAGAGTTGAAATTTTATTGGTGTTTCTCATTTTCAGTTAATTAATTGATTTTACAATAATCATCTAGATGTGACCAACCATCAACTAGATCTTAATTTTAACAATCAAGAGTTTAGGTATTTGGATATTCAATCAATCAAACTGTAATTCTTATAAACCATTCAAAACAACTGTAAACCATTACACTTGATGTTTCAGTTATCTTTTAATATTCATTCATAATCCTTGTTGTTTTTTATCCAATTCATCATCTTTATTCAATTCAACGATTCACCTTGACATTATTTGTCATCAACTTATTCATATATTTTCACTGGAATATCATTTACACCAAACTATTGAATTTGTGATTTTCCATTTTCTGTGACCAACTTGTTTACATTTCAACTTGTGTTGGTTGACACATTGCTTTCATTTCTTGCTTCAGGTATGTTATCTTGGTTATCTTTAATATCTATATTATTAAGTGTAATTGCAAATTAACATGAATTTTCACGTTGATGGCTATACATCAATTCAACCTGAAATAAAGCATCAGCTGAAAAAAAGGAAAGTCAGAAAATGCGAGCTGATAGGAGGAGGGAAAGAAAGTGAATCGTTTAATAAATCTCCTCCTTGATCATGGTGGTTAGTGTTTATGTGCGTGTTTATTTATCATCATCGACAACGGCAGCAACAATCAACTTACAACACAGTAAATCAACCTCAGCGAGTTTTACTTTTACATTTATTTCCCATCAAAGATAAAAAAGGTTCAGTGAAAGGCTGACAATGATAATCAGCTTCTCCTGTCATTCTCACTCTCTATCTATCTCTCTCTTATGATTTTTGTTTCAAGCTAGTTCAATTTTTCATTCATTCAATCAATGTTTGCTGCTAATCAATTCTGGTGTTAACAAACTCTTTCTCCTATTTTCATAATCTCAACACTAACCCTCTCCCCTAAGTGGAAACCCTCTTTTTACCATCGTGTTTGTGTTGTTGTTGTTGGTGCTTTTGTTTCTCCTCTTTTTGTAGTTCCAGACTGATTTGCTTTTTTGTTTTCAACTGACTATTTATTCCAACATTTTCCTTCTTACCTCTTCCAGTCAACTAATCAAGCTAATCAGCATAAAACTTTATTGAGAGAATCAGCTGGTTTAAAGCATTTTTCTGCATCCTTTGCTTTGTTTACTTGTGTCTATTACCATTTATTGCACCTCTAAATCAAACCTTTTATTTTACATTTTGATATGTCATCTTCACCACCATCAGAGACGACCAGTGAGGATAACAGATTGTTGAGTTTAGGACCAATGAGTGTTCGTGATCAACTTTACCGGTCAGCAACAAACAAAACATTTGAAAATGAACCTGACTTACCCAGTTTACCGGTTCCTGATTTACAGTCCACCCTTGCCCTCTACCTAGACACTGTAAAGCCAGTAGTTGATAGTGAGGAATATGAAAATACTGAACAAATCGTTAAAAAATTTGGCTCTTCGATTGGACCAAAGCTTCAAGAAGCACTTCTGCAACGCGCTCAAAAATCAAGAAACTGGGTAATTAATCAATTTATCCTTTATTTTCCTATCTTATGATCTAGATTTAAATTTATCCTGATCCGTAATTTAGCACCACTTATCGATTCTATCAAAAGTCAGACGTGTATCAGAAATTACAAGACAACTGCAGTTAAAAAATGAAAATAATGATTGTGTTTTCTCAATCTTGATCTTTTGTCTTTCTAATGTTAGCTTGAAGATTGGTGGCTCAATTATGCTTACTTACAACAACGAACACCGTTAATACCTTATTGTAACATGGCAGCTCCTTACCCGATTCATGAATATTGGCCACCACAACGTGGAAGTCGAATTGATAGAATATCAATGTCCTTAGCTTATGAATTAGAATTTTGGAAAATGATTCGAAGGTAAAGATTTAATCAATCACAAAAATTACACTTCTCTAACAACGATCACCTCAATTTTGAATGTTACAGCCAAATAATGCGACCAATGGTACATAGAGGAGTTCCATGGGCTATGGATCAGTTCAAACGATTATTCAATACCTGCCGAGTTCCTGGCGAAGAAAAAGATACTCTTAAATGTTGGTTTGTCACCGGTAATTAGAATTTCCATTTTTTCTAGTTTCGAAGGCCAATTGAATTAGGAAACCAACTTTAATGTAATAATCTTGAAAATGTAAAAAAAAGTCCAAGCGTAAATTAACAATATTCAGATAACTTAATGATAGTTCATAGCATTTTCTTGTTTGGCGGGTTTCAAGTTGTTTGTTTTAAGCTATTCTCTGATTGTTGATGATAAATTTCCTATGATTGCTTTTTATCTCCTCAACTATCAGATGCACGTAAAATGCTCTAAACATAAATGATTAAGATTACACTTGATTGCATCAGAATTGGAAGTAAATTTGCTTCTTAACAGCTAATCATTATACCTTGTCCCATGATTTCACTTTTATTTGTGAAATGATTCAATGCCGAGGAATTATGATCACAAGTCTTTTTTGGTAATTAATCATTTTTTTTCTTTTTTTCTTTCCGATTTACTGTTTTTTTTTGGTGTTCCGATGTTCATGTTGAAATGATGAAATCTGTTAGAGGATGAAGGACCACCAGCTCCAACCAACATAATTGTCCTCTATCGTGGTTACATTTTCAGTTTTGAAGCTGTTGACAGAGAATTGGATGAACCATTAACACCTCAAGAAATAGCATTCCAATTATTTTATATTGAAAAATGGTGCCAAGCTCAATCAACCGATGGGCCTGGAGTGGGTGCCTTAACTGTTGCAGATCGAAGTCAATGGGCAAAAAATCGCGATTATCTGATCAAATGTCATCCTCAGAATAAAACTACTTTAGATAAAATTGAACAAGCTTTGTTTGTCATAATTTTCGATGATTCCGAGCCCATCACACAAAGTGAGGTAAATCCAGTTGCAACTAATCTTTAAATATCTTAAATTATATTTTCAATTTATTTTATGGTTTTATTTGATTTACAGATATTGAGAGAAGCAATGTGCGGTGATTGTAAAAATCGTTGGGCTGATAAATCAATGTCAACTATAGTCTTCAATAACGGACTTATGGGTGCTAATGGTGATGTAAGTAATCAATTTTTGTGGATACAATGACATTTGTCTAATATTTTGTTTTATTTTTACAGCATACGCCTTTTGATGGTTTGTGTACAGCCATTTTAAGCCATTACATCATGATGTCAATGGATGAAAGTAAAGGAGTCTGGAAAGGAAGTCGAAAATTCAGGGACATGCCGAAAGCAGAACGGTTAGACTTCATCTTGGATGATCATTTGAAGGGCGAGATTGAAAATTCAGTCAAAACATTCAGTCAAAACTGTTCAGATATTCAAATTGTCCATCAAACATTTAAAGGTTTTGGTAAAGCTGCTCTTCGGGACTACAAATTTCACCCTGAAGCATTTACTCAAGTCGCCCTACAATTAGCTTATTACCGAATGCACGGAAAACCTGCACCAACTTATTGTACTGCTAGTACTCGACAATATTATCATGGACGAACTGAAACATGTCGATCATGTTTCCCTGAAAGTGTTGATTTTTGTAAATCTGTAGTCGAAGGAAACTCAACAGTACGTAATCTCTAAAAACATTACATTTATTAGGTTTACTCCGATAAGAAACATTTTCACACTCTAATTTTATCCTTTTTTGAAAATTATTTTATCAAGTCAATGTCAATGTCAAAGAAGAATTAATTAGAACTGATATTTGCATCGATAGTCAGCTCAATGTCATTGAAAATCAAGTTTTTCTTACCTTTCTATTTATATTTAATTTTAATGACTCGTCATCATGTTAAGGTTGACTTGAGAAAAGGATTAATAACTTAGATTGTAATGATATATTGGTAATACTTTTTACCCCTCTTTAACCTAATTTCTGTGTCTTTCTGAATGATCTGACTTTTCGCTTTTCTTTCTTTCTCTCTCTTTCTTTCTTAGCCTGGAGATCTTTTTAATAAACTCAATCAAGCTGTAAACAAATTCAACAAATTAATGGGAGAAGCAATGAAAGGTTATGGCTGCGATCGTCATCTAATGGGTCTTTACTTAATCTGTATGGAGGAGGGACACGAACTTCCCGACTTATTTACTGATCCATCTTTCATTAAAAGTGGTGGAGGAGGCAATTATATTTTATCAACAAGTTGTTCAGGTTATTGGCATATATGTGGAGGAGTCCCACCGATGAGAGATGATGGCTATGGAACTTTCTATGGAATTGAAGATACTCAAATTACATTTTGTGTTACTGCTTACAAAAAGTGTGAAGAGACTGATCCAGAAGTCTATTTCAACAATATATGTACCGCCTTAATGGATATGCAAAAAATTTGTAACTCGTCCAAATTGTGATCCAATTCAATGTTTTTCTTCATTTATCGATCTCTACAATTTTACTCTTTTGACTACAGTTTCTCGTTTATTTCCTACTCATCAAACCAAAACTATCCTTTGACTTGTTATCATGTTTATTTTCCTATTTTATTCAAAGATTGGTTCGATAACTACTTTATAATATAAAGTGAAAATCTTATAACTGTTCATTTCAATGTCTTATTTGATATATAAAAAAATATTCACAAAAGTCAAGTATTCATGAGACTAAAGAATTGCTTGTAATTTGAGGGTGAAAATATTTATAAAATATGTTTGGAATTATTTGCAAAGTTCAAAGATCATCATAACTGACAATCTCACGTTGATCCTGTGAATCATTGGACGGTTCACCTCTTCGGTTATAACTGGCAGCAATCATACCCCATGAACTCGATGGTCCTCCTGATCCTGCTGAAGATGTTGGAGAGGATGAATTTCCATAACCGGAACTACTTGATTTTGGCGCCATTGAAAATCCTGTACTAGGCAATGTTTCCCTTTCTGGATCAGGTTGGAAAGGTTTAAATCCAGCAGGCTTATCAGCTCCGATTTTTTTGCGAGCTAGTGATTTCGATCGTTTGAATCCTTGACCTTCTCTCTCTTTATCCGGTGGTTTCGCTAATTTTATAGCTCCTGCTTTAAGTAATCTTTTTGCTACTTCTTTGGCATCTTGTTTTGATGATTCTGCGGCTGTAAAAGTTTTCAATAGGTGAATTAGTCAAGAGAATAAGCAATTGGCAAGATAGACGCGTGTATCAAATAAAGGAAACATATTTTCATTTCCTCTTGAAATAAATACCTCTTTTTAGGACTGTTTGAGTTGTGATTTCAGGCTTTTCCACTTTGGGAGTTTTGTGTTGAAATAGAAGCTTTTTCTGTGAGACGGATAAAGTCAGAGATTAGATCAAAATTTTGCCAGACTTCCAGTTTCAATGTAAAAAAAGCTTACCTTTCGCTTGAGTTTTGCATATTTCTGTTGCAAAGCTTTTTCTTCGTCACTTAATTGTGAGGGTAGTTGAATGAATACCATAGTATGAACCGATATAGCACATTAAATACAAAATATAAGATAAATGATTTTATGAAATGCCAAGAATTACTGGCTAACTTAAATAAGATAGAATTTTCACACTAGATATAAAAATCAAAAGCTTATCCAAATACAGTAAAGTAATTCATAACTTGGTAGTATTTCTTAGGATTAAGATACAGTACTATTTAAAATAAACAATTAATTTGATGGACAAATAAGTTAACTCGATTAATTAAAAAGGGAACAAATGAAAAAATAAAAGCTTAAAACATCTTTCAAAAATATAAACAACATTCATCGATCTATCAAATCATTCGATTAAAATCGATTGTTGCATCAGTAAAACCCGCGATAATGGTTGAAGTTTAACTATTTTTGGTTTTAGCAATCAAATTTAGTTCCAATTAGGATTTCTTTTTCACTTGATTAATTTAAGCATTCATTATCTACTCAAATATTTCATCAATAGGTAGATTTTTCATCATTCACTACCGAAGAAAAGGTAAGGACAATGAATTTGCTTATCTAAGGACTTGACCCATGAACTAGTTGCTATCATCTGCCTTTATGGACTCTTTTACAGGTATTGTATTAAGGTCCGAATAATACTTAGGTCCACTGACCTGATAGTTGATATAGAAGCCACTCAGTCGTAAAATGGCTCGGCATGTTGTCTAGAGCGACATAAATCTCACATAAGAGCACATCTTGAGCTAATAAATCTTAGTTTGGATAAATTAACAATCAAAACTGATTATTTTTACTATTATCATTACATTTATATTACAAATAGTAAAAATGTCTTTATAATTGTACATCATATGATTATTAGAAAATGAAAAGGTATAAACAATTTAAAATACTTTCTTTAACCTAAAACTATAGTTTTATTGCCTAAATTTACTTCTATCACCGTAAGGATTTTTGATGTAACAGGCACAACACGAAGGAAACTCGAAATATTCAGGGTAGGTTCGTTGTTCCGTTGGATGTAAAGCCATAAGACGAGCTCGAGCATACTTTTGACGACACTGTGAGGATAAACCAGCAGGAAGATTGTCATCTTCAAGGTAAGCACAAGGTTTTCCAGCTCTCGAGCAAATCTCTGTAACCACAGACTGTTTAAAGTTGTCATCATCATTCACAATGTAAACCCATCTTTTGGATTGAGTTTTAGCCATTTTGGGGAAAACAATCTTTCTTGGTCCTCCACATATCCTTTCATCTGCACTGTCATCGTCAAAGTAAGATTTACGAGCATCAATCTCTTTAACGCCAAATATGTCTCTAAACTCATCCAAATTCAATCCATAATCTGATCTAAGGTCAACCCTGGGATAGTTATCAACATTTTCACAGAAAGTATCGTCTGGATTTTTGACACACTTAGGAACACCATTTTCATCTAAATCCGGTAACAACACTTTTGGCCGAGCTTGAGGCTGCGTTACTGGTGGATTTGTCACTGTTGAAGGGGTTGACCAGATTGGCGAAGAAGTGGGGAAAACAATTGGCTTTGATTTTTGACTCCTGGTTGTAGGGAATTCGGTTGATTCATAGATACTTGGATTACTAAGGAATCGAGAGTGACTTGGATAATGTCTTGATCTAAAATAATAACCGTCTGAAGGCGACCCATAAGATTCAAAGCGAATCATTCGTTTTCGATTGTCAACACTTTCACGATTGGTTCTATTCTCATCTAAATTAAATGTGGTCGTTGTATGATTAACTAGTGAAGGCAATGGGGAATGCAATGATGAGCCAAGTGTTCCAAGCCAGGCGATGATTGTGGAACAGTAAATTAAGTTAATAGGTAAATATGTCAACATAATGAAGACTGACTGACAAAACCAGTCTTTACGTATTGTGGAATAAAAATAGCAATTAAATAAACAAAAGTAAAAAAGCTTCGCTCAAACAGATTGAAGGACAACTTTTAACAACAAAAAAATTGAATTAACTTGAAATATAAAATGAAGATTCAACTTCAAACAGTCAAAGTTATCATTTTTGTTTAACCAAATTAAAAGCTGTATTTCAGCTCACAGACCTGTTTACCAGATATTGCGCATTGAAGACCTTTTATGAAATGTTTTTTTGTATCTTCAACATTTCAATATTAAAATGACGACGACATCTTTCTATTGTCTATTATTAATCATTTGTTGATCATTGAGATTTGGTAAACATGGTCTATGAATGTTTAAGAATGAAGGAAAGAATCGAGTGTAAAACAGAATCAATGAGTTCCTCTTTACCAATCATTTTTTAAATTAATCATCAACACGAATTTTTGCTCATTTTGTTTCTTTGATTGTGAACAATGTAACTATCATTTTGATCGGTTTGATAAACATTTACATGAAATGTTTATAATCTGAGTGTTATTTGTTACCATTGTTCAAAACCAATAGTCAATTAACTTAGGTTTCAATGAGTTTGTCTTTTCATTTTTGGTTGAAATTGCCTCTGTAAATTCCTATCAGCTCATGAAACGTTAACTATCGTTTTCTTAATGATTCAGTTTGATTTAATGTTATTGTAGTTAACTCTTAAATTGCTTGAAAAGGGTCAGCTCAAAAGTGAAGGTTAAGATCGTGAAATATCAACAGCATTGAATCATACAACAGGTACTTTAAAAGGGACGAGATTTGCAAGTAAAGAAATTAAATTGTGATTAAGTGCTTCCAATCAACGATTGACATTATTGTAATTATGTGATTAAGCGATTTATTTTTCAGTTAAAGAAGTCACTTGCATGGGAAACTTGTTTATCCGTCTAGTATTCATATAAACAATTTTCATGATTAAATTCAAGTCTAAACAATTTGACTTGATACACGTACAAACTTTACCTTGTTTGGCTCAACGTCCTTTTAGATTGAACCTGAGGGAACAAGTGATTATTGGTTATTATTAGTAGACATTTAGGTTTATCAGATTTGATAATGAATCTTTTACATTAATTAAGCAAAGCAATCAGTCATTGAAATTAAGCGCCGAAATAAATTAGTAGCTTGTATTTTTATAAAGTCAACGATTAGTAAGTTGTATTAATAAATGAAAGATTGTTTATTTGAATTTACAGTAAACTCTATTTTAAATCATTCAGAAAGTAATTAAAGTGAGCTGTTATTGGTGGAAATAGACATTAATCAAGGTCTAACCGAAATTTGCGAGGGCAGCGGCAGCGGCCTCAGCACTACTGTTGAAAATATTACCGGCGTTGTTGAATCCAGTATCGGTCAAGTTACCGATAACTTTGGTTTGGTCGGCAAGAATTTCATTCTTAAAGTCAACAGCATTGGCCAAACCATCTCCAATAGATTGAGCAACAGTTCCAGATCCATTGATTACGGTGGCTCCTAAGCCAAATCCAGTCTCAGCGGCACCAGCAACATCTTCCAATCCTGCTGCAAAAAAGTTTCCAGTACCGTTGATAACAGTACCTGCAGCTTTTCCTCCTTCATTAGCAAGATCACCGAATCCATTGAAAGTATTGTTAGCCAAAGAACCAGCTCCTGAAGCGAAACCAGAAACCAACTTTGCACCAGAAGTAGCGAGACCACTGAAAGCACCTAAACCAAGCCCATTGAGGATTGAGTTAGCGATTTGACCACCAGCAGTAGCAGCGTCTCCGAACATGTTAGCTCCGGTAGCAGCAAGGTTACCCATGCTACCAGCTACATTGGCTCCGATTCTACCTCCACTTTGAGCAAGAGATGAACCGATTTGGGAACCAGTTGAAGCGATTTTACCAGCTCCTTTGATACCAGAGCTGACTGCATTACCAGCATTTGAAGTAGCACTGGCACCGATTGAAGCTCCAGTTGAGGCGATTTTACCGGCACCTTTGATGGCTGCTGTTTCAAATGAACCAGCAGTTTTGATTCCACTTGAGGCAGCATTAGCTACAGAGTTGGCTGCTGAACCGAAACCATCAGCTACTTGAGCACCAACGTTACCAATAGCTTTGGCGGCTTGGGAGGCTATTTTAAATGGGTTGAAGAAGAATCGACCATGAACTTTACCGTTCAAAGAAAGTTCGGGTTGTTCATCACAGATCACGGCTGATGCAGCAAGCAATAAGCAAAAAGCTGATACACCGAATGATTTCATTTTTTCGTTTGATGTAGTGAACTCAAGACAACTAGAAGTAAATCGCTTGAGAAAGTCTTAACTTATTGATTAATTTCGAGTAAATTGTCGACTATATATATGATTTTGTTCACATTTGATTTGCAAAACACATTTTCATTTAACGTCATTTCATCCGTTCGATTTACCATTGTAAATTGTTTTTCAGTCTTCAAATTCAGGTGCCTTTCTGTCAAAATCATCTCTAATCAATTGAAATCACTTTAGTTTGTCAAATGATCATTTGGAAATACGAATTTTGAAAAAAGCAGAAAACAAGCTTTTCTTAATCAATAGATAGACAAGACAACTTAATTGGCATTCATTTTCCAAAATTCATTTCTATTGATGAGACTCCAGGTTGCAAGTTTAACATGATCAACCACCGAAGGTCATTTCAACGCAAACGTGTATTGCTCGTGATCAATTACGATAAAATTTAAACAAGTCCGTTGCGACTTATTACGATAAGTAACATTTATTGGCCAGAGAAAACACTTTTTCGTGAAATAAATTTTTCTGCTTTTCTGCAGGAATCATTTCGATTTACGGATAAGTTATTCGCTTTTAGCGATTCGATCGATTTACCATTGTATTAAATTGTTTGAGTTTTTAAGCTCGGATGCCTTTCAGCCCAAATCAACTTACTATTTCAATTGGATTGATTATAATTCATCCTGTTAATCGGGAAACTTGCACAAATAACTTGTGGTTAAAAATTTTTCAAAAGCCAATAAACCAAATTTTTATATCGTGGCAATTCATTGGGTGCGCTTGTTTTTTATGTTATATTGGTTACACCTTGTTTAACCAATCGATAAGTTCAGGTGAAAGATATCCATGTGCATATTCGGTTATTAACGTAATTGAGTTTTGATCATTGTTATTTGGCAGCTCAATGGATATCGCTCTCGTTTGTCAAATATTATCGCGTCATTTGAAAAATCGAAACTTGAAAATGCCGAAAATGAGCTTATCTTAATCAATAGATAGACAAGACAACTTAATTGAAATCCATTTTCTCAGATTCATTTCTATTGAATCATTCAAAATCACTTAAAGGGTTAAAGTCACTTAAACGCGTCTTTAAATGGCCTTACAGATAACCGATTATCATTAAGGACTCAGTCTAAATGAGCAAAAGTAAACAAGCTCACGGAATGAAGATTTCGTTACAGACATCATACAGACCGGATTATCTGCAAATCAAAAAGGCCACAACAATGCAGCTATGAAGTTTATTTACAAAGAGTGTTTAATTTATTTTATGACAAACTTTTGGCACTTATTTGTAACTGCAATCTATTTTCATTTCATTGCGGATGCGTTAGACGAAAATAACAAAAAATAATTTTGTTATCATATATTGTTACCAACATTTATTTTTAAATCAAAATTTTATTTTGAAGTAAATTTTTATCACCAGAAGTTCTTCTTAGCAATAAAAGTATCTTTGTCGTTTTTTCGGTTCGTTGTTAACTCTTTGATAGGATGATCGGCGCTAAGAGAAACCAGAAGTTCCTTTTCTTTATCAGTAAAATTTTTACGACGAACTTTCGTCATGCTTAGCAGGCAAAAAATCTAGAAAAAAATAATATAAATGAATGCAAAAAAACTTTATTAACTAATAACCACCGTAGCCAACAGGAAGATAATTAATAGCAGGAGGTTCTTCTTGGGATCTGGTAAATGGCTTGCCAAGATGTTGAATTGTCCAATCAGACAATCCATCAGATCTACATAATGGGCAGTTTCAAATTACTGTTGCTGAGCTCAAGAAACCAATTGAGGGAACAATAAATACAAAAGATATAGTTGCAGGGAAAACAATAACATCTTTCGGATGCTGAAGATAAACAAATGGCACAGTCGAAGGCCGCTAGCAAACCTTCCTCAAAACTGACGTCAACGATAACATCAAAACCATTTTTAATATCGAACGAGTACTGAGTAATGTTGGAATCATTGGCTTGAATTTGCGTTCCATTGTAATGAAAAGAAACTTGATTCCTATTGATCCTGAATGTTTTCTGCAAAAAAAACAAATAATCATTTAATAATTGTTTATATTACGCTAGCGAAAAAAAATTATCAGAACTTTCATGATGTTCTCGGCGAGAAGTGGAAATGGTGTTCGTACTGAATCATAAAGGAGAGTTTTGTGGCTTTGGTAAGGATGAAGAGCCTATTACTACGGTTGCTGTTAAAATGCTGAAAGATCCTCAAATTTGCTATCTAAGAGTATTAATTGTATTAATAATAGCTCATTCAAATCATTTACTTTGAGCCAAAGCTTGGAACTATCTTGTGAAGCAAGTGGCAAGCTATCTTTTCAAGTGGTAAGAAATAAAATTTCTCTTAAAACATTTAGAATTGCCACTTTTGTATGCATCACAATGAAGGCAAACAAAACTAAATCCTAACTGAACTCGAATGTGGTTTAAAACATGGTCGCTTTTGCTCTTGACAGAACACTGTCCATTTTTCTGTCACATCCCTCTACTTTTCAGTATTTTAAATACCTACCAGATCCAATCGTTCCCATATGGGCTCGCAGATCGCCATCCACTTTTCGCGGCTCGAAAAGTGCACCATTATTATTGGTCAGGCTATAATAAACTTTTCTTAACTTTATTACGTGTTACGTGATGGGACAGTTGTAAATCCTTTTGAAGGATTACCTGAAAGCTTGCCTGTTAGCTGTCATAAATGTGATTCTACTCTAGGAGAATTCATTATCTGTTCTCAGTGTCATACTGCTGCTTATTGTGGACTTAAATGCCAGCTTTTATCATGGCCTAGCCATCGCAGTGAATGCTCTCCATATGCAAAACTTATCAGCAATGGATCTGAAAATTTTTATCTATCTAAATCTAAACCTGCTCGTGGAATGGAACTAAATAACCCTGAACCTGAATCTGAATCTGAACCGAAACCTGCACCTGAACCTGAATCTGAACTTACATGCTAAATAATTGAAAGTTTATGTAAGTATTTTAATTCTTGTTGTTAGCATAATTCTAGCCTGTTCTTGTTTCTTTTATGTAGGGAAACGTTAACGACGGTTTGGCGAAAAATATTTATTTTAGCTGTAAAGCAACATTCAATGACTTTTCATATCCAGAAATTTATGTAAAACCAGCAAGCAAAACTTTAATTTCCTCAAACTGAATTTGACCGAATAAAATTTGTGCGATGTGTCTAAGTTCTTTGACTATTTATTTGTCTTACGTTAGATACGTTAGTATTCACGGTATATTTCTCAAGTCATGTTTAGTGTGGGGCGTTTTTTCTATTTGAAGGTGATTCCATATGGTGAAGCGTGACTCAAGATTGCCAAAGCATCTTCGTAAATCATCTTTTCAAATCCATACTGATATACTCATAATTAAATCTCCTTCAATCAATCCCGAATCATTGGCTAGTCCTCCAACTTCAACGTTTTCTATGAAGATCCCATCGCTCAAATCACCATTATTTTTCCTAATTAAATAATTGCAGTTGAAATTTAATGTAATAATTTGATCTAAGATACATGTAGCTGGTAGCTTGGTCCTACAGTTAATAATCTTTTTCATCATCCATATTAGTGTTTAAAACGATTGCTCATCATCATCAATTTCAGAAAGTCTTTTTGTTTTCATCTCCCGTGATGCTGGAAAAGAATGGGGAATCAGAGGCTGCAAAACGGCGTCAAGAGCTTTGAAAATTCACAACTACCACTAAGAATGAGAAAATATGGTATCTTTGTCCGCACATGGCCATTGTCACTGCTCCCATTATTAACAATACTCTAAAGTTTGATCTTTAGTGTATCGTTAATGTAAAACTATGTAAACTAAACACAAATCCCCTACACTCGTGGAAATATTCAACAACGGAATCTTCTCAACTACCGCCTCATGTTCTGCTCGATAAAAAGACTGACTGACTTGAGACTTTAGGTGAATGCAATCATGCACTTCTATCTAATACTTCATGTATTTGGTTGGATTGTTCGCAACATCAAAAAATGTAATTTGAATCATTGATGATTTTTTAGAAATTCATATTTGGCGCTCAACTGACTGTCAACGTTTGTGGCGGTAATTTTTTTAAATGTTTGCAGAAGTCAAAGAGCTACTCTCTGGCAGAAGTTTACATCTTACTGACTTTCCGTCTCAAATTTGTTATTGGATTGTTCGCGCCCATTTCAAACCATGGTTTTAATTTAATCTTTTTATCAACATAATTCTTGAAAAGTGTTTTTTATTCGAAACTCCGTGTTCTCAACAAATATTTTTCTTAAAAGTGCAATGGCTTCAAACCGGATGCCTAACCCTTATAGTAACCAACTGATGCATATTCGGCAGTTTCTGGGCTTGGCAGATCGTTATACTCATTAAGTCTCCACTAGTCAGATGCTGTCCTCATAGGCATTATCGTATTTGAAAGTAACTCATCGAAAAGTCTATTATCGTTATCAGATCTGACAACAATAACAACTTATCGATGAATTGCTTTGATTTTGACCAAAAGTAAATCATTCTAATGGTGGTTGACTTGATACAGTAAAACAAGAAATTAAAAATTAGTCGCTACCAGTTTACTGTTGGGAAAAAACCTTAGTGAATGGTTGAGCAATATGTTTATGCAATTGCAATATGCAACCCACTCACAAGTGAATGGGTACAAACATTAAATCTTCATTTGCTCCTCACCTCATTACTCTTCATACTGCATCAAACAGTGATGTAATCTATATAAGTGAACGATAGGTCATAGGGCTGACTACACAAATCCAGCATCTTTTCACGGAAGCAATTCATTGATATGTCTTTTTTGTTTCCAGATCTGGTAACGAAGATGAACTTTTCGATGAATTGCTTTTGCTTGGTCGATGGCAAGAGCTGTCATGGTCAAATTAAGAAATGGATCGTTTCATGGAACCCAATAAGCATAAGAAAGGGACCGGTAAAGATTGTAAACATTTGTGCAATACATTGGAGACGTGTAGCGCGAAAATGGGTTGTGTCGTATCAACGGTCACAATTTTTTACCGCTGAATTCAAAAATACAAATTTTGAAATTTCAGGAGTCAAAAGGACGAAATGAAAAACTAGGTTTCTCCATGTTGAAGCAAGCATTGTTTAATTGCCAATTTTATCATTCAGATGAACTCTCTTGTAATAGCATCTGATTGCACTAAAACAGTTTTTGCTGTTGCAATATTTTAAGCTTTTTACATTTCGATACAGTAAATCCTCTCTGCAACAATGTCCCAGAGTCATGGTAACCGCGTAAAGAATTGCTTTAATTCAGTTTTTTTAATTATGAAAATTTTGAGAGGACTCTTAATTACTATTTAATACTGTTATCAAATTAGAAATCAAAAAACACCTAAATTAAATCAATAATTAAATTTAAAATTTGCTTAAATTCGTAAAAGGGCTATTTTGCCTAATTATTATAAGAAATCAATATGAAATACTTTAATACAGTTTCTAACTCAACTACTTGGTATCCATTGCATGTGCCTAGATGATGCAAGGATTCCCAAATCTGGCCGATCACCATCGTTTTACCAGCAGCCAGCTATTTGTGAAGAACCCATCTTCTGGTGTTGAACAAAATTCATCTTTTCATCTGCGCTCTCTAAATCTTGATACACTGAGACCAGCTAGGATCTCCACCGCACTCGAATGAAGATCCAACAAATAGCGAAAAGAAAAGAGATAGGTTCGAGCTTAAACACGTCCATCACGATATATTAGATGAGGCTTTCCACAGAAATCGTTATCCTGGAAACGATGAAAAAGAATGCCTGGTGGATAAATGTAATGCAGCTCTAGAAAATTATAAGAGTAAGTAAATTGTGAATTCTTTAACGCTTTTTAGTACATTATTGACAATTCTTCTCTTTACTCTTCTTCCCATTACCCCGCAGATAGACCTTTGAAAGAGTCTGAAAAAATAAAAATTGTAAACATTAATCATTGGCCAAATAATCGACGTAAAATTAAAAAAGATCCAAGTATTGCAAAAACAAGGGCACAAGAAGTAAAAATGCCAAATCAGCAACAAATAAACTCGTGACCAGGAGCTAATGGTGCAACCATCGAAGTGGTTAAAGAGAAAGAACAACCTGCAAGTAGCAAGGATGTTGGCAGGGAAGTTTGGAAGTTTGCATTCGTAAGAATATAAGATTTCGATGCAATATTTCATTTTTTCATTAGGTTCCAGAAAACGAAAAATCACATTCAGCAAGTAGTAAGGAGGTTGGTCGTGATACAGAGCAACAGAGCGGCAATATTAAAGAGTCTCCAGCCACAGAAGCAAATCCACAAACTAAACGTGGTAGAGGTAGGCCAAGCAAGGTTGCTCCAGCTAATGGTACAATCATCGAAAAGGTTCAAGAAAAGGAACAACTACCAGCAAGTAGTGATAAAAATCCACAAACTAGACGTGTTAGAGGTAGGCCAAGAAAGGTTATTACGATTTTTCATTGACGGAGAGCTATTACATTTATCGAAAAAATGGCCAGTTTTGATTAGATCAAATCACACCATGAAAATCAGAATTTAATTTTACATCTGAAAAATCTATCCAGAACGTGCTTTCACCTTTACTTATTGATCCGTATTTTCAATAACGGCGAAATAATCAAACTAATGTAAAAATGGCCAGTTTTGCGCCATTTCAGATCACAATAAACCACTTTACTGAACTCATAATTGAATTCTGCATCTAAAAATTCATTCAGAAAGTGCTTTCACCTCAGGTTTCCGTGATATTTGTCCTTATTCATTTTCTACGTTTTTTCGTAATATCTCGAAAACGAAAAGTTTTCGTAAAAAATAGGTTAAAGTAATGAATTCAGCATAAAATTTCACATCATAGCTGACTATCAGAAAAAGATTTCTCTCTAGGCAGTTTACCCTATTCTTTTGGTCTTCATCCTTTGTAAACTTCTTCAATCAAATTGATCTCAAATGCTTTCCCTTGTTCGATCAGGATCTTACTTGGTGTCCCAAATCTACAAATAATATTATTAGATAATATTTCAACGATTACACTCGAGGTCTCATTTGGGGTTGCCTTACTTTCAGCCCATCGAGTAAAATAATTTGAATGGATTATAATGTACTCATTACCAGCTAGTTATTAGCACTCTCTGAGGAGGATTCCATACGAAATTTGATTTTGTCAAATTTAATTCAACTTTTGTTCATGAAATTTTAATTTAATTTTAATCAGCTGTGAATGCGAATCTGAGTGAAACTGATTCTATTAAGTAAGATCAAAATCACTAATCTGAAACAACTTACTCAGCAAATATGAGAAAAAGCGTTAGAGATTAACAATTGGAATGCAATTGAAAAGTCTTTAGCTTCAATCCCTTAAGATACCCGATGAGCAGTTTGTGAACTTAAACTTTGTCTCATGTAAAACAGTGCGAGTTCCGTCCGATTTTAGAACCCGACTTTTTCAATGGCAAAAAGGGCTTTTTCTTTTGAAAACGGAGGAAGTAAAAAGGTTAAATTGGAAGAAACTTAAATCTGTGCGAAGATTATGACTTTTGAAAAAGTAGACTTTTCCAAACTAAAAATACTGTATATTGATATTATGTTATTACTTCATTTATTTGTCAGTTAAAGTCACTTGAATGGGAAATTTTTATCCGTCTAGTCAATAACTTTCCAGATTAGGAATCGTGTTTAGATGAAAGATTGTTTATTTGAATTCACTGTAAACACTATTTTACATGATTCAACAATTAACGTGTGTTATTTATTGCTGTAGACATTATTTTAGGTCTAACCGAAGATTGAAAGGACAGTGGCAGCGGCCTCAGCGCTACTGTTGAAAATATCACCGGCGGTGTTGAATCCATTATCGGTCAAGTTACCGACAAGTTTGGTTGAGTTGGCAATAATGTCAGCCTTGAAGCCAGCAACATTGGCCAAACCATCTCCAATAGCTTGAGCAACAGTTCCAGATCCATTGATTACGGTGGCTCCTAAACCAAATCCAGTCTCAGCAGCACCAGCAACATCTTCTAATCCTGATGCAAAAAAGTTTCCAGTACCATTGATAACAGAACCAGCAGCTTTTCCTCCTTCATTAGCAAGATTACCGAATCCATTGAAAGTATTGTTAGCCAAAGAACCAGCTCCTGAAGCGAAACCAGAAACCAACTTTGCACCAGAAGTAGCAAGACCACTGAAAGCACCTAAACCAAGTCCATTGAGGATTGAGCTAGCGATTTGACCACCGGCATTGGCAGCGCCTCCGAACATGTTAGCTCCGGTAGCAGCAAGGTTACCCATGCTACCAGCTACATTGGCTCCGATTCTACCTCCACTTTGAGCAAGAGATGAACCGATTTGGGAACCAGTTGAAGCAATTTTACCAGCTCCTTTGATACCAGAACCTACTGCATTACCAAAGCTTGAAACACCGTTGGCACCCATTGAAGCTCCAGTTGAGGCGATTTTACCGGCACCCTTGATGGCTGATGATTCAAGTGAACCAATAGTTTTGATTCCACTTGAGGCAGCATTAGCAACAGAGTTGGCTGCTGAACCTAAACCACCAGATACTTGAGCACCAACGTTACCAATAGCTTTGGCGGCTTGTGAGGCCATTTTGAATGGGTTGAAGAAGAATCGACCATGAACTTTACCGTTCAAAGAAAGTTCAGGTTGTTCATCACAGATCACGGCTGATGCAACAAGCAATAAGCAAAAAGCTGATACACCGAATGATTTCATTTTTTTCGTTTGATGTATTAAACTCAAGACAACTAGAAGTAAATTGCTTGAGAAAGTTTTAACTTATTGATTAATTTCGAGTAAATTGTCGACTATATATATGATTTTGTTCCCACTTGATTTGAAAAACACATTTTCGTTTAACGTCATTTCATTCCATTGATTTACCATTGTAAATTGTTTTTTGAGTCTTCAAATTCAGATGCCTTTCTGTCAAGATCATCTCTAATCAACTTGTTATTTCAATTGAATTGGTTATATAATAATTTAACTCTTTTAATTGGAAACTCTTTTACGAATAGGATCAGTACAAATAATTCAGACTAAAAAAAAGAACAATGAAAGAGTATCAAATCAATGATATTCATAAATCTCAAGATGGACAAACTTGAGCATTTTAATAAAATTAAAATATAAGTTATTTGTATGCATTTAATTAATCTCTTATATTCGATAAGTACGCAAATGTTTCAACTCCAATCATAGATCAATTGATTAATTTTGTGAGTCTCAAAAGTCAATTCAAATGTTTGCACATTACAAATGGTAATGAAGCAAATTGAAAAATTAAAATAAATGGCAATTAATTAAGAATTACTTGTTTTTATGTTTATACCAAGGCTTAGGAAATAATGGTACTGATTTCAAGATGGAATAAATTGTCAGATTCTTCTTTTTTTAGATTTTTTCCAGATTTTTTGGACAAAGAGAAAATTCAGTTTAATATCTTTCATTTGGTACTATGATCGTGGTTTGTGGACGTTTCTATGGGAGATCGACTAAATTTGATTTTTAAATGTTAATTTTCTCATAGGTTTTGAAAACTGTTACGTATTGACATTTTTTGGAAATCGATCTGCGCGCTATCTGTGTGTCCCAGAACTACGATCATAGTACCAAATGAAAGATTTGAAACTGAATTTTCTTTTATTAAAAATCCACTGAAAAATAATCAAAATCTGAGATGCTATTTCATCTTGAAATCGGTACCATCTTTTTCTTAACCCTTGGTACGGTTAAACTTTGTTACAATAGATACATTCAGGTGAAAGATATCCACATGCATTTTTGGTTATTAAAACGCAATTGAGATTTTAATCAGTTAATTGACAGTTCAATTGAAATCACTCTCGTTTGTCAATGATGTCAGATGATTTGGAAATACCAACATTGAAAAAAGCAGAAAATGAGCTTCTATTAACGGTTAGGTAGATTAAACGTGTACACTTTATTGACATCCATTTGCCAAAATTCATCTCTATTGATGAGACTCCAGGTTGCAAGTTTAACATGATCGACTACCGAAGGTTATTTCAACGTGTATTGCTTATGATAATTAAGATAAAATTTGAACAAGTTCGTCTCGAAGTTAACGATTTATGCTTTAAATGGCAATGAAAAATCTGTGCGTCTGGATCAAGCTCATGATACATAATTCATAAAACTAAGTTGAATCAGACGAAATATCATTGAATTAATATAATGGCACTGAAAGGGATAAAGTCACTTAAACATGTCTCCTTTAAATGGCCTTATAGTAAACAGATTATCATAAAGGATTCAGTCTTAAATGAATACAAATAAAGAAGCTCATGAAATGAACATTTCAATATGCATGTATCATAGATGCCAGACCAGATTATGTTGAATACAAATCAATCAATCAAAAATACCACGTCTTGCAGCTATGAAGTTGATTCAGTTTTATTTTTGCCAAGTACTTCATATTTTATGCCAAAAATTGTAAACTTATGGAATCTTTTAAATTATTAGAAAATAGAAGAAAGATCAAAATGCCAAAAAGAAACTGAAACTGAAATTCTCAGCTTCTGATGATATTGTTTTCAAGCAAAGATATTTTAATTTATTGTGTTCACTATTTTCAGTAATTTTTTCATTTTTCTGCTAAAACTGTTTCATGTACTTTTCAGTGACTGTAATACTAACTTATAATATCTTTAATTAAAAATATAATACCTAAATAAACATGCACTAGCGAAACAAAAGCAAATACGTTTCATTATTTTCCGTCCTCTACTAAATAAGCCCAAAAAACTTGAAAAAATCATACAATTGAAGGGTATTATTCCCTTGTAAGCTTTTTAATTGAAAAGGCACGATAAAGTAAGAGTTATCTTTTTGGAGTGCAATATTCGGTGGAGAAATATTTAAGTTAAGGTCAATAGACTTGTAAATTAATTGCTTTTCTAGGAGATCCTAGAATAATATTCAAGGTTAATTATCAACTCTAATTAGTATAAAAACTTTCCATTAAAATGTTCATATTCATGGATGATGGAGTACCATGTTACAGAGCGTATTATTAATAAATTATTGAGTGGGCATTGGGCAGTGAATCATATCACTCTTATGGACTGATCAAGCCCATGGGTTTGATTGCATATTTTTGGCATTTCATTGTAAAATGATTTTAGATTTGGAAATATCCAGAACGTTTGATTATTTGCATGGAATGGAGCACTTGAGATGTTTACACCGGTTGTTGGTCGCTGACAATTGGTCGAAACATAGGTGAAATAATTGAAGTCTTGTGCGTTTCGCTTCGTCAAGTTTTATAAGAATTCGTTAAATGTCCAAAAATAGACAATGTTGGATCTTGAAGTTGGTATAAGTCGAAATATTGACGGAACTCATTCTAATAACCAAGTTTACTATTTGAGATTTTGATAAACTTTTGAGGAAGTCATCTGGTCAACTAGGATAATCAGATATCTATGAGCTTTTTAGATGTCCATACAATCAAATATCCAAGCAAAAGATTTAAGCTACAGGAAATTTTACCAATTTGTTGATGAAACGCAACTGAACAGCATTGAACCAACCCAGCAAATAAATTAATTTCCAATAACAGATCAACAATTTCCTGAGACTCGGATGGCCAAAGGGTAACGGGTAGTTTGTACAATTTACAAAATGAGCTGATAACAAGGGATGACAAGAGACGCCGTTGATAAAAGTTTCCTGATCGCAACGAGAAGATGATAAAAATAGATAAGAAAAAGATCAAATTGAAAAAAATATTCTTTAAAAATAGAGTATAAAACATGGATTCCAGTTCAGCATAAGCAATTTGAGTTGTGCATTGAGATGACCATTCTTTATAAGTCTCACAGAAACTGTAAACAATGAATAATTTTATGGGTAAAGATTTAGACAATTGACAGTTATGAATGATGTGACGAAAAAACGAAGTCTTCATCAGCATTGCGTCAAGAATCAGGAAACAACTGTCCATTTGTAGATAATAGTCGACTGGTTTTCCACATTCTGAACAGTCATTCAGCTTTAAATTTAATGGATTAATTGATTTCTGCGGCTTAAAGTCAACATAATCGTCACCATTTTTGATGCCATCAGTTATAAGGTTACCACCATGATCATATTTCTTACTATCCGGACCATATACTTTGACCAAACTGTAATTGGATTGATGACCACAATTAACACAGACATAAGGCCCCTTAGGCAAAGATTTTAACATGACACAAAAGTTACAGTGTTTTAAAATTATAAACTTGTGTTTTAAGTCAGTTGAACTATTTGTAAAAATAAAGCAAAAACATATGTGAAGCCACAATCACATGTTTGAGCAAAGAGGCGCCAAAATGTAACCGAGAAAAGTGATTTTAAATATTTTAAAATAAAATGTGGCGCTTTTAGTGTAAATACTTACTGTGTTTAACCGTTTTAATTTTGATCGAAGATGAGTCTCCTTCGTTTTAATCGAATTATTGATTTCAATCAAAGTGAGTTGGATACATTGATTGTTTCTGGCATTTCTACTATTCAAACGTTTCTGGTTAAAGAAGCATCAGCCATATCAAAAACAACTTCAATTGATATCAAGGTTAGTTGTTACCTCATCGCTTTTTTTCCTATTATTATTTTTGATTTTTATTCCATTCTTTTAGAAAATTAAAACCAATCAAACTAAGCTCTATGAGTACTATTCCACTCCACTGGTCAATTTATCTTCCCTATTCAAAGAATCGTCCGAAAAGCGGTATGTTTACACAACTGGTTGTCCGAGATTGGATGAGATGATTGATGGTGGTATTTTCAGTGGTGAAATAACTTCAATAATGGGCCAATCTTGTTCTGGTAAAACTCAATTTGTACATCACATGGCTTTACAGATGGCTATTCAAGGAAAAGAAGTAATTTACATTGACACGGATGGTTCCTTCTCAGCTGAAAGATTAGCTCAAATGTATGATGAAACTTTACCGGAGCTTGATAAAGAATCGGTGTTGCAAAAAGTGATTGTTACTCAAATTTTTGGACTTTATAAATTATTATCTCTGTTAGATAGATTGACTGAAGAGCTCAAAACACCAGAAGGACCCTACAATGATGTCAAAATGATTATCCTTGATTCATATACAAATCCATTTGTTGATGTCTTGGATTACCAAAAAGACTGGGATCGTGCTAAAAGGCAATCTTTACTAACAATTATAAGTGCATACAACCGTGCTCTCCGAACAATCGTTATGCTTAGGCCTGATATTGCCTTCATTACCACCAATATAGTCATAGAATTCGCCAAATGCCTTTGGAATAATAATTGTGGCCTCGTACTGAGTCTCGATAAAACTGATCATGAAGTAAGAGACATTTCTTGTGTACAAAGTGAGAGAGTAACTCATGCCAATCAAAGTTGCCGAGTTAAAATTACTAAATCAGGTTTTATTGACTGTCTAGAAGATAATAACGTTTCAGATCAGATGGTTATTGTATAATTGATATTTAATGTAAACGTGTACGTGTTTATATACACGTTGGTTAAAAAATAAATCAAATATGTACAATTCATGTTCACAATAAGGTTCCCAATAATCAAAACAAAAAGAAACAGAGATGTACAAATGAACAGCAAAATTAAATAATTGACAATTCAAAATTGAAATTAAACAAACCAAGATTGGTTACAAATTGACTTTGATTGTGCTTAAATTAAGTTATATCAACAATCCTGATATAACCCATTTATTTTTCCCTTTATTATTTGCTTGATAATTTACATCAATCAGGTTTTACCTATTCAAATTTTTGCATATTGCTAAATTGGCGGTAGAAAAATGTATTTGATTTGATGTCAATTGAAATAATAATTTGCGATTAAGGAGGAAAAATTTACAATATTGCAACTCAAATAGATAGTGTTAAAGAAATAAGAGAAGGTAAAAATATTGCGATTAGTTTATATAAAAATCAAAACTCGAATTAAACAATTTAGTTGGCAAAAATTTGAATTAGCAAAATATAAAGGTTGGGTTTAAGGTGTAAGTTGATTGGTGTGAATATTACAATGGAGAACCAGAATTTTGCGAATAATTAGTAAAGTTTGTAGATATCGGTTTTATGGGTTATGTATAATTTATCAAAAAGGCACAACTGATTTATATCGAGATGAATTACACTTTAAACGGTCTTCTTATGCACCATGGACAACAGAGTTGTAATAATGAATCCATGAGAATCCATATGGAATGTCGAATTGATTTGCGATATTCTCACCATCACAATGATTTTTGCAGCAATCACCACTTACAGTTTCTGTAATTAGCGAAAATGACACTTAAAATCACCTTTAGCAGGAAAAAAACATTCCATGAATATTACACAAAAATTAGGATGAGCAAGTTTCTTAATTGGCTACTTGAGAGCAAATTCAATTCGGAGGAAAACAGTGTGATTAAAAAGTGAGCATAGTTGAATTTCAGGTTGCAGAGTCATTTCTTTTACGCAGATTCATTGGCACTGGCCTCGTGTTTATCATTTGTTTCATTGTTAGCATTGTTATGATCCGTTGCTTGCCATTCAAAATTGGAGCTCATTATCCATCGCTGTGATTTTCTGCCATCACATTCTTTCAATTGGGGCAATGTTGAATCCTTAGATGGGTCAGCTTTATCCAAACATAGTCCTGTGTTTACATGAACAATTGTTTGCTCTTTCGGATGATATTCCCACATTTGATTACCTCCTAATCCATGACAGCGGATCATTTTGATAGGCTCTTTTTTACTGGAAGCATCTAAACAATTATCGTCTGACATGATTTGTTTACGTTTTGTATAAGCAAACACCTGATTACCACCCATTCCATGGCACTGGCTCATTGCAGCATTTTCACCACTTTTACGTCCAAATGTATCAAGACAATGATTTATGGCAACATTACGAATCTCACCCAATGAATAGTAATCCAATGGCATTTGAGATTCAGGGTAAACATTTTCAAGATACCAACGGAAACTTTTGCACTTCAATGTTTCTCGTAACTCTTTTCGTCCTTTTGTATCACCTTTATTAACCTTCTTAGCTGCTGGATTAATGGCATAATAAAAGTCTTTCCATTCATCAAGCCAGACATCGGCTAAACGAGCGTTGTTATGATTAACTATCTTTGTTGTACCGCCAGGGAAAGTGTAAGGCGTAGATTTACGGAAAACATGACCAACATGAGAACAAGTTGCTATCTCAAGTGTTCCTCCACACATCCAGATCTAAGTAAGCATAATGATGATTTGATATTTAGAGTGTTGAAGTGATTGAAGACATAAAGTCAGTTCGTTGGCGTTCAAAATTTTGGCGTAAATATTGCAACAACAATAGCAAATGCGTAGAGATAATTCATTTAACAAAGCATAATTGAAATTTCCCATAATGAAAAGAGAAAGAAACATTAAAAAACACGTTATTTATTTGTTGTCGGATAGTTTAGTGTAAATTAATATCTCACCCTGAAACTTAATTCAAGATTTTCTCCTCCCCAGATTTCCATTCCTTCATCGTATTTACCAAGATATTCAAAGTAATCACGATCAATAGAGAATAATCCTCCAGCCATAGTAGGTGTTCTGTAAAGTACAAATAATTATTTTACTTTTAATTTAATTAACTAATAACATTAATCGTGACCACAATACTAATGAATAAAGAGTACAAATTTATCAACATTAGTCAATACTGACCTAACGGGTTCACTTCTATCACCATTACGACGATCAATTTCTCGTTGAGGAACTCGATACCATCTAAAATTAAGTCTCCAATTGAATCCTCCCCAAGTCATATCAGATGCTGGGATATATTCAAAATTATCATCACTTATCACATCAATAATTGGACAAACAACACGAGTTCTGTAAAAATATTTAGTTTACACAAAAAAGACAAGCATTAGTTTCTTATGTAATTATGATTATTATTAAATAAAACAAATGATATTATCTTTACCTATCTTCTCTTATTCTTGCTAATAAAGGTTCCAACCATCCTTTTGAGCACTCACAATGAGCATCTAGAAAGGTAATTACTTGACCTTTAACATGTGATGCTCCTAAAAGACGAGCTCGAATCAATCCTGATCTGTTCCCCGTTCGTAAAACATGAACAGGGACCGGTAAGTTAACCACATAATCTTCTAATTTTTTACCTAAATGTTCTGATAAACGTAAAAGAAAACAGAAAATGTTTGATATATCGTAGTAACTATGTTGTTTAGGAATTGAGACCCAATTCAAATGGAGAGTGTAGAGCAGAAAATTGACTCAGCTTGGTGCAATCAATCTCACAATTGAAATGTTGAGAAATGATTAGATGCATTGCATTATTAACAAGGGTTATTACAAGTATAATTTAATCAACTAGAAAAGTTGAAATCAAGTTTGAGATGATAAACAGGAAATGAATGAAATAATAAAGTTAAAGCTATTTCAATAAGAAGAAAAGAGAGATTAATCATAAGCTCACCTCCATCACTAGCATCATCAACAAGAATAATCTCCTCAAGAAGAGTCCTTGGTGAGGTTCGGATAATACTATGAACAGTTCGTAATAAAGTTGACCAAGCTTCATTATGGAAAACAATGACAATGCTGGTTGTAGGTAATTCACTTGGATAACGTTTCTTCTTGCATCTAAATTATTATCAAGAAAATATAATTTATTCAGATTTATTTATTGATTAAACAATGCAATTAATATACAATTAATTAGTCTACTTACGAATCCATTCTAACATCAGGCAAAGATCTGTTTAAAGCAATTCTATCACTAGCCAACAGATTAAATTGATTTAATTTAAATTTCTCATTTTTAAGAGATTCTTCTTCTTTCGGAATATTCACGGGTTTACCCTTTTCACCAGGCCATGAACTTGGATTTGTAGCCAAGACTGTAATAAAATGATTTAATTAAAAAAATACTCTCTTTACGCGCAATAAAACACAGTGCTTATCAGTGAGGGTTTTTTTTAATATGTTATGGGAATATAAAGAGGAAGAACAATCACTTATTAGCACTGTGATTGATTGCGCGTAAATACGATTATTATATTGTAAAAAAACTCTTCATTTGATCTGCAAATACATAATAAAAGTATATAGTAATACAAACAAATAAAAGAGTTTTTTTATCGAAAATTAAATATCGTCAACGATAACAACTTACCTGGTGATTTCCATTTTCTAAGTTGATTTGATTTAAATGGTAAAAGAAGTGAATTGGCATTTTCATTTACAATTAAATTATCACTATTTAAATTTGATAAATCATTTTCAATTGATTCCTCTAATCCATTGTAATTAAAATTCACATTGTTAGGATTATTTGCACTAGAAGATGATAATTGAAATAATTTACGTTGTTTACCACCAACACAATTAATACCAGAACTACCTAAACAGTCCATATAATACACAAGTACACTGAACCCCACCAGAATCCAGATAAAAGATGACAATATTATTAACCGGTAAGTACTCCATCTAAATAAACGAAGTCTTATTAACATTCTGTACAATGTTTGATGACAGGAAAGGCTTTCACTTGTTTGTAAAGTCATAACAAAAAAAAAATAATTAATTAACTGTTAATTGATCACATCAATAGATGTTATGGAAGCAAATAAATTGAAGTCTCAAACATCTGGCAGCTTCATTTATGCTAGAGATTGAAAACAATGACAATGCTGGTTGTAGGTAATTCACTTGGATAATGTTCATTCTTGCATCTAAATTAGGATCAAAGAAAAGATGAAAATATTTATTTTTGATCAAACAATACAATTAATATATAATTAATTAATCTACTTACGAATCCTTTCTAACATCAGGCAAAGGTCGGTTTGAAGCAATTCTATCACTGGTCAGAAGATTAAATTCATTTAATTAAAATTTCTCATTTTTGAGAATTCTTCTTTCGGAATATTCCCAGATTTGGTGCCTTTGACCATTCAGCACACTCACCTTTCCTCTCCAGTCTTTCCCAAAATAACATCCATCACACTCTTTCTACTCTAATCTAACATTATCTAACGGACAGAACAGGTGAAGGCTACACAAAAATCCGTGAGCTGTCTCTCTACTCTTTCAGCTGATCAACGGCTTGGCAGCTAAGCCAAACCAAATGGCCAATTGGATTAACTGGCGGTAAATTGAAAAAATATTTGAAGTTAAAGCAATATTTAAAAAACGACATAAACTTGACCATAAGAACTACAGAGCTTATTATCAACTTATTATCAGTCCATCAAAATTGTTTTTACACATCATACATTGAAAACTTGCTTGAATTGATTAACAGTTCTCTTGATTTTGGCCATTGGCCTTAAGACTTTGAGCTTAGATATTTCGAGAACGGCTTGACCTACAGTCAACATTATTTCAACAATTTAATTCTTTGCTAATTAATAACACAATTGCATTCAATAACTTTGCATTAGCGCATTTGGGTCATGATTTTTGGGTTTTAAATGCACAAGCAACCACTTATTAAACAAACTAAACTCATATAAACCCATTTCTTGATATATAAACCAATTTTCTGGTTAAACTTTTTATGAAATGCAAAGACTGCTGCCAAAGACTCGATCATTTGAGTAAAGAGTTACGACCTAGTTAAGTTTGTAGGGACATTAAAACTGAGTCCACTGATACTAGTTACTAGTTTGTCCGATACATAGTTTTCGGGAAAATCGATGTCGAAGTTGAAACTTTGAACCTCTTTTCTGCAACTATGGAACCAGAAATTTTCATAAAACTTATTTCAAAGATTTAACTTTTGATGAGCAACAAGAAAATGCACTTATTTTTTTATACAAAATTCTCCGTTTTTTGTAAAATAGATCAGTTCGATTTTAAGTTAAACTGACCTTTTTCTGTGAGCTTTAGTGTTAGAGACTTGAAACTTATTATTAGTACATAAAAATTGTTTCGCCACATCACAGATTGAATAATTTTTTCAAAAAATCAAAAGATCTCTTGATTTTGGTCGTTGGACTTAAAACTTTGAGCTTCGATATTTCGATTATTTTAGCACCTACAGTCATCATTCCTTGAGCACTTTGTCCCTTTGCTAATAAATAATTCAATGCAATTCAATAACTTTCCATTGGACCATTTGGGCATGATTTTCGGGTTGTAAATGCACAAGCAAACACTTATTTAACAAACTAAACTCATAAAAACCCATCTCTTAAGTAATGAAACAATTTTCTGGTTAAACTTACAAATGTAATGCAAAGACTGCTGCCAAAGACTCGAACAATTTAGTAAAGAGTTTAGACTTAGAGAAGTTTGTAAAGACATTAAAACTGAGTCCATTAATACAATTAACTGATTCGTCCGATGGATAGTTTTCGAGAAAATCGATGTCGAAATTAAAACTTTGAACCGCTTTTGTTCAGCTATGGAAGCAGATATTTTCATGAAACTCATTTCAACGATACAACTTTCAAAGACCGAATAGAAGATGGTCTTATTTTGTGGAATAAAATTTTGCTTTTTCTGTAAAACAGATCAGTTCGATTTTAAGTTAAACCGAACTTTTCCTTTGATCTTTAGTTTTAGAGACTTGAAACTTATTATCCGTAGCTGAAAATCATTTGTACACAACATGCATTGAATAATTTTTTCCATATTTCAACAGTTCTCTTGATTTTGGCCATTGGCCTTAAAACTTTGAGCTTCGATATTTCGAGAATGGTAGCACCTATAGTCATCATTCTTCGTGCAAATATTAGATTTATTATGGCATATGTTGTATAGAAATAGATAATTTCTCAAGATTATACAGAAAAAGTTATAGCATAGTTGTTAGATTTGATTCTTACTTAATAAAAGTGCATGGTTATATGAACACAAATCTTACGTGTTGAATGAACTTCATTATTAAATGAATAAGCTCGGATTTTTTCGATCTTCGAGTCATATCATATTATAGCTCGTAATAGACTCCAAAGTTTGGTGAAGGAATGATGATTGTTGTGCTATTTGATGTTCGCGCTCTGTGATACTGTTACTAGCAACCGGGTTGCTAAAGAGCTGTTGCTCTTGGAAATACCGAGTATTTCCTTTTTCTATTTTTTGTGTAATATCCTTACTTTTTGATTTCCTTTATTAATTGTATAAATAGAGCCTAAATTGATCAATTGTTTTAAGTGACCTTTGATAGATTAAACCTTTGTAATCAGGAATCAACGTGTGTCCTTCAAGTTTATTAGATTCTAGGAATCTGTGCTTTGGTGAATATTCCAGGAATATTCAGCCTTACCAACTAGGTTGGTTAAACTCATCGTAATACTCGGTATTACATTTGATCTGTGATTAGTCTTGGACTATTACTGTTTTAGAAGTATTGACTACCCGGTCAACTCTTAGTTTCAACCCTGTTGAATTTCGTGAAATACTCAACCCGGTTGAGCCATACTGTTGAAATTAAGCTTCTAGGAAGCTTCTGTGATTCAAAGTGTGTTAGAAGAACTTGGAACCGGACGTCATACAACATTTGGTGGAGATGCCCTTCGATTTGTGAGATTCTCGTGTTAAGCTGTGCTCTGTTGTTTGGTGGGTTTTGTTTTTTGGTGGTTCTTTTGTCTCTGTGTGGGGGGAATTGGTGTTTTGGATTCGGAATCCTATGCTGTTAGAACTTACGCTTGTCGAATTCGTTATTGGTTTGCTGATATTGTTTGCTGAATTCTATTGTTCTGTTCTAAGTTTGTTCTGGTTACAGTGTAACACTCAGTAGAATTCCCGGAATTCAAAATGAATGATAAAGATCCGCTCGTCCCTCAACAACAAAGGCAACAACAATCTAAGCCAACCATATCGCCTGAAACGATCGAGGCTCTGAAACACAACAATAATGTCTTTCAGAAGTCTTTGGCTAATATGGAAAAGACTCAGCAGGAGACACAAAAGACTTTGGGAGAAGTCTTGACAGCTCTGCAATCTCAAGGTACGAATTTAGAAATTCTCATGAAAGATTTAGCTGATGTTAGAAAAACTCAGAATGATCATGTGAATATGATTCACGCCTTGCGAGTTTCTGAAAAGCAGAGAAGTGATAAAGAGAAATTGCTTGAGAGCAATAAGTTGCGTGTTCAGGGAACACCAACATCGTCAAAAGAAACGACAGGTTTAGAGGATTCCCTGAATCCTACTGGAGAATCCGATTCTCAATTACCAGGTAACAGAAGATTGCATTCCTTTCTGGATGAATTTTCGACAGCTGAGAACGGTGAGAGAACTAGAGGTGCTCTAATGAAGGCAATGCCTTTGCCTCATTTTCATGGTGAACATGAGAAAGCTGCTAGTTGGTTAAGGAGATACGAGGAAGTTGCTGCTCTGAATTATTGGAATGAAGCAGATACTTATTCGAGGAGTTGGAGCTTCAATGAAAGAGGAAGCCTCAACTTGGTATTGGTACATTTACCTGCCTAAGATGGCTGGGAAAGGTCAAACATGGCCACAGTTTCGGAAACTGTTCTTGGATACCTATGTGAAGGATGAGGACAGACATGTAATCTTTCAAAAGTTGATGAACCGGGTTCATCTTAAAACAGAGAGATTGTCAACGTATTGGCATTCTATTTTGTCGTTATGCATGGACTTTAATCCTGATATGCCGGAGAGTGAAATTATTTCTTATACTTTGAGAGGTTTGGAACCTAACTTAAGAAGTACTTTTGCTACGGGACTGCATGGGAAAAGAACTTTGGAAGTTCTCGAGCAGTTGATTTCAGTCAATGATGCTATTATTGAAAAAGGTCGAAAGGTTGACTCAAAGTCGAATGAGTCAAAGCCTAGCCAAAAGAGTAAAGAAGAGAAGCAAGACAAGCCGCATGATAAAGCGAACAAAGTGTTCAAGAGAAAAGATCCTTCTACAGTTATTTGTTATAATTGTATGAAATCTGGACATTTCATGAAACATTGTCCTGAAGTTTATGATGCTGCTAAGGTAAAGGCTAATTCTTTACAATTGAAGAACCAACGAAGTGCAGTTGTTAATTCAGCTATTGTTGGAGATGTTCGAGGAACATCAGATGCTCAGGGAGCGTCAAACGCTAATGTTCAGGGAACATTAGAAAATGGAAGAGATGTTCCAGGAACATCAGGTACTCAGGGAGTACGGAATGAGGATGAAGCATTAAGGAGTTTCAGAGATGATTGGCAGATGATAACCAGTGAGATTGGTATTCATTCATCAGATTTACCCTTGACGTTGGCTTCATTTCTCGAAAATGTGTCATTGCCGATATTGCCAATTGAAATAAATGGAGTTAGAAGCAGAGCATTAGTGGACACAGGAGCTCGAGTGTCACTAATCAGCGACTCATTTAGGATTCGATGTGGTTTGGATTTGAAGGCATGGAGTTTTGGTCCATTGACTATGGCAAATACGAACGTGGACGTTCCGCATGGATGGACTGAATGTAAATTGGTTGCAGATTTTCATGTTATCCCAATTCGTTTGATTGTGCTGAAAAAGTTAACCCAAGATGTGTTGTTGGGAAGTGACTTTTGCACTCGCCATAATGTTATGATAACTTATGGGAATAAAAGTGTGAGATTGATTAAGCCTCATGGAGATGTCGTGAAGACAAGGCGAACAATCAATTCTGTTGTGAGTTCCAGGAACTCAAGTGCAGGGAATAACTCGGTTATTTCTGCTGCTGTTGTGGATCTAACTGAATTTGAAGATGTTTTCAGTAGATCGCCAGGAGATGTTGGTTGCATCCCGGATGCAGTACATTCGATTGATACAGGTAATCATCCGCCGATTTACCAGAAGTATTATCCGATTGCTGTATCAGAAAAGCTAGCTATTGGTAAATTGCTTAATGATATGCTGAAGGATGGAATAGCGATTCCAAGCGAAAGTTCTTGGGCAAGTCCGATTGTACTTGTTGGAAAGAAGAATGGTCAAACTCGGTTTTGCGTAGACTATCGAAAACTGAATGCGATTACCGCTTTGGACCCGTATCCTATCCCTAAAGTTGAAGATGCTTTAGATGCCTTGGAAGGTTGTATAAGATTCTCATCTTTAGACGTTGCAGCTATGTATTGGCATATTCCTATGAAACCTGAAGATCAGTGCAAAACTGCATTTGTGATACCGCAAGGATTGTACGAGTTTACCAGAATGCCTTTTGGTTTAAAGAATGCACCTGCGACTGCTGTCCGAACGATGAACCGGGTTCTCGCTGGACTTAATTATATTTCATGTTATATTTACTTTGATGACATACTGATTTTTGGTAAGTCAGAGAAAGAGCATGATCTAAACTTAAGAAAAGTATTGGAACGCTTGAGAAAGTTTGATGTAAAGCTGAGAAAAGAGAAATGTTCCTTCAACCGAGAAAGTATTGATTATCTAGGATATCATATTAGTGCTGCTGGAATTTCTCCGAGTCAAAGTAACATTGAAACTGTTCTGAGGTTCCCGGAACCTGAAAATTGTAAAGACATCAGGAAGTTTCTTGGATTGTGTAGCTATTTTAGGAGGTTCATTCCTAAATTTAGTGATTTAGCTAGACCGTTAACAATTATGTTGAAGAAAAATGCTATTTTCAGTTGGACTGAAAGGGAAAGAAAAGTTTACGAGGAGTTGAAAAGAGTCATAACTTGTAAGCCTGTTTTAGCATGTTTTCAAAATGATGGTAAAGTCGAGATCCATACCGATGCTTGCGATTACGGTATTGGAGCTGTCTTGTATCAAAGTCAAAGTGATGGAAATTTAAAGCCTGTCTGCTATATTTCTCGTACTTTGAACCCCGCTGAGAAGAATTATGGAGTGACGGAAAAGGAGTGTTTAGCCATCGTTTGGGCTTTACAGAGGTTACGCCATTATTTGTTTGGACGCATATTTACTGTTGTTACAGACCATTGTGTGTTATGTTGGTTCACATCATCGAAAAGACTGACGCCGAGATTGATGCGGTGGGCAATCAAATTGCAAGAATTTAATTTTGTTGTCAAGTATCGTAGTGGACGATTGCATGGAGATGCTGATTGCATTTCACGCTATCCGCTAAAGGAGATCAGTAATGATGATGAAGTTGAGATTAATCTTCCAGGAAGATTGAATCAGAATGATATTTCGATTTGTTACATTGAACCTGTTGCAAAGTTCAAGGATGTGCAATTGAAAGATGCTTATTGCTTAAAGATCCGGGATCTTTTGAACTCTAGTGAGTTAACGAAGAGAGCAAAAAGCAGATTGAAAAAGAAGTTTCTGATTCTGAATCAGATTTTGTTCTTTAAAAGAGGAAAAGAACTTGTGCCTGTTATTCCTAAAGAATTGAGAATTCTTGTGATGAGCGAAGCTCATAATGAAGGTCATTTGGGTATGAACAAATGTTTGGAAAAACTCAAGTGTCGAGCTTATTGGCCAGGAATGTGCAAAGATCTTTCCAATGTGATTCGAAAATGTGATAAGTGCCAGAGAAGAAAGCCTTATCCTGCAGCTAGCCAAGGATTAATGATCCCGATAAGATGTCCAAAGAATGTATTTTGTGACATAAGCTTGGATATTATGGAGCTACCGCTGTCGAAAAATGGTTTCAAATATGTTGTGGTGATCAATGATCGATTAACTAAGTTTGCCGTAGCAACATCAGTGAAATCAACAGAAAGTGAGCAAATTATTGAAGTTTTATTCAATGATTGGATACTTAGATTTGGAGTTCCAGGAACTCTGATAACTGACCGAGGGACAAATCTAATGTCTGAGGAGTTTGAAACTTTTCTGAAAAGTTTTGGCATTAGACATTTGCCTACATCAGCTTATCATCCACAAAGTGATGGACAAACTGAACGATTTAATTCCTATCTGGGTACGACTTTGTGCATTTACAGTGGAAACAACCCGAATGAGTGGGATAAATTCCTGAAAGAAGTTGTTTTTGCATACAATGTAACGCCTCATAGGGTTACTAAGTATTCGCCGTTTTATTTAGCTCATGGTGTGGAAGCCAGGCTTCCCTGGGAATCCAAGATTGGATTGCCACTTGAATGGAATCGAGTTTCTACAAGAGAAGATGCTTTGGTTAAAGCTCGAGAATTGATTCGATCGAATATTGAGAATTCTCAATCGAAGTCAAAGGAGTTGTACGACCGAACGCATAAGGAAACTGAGTTCGATTTGCATTCGCTTGTTTTGGTAAAACAGCCTTTATTGGTTAAAGGAAGAAACAAGAAGTTTATTGATAGGTTCAAGGGACCTTATAAAATAATTAAGAAGATAAATCCAGTCAATTATGAATTGATTAACTTAAAAGGGCCAGTTAAGAAAGAAATTGTTCATGTTTCTAGACTGCGTCCATACCACAGTGGAACTCATTCCAGGAATGAGGAGGCTGATGACGAGCTGTTGGAAATGCTTGGATTTAATTAATTATGCTTGTTTCTGTTTAAATTAATTTATTTTCATTTTGGGTTTTGTTAAATTAATTTGTTAAAATTTTGAATTTGGAGGTGCATTTGGTCATTGCAATGGTTACTCGGTAACCAATGACACTTGTTTCCCTCGCAACTGGAAGTGGAAGTTATTCTCATTGTTCCGGGAACAATTGTTCGATTAACTTCATTTGTTAATTTCATTTGGAAATTTGTTTAATTTTGTATTTTGTGTTTTGCAAATAGTTAATTTTGCATTTAGTTGCAATTGTATACCTTTGCTTTTGTGTAAGATTTGTGTTCTGGGAACACTCAACATCGTTCTGAGATATCGGATCTCATTGGTTCTAGTTACTGGGTAACTTCAACATTGTATTCTAGGAATACTTTATTTTGTTATATTGGGAACTTTTTGTGTTACTGTAGTATATTGGATATACTTCAGCGTTGTATTATCGGAATACTTTGGTGTGATTCTCTGAATCTTTTGTGCTGTGTTGAACCGGGTTCAACTTCAACTTTGTTGGTGAAAATGGATATCGAATGGGAACCATTAGAAGATGCTAATGACGATCTTCCCGAGATCATTTTCGAAGCACAAAGATGGGATCCTAATGGTCAACCTAGGGAACCGATTGGGATCGCTGCTGCTAATGTTGTCGTTGGTCCGGATAATAGACCTCCGCCACCAGTTCAGGAATGGCAGCTAATTGATGAGGAAAATGCTTTGGCTCATCGACAGATGGTAAATCCTGCAGATTTTGAGGACTATAAGTGCTTATTTTGCTTGGGTGTTGCTGTGAATCCATTGATCCATGTTACTTCACCGCAACCAGGTTGCCCAACAATTTTGTGTTCTCATTGTTTTGAGCGCTTCCTGGAAGCCTCAGCTAACCAGTATTGTCCTTTTCGGTGCAATAGGAATGAGTTACTGAGAAATGGAATAGGACCTTTGCCTTTGGAAGGTGGAAGAAGAAATTTGGCAACTCTTAATGGATTACAAGTGCGATGTAAATATGAAGCTTGTAATGAAATTGTCAGATATGGTGATTTGAAAAATCACGTCGAAAATTGTGAACACAATCCGGAGTCGAATGCTCCTTGTGAAAATTGTGGAGTCCCTAAGCGAGGACATAACTGTAGGGATTATGTCAAACAACTCGAATCCAGGATTCGCAGTGCCAACGAAAGGAACGATGAATTGTCCACTCAAGTAATTGATCTGATGATGGAAAGAGATGCGGTTCGTGAAGAACTCGCCCGTGTTCGTCAAGATGGAAGACCAAGAGGTATGATGAACAACCTCAGATGTGCAAACCAGTATCGTGGATCACCTCATGTTATTGTAAGATATGGAGATCGAGCGAGACGATTTACTGATTTGGACCTCGGAATGAGGGCTAGCGAGCTTCGATCCAGGATCGAGAGACATTTCAACACGGAACTGGGTTCCATCATACGAGTGGATTACACTGTCCTAGGAACGCATCAAACCCTGAGACAGCATCAAGTGGGTCATAGACCAACGTTTTGGATTGCGTTGCCACCCGGTGAACGGGTTGTGGATGGACAATCAATCGAAGTCACGTTGGGTGCTAATGGACCGGTGGTCTAGTTTCAGTCGGGGGGAATGTTGTGCTATTTGATGTTCGCGCTCTGTGATACTGTTACTAGCAACCGGGTTGCTAAAGAGCTGTTGCTCTTGGAAATACCGAGTATTTCCTTTTTCTATTTTTTGTGTAATATCCTTACTTTTTGATTTCCTTTATTAATTGTATAAATAGAGCCTAAATTGATCAATTGTTTTAAGTGACCTTTGATAGATTAAACCTTTGTAATCAGGAATCAACGTGTGTCCTTCAAGTTTATTAGATTCTAGGAATCTGTGCTTTGGTGAATATTCCAGGAATATTCAGCCTTACCAACTAGGTTGGTTAAACTCATCGTAATACTCGGTATTACATTTGATCTGTGATTAGTCTTGGACTATTACTGTTTTAGAAGTATTGACTACCCGGTCAACTCTTAGTTTCAACCCTGTTGAATTTCGTGAAATACTCAACCCGGTTGAGCCATACTGTTGAAATTAAGCTTCTAGGAAGCTTCTGTGATTCAAAGTGTGTTAGAAGAACTTGGAACCGGACGTCATACAACATGATTGTTGGTGATGTCATTATCGAAATATCGAGGCACAAAGTTTTGATGCAAATGGCCAAAAACAAGAGAACTGTTCATAAATTGAAAAAATTATGCAATCCATGATGTGGCGAAACAATTTTTATGTACGGATAATAAGTTTCAAGTCTCTAACACTAAAGATCACAGAGAAAGGTCAGTTTGCTTTAAAATAGAACTGATCTATTTTACAGAAAAAGCAAAATTTTATTCCACAAAATAATACCATTTTCTGTTTGGTCATCAAAAGTTAAATCGTTGAAATGAGTTTCATGAAAATATCTGCTTCCATAGTTGCAGAAAAGAGGTTCAAAGTTTCAACTTAGACTTCGAATTTGAGCTTGGATATGCCGATAATTTTAGCCCCTAAAATCATCATTCCTTCAGCATTTTGTCCCTTTGCTAATAAATAATTCAATGCAATTCAATAACTTTCCATTGGACCATTTGGGCATGATATTTGGGCTGCAAATGCACAAGCAGCCACTTATTTAACAAACTAAACTCATAAAAACCCATTTCTTAATGAATAAACCAATTTTCTGGTTAAACTTTTTTATGTAATGCAAAGACTGCTGCCAAAGACTCGAACAATTAGGTAAAGAGTTTAGACTTAATGACGTTTGTAAAGACATTAAAACTGAGTCCACTGATACTATTTACTAGTTTGTCCGATACATAGTTTTCGAGAAAATCGATTTCGAAGTTGAAACTTTGAACATCTTTTCTGCAACTATGGAACCAGATATTTTCATGAAACTCATTTCAACGATAGAACTTTCAAAGACCGAATAGAAAATGGTCTTATTTTGTGGAATAAAATTTTGCTTTTTCTGTAAAACAGATCAGTTCGATTTTAAGTTAAACCGAACTTTTCCTTTGATCTTTAGTTTTAGAGACTTGAAACTTATTATCCGTACATAAAAATTGTTTCGCCACATCATGGATTGAATAATTTTTTCAAAATGTCAATAGTTCTCTTGTTTTTGGCCATTTGTCTTAAAACTTTGAGCTTCGATATTTCGATAATGGTAGTACCTACAGTCATCCTTCCTTCACCAAACTTTGGATTCTATTACGAGCTTTGAAATGATATAACTCGAAGATTGAAAAAATCTCAGTTTATTCATTTAATAATGCAGTTCTTTCAACGCGTAAAATTTGTGTTTATATAATCATTTACTTTTATAAGGTAAAAATCAAATCTAACAACTAAGCTATAACTTTTTCTGTAGAATCTTGAATAATTTAATATTCCTATACATCATATGACATAATAAAATCTAATATTTGAACAAAGAATGATGACTGTAGGTACTACCATTATCGAAATATCGAGGCACAAAGTTTTGATGCAAATGGCCAAAAACAAGAGAACTGTTCATAAATTGAAAAAATTATTCAATCCATGATGTGGCGAAACAATTTTTATGTACTGATAATAAGTTTCAAGTCTCTAACACTAAAGCTCACAGAAAAAGGTCGGTTCAACTTAAAATCGAACTGATCTGTTTTACAGAAAAAGCAAAATTTTATTCCACAAAATAAGACCATTTTCTATTCGGTCTTTGAAAGTTCTATCGTTGAAATGAGTTTCATGAAAATATCTGGTTCCATAGTTGCAGAAAAGAGGTTCAAAGTTTCAACTTCGAAATCGATTTTCTCGAAAACTATGTATCGGAAAAACTAGTAAATAGTATCTGTGGAACCAGTTTTAATATCTTTACAAACGTCACTAAGTCTAAACTCTTTACCTAATTGTTCGAGTCTTTGGCAGCAGTCTTTGCATTACATTTGTAAGTTTAACCAGAAAATTGTTTCATTCATTAAGAAATGGGTTTTTATGAGTTTAGTTTGTTAAATAAGTGGTTGCTTGTGCATTTGCAGCCCAAATATCATGCCCAAATGGTCCAATGGAAAGTTATTGAATTGCATTGGTTTATTTATTAGCAAAGGGACAAAATGCTGAAGGAATGATGATTTTAGGGGCTAAAATTATCGGCATATCTAAGCTCAAAGTTTTAAGGCTAATAGCCAAAAGCAAGAAAACCGTTTCGAAATCGCTTAAAGTGTTCAATGCATATTGTGAGCTGACAAATTTTATGGACAAATAATAAGTTTCAGCTCGCTAAAACTTACGGTCACAGAAAACGATCGGTTTGAATAAACATCGAACTAATCTATTTAACAGAAGCCAGAAAATTTTATTACTCAAAGTAAGTAAATTTTCTGCTTGATTATCAAAAGTTACATCAGTTCTATGAGTTTTATGAAAAAATCTGCTTCCGTTAATGTTTAAAAGGCTATCGAAGTTTCAACTTTGAACTCGATTTCCTCGATAGCTGTTCATCAGAGAAATTTTTAAAACACAAAAATGGATTCAGTTTTTAATTCCCAACAAACCAATAGAGTCTAAATTCGAAAGAGAATCGTTTTCGTCCGTTTAAGTGCATTTGTGCCAATTGATGTGTTAATTGTGCCTTTTACTAACAGCCAATTTTCAAGTAATAAGTTGGAACCAAAATTTAATTGATTTCATCGTTCTCTTCATTTGACAAAATCTTAAACTCAATATTGATGATCACATTGAATTATCAATTGGATAAGTGTCTTGCCATCTGGATTATTGTGTTGACAATTTGTTTTCACCTTGATTTACTGATCATTGTCAGTATTACTTCAATATCGTCATTCACAGCCATCTTCAATAAAAATCTTGGTTTTCTAGCTCAACATCACCATTATCTAACTATTAAACTTGATATTACAAATAATTCCCAAATTCTTATCCTTCTTATCCTTAGTATTACTAACACTTTGATTATTACAATTGATTTGAATCATTAATATTATATATATTTTATTATCTGACCAAATATCCAAAATTGGAGTTTCGTCTTCACTTTTCACTTTGTCTAACATTAAATTGAGATTAAACCAATTCGTTCATTACTTCACAGTTGTCAATAAAATATACACCATGACTCTATCAGACCAGCGATTCCTAAATCCATACATCTCAATATGCCATGAAACATTCCTTAAAATGCCATAAATTACTTCTAAATTCATATCCAATGGCCTCACAAAATTCAAAGAACCCTCAGTAAATGTAATCTCCTTTTTGTACCTACAAGCGGCACCACAACACCTGCTGAGGCCTCTCAATTAGACACCTAAGCCAGCTCAATTTTAGCCAGCTCACTCAAATTGCCACTTTTAGCTGAGCTTAGTTCAAGCTGCGAGCCGAAAAGCAGCTTATGGCTCAATTTGGCTGGCTTTGGTATCTACTCTCAATAAATGCCAAACAGGCAATCTCTAACAAAAATGAAGCTGCCAGATGTTTGAGACTTCAATTTATTTGCTTTCATAACATCGATTGATGTGGTCAATTAACAGTTAATTAATTATTTTTTTTTTGTTATGACTTTACAAACAAGTGAAAGCCTTTCCTGTCATCAAACATTGTACAGAATGTTAATAAGACTTCGTTTATTTAGATGGAGTACTTACCGGTTAATAATATTGTCATCTTTTATCTGGATTCTGGTGGGGTTCAGTGTACTTGTGTATTATATGGACTGTTTAGGTAGTTCTGGTATTAATTGTGTTGGTGGTAAACAACGTAAATTATTTCAATTATCATCTTCTAGTGCAAATAATCCTAATAATGTGAATTTTAATTACAATGGATTAGAGGAATCAATTGAAAATGATTTATCAAATTTAAATAGTGATAATTTAATTGTAAATGAAAATGCCAATTCCCTTCTTTTACCATTTAAATCAAATCAACTTAGAAAATGGAAATCACCAGGTAAGTTGTTATCGTTGACGATATTTAATTTTCGATATAAAAACTCTTTTATTTGTTTGTATTATTATATACTTTTATTATGTATTTGTGATAAAATTGCAGATCAAATGAAGAGTTTTTTTACAATACATAATAATGGTGTTTACGCGCAATCAATCACAGTGCTAATAAGTGATTGTTCCTCACTTATATGTATCCATTACATATTATAAAACCCTCATTACATATCAGTGAATCTCTCACTGATAAGCACTGTGTTTTATTGCGCGTAAAGAGAGTATTTTTTTTAATTAAATCATTTTATTACAGTCTTGGCTACAAATCCAAGTTCATGGCCTGGTGAAAAGGGTAAACCCGTGAATATTCCGAAAGAAGAAGAATCTCTTAAAAATGAGAAATTTAAATTAAATCAATTTAATCTGTTGGCCAGTGATAGAATTGCGTTAAACAGATCTTTGCCTGATGTTAGAATGGATTCGTAAGTAATTAATTACTAATTTATTGTATATTAATTGTATTGTTTAATCAATAAATAGATCTAAATAAATTATCTTTTCTTGATAATAATTTAGATGCAAGAAGAAACGTTATCCAAGTGAATTACCTACAACCAGCATTGTCATTGTTTTCCATAATGAAGCTTGGTCAACTTTATTACGAACTGTTCATAGTATTATCCGAACCTCACCAAGGACTCTTCTTGAGGAGATTATTCTTGTTGATGATGCTAGTGATGGAGGTGAGCTTATGATTAATCTCTCTTTTCTTCTTATTGAAATAGCTTTAACTTTATTATTTCATTCATTTCCTGTTTATCATCTCAAACTTGATTTCAACTTTTCTAGTTGATTAAATTAACCCTTGTTAATAATGTAGTGATAATGTAATGCATATAATCATTTCTCAACATTTCAACTTTGAGATTGATAGCACCAAGCTGAGCCAATTTTATGCTCTACACTCTCCATTTAATTTTGGTCTCAACTCCTAAACAATATGGTAGAACGATATATCAAACATTTTCTGTTCTCTTTTACGTTTATCAGAACATTTAGGTAAAAAATTAGAAGATTATGTGGTTACTTTGCCGGTCCCTGTTCATGTATTACGAACGGGGAACAGATCGGGATTGATTCGAGCTCGTCTTTTAGGAGCATCACATGTTAAAGGTCAAGTAATTACCTTTCTAGATGCTCATTGTGAATGCTCAAAAGGATGGTTGGAACCTTTATTAGCAAGAATAAGAGAAGATAGGTAAAGATAATATCATTTGTTTTATTTATTATAATGATCATAATTACATATGAAACTAATTCTTTTTTGTCTTTTTTGTGTAAACTAAATATTTTTACAGAACTCGTGTTGTTTGTCCAATTATTGATGTGATAAGTGATGATAATTTTGAATATATCCCAGCATCGGATATGACTTGGGGAGGATTCAATTGGAGACTTAATTTTAGATGGTATCGAGTTCCTCAACGAGAAATTGATCGTCGTAATGGTGATAGAAGTGAACCCGTTAGGTCAGTATTGACTAATGTTGATAAATTTTTATCCTTTATTCATTAGTATTGTGGTCACGATTAATGTTATTAGTTAATTAAATTAAAAGTAAAATAATTATTTGTACTTTACAGAACACCTACTATGGCTGGAGGATTATTCTCTATTGATCGTGATTACTTTGAATATCTTGGTAAATACGATGAAGGAATGGAAATCTGGGGAGGAGAAAATCTTGAATTAAGTTTCAGGGTGAGATATTAATTTACGCTAAACTATCCAACAACAAATAATTAACGTACTTTTGTTAATGTTTCTTTCTCTTTTCATGATGGATAATTTCAATTATGTTTTGTGATAAATGAATTATTTCTATGCATTTACCTGTCCTGAATGAAACGAACTGACATGCTTTTAATCACTTCAACACATCAACTAACTATCATCATTGACTTATGCTCATTCAGATCTGGATGTGTGGAGGAACACTTGAGATAGCAACTTGTTCTCATGTTGGTCATGTTTTCCGTAAATCTACGCCTTACACTTTCCCTGGCGGTACAACAAAGATAGTTAATCATAACAACGCTCGTTTAGCTGATGTTTGGCTTGATGAATGGAAAGACTTTTATTATGCCATTAATCCAGCAGCTAAGAAGGTTAATAAAGGTGATACAAAAGGACGAAAAGAGTTACGAGAAAAATTGAAGTGCAAAAGTTTCCGTTGGTATCTTGAAAATGTTTACCCTGAATCACAAATGCCATTGGATTACTATTCATTGGGTGAGATTCGTAATGTTGCCATAAATCATTGTCTTGATACATTTGGACGTAAAAGTGGTGAAAATGCTGCAATGAGCCAGTGCCATGGAATGGGTGGTAATCAGGTGTTTGCTTATACAAAACGTAAACAAATCATGTCAGACGATAATTGTTTAGATGCTTCCAGTAAAAAAGAGCCTGTTAAATTGATTCGATGTCATGGGTTAGGAGGCAATCAAATGTGGGAATATCATACGAAAGAGCAAACAATTGTTCATGTTAACACAGGACTTTGTTTAGACAAATCTGATTCTACTCTTGATGCAATTCATCCAACATTACAAGAATGTGATAACAGTGAATCGCAACAATGGATTCTAGTTTCAAACTTTAAATGGCAAACACCTGAACATAATAAAACACACACTGATAATGATGATTCAAAGATTGCTGTTTAATGGCAACCTGACCAAAGGAATTGCAAGAAATACATTCATTATGGCTGACAATATGGATTGTTCCTATACTTTCATAACTAATTACTGTCCTTGTATTTGAATATACCAAAGGAAAGTTAACTTCTTGCTCATCAGTCAATACAATTGATGTCATTGTATGTATGATATAATATTAACAATTTATTTTGTCAAAGTAATTCGTGATCATGATTGGGACTGGATCAATGATTATAAAAACTGCCTGCGATTTATTGAAAATTATTTTCCTTTTTACTGAAGAGTTTGTCCATTCACTATGATTCTTTCATCTGTAAGTTGATTTTAGTTAATGATATTCTTAATCATATTTACAATTAACTCAATTGTGCCTTTTGTGGATGCAAAAATTAATGCAATTTATACTTTCAGTATTATGAAAGAACAAAGTTCTTGCATTGAAAGGATTGTTAAATGGATTGTCATTGAATTTATATATTAATTGGTCATGTAAAAAGATTTTTTGTTAACAATTGTTCTATTCCTTATTATAAATAAATTGTACATCTTATTTACAGTCTGTATATGTTCAAAATTAATATTATACTGAGTTACATTGGTATCTGAAATAAGGGTTTTTATTAAAACGACACAATTGTCAAATTTATTCACAAATTAACACAAATGGGCAGAAACGGGTAGAAATTGATTTCTTTCAGATTTAAACTCTGTTAGTTTTTAGGGAAATAGGAACTGAGTCCATTTGTGATATTCAAAAATTTCTTTCGTCGATAGTTTTCGAGAAAATCGAGGTCAAAGTTGAACTTAGATTCTGAACTTAGATTTTGTATAATTATGGAAGCAGACTTTTCATTAAACTCATTTCCTTGATGTGACTTTTGATGGGTAATGAGAAAATGCACTTATTTTGAGAAATAAAAAGTCATAAGTTTTAGCGCTCTAATTCGTACGGTCACAGAGAGCGGTCGACTGCAAATCGCACTAATCTGTTTTATTTCACACAAAAAAATTCATTTCTCAATTTAAATGATGATGAAGTATCTAAAGAGGTCAAAAACTGTTGATTGCCTTACTGTGGGTTAGACTGACAAAGACGTGGTCTTAATGCCATTGAACATTTTTTTCTCAAAATCTTCATTTTCGCTAATTCTTAGGTGTTTTTTACCATTTTTTAAAAAATAAACTTCGATTTTTGGGTTAACTAAATGATGATGGGAATAGAAATATCAAAGTATCACTAAATGTCTCATAAAAAACACCTTTGAGGTTGGTCTTAATGCTATTGAACAGAGCGAATTACATATTTATTACAATTGTCGGTTTCCAATTGATGTTGATAACCTTCCAAATGGTTATGACAAGTCACTAAATTATCATCATCTCATCAGATGATAATCATCATTTTTTATGGCTAACATTATATTTTATTTCACCTTTCAATGGCTCATAACTTGATACCATTTTTTTATAACCAATTCAGTGATGCTTACAATTTGTAAGATGAAAATTTTGAGCAACACAAAAAAAACAATGAAACTTTTGATGGTTTTGAGATGTTCAATGATTGTCAAATGATGATAATGATGATTATCAGCAATTTCAAAATTATCATCTTTTCTCAAATGTTTATTTCCTGCTTCTGATTTAACCGTTTCTCTTGTCTCCATCTTAATATGTGAATTCATTAAATTCATGTTCATCATTCATTGGCCAAACATTTTACCTGACAATTGAACAAAGTTATCTCTTTTATATCATCATCTTCCCAGGCAATTGATATTAAACCATGAATCTTTTTTTAATCAACATCATTATCTTATCAACTTTAATCGTCCTCTTAATTCATTTTTATTTATATCTCTATCTGATTCTGGGATAAACAATCAAATGTTGCCATTTCATTTCAATCTTGAAATTAATTTTGAAAAAAAAGGATTCAGTTATTAATAACTCATTCAAATTAAAGTCAATAATAGCTTTGTTTTTGTCAACAATTAAGCTTTGACTGTCTTTAAGATTGAAAATGCAATTGTTTTCACTTTTCACTTCAGCTGATCAACTTCAATTGATATCTTGACCCAATTAATGAGTGAAAGTTATTTAAATTTTTCACACTTAACTGAACGTTTTGTTGTTAATCAAACACTCGTCACTATTGATTGAACCTTAAATTATCACAATCATTATTATCCATCCTTAACCATAATTGGAATGCTAAGAATCACTTATTATCATAATTGCCAAAACATCATCACAATGTTGACCAAGTCTTTTGTTGTTTTTCATCAAATTTCAAGTCACAGTTTGATTGACAAATGAAACTCAGCAATTGGGTTAATTGAATTTAGTGAAAGTTGATTTGATTGTTTTCCCTTTTTTATTTGACCAGTTTTCAGATGATTAAATTAAGGTTCACTCGTTGTTTTCATGCTATATTGATTACATGGAAAAAAGCAGTTCAATTGAAACAACAATCCTAAAACAAACCAAGTTAACCCAAAAATAACCCAAAAGATAATGTAATCGAATGGCTATAATGAGATCATTCAAATGAATATCATTTACTTGATAAATTGCTTTCTATAAAATAATCAACCAGCTTGTTTGATTGTAACATTTTATCCTTAAAAGTATCGGAAAAACCTTTACATTCCTAATCTCATAGCTAATCATTTCACTGCCAATGAATTTACCTGTTGATTACCTCATGTTGCAAGGTAAATTGCATTTTGATACATTTCAATGTTAACCGGATTTCCTTTAATTTCATCCAATATCAAAGCTTCTGTTTCTACTTTGTGTAAATATTGAATCAGTTCAACAATCAATTACATTGTCTTTTCACGCAAAATTGAAACTTTCCTTTCGTCTCATCATTTAATAACCTGGACTTGTTCCTGGAAGTGACAATTCAATAATAAACCATTTCCTAAATTAGTCCAAATTAACAAAGTCAACATTGAAAAAGGTTATTGACTGAGGAAATTACCTTGAAATTGATTCATTGTTGCTAATTGTTGCTATTGATTATCAGAAAATAGCGAAACAAATGGACAAATTGACAACAAAATATCCAATTGTATTACGATAAAGGAGTTAGTCACAGACATGAGCTTCAACTCGTTGGAGTTACATTAACATTGCTGTTAAACCAAACAGCTATCACCTCAGGTCGGACAAGAGGACTTATCTGACCAAGTAACTAGCGTACTTATACTGATAATAAACTGAATTAGCCATTGACATGAACAAACAATCAAAATTGAAACATTACAAGATGCTTTTAAGCTCGTTTAGTGTACATTGTTAACAACCGAATCTAGACATAAATTGTAAACTTAATTATCATGTTGATTGATTGTCTTTGCCAAACATTTCACATTGAAACGTCTTTGCGCTTTATTTAATTTGATGAGAATGGTTTCTCAGAGAACCCTTATACTGAATCAATTTAGTAATTTATTTTTCCCTTATTTTTATCTTCTTTTTACTGCTAACAGAATCAATTGATGTGCATTAATTATATTAATATTAATTATATCCATTCTCGATGACTCTACAAACAAGTGAAAGCCTTTCCTGTCATCAAACATTGTACAGAATGTTAATACGAAATCGTTTATTTAGATGGAGTACTTACCGGTTAATAATATTGTCATCTTTTATCTGGATTCTGGTTGAGTTCAGTGTACTACAGGGTGTAGCTAAAGTTCATGTAAGAGGCAAAAAACAATTTCCCCTGCGTAGAAACACATTTCAATTTGATTTGATTCTCAGTTGAGATACTGATTTCATCTCTTGAGCCAACCCACCAACACGAACTTTAGTTGCACCCTGTACATGGACTGTTTAGGTAGTTCTGGTATTAATTGTGTTGGTGGTAAACAACGTAAATTATTTCACTTATCATCTTCTAGTGCAAATAATCCTAACAATGTGAATTTTAATTACAATGGATTAGAGGAATCAATTGAAAATGATTTATCAAATTTAAATAGTGATAATTTAATTGTAAATGAAAATGCCAATTCCCTTCTTTTACCATTTAAATCAAATCAACTTAAAAAGTGGAGATTGCAAGGTAAGTTGTTATCGAGAAGATTCAATGTTCAACAAAAAACTATTTTATTGTATTTGCGTGAAAATTGCAGATCAAATGAAGAGTTTAATTGCAATGGAAAATGTTTAATTAATTTTTGTTGGTTAGTTATCTATTAATTGCATTATTTGATGAATAAATGAATATTTTTATCTTTTCGTTGATCATAATTTAGATGCAAGAAGAAACGTTATCCAAGTGAATTACCTACAACCAGCATTGTCATTGTTTTCCATAATGAAGCTTGGTCAACTTTATTACGAACTGTTCATAGTATTATCAGAACCTCACCAAGGACTCTTCTTGAGGAGATTATTCTTGTTGATGATGCTAGTGAATGAGGTAAGAATTTCTGATGTTTAATACTTCTTCTCATTGTAGTTACTATTGTTTCACTTTCTTCCTGTATTTCTTGAGAGAAAATTAATTCAGTTCAGTATAAATCTTATGAAAGTCAAATTGACATTTCATGTAATCCTTTTGGTTAATCTTCATTTAATAACTAAAGGATTCTGAATTGGACAATCAATTTAAATTAATGTTATAGTATCTTGAGCCCATGAATCTTGTTAATGACCACTTACACCTGTCTTACAGTAGCTTATAAATTGCAATATATTTCACTTTCCAATTAAATTAATCCATTTCATTTTATTGTTGTCATCTATAGATTATTTAGGTAAAAAATTAGAAGATTATGTGGTTAACTTGCCGATTGCTGTTCATGTTTTACGAACGGGGAACAGATCAGGATTGATTCGAGCTCGTCTTTTAGGAGCATCACATGTTAAAGGTCAAGTAATTACCTTTCTAGATGCTCATTGTGAATGCTCAAAAGGATGGTTGGAACCTTTATTAGCAAGAATAAGAGAAGATAGGTAAAGATCATATCATTTGTTTTATTTAATTATAATCATAATTACATATTAAACTAATTCTTTTTGTCTTTTTTGTGTAAACTAAATATTTTTACAGAACTCGTGTTGTTTGTCCAATTATTGATGTGATAAGTGATGAAAATGCTGCAATGAGCCAGTGCCATGGACATATGCATATGGATATTTTTCACCTGAATGCATCTATTGTAACAAAGTGTTACCACATAGACATAAATACAAGTACTTTCCAATGAATTCCCAGCCAGTCAACCCAAGTCTTGTGGCGCAAGCAAACGAGAGAGAGCGTAAAGACACCGCATAAAGTTAACACACAGAATCGTTTGCCTCTTTGCGTTTTTTCGCGTTTAACGCGATAATTTTCATTTAAGTAAAAGTATCAATGTCTGCTTATACAATACACTCCATAAATTGTCTTTGACTTGTTAAGTCACTAGCTCAGTGGTTAAAGGATTGGTCAAGTAGATTGGCAATTGAGAATGTTAAAGGGCAAGTCTGGATTGGGGAATCTTTTTGCTAGAAACTTAAATTCAAACGAGCGTTCAACGCACATAAATTTTATTAAACGCAAAATCTGACCCTTGCCTTCTGCGCTCGTGTCTCTGGCGCTTACGCCTGGGTCGACTGGGCATAAATTGTAATTTTTTAATTTTGCCATTTGTAAAATGCAAACATTCAAATTGACTTTTTGAGATTCACAATATTGATCTACTGCTCTATCCGTTATGATTGGAGTTAAATTTGCATTCATCTCGAATAGATAGATAAATGCAAAAAACTGTTTTTAAATGTTCAAATTTGTCCATCTTGAGATTTTTGCATAGCATTGATTTGATACTTTTCCATTGTTCTTGTTCGCAGTCTGGATTATTACCATGGAACTTATTTGTGATAGAATTTTCCATTTAATAGAGATTAATTATAACCAATTCAATTGAAATAACAAGTTGATTTGAGATGATTTTGACAGAAAGGCATCTGAATTTGAAGACACAACAAACAATTTACAAAGGTAAATCAATGGGAGTAAATGACATTAAATGAAAATATGTTTTTCAAATCAAAAGTGAACAAAATCGTATAAATAGTCGACAATTTACTCGAAATTAATTAATAAGTCAAGACTTTCTCAAGCAATTTAATACTTCTAGTTGTCTTGAGTTTAATTCATCAAACGAAAAAATGAAATCATTCGGTGTATCTGCCTTTTGCTTATTGCTTGTTGCATCAGCCGTGATCTGTGATGAACAACCTGAACTTTCTTTGAACGGTAAAGTTCATGGTCGATTCTTCTTCAACCCATTCAACATAGCCTCACAAGCCGCCAAAGCTATTGGTAATACAGGTGCTCAAGTAGCTGATGGTTTAGGTTCAGCAGCCAACTCTGTTGCTAATGCTGCCTCAAGTGGAATCAAAACTATTGGTTCACTTGAATCAGCCGCCATCAAGGGTGCCGGTAAAATCGCCTCAACTGGAGCTTCAATGGGTGCCAACGGTGTTTCAAGCTTTGGTAATGCAGTAGGTTCTGGTATCAAAGGAGCTGGTAAAATCGCTTCAACTGGTTCCCAAATCGGTTCATCTCTTGCTCAAAGTGGAGGTAGAATCGGAGCCAATGTAGCTGGTAGCATGGGTAACCTTGCTGCTACCGGAGCTAACATGTTCGGAGGCGCTGCCAATGCCGGTGGTCAAATCGCTAGCTCAATCCTCAATGGACTTGGTTTAGGTGCTTTCAGTGGTCTCGCTACTTCTGGTGCAAAGTTGGTTTCTGGTTTCGCTTCAGGAGCTGGTTCTTTGGCTAACAATACTTTCAATGGATTCGGTAATCTTGCTAATGAAGGAGGAAAGGCTGCTGGTACTGTTATCAATGGTACTGGAAACTTTGTTTCATCAGGATTGGAAGATGTTGCTGGTGCTGCTCAGACTGGATTTGGCTTAGGAGCCACCGTAATCAATGGATCTGGAACTGTTGCTCAAGCTATTGGAGATGGTTTGGCCAATGTTGCTGGCTTCAAGGCTGACTTTATTGCCAACCAAACTAAACTTGTCGGTAATGGATTCAACACCGCCGGTAATATTTTCAATATTAGTGCTAGTGATGTCTTCAGTGACATTGGTGATGTCTTTGGTGATATCTTCGGTAGGGCTCCAAATAAGCAACAATAATTTACAGCAATAAACAATACACGTTAATTGTTGAATGATGTAAAATAGTGTTAACAGTAAATTCAAATAAACAATGTTTCATTTGAACACGGTTACTTTCATTTATTACAGGGTGTATGAAAGGGTGTAACGCGTAAGACGTGAAAATGATCTTACTTTGATAAGAATGAAGTTGAAGATGACAATGATAAGATTATGACAGAAAGAGACGAAGACACAAAATGTCCATTCAATATAATTATTTATAATAAGTTGATTTTAGTTGATGATATTCTTAATCATATTTACAATTAACTCAGTTATGCCTTTTGTAGATGTAAAATTAATCAATTTATACTTTGAGTATTATGAAAGAATAAAGTTCTTGAAAGGATCTGTTGAATGTTGAATCTAATATTAGATTGATCTCAATTTATGATCCTAAGAGTTTATTAAAAATGTTTTCAATCTTAATTGTTCATTATTACTTAATCCCAATAAAGATTAATTAGTCAACTTATCTGTTTAACTGGTAACCTCTTAGGGTTCAACTGAGTTTAGGCGATTGAAAACTGTGAAAATTTAGAAGTAATCAAAAAAGTTACGATCGACGGAAGACGTGAGCGTTTGTAGTTAAATTGAGTAGGCAAAGAGGCAAAACTGGTTTCCGTTTAAAATTTTTGGTCTTGTAGGAAGATTAAGTTTGATTGTAGTTAACTAAGTATATTGCGAGGTTAGTTAAATTATCGTTGAATGCGCACATGAAAGTCTAATCCAAACAACACCATAAATGGTGTTGCCGCATTGAGAGGAAGATTTTTAACTGGCACAAACTCACAAAAAAACACTGAAGGTTTTTTGCTTTTCTCCTCTTCATCATTCAGTATAACATCTTTCATTGGGTGTTGTCATCTTGCCTTCTCTTTTCTATTTCTTCTCTTTCTGAGTCTATCTTGGATAAACCATCTTTTTTATCATCAACATCATATTATAGCAGCCATATTTTCACCAAAAAATTCATCTGTTCATTAAATTTGACAATATTTTTCGTCATCTCTTCACATAAACAACAAGAGTGGTTCATTGACAACACTTGTTCAACTATTGTTTTCACCTAACCATGTCTTCCCCAAGCACAATGTTTTGTAGCCGGTGTGGCTCTGGATTCGAGGAGAATGAAAAAATTGTCAACTCTGGTAAGTTAATAAATTTACAATTGTGACAATAAATCGACCTGTGACAATGAGTGTTGGTTATAACTCCATCGGATACTTTTTGGATTGAGTTTACCTTCTATTCATCTCCACATATGATTTCACTGTGTATACTTTCTATATTTACATTGATCTCAAAACTGGTGTTTACACATTGTTTACCTTTTTTATTGTTTCTGGTGACCAATAAATTTTATTTTCTGAATTTCTTGTCCATCATAGGAGGTGAAGTTTGGCATCAGTCATGTTTTGTGTGTGCCCAATGCTTCCGCCCATTCAGTAAAGATGCCATCTTTTATGAATTTGAAGGTCGAAAATACTGTGAACATGATTTTCATGTTCTCTATGCTCCTTGTTGTGGTAAATGTGGACATTTTATCATTGGTAAGATTTCTATTATCATTTATTTGTTGTTCATGCTTATTAAATATTAATTTTTTTCTTATTAAGGACGAGTTATCAAAGCCTTAAATAATAATTGGCATCCAGATTGTTTCAACTGTCAAATTTGTCAGATTCCATTAGCTGACCAAGGTTTCATCAAAAATGCTGGTAAGTTTTCACTAAAACTCTTGCTATTGTTTGTTTATTAATTTATTTATTTTTATCTATTTCAGGCCGTGCTTTGTGCCATGAATGTAATGCCAGGGAAAAGGCTGCAGCTATCGGAAAATATATATGCCATAAATGTCATGCAATAATTGATGAAGGAGCTCCTCTCAAGTATAAGGTTTGTTTTCATGAACCATGATGTTTACATTTAAATGATATCAGATTAGGAAGCTGTTTCAATTTGTGATACTCGTTGTCTCCTTAATCAACATTACATTTTGACCATCACCGCCAACCATGTTTATGTTACAAATATAAAGAAGCTTGGCTGGTTTTGATTGTTCATTCGTTTTGGCAAGATGTCATTGCCACCTACGTAATTCCGTCCTCTCTTAAGGTTAAAAATATAAACTGAATTTGAATTCTTTTTGGTTCGTTAATGTGAGGCGGAAAGTAATTTAAATCATATTAAATGATCCATTGGATTGACTAGAGAACTAATAGTGTAAAAGGAGAAGTAGTTTTACCTAAATTTGGAAATCTCTCTATGTTTGAATTTTTATAATATTTCAAGATAATATCCAAGATATTAGACAAAATTTTAATTATTTCCTTTCTTTTTCTTCACAGAGTGAACCTTATCATCCGTATCATTTCAATTGTTACTCTTGTGGTGTTGAACTTGACTCAAACGCACGTGAAGTGAAAGGTGAATTATATTGTTTAAGATGTCACGATAAAATGGGTATACCTATTTGTGGATCTTGTCATCGGCCAATCGAAGAGAGGATTGTTACAGCATTGGGGAAAAATTGGCATGTTGAACATTTCGTTTGTGCAAAATGTGAAAAACCCTTCCTTGGTCATAGACATTATGAGAAAAAGGTAAATTTTGCTCAACTTTTAAAGTGTTATTTAATTTTATTCATGACTTTTTTTTCTTATTCATTAGGGACTAGCATACTGCGAAACTCATTATCATCAATTATTTGGCAATTTATGTTACGTCTGCAATCATGTAATTAGTGGTGATGTTTTTACAGCTTTAAATAAGGCTTGGTGCGTTGATCATTTTAGCTGCTCATTTTGTGATATGAAATTAACACAAAAAAGCAAATTCTATGATGTCGATCTTAAACCCTGTTGTAAACGATGCTTTGAAAAGTTCCCCTCTGAATTGAGGAAAAGATTGAAGAAACATTACTCCGAAAAGGCTACTGGCAATAAAAGCATTCTGTGAAATCTCTCCACAACATTTTGTCGTCAATTCACGAACTGCCTTTTTATGTGATCCAAACTTTATCCCGTTATGAGTCCATCCAAAAATTTATTAACTGGCAACTTAAGATGACCTGGAATTCAATTATTATGATAGAATGATGAAAAATTCATGCATTTATTATTTGCATTTTGAGAAAATGTATGAGTTCTACATATTCTTGCCTTTCTATTAGTGCCAATAGTAATTTATCTGGGATGAATTACTGTGGAAATTTATGCAGCTAATTAAAATTACAAAAGTGAAGCTATCGAATTGGAATTTCGTTTATTTTATAATTTAATGTTCATCAAAGCTTCTCATCGACAAGCCTTAACTTCCGGATATTTTATCCAGTCTTCTCCATCATATTTGATTTTAAATGAGCGTTTATTGACTACAATACACATGTTACATGTATAATTCAAACAATTATACACTCATCAAAAGCAATATAAAACAAATTATTTTAATCTATTTCACCTAATTTTACCTCTCGGTCAACTGAATATTTTTGCAATCAACTGCAATCAAATAAAGCTTAATTGATGAAAAATCAAGTTTTTATCGTGTAGATGACAGTTTATATTTAAAAGATAATATTCGGATAAATTTGATTTGATTTTCTTTCAAATACACTCAAGGTTATAACTTTATTTAAAAAATCAACACAGATTATAACCAGGGAAGAAACTAGAGCAAAAGTTAGGTTTCTGGAGCAAATCCAAGCAACTTTTCTCACCTAGTTATGCCAACAAATAATAATAAATCTCATGTCTCTTGTAAGACAAAAAATCAGTAAAGTAAAAAGATAAATTAATTTTTATGAAATCAATCAAAATTTATTGATAAGGCGGTTTGGACTGAAAACGGCTGAACTCATTACAGTTAAAGCACATAAGGTAAAGTCATAAGAACTAAAATTGAAAATAGCAAATTTAGTCAAATTTTGTTACATCGAAGCGATCACTTACGTTAGTAATTAAAAGTTTATGTTTTCATATTCAGGACAATTTAATCTATTTGTCTGAATCAGTTGAACTCAGATATCTCGAAGCTACATTCGCCCTCGTCTTTAAATCTCACAAATTTTCGCGGCATTGGTTTAATCTATTCTTAGCCTGATTTTTGTTACTTTAATTTAATTTTTATGGGGTTTGTTATAATCTGATATCAAATCCAATGTTATAGTAAATTGTTTTCGGGATAAAAATATTGATTTTTGGCAGCTCATACATTTACCTTATCATCTCACCAATACATTGATGCACCACTTGAGATAAGTTTGAGTGGTAATCGTTTAACATGAGAAAACATTGAACCAGGATCATTTGATAATAATCTGACTAGACCGGTAACAATCTACCTCAATTCAAATAAATTGACAACCTTCGAAACACTTCTTCGACGACCCAATTTTATTGTTCAAGTTGAATCTAATTCATTCATCTGTGACTGTTGGTTATTCAATCACAAAGAAGACATTATGTATCACCTAAAGGAGAACAAATTTGACAACTAAATTAAATCGTGGTTTACTTTAGTGATATAATTTATTTACTAGAGTAAAAAATACTTTGATCTTGTAACAATTTTCAATAATTTTATGATCATGCAATGAAAATGAATGCAATTTTTGTGTTTGGAGCAACTTTTGAAGACACTTTGTACAATTTAAACTAAAACAAAATACTCTAATTCACTCTCACATGCAATAAGACTGCTGAGTCTTCGACAATAAATGCCATTTGAGATTATTAGAAAACAAAAAATACAATGAAATAGAGGTTGAAAGGAAAAGACACCAAAAAGATGATGATGCTTGATAATGAGCTTGGTGATGGGGTCATGAAGGTGAAGATGATTAAATAAACGACTGATGAAATGCTTGTTAGATACTTTCATAATCCCATTGATAAAATATCTCTTTTCAAATGTACAATTTATGAAATTATTTGTGACTTTTTGTCTTAGATAACACCAAGACTTCGATTAGATGATGCTGTTGGGGTTATTTCAATAACTGCATTGGTCAACTTTTGATAAGACGCATAATCTTTGACCGAACGTTGATTAGAATAATTGGGATTCTGATGATATTGATATTTATGCCTATGGTTAGGCTGTTCATATTGACATCGACTATACGATCCACATTCATTGGCATTGGAATAATGGTTTTGTTGATGAGCAGGAGAAATGGCTGATGATGAAGATGAAGATGAAAGTCGCAAAGGTCGAACTTTGGATTGAAATTTTGGTGTTGGCGGTTGAAGATGTTTAACATGATGATGATAGACAGAAGGTTGATAAAGGTGCCCTGAAATTGGGAATTTAAGCGAATGATCAGTCTTAGATAGAGTGTCAGTTGGAAATAGATGACTTTTACCATCAAAGCCATCATTTAAACCAGGAACGTCAATTCTGGAGGCATTTTTGGTTCCTCCACCTCCAATTCTTGCCCTTTCCGATCCTCTCCTGCCAATTCCAATCCTTAATCCCAAAATTCCTTCTCTTCTTCTTCCCCTGTTTTCGTACAAGAAAAAGGTGAAAAATATTACCAGGACTATACAGCCAATGATGGCTATAACGATTATTAATAGAGTACAGTAATTGATCCCAGGTAATCCCAAGTCTCGCAGTTGATTCATTTCAGTTGATGTTACCACCGTCAAATAGCTTGCACGATAAGCATATCCTTTATAGTTAACCACGGAACACAAGTATTTACCAGAATCACTTCGATCAACTGAATCAATTATCAACCTATTATAATAGATTCCATCTCGTTTGTGTAAAATTGGCGATGATTTCAAAGATCTGAAATATTCGCCATCAATCTCAATCAGAATACCTTCATCTGGTTCGTCTTCAAGTTCCTCTGGTGAAAGCTCTTTTAACCACTGAAATAGACAAATAAAGCAAATTAGAAATGATCAATTGGCGCAACACAATTGAGATCAATATTGCATTTAAAATCTTACCCTAACTAATGGTTCTAGTTTACTTTTGAACTGGCAATCTAAGAAAGTGTGTTGACCCAATAGAACTGTACTATTTTCAGGGTTGATTCCGATAATTTCTGGTCGATTCACTTTATCTGTATAATTTGGAATGAAAGAAAAAGGTTGTATTAGTCATTTGAAATGTGTCTCAAGCAATTGATTACTTAATCAGCTGCTATGAAAAGTTGAAAAGGTTGAAACAAAAATGAATTGCAAGGAAAATAAAAGTTGGTAAGTTATCAGTTGAATCGTTATCACTATTCTAAAGCAATTCAACTCAATTCGTCAAGTGGGCCGACGCTACATCAAAGATCGGAATGAAGAGTATCTATAATGAGTTTTGAGGTAACTTGATTGGAATTGGTGATTTCTTCATAAGTGTCTAAGATTGATGGCAAGATAGTATTTGACTATGAAAATTTAACTAATAGATCTTAAGTCAGAAAGGAGGAAAAGCAAGATAATTCAAATCAACAAAACTGTCTAATTAGAAGATTAAAGCTGCAAAATAATGCTCAATATGTCAATACCGTCTTGTCAGGTAAGTTATATTCATCTATAAAGTAGAGCAAAAAAAATATGAAAAAATCTAGTTCCAGTCAAACACAATTTGTACCTGATATACTCTTATTGAAATGTCAAATAAAATCCCTTTTCTAGATTACCGAATGAAATGCTAAAACCTATTCTAATCTCTTCAATGATTATTCAGTAGCATAACAAGCTTAACAATATTGACTGGAAAATTTCAATCAAAATGGTCTAAACTTAGACTAAATAAATCATGTATGAGTATCAGTACCTGAAACTATTTGCTATTTTAATTTTAAAGACGTGTTTATAATACAATGTGGACTGAAAAGAACTAACCTGAAATAGTAACACTGAACGTTGTATTTATTTGACCTTTAACATTGGAGGCAACACACATGTAATATCCTGAATCTTCAATACGACTTTCGGGAATGGTGAAAATACCATTGAATCTGGTAGTTCCGGGAGGTAATCGAGTTGGACTAATGGGTGATCCATTTTTATACCAAAGTATTTCTGGTCTGGGTTTACCGGCAACATTACACCGTAATCTCAATGGTTTACCAGAATTTAGTTTGATTACTTTGGTTTTTGGAGGAACTAGATCTACAAAGTATGGACCAAGTAAGGTATCTTCAACATAATTGTATTGAGACAGGGAAGATGATGAACCCAAATCTTCTGGGTAGTCATTGGACAAAAGAAGTCGGTTAACATTGTCAAATTTAAATCCACCCGATTCACCGAGATCTTCTTGGCGTAAAATACTGAGGGTAATATTGGCATAGACAGCACCAAATCCGTTGGCTGCTTTACAAGTGTAAACACCAGAATCTTCCAATTGAGCATATTCAATTCTCAGATAACCATTGAGGGTAACAAAATACCTGTGGATATGCTCAACAGGCATATCGTTTCTCATCCATTCAACAAATAGCCTCTTGGGGTCAGCATAAACAGGACATTGAAGTTGAACTTTAGATCCAACCAAATAAATTACTGGATTGGTTTTGGTTTTGGGTAATGCTAATCTCGGTGGAGCTAGAGTAATCAAAAATAAACAAGAATAATGTTTGAAATGATTAGAAATAATTTACACCAGAAAATGGTCATTTAATATTTTTAGGTTAAACTGGGTAAACACACACACACACACAGAAACAAAGTGGATGGACTTACCTTTACTATAACCGAGGACATTTACAATTGAATGTATAAATATGATGAATATAAAAAGTATTAAAAGAGGTATATTCATGATGTGATTGAAATTGAGATCTTGTGAATGATGATTATGGTTAAAGATGAAAATGGGAAGAAAAAAAGTAACACTATTAGCTGTGTTGGTATGATTAAGAAGTAACGATAATTACGATAAAGTGAACCAATCACTCAGATGATGTTTATATTATCTTGATTCAATTTTGTCGATAGATGTTCATTCAGTTCATAATTAAAATAAATAGTCAACATCTTTATTGAATCAAGAAGATTACCAAGAAGAATGAGATAATTGACACTATAAATCGATTAAAGTAAAATCAAAACATAATTAGTCCTTATAAACAAATGGCTAGATAAATTGAGTGAAACAGTTAAGCACAACAATGAAACAACGTTGAGGTAACTCCGGTGAGTGTTGGTAATAAAGTGTACAGTGAACTTTAAGAGTCAGATTAAGGGGTTAGGATTGAGTTGAAAGTTGCAAATATCCAAATTGATTAGTTTCAAATGATATAAATACAAGTTGAAGTTGCACAGCAGATGAGACCAGAGAGTCAACACACACACAATGTAAAACCAGAGTAAACAGTGGACGGACTTTTCACAAATACACAAGTAGACAGAGAATGTCCCAGACTTGAATCGTTATCTTATCTTGCAACTATTGGATTAACCATCAAACACCATTAAATTAACAATCAAATGGTTAGCCATAAGGTAAATTTAGCGAAGCTTTAACCAGAAGATTTAAAACCATTACCAAGATCGTCTTAACTTTCAACTCTTAACCGTTAGTTAACATCTAATGGTAATAAGAGACAACAACAAAATCTATTACCAATTAGTGTGTGTGGAAAAATTGATTAACAAAACATAAGATGAAGGCACTATGAGGGATTATTTCGCGGTATTTTACTAGATAATAAACAAAAGCCGAAAGCCGTTAGTTATTCTATTTTTTTTCTTTTTTCCTTTTTCTTTTACCGCATATTCCATTCTTTGTTATCAGAAGTTCTTACATTTTCTTGATCAACCAATTTCCCTTGTTATCTATTTTCCTTGTCTCTCTATTTGTTTGTCGCTTCATCTTTTTTTTTCATCTCACTCTCTACAAAAGTGTTTTCATTTAATTGTCAAGACTTGACTATTTGTAGTGCATAAATCTAACTTTACTTTAATCTCTCAACAAACAAAATTGATCAAGGATTTGATTTTTAGGGCCGTATTCACCAACCGAGTTTAAGCTTGATTCGGAGATCAAATTGATTTTAGTTTTGATCTCGGTTGGTGAATACGAGCCTTACAAGGGATGCATGGTCGGTCCTACGACAATCTTGAACTTTTTTTGTGCTTAAAATATTCTAATGGGTCAGATATGACCCTTTGTAAAGCCTGTCGTTTCGGAAATTCTCCGTTTCAAAGTTACAGGGGGTCAAATTTGTTTGGACATAGGTTAATATGCTTAATGCCAGTAATGTCGATCTATGATAAAATGGTAAAATATATTTTTTAACAAATCCATAAATCCTTTCAATAGTGTTAAACTATGCAAAATTGATACTTTGACACCCTGTAACTTTGAAACGGAGAATTTCCGAAACGAAAGGCTTGACAAAGGGTCATATCTGACCCATTAGAATATTTTAAGCACAAAAAAAGTTCAAGATTGTCGTAGGACCGACCATGCATCCCTTGTTAGACTAATTTCTGAATAAGTCAATTTCATATTAGCCAACTGATCATTCAAATTAAACTTAACTTAGATGATAGGATCTTGTATTCAAGGGATGATGTTTTATTTTTGTTATTTCGTAAATTTATTGATTTGTGAATAAAGATCCAAAGAGTTGTAATAACATACAGTTAGTACATTCTTTATATTATATCGGATAGAAAGGTGAAAGGTGCAAAAGGTCAAAAAAATTTCGCTATAAAGGGTCAGAATAAAATAATTGCTTTTGTGAAAACACATTGTTCAAAAACATCTTATGTATTCATTCATTGATTTGTTGAAGGATGACGCGAATGATGCTGCTTCTGGTAATGAAGGAATCATTAAAGTTAACACATCCTAACCTGAATTTTGAAAAGAAACGTTGAAAGGCCTTTTTTCCGGTGAAACCTTGACTAAAAATGAATGAACGAAAGTGATGTTTCAACCGTAAAATAATAAAACAAATGAAATTTAAATCAAATTGTAAGAACTTTTGTTATATTGAATAATATTGCCTCTATTTTGCCTATCATAAAGAATGTTGAAATTGATGACAAATTGAAAGAAAAGTCCATCAAATAATTCTGCTTAATTAATTGTTTTTTTTCTTTCCCCAAGAATAAAATTAAGTCTTGATTTAATTGTTTCCATGATCAATCGGATCAATGGCTATCTTTTGTCGTTAGATTAGATGAATTGTCCGAAAACAATCAGAGTTTTAACGAGTAAAGAATGAAGCCTGAGTGAGATTAAATTTCCTGATTACTTAAAGAGCGGACATTTGTCAAATACATCTCACTCGGGACTTGATTGTGGTCTTAAGTCGTTGAACATTCATCTATTTGGAAGTATAAAAGTTAAATCGCCATAAACATCACCAAGCCAATTTATTTAATCCATCTTATATAACTTGTGATTCCTTAATCTAAATGGTTATAGCTCAACAATCTTTATAAACCAATATGTTCTTCACCATAAGTTTTGTTTTTAGTTTTCTGTTGTCTTTTTACGTATCATATGTTTATCCTTCTGGAGGAACTTCGGATGTTTATCACAAACAAGATGGTAACGGTGGTTATGCCTTCGGTTATGATATCAATGATCCTTGGGGTGCAACTAATTTCCGAGAAGAGTCTGGACAGTTTGATGCTTGGGGTGGTGGAGCTGTGATTGGTTCTTATGGATTGATGGATGTTGATGGACGTAAACGTATTGTTCAGTATTCAGCAGATAAAAACGGTTTTGTTGCTTTCATCAAGACAAACGAGAAAGGAACCAGTGATGAAGATGCTGCTGATGCTTATTACAATGGAGTGGATAAAAGTCATGGCAAATGGTTGTATGACTTTTCGATAAAACATGATAAAGGTTGGGGTGATTCGTGGGATCCTTGGGGTAAATCTGATAAAGGAAAGAAGAAAGATTATGGTTGGGGAGCTTCTGAGAGACATGAAGTTCGAGTTCCACAAAAAGGAGAAACTGGACAGTTATACGAGGATCCAGATACAAATATTCTTTATAAAGCAATCGATGATCAACATGTTGTTCCTTTTGGGCGACGTTACCAAGCCAATTCTGATAAAAATACTATTTCTAAACCTATTTCTGGTAAACAAGGTAAATCCCGATAAAGAGCTAGCCTCTGTACATTATAATGTAATATTATCGAAGAAATAAATTATTAAGGAACAAAACAGATTCATTTTAAAAATTTACTCTCAAAAATTTCGGTTAAAATAAGAGATATAATAATTCTTCCAATGATTCTTTTTGTTGAGTAAAGTTAATCTCTTTATATTAATTTTTTTCGTATAAATTCAGTATATTTAGCTAATTTAACTATTGATTTACAAAAAGGCAACAACCTATGGCAATACACGAAAGAGTGCATGTGAAAATCCAATTAACTAATAGTTTTATATTGATGCTGATTTTGGTCCCAAGATTACATGATTTGGAAGTCACAGATTAAATGCGTCCAAGTTCTTTCAATTTTCCTAATAGTTCATCGACATCTTTGACTTTTGAACCTGCTTCACGAACTGGAGGTTCTTCAACAGATAAGACTTCAATACGAGGTGAAATATCGACTCCTAGATCAGCCGGTGTTTTTTTCTCGATTGGTTTCTTCTTTGCTTTCTGATGAGAGATAAAGATGAAAAGATTTTTAGATTATATCAGATATATAAAGATAATATATTAGACAGATGCACTTACCATGATATTAGGGAGAGTAGCATATCTAGGTTCATTTAACCTTAAATCAACACTGAGTACAGCAGGTAATTTAACTTTGATGGTCTCCAAGCCTCCATCAATTTCTCGTACAATCTTAAGACTTCCATCTTCTTTTTCAACTTTAGATACAAAAGTAGCTTGAGGCCAGTTCAACATAGCGGCGGTCATCTGAGCAGTTTGATTAGCGTCATCGTCGATGGCTTGCTTACCCAAAATGATTAAATCAATCTTCTCATCTTGAGCTAATTTAGCTAATATCTTTGAAACATGGATTGGTTGAAGATTTGAGTATGCTGCTGCATCAATATCGACATGGATAGCTCTGTCAGCTCCCATAGCAAGAGCTGTCCTTAAAGTTTCTTGACTTGTCTGAGGCCCACAGGATACAGCGATAATCTCAGCCGCTGCTTTAGCTTCCTTCATTCGAACGGCTTCTTCGACAGCAATTTCATCAAATGGATTTAAACTATGCTTGACTCCATCAGTAACAACTCCAGTTTTGTCTGGTTTGACTCTGATCTATGAAAGTGATAAAGTGATAAAGACAACAAATCATGACATTGAAATTCAAGATTACAGCAAAGGAAAAAGACACTTTGATGGTGAAAATAAATTAAGGGCAAAGATGAAACCAAAATCGATCTTTATGGATTGAGGAAAACTGTATAGACAAATCGACAAAAATGCTTATTTGGCATAGCCATACTATTAAAGCTATATTTATGTCAACCTGATTGATAATGCTACATCTGGAAATATTTCTTAAGCTCCTCTAAATGAATTAATATTCTGATACTGATACTTAATCGCTAGACTGTTAGATTTTGTTAGTCTGCGAAAAGTATAACATCTAAACTGCTATTTCATGCTGCTCTTGGCGAGACCTACTATAAAAATGTAGATTTGGGTGCAACTCGGAAGAAGAAAATTTTCGTACTTAACCATTAAAATCAATTTTTGAGATAGCAGTTTAAATCACAACAAACTTACCTTGACAGCATAGTCAATAACACGTTTGCAACCAACAAGTATTCTTAAAGACATGTTTTGATGAGAAAACAACTTCAAATCGAAGTCACTATATTAAATACAATAGCACAGTCCACAAAATATTCAAAACCTTGTATAAAATAGCAAGAAAAAGCAGATAAATACAATCAATTCAATCAATTAATCAAGTGGTAAGAAGATTCCAAAGGACAAAAAGTTTCCCATTACAGTTGCTGTTTTTGTTGTTGATTAAAGACTGCACGATAACTGGCTGACTCTAGAGGCGCGCTATTTTAAAATACATAAATTTGGATCGAGAAAAACAAAAATTTATAAATATCATTATTGGTAGAAATAATTGAGATATAATCAAACTAAATAATTGCAATATTCATCAGTTCATTCAAATAAAATCTTTAAAATGAATTAAATTAGCCAACGCTGAAGCTTTAGTATTAAAAATTTGAAATAACTTGTTTCTTCATGCCAGGCCTTCCACTAACCTACTTGAATATTAGCCATCATTATTAATGATTGACTTTGATATTTTATTGAAATCAAATCAACTGATTGATATTTTCGAGAACAAAATTTCTAGAAAAAATATATTCAATATTACAATCAGGAATACACGAAGGAATAATATACGCGATATTTCACTAAAAAAGAGTACAAATCAGAGAAGTACTTTTATTAACTTTAATCATCAAAGTAAATCAAATGGGTATCATTTGAATCAGCACAGAATTATCAAACAAAACATTGGTTTAAAATATTGGTTTTGAGTGATAAACACAATTTTATAATACGAAGATGAAGGTGAAGAAAAGTTATTTAAAATGATAAACTGGTCACGCTCTTCGAGATCAGCTATTGCGATCGAGGCATAAAATAAAAAGATGTAACCATTTCTTATAAATGTGACTTTGTTCAACAATCAAGCTCGAATTCATTGAAAATTAATGAAAACAAAAAAGATTCCTTTGCTTTATGGTTGAAGTAATTCAGTCCCAGCTTTTTTATCAATCATGCCAGCTTTATAGATTAGACTGTGAATAATTTAATTTGTCTGCTTGATGTTTACTTATTTCGATCGATGCAAGATTATTTTTACCCAATTTGGGTAAAAATTTTGTTCCAAGTGATAATATACAAGAGATAATCAGTAAACAAATCAAGTATTTGAGAGTGAAATGAAAAATTTTTGCAAGGGAAGATTATTTAAAGACCCCATGTCAACAAAATCTATCTGAATTCCATCCTTATTCAAATATCCACGGAAAATAGCTTCAATGTTTGGTTGTATCGAAAATATTCTCTAATATCCAATGAACTTTGATGATAATTGTTTTTACTTTAAATATACAAGTTAATGAGTGATGATAATAATAATGATGATGATGATTATGATGATAATAGTGATGGTACTGAAAGCTATGACAACGTGAAATTGAATCCATCCGATGGCGAAAATTCAGTTTTAAACTAATGTCCTTAATTAAATCTTTCATGCGAGTCAATTTTTCTTGAGGTGGTAATAAAATCAAACAACGAGAAAATTTTTATACACTGTCCGATGTTACTTTCTTTGAGCTTGTCAGATGAGGAATATTTTTACCAACGATTGCAAAAACAGGGCCATTGGCGCGATATTCAGCAGTCTCCGGTCTTGCCTTTGGCTTTTTATGAAAGATGTACTTTTCTAGGGCAGCAAAAGGAAGCTCAACGGTCACATAAAGTATATAAGCTAAGACGAAAGCCATCACTGTACGTGCAAGGAAAGTGTTAAACTGCGAATAAATGGAAAAAAATTAATGTTAGATGGACAGTGGAAATTGACATTAATTGTTAAATTATTTACCAATTCGTAATGGCCAAAGTAAACTCTCTCTCGTGTTCTTCCTGTATGGAACAGCATAAGGAGTGGGTGAACGAGATAAGCAAGGTAACTCAAGTTACTTAAAGGACCAAAAGCAGGCCAAGAGAGAAGAGAGTTGATGAATCCACCGCGTTCGGTTGAACAGGCAAACACAAGCCAGCCTAAGGCGATAGCCCAAGCTGTTCGGTGGACACTCAGATATACAGCAGCCTCAGTCAGACCTGGCATAGTTCCAGCAAAAGCAGCATGAGGAGCAAAAATTATCAGACTCATAACTGATAGGGACGCAATCCATGCAATGGCTTGAGTTCGCTGTGAAAATAAAAGTACAACTAATTAATAATGATAAAACAAATTTCTCATTAACGATTTACTTTCGTTTTTATCTCAGTTTTTTATGCAGACTAACAACTACTTTTTGTATTAGGAATCTGCTGAATGGTTGATGAATTAGATCAGATTATGGTGAGATTGTACTGATTTAATTGCTGGTTGAATTGAAAGGACAGCAGAGTAACAAATCAATTAAATTTTACATAATTGAACTGTCTTTACCAACAGTGAACATTCAATTGTATAAAGAAGGGGTTATTTCATTTATCGACCTGGTTATTTGATTTTAAGAAATGAAATGCGAGTTAAATTGAGAAGTGAATGTAAAACGGATAATGAACAGTTAACCAGATCATTTGATTGAACAAAAGCCTGATCATAATCTTTCCTGCAGTCAGTAATTTGAGTAAGACACGTTTTACAAGTTTGCTAATTGTTTGAAAGAGAGAGCGAACAAAAAAATACAATTTAACATGTTAATACGAATTGTTGGCCTGACCCGGAAGATTAGTAATGACCTTCAACTTTTGAAGTTTATGTTTTCAACTAATAGCTAACCAACTAATTTTACAATTAATGAGTAAATAAATTTTAGTTAAAATTAATGAGTGGTTGGTTTGTATTCAATTTGTTGTAGTTGATCTATCCATCAATTCATCTTGAAACCAATGGACCTGAACAAATGAGTTGATTTTTTTGCAAATTGAAAACACTGAATAGTAACAGTTAATCAAGGGATTGTTGGATTGTTTAAAAGTTCAAGATTACCGTTGAGATCATTGAATTTTTGTATTTAACTAGATAATAACCGCCAACAATTCCAACCAGATAAGATCCGAGATGATTGTAGGGCATAATATATAATGTTAAGATTTGTTGAGAGTAACTGTAAGTAGAAGACAAAAAAACAGATTAGTAACTCATGAAACATAGAGGATAGTTTTGAATTGGAATTCATGAATTTGAAAGCTTAAATCAGCGATTAAAATGGATCAGTAATGAGGTGATAAATTGAGACGAGATCAAAACATTTGAAATTGTCATGAATTTTTGTGAAAAAGTTTATATTCCCATTCAATCTTCGTTAATCCCATTCAATTTAGTTCTTGACTTTTCCTAAATTTGTTATTTAGGTGATTGAAATTGGTACAAATGATAATGTACAATTGTTCCTTGTTCCTTGAATCATGGATAAACGGATCATGTAATAAACGGTAAAGTCAGAATTAATGTGCAAGATGAACCTGAAGAAAGCACATTTCTTGAGTAAATAAAATATTTTTAAGTATAAACTAATAATCACTGACTGTTAAAGATGATTTTACACTTACAATTCAGGCAATTTCAAGTTTGCAAATTCATTAATTTTTAATTCACGAATTAAAAGATTTTCTCCTGACTGCACTTCAAGGGTTAGAGTGTAACAATAATGTTAGATCAATTCATTTAATGTCTCAAGTTGAAATACCTTTAAAGGGGGTAAATTGATTAGTGAATCAGCTTGAATAGTGAGAAAGTTTATATTAATAATAATAAATCTACTACGAAGCAGGAGGAAGAAATAACTAAATAAATGTTAATTTTGTTTTCTTTTCCTGTCCAAACAAGAAAAATCGCCTTAAGAATGAAGTGTAAAAATACATAAAGCGCATAAAACGTAAAATCGATGATCATTAGCTCATAATTTCCCTTGATTAGTTCAGTTTTCATCTTTTCCTTTACTATTCTCTGAATTCCCAAGGAAAAGTGTAATATTTCGCAAAATATCGCAAGCCAAGACTTGAAATGTTTCATTTAAATGTGTCACAGTCAATAATTAATAAATAATCGGTAAGCAAACTGTAGATTGCAAGAGTTTGAGTTGAAATCTTCCACAAATCTTCAGAAACATCCAAAAACATGATCAAGACAATTCAGACATCACTCGATTTGGAGTTATTTGATAATTTGCTATATTATGGACATTCATCGGTACTTTGTCATCTTGTATAGCAACAGCACTTACTCAGTGAAAACAGCATCAGCAATAACTGTTGGCCATCGCAGGTTATTGATAACTGTATAAATGTAAACACCAGCACCAGCCAGAATTGTGAAGAATGATAGAATTGTTATTGTCAATTTAGGAAACCTGATAGGGATAGAGAATGAAGAACAAATAATTAGTCACTGTTTTGTATTGCTAATCAAACAAAGAAAAGTGGTTAAAATCAAATTATCGTTAAATTGATTTTCTCTTAAGACTGGGTCGATTTATCCTCTTTCTTTTCCCATAACATTTTCTCGACCGTTCCATTTGACCTGGCCTTAATATGTATAAACAATATACTTATAAATATTTTTATAAAAATATCAAGTTCAAGGATAGTTCAAAAGCAGCTTATTTTTTATCATTTCATATTCTAATGTATCCTCAAAAATAGACAACAGTTTATCCTAACGCAATACATTAATAGTAATTAAAACACAACACGAGGCAAGTTTCGTTACTGGTATAGTTAAACAAGTAAATGCAATTATTTGAAATGAAAGGTTTAAAAAAAGCACACACCAGTGGGACACAATCAATTTTGAGTTAATTTGATATCGAAATTAAAAATATGTCAAATTATTGCGCCGGAAAACTCACTTAATTTCAGAAATATAAAAAGCTAAACAAGTGTTGCTAAAAAAACTGCATTGGCTGTTCTTAATATTTCATCACTTAGCTGTCACGAAATCGTCAATTTTAACGCATATCGATAATAAGCTATCGATCAAGGTTAACGAAAATATAAATTGCTAAAGTATTAATAAGTGATAATTGTAATCAATGCGAACCGAACGGCAGTGCAGATAAGTGAGTTTCAGCGGTCAAAAATTGAGAGATATGACAAAATGAACTTTACCTGTATAGAATGTACAAAATAATGGCTGAAAATAGATGAAATTGCATATGAGCAGCAAGGAACCATGTGTGAAGAAGACACTGTAATCGATACAAGAAAAGAGTTAGAATTAGCTTTAAAATTCGAAGAAAAATAAGGCCGAAGAAAAAGCAAAACATTCGTACGAGTTGATCAGGAGGCAAAAAATTGTTCAAGAAGAGTATATTTGTCCACCAATTTTGTCTACAAAGTTTAGCCGTATTTTCAACAGCCTGTGGCCATAGTGGACCAGAGCCGATGAGTGGCATTATGAGGACGAGTCCGATGGTAGCTAAGTAGGGTGGCCATATTCTGGATGAAAAACAGAAACGGATGAGTCAGATTGAAAACAAATTTTAATGAAAAATGTAATCATTGTAAAAATATTCAAATTCAAAAAGGTTCAAGTGTCAAGTTCTGAATGAGGTAAAACTTTAGTATAATAATGACTCGATGATAATGGCATTGATAATGACAGTTATGATTGTTATCGAGTTATGGTCAAATTTAAACATTTAAGATTATTTGATTGATTGCTCGGTATCGATCAATATTGTACAGCTAAATGGCTTTCCTCCTTTCAACACACAATAAAAAGCTTAATCTACTGATTGATGGTCGTTAAGAGAAGGATATTGTTTAAAATTTTGAATAGAGAGCGCTAAAATACTAGAAGAAACGTTAGACTGTTTCGTATTATCAATTAATTTTCAGCACAAAATTAGTCACAGCCAAAGGTCAAAGTTCTTTACTTTTAGTCACAGCTATCTAATAACAATAGATTTGGGTTGTTTACAACAAGCAAGAATAAAGGAATTTGATAAAATGTTGCAAAATTCATGTACTTACCTCCAAACTTTGTGGATGAAAAAATCAGTTATACTAATTTTACCCTCAGAAACAGTTAATTTTTTCCAATTTGCATAAACAACTAAAAGACCACTAAAAAATTGAAAGAGAAAAGATAATGATAATTAGAAGAAAATACATTTTGAAGCTTTCAAATAAACATTACCTTATAAAGAAAAATGTGTTGACAGAAAGAGTAAAATTGGCAATTGGCATAAAAATGAAGTCATCGTCAATCTCTTGGATATGCTTAAGACGACCTATGAGTAAAATCAAAAGGATATATTAACAGAAACGGTTTTGAAGGTTTGTTGATAAGACTTGCACATTAAAAGTAACAACATTACATGTAATGGTTCAATGTTTTAAAAATTTTATGATAAAGCAATCACTTACGGTAATGATGATAATGAACAAAGTCGGTGTAGAAATAAGTATGACCCATGATGATCCATGTTACAGAGAAAAACCTAATCCCATCCAAATGTCTAAGAGGTGATGAGTAAGGTTTCTTTGCCGAGTCTAACAGCTTTTTGGTATTACGTTTTAATGAGAAAGAAAGGAGAAAATGTTTCCATGATCCTGTTTATTTAAAATAACCGTTGATTAATTTTTACCCATTTTTTGCAAAGTGTTTCGTTAGTCAAGTTTAAATGCTTACTTTCATCTCCAATGAATATTTTTTTCTCGCTTTTGTAAGATAAAATCATCTCAAGGATGGTTCCAGTTATAACCAAGACCATGATTACCGTTAGGATTACACTGAAAAGGTATGTAAACAGATTAATCTCTGATATGTTTGAGTTTTTAAAGTTTACAACAAAATTTTATTTACATTATTGTTATTTGTGTTTTATCCGCTGTCCAGCCTTGCTTAGTTTGACAATAGTTGACATTCACTTCCATACCAGTTGGCTCAGCAACTAAAATGGATTAATACAGATGATAGCTTAAATGTTTCTTCTCGGACGACTTATCGATTGTGACTCAATTACTTACGGTAGTTGGCTATCTCTGTGATCTCTTCCTTGTGACAAGCTGAAGGAATACAAAGACCGTACCGAAAGGATAAAAGACTGTTTCTTGACCAAAATTCTCTGAGTGCCTAAGGAAAAGAAAACATTTAATAAGCATGGAGATGAACATGAAATATTTATTTGATCTATTAATATGGTGGTATCATACCCGGCCCCAAACTACAGAATCTTCCGGAATATTTGATGGTCGTCTTGCTACATCAATGTTTTCATCAAGAGCTGCCTTTATGTCCATAACACAATATCGACCTTCAAGATAATCTCGTTCACCAGATGATTTCACATCATTTGAAGGAACTTTTAAATCGATACATTGTTCAAATGAACCAAAATCAGTGAGAGTTCCTTCCAGAATTCCGCTCGGAGGCTTACCGGAAGAATCCAACACTATTATTGAAAAAAAAGAAAATAGAAAGAAGTTATAAATATCGCCGGATTGTAATGTTCAATACATTTTGCCGTATTTCAATATCGACACAAAATTTTGCAGATTAGCATTAAATTAATATTTTTTTTGCTAATCACAAATCAAAAAGAAAGGATGTTAAGTGTAAAAACTATCAAGCTGTAAAAGGAGAACAAGGAACAGTGTCATAATGGAATTGGCGAAGAGTTAATTGACGTTAACCAAACAGGGAGGCCGATTCTTGATTCTGATTTCTTGAAGGCAAATTTCTCTCTCATCTGTTTTCTCGATTTTGATGGTAGTTTTTGATGTATTGAGAATTGGTAATGGATGTTGATTCTGATACCGAGACTGATGCTGATCATGTTGATGTTGATAAACGTATATAAAATGGGAAAGAACGAGGAAAGCAAGGTAAATAAGCTATACCTGACTTGATCACGGAAGAATTGAAATCAAATTGATGACGATTTTCAATTCTGACCGGAAGTTGTTTGTCTTAAACCAACAAGATTGAGTAAACTTTTTTCTCTTCATTTGATTTTCAATCGGATTCTATCATTTATTTCTTTTTTGTTTTCCTCTTTTTTTAGCTTATTGTATGTTTGCTGTTGTTTTTTGTTTCATCACTTGATTATCGGGAAGTAATCTTGTTCATCTGAATCATCATTATCATGATCATCTCTATATAATCATCAGCGACTTGATAATGATGGTCGCCTAAGATTACAGTGAAAATCATACAGTTCTAACAAATGATCAGTCCAAAACTGATTTGCAAAGCGCTAATAAACAATAAAGAAAGTCAAATTGAATAGGAAAGGTGAGTTATTTTGCATCTACGAGCGTTATTATTATCAATAATAATTTATTTATTCAAATCTTATCCAGGAAGCTGTTGAATTATCAAACTTGATTAAGGATCCAAAACTTTTCAATTCGGATAGTCATTAGACTAAAGCACTGGATTTAATGGATTAGTCAATTTGAACAATTGCTTTACTGTTTTATTTAGCTGAATAAAACGTTATCATCCTACTCCAGCTAGTGACTACAATTTCAATTTTTGGTTACAATTCTATTATTATTGATGGTGGAAACAAAGTTTACACTGAGTACTTGGAACATAATAATATGAAATATTCATTGATGAGGAAAAGAAATGCAAAGTTATGAAAAGATTGTTAAAAAAGGACCAAAAAACAAGAAATTTGATAACCAGGAACCAGGTAAAATTGTAACTCATGAAGAGTAAAGATTCGGTCTCTTTCAATTCTTTACGACTTTTGTTAATGAAAAAGTGATTTAATCGTTATTCTAATTTTTATTTCTTTTTGGTACAAAAACTCGATTGGTATCAAAAATGCAGAACGGTGTGCCTGTTTCTCGATGCATTCCAGTAATGAAGATATTGTGCAAATTTAAAATCGAGGATCAAGAAAAAAATAAAGCTTAATGATCAGATCCAGACTGCAGCCTAACTATTGATACAAAGCCATCTTGAAGATACCTTCCTGTTAATCAAATAAATCATTAAATGAATGATCAAATCAATCAAGACAACTTCCCAAAGCAACATCTAAAATCAGCGACAACAATATTCTCATTTTTAAATCAATTATGGTAACAATTAATGCATCAATATGAAAAGCACCGCGAGTTACTTGGATTCAACAGCGTAATCAAAGGCTATTCAACAAAATCAAAGTTAAGTCGATTACTTATTGACGATTGAAAGATACAATTGAAAATGTAAAACGAAAACCTTTTTGTGTTGAAAGTTTCAAACTCAGGGCATTAACTCAGAGTAATATTATATCATTTTATCCAATCAAACCAATCGACCTTCAACTATTAATGAATATTATGTTGTTGATTAGTGTATAAAAAACGAATCAATCTGAAATGATATTTGATTGTGCAAGGAAATTAATGGCAATTGAGTTCACTCTAAATGCATCGGTTATATTGGGTTGTCAATAATTAATCAAATTGTCTCATCACATTTTACCAAACAATAGAAGAGTTTTTCATCAGTTTAATGCTATTTAAACCCAATTTACCTTTACTTTTCTTTCTTTCTTTTTTTTCTTTATCCCTTAATCTTTCTCTCTTTCCCTGCACCGAAAGTACAGCTCAGTTGGCTAAGCTCACCTTGTTTACAAAACAAAAGCAATTGGAAGCTAAAGGTCAAGTATTAACTTGTCAAGAGAAAGTATATGTTTGTACTTGACTTCATGGCCTAGAACTTAATTAACTTTATTAAACTGACTCTTTTTTCTCGATTCTTCTCACAATTGCAGTTTATGTCATGTGGATTACAATTTATGATTATATAATTGTATGGACAAATGAACAAATTAATAGATTAGTATTTGTTAATCTTGAAAATTGCGATTCCAAAATCTAATTCTCTCTTCTTCAATCTGGTTTCAATCCTTATTGCACTGCATTGAAAACATGAAATTACCATAATCATTGCCATTAACTATTAATCATTTATAAGCTTACATTTGTTGTTTGATTTACAATTTCTTGATCTTTCCCTGAACCAGTTCATTCCTATTTAAAAATCAATTCCAGTCAAAATCACAATTCTTTAATTGTGAAAAATTTACTTTTTTTTCATTGAACAATAACATAACTCTTTGTCTATCTTCACACTTAGATCAACACCCAAATGAATGGAGGATATCACTTACAATTATCATCATCGCTGATTCAAATTTTTTTGTTCAATTCTCACAAATTCTTTCAATCAAGGTATAACCTAAAATATTGACTTTTTGCCTGATGAAAAAACGTTAATTCAATTCGTTTAATTCAGACAGGAAGTTCATTTATATTGTTCATTATAATAAGACAGCAATAATGATGTTAATAATAAGAGTGATATCAAATGAATAATGCTAATCAACTTGTGACCTCAAATGTGATGAGATATCAAATTTGCTATTGTATCTATTGACCAAACCCTATGGTCCAGTCAGTAAATTGTAGCTAATTAAATTTACCAATTGTAAACTTGTCTTAATTGTATATCATTAATAATTCAAATTTTTTCTCTATCCTCAGAATTGTCAACAATAAATCAGCTTTGCCGGCGTAAAATGGTGAAAGGCAAATCTCAAGCATCGCCACAACTGGAATGAAACATACAAGAAATCAGATATCATCATCATTGGTCAATTTATCCCATGGACTGGAGGATAAGCAAAGAATTGGCTGTCTGTTAATTCATCATGAAAGTGTAAAATGGTGGAAACCGGTAAACTAAATCAGATTCGAGGTCAAATTTAAAGAGATGATGTTGGCTTAACAAAGTGGACAAGTGATAAAAGTTTCAAGTAAAATTTAAAGTGAAAAGGAGTCTTAATTTGATTTGGAAATTATAAACTGAATTCAGGGTAAATCAGAAAAAAATGGTGATGAAGATAAAGAAATAAGAGAGACCGGAAGAGCAAACTTCTTCCTCACAGCCACGACTGACCCTCTCTCTCGCTCTTTCTTTCTCTCTTTCACCTTCATCATCATCATAATCATCAATTTTTCTATTCACTTTCTTTCTTTTTGGTTTAAATATTTCTTTTTTTTCTTCAATCTTGTAACAGTTTACTTTATGATTCGCTAATTGTGACCATGATTAACGGCAATATTCGCGGTTAATTATCTGATAGAAACTGGCCACCACCAACTTTCTCCTGTTCTTCTTGTTTTTTCTTCTTCATTTTACTTAAAACCAAAATAATACATAAACATCACTATCATGATTCTTTTTCTCTTTTTTTCTTTTTCATTACAGTTTCAAACTGGAATTATATTACACACTGGGAGTGGGACGAGTTGATCATCAATTGAAAAAATTAAGCATCGCTTTTGTTACAATTTTTCAGCAGTTCACCTTAAACCTGAGAGATAAGATTATTTTTCACTTTAATCCTGATGATGAGTAAAATATTGGAGCAATTTATGTAAATTTATAAGATAACTTCAAAGCTTTATAATAGGATGCATGAGTTTGAATACTTACTTCTGAAAGCCCAATCTTTTCCCTGTTGAAGACCGTCTGTTAAAACCATGAAACTATTGGCACACTGAGCTGATACATTTGCTTCCATTCCGGTTTGAACTATTGTTGGTAAAGCTGATTTTAACATTTTACCAACAGATTCTTTCAAGAAATTAAGAAGCATTTCCAAAGCTTCCGATTCTGTTGCTAAAGGCGATGGAGAAGACAATGTTGTTGATTTTGCTTGAGATGTGACATTATCAGAGTCATCCTCATTTGAATCTGTTTTTGATGAACTATCAACTTGAGAGTCATTGGATGTAGCTACAGAATCGAGGATTGTTGAATCCGACGATGATTCAGATTCATCTGGCTTAACTGAGCCCATTTCAATGGCAGTCATTGACGATCTACTTGTATCTTCGCCTATCTCATAATCGACGGCTGACGAGTCCACAGAGAAATCGTTTTCCTGTTTATTGCCTTTTCCAAATTTGTTTTCATTGGTGTCATTATTACTGGTGCTGATCAGATGATCTGTTGAAATTTTATCTGGTTGACTTGATTCCACTCCATCTGCTGATGAGCTTTGATTGTTTTTACCCTCTTTTGACAGAGACGGATCCGCTAAACACAGTCCCAGAGCCAAGAAGATGGCAGCATTTGTTAAAAGCGATCTCATCACAGGCACAATTTATTGATTGATGTTGGTTTGAACGAAACTTTGTAATGAAAAATGAATAGTAGATGATGACAATCCAAATCTATTGGTTGAAGATCAATCGTGATTTGATTGTATTTTAATTCTCATATACTTTATATATTCAGAAATTGAAAAAAAGTATACAACATAAAGTTGACTAAAAATTAAAATTAAACTTAAAAATCAACTGTATATTGTTTTATAGTTGCTGTTTTATTGTAATCAAAAAGCTTTATTTACTTCTTCCAGACCCGTTTCAGGCCTGCTTTGAATGTTTGTTAACAACTGAATGAACTCAATCGTTATTTGATCTGTTGAAATCTCCTTAATTCGATATACTCAGTATCATTTAACTTTCTATTCGTCTCTCTCTTACTCTCTCTCTTTCTCTCACTAACTCATTTCCCTCCTACTTTCTCTTTCTTTTTCGAACCTGTCTCATTACCTGAAGTTTTGAGTGTCCAATCTTTGATCTTAACCTAGATGGGAAAATTCAAAAATTAAGATTAAAAGAAAGGAAGAAATCCGTTAAGAATCTTGAAGCTAGAACTAAAGACTATCAAAATTACACCGAGTTTTGTATTAACTATTTTTATGAGTTAATCCAATGAATTTTGAGATAAAATCATAAAATTTCATTCGGTTTTTGTGTGATTAGTTAATAAAGAAATGATCCAATTTTTTGACAAAGAAATTTTAATTGAAACATGTATCGGTTTCGAGTAAATGTGTTTCGAGAAGAAAAAGAAAAGATTTTATGAACATAATGAATCGAGAAAAACAGAAAAATAATGATGAATTGGAAATAGAGTTCTGAACTCTACTTTTACATTGGAAATTTTCCTTTTAATTAACCATGTAGTTTGTCTGATATGAAAGCGCCAAATAAAGATTGATTGTATGATAAGAGATATAAATTTCAAAAAATGATCTTTTAGATGGGATAATTTTTTATCCAGCAAGTTTTTTGTTTGGTCTTCATTGATTGGAAGTAAACGGGTTGTTGACAGTCTTTGAATCGATGGATCGAGTTGATAAAACTGTATTTGGATAGTTTCCTGGTCCAATGTTACACATTGATGGGTTAATTAGAGGAAAATGATTGACACTGATGAATGAAGACATGTAAAAAAATAGAAAAAAGATGGAAAAGATAAATAAATTGAAATGTCAGGCAAGTATAATGACAAGGAAATTATTTGACTGAATCACAGTTAGACAGTTGAATTACTTATTGATTAGATTATTTCCACGAGAAAGAAATTGATCAATTGTAGTTTGTCGAGTTGGAATGTTGGAAAATTTATTAACACCAGAATCGAGACCCAACCGATTCAACTGGTTTGGCTGGTTCCACTGAGTTGAATTTTGGTAATTAGACAAATAGTTAGATTTATCCATCATCTCTGAGAGGCTGAAAAATTAGAATAGAAAAACGAAACAAAAATTAATCAATGTATTCAGATTATTCCAATCAAATATCTGAGACTTACTTTTTATTCATATTAATGCCAAGTCCATATGGTTTCATTTCTTGAGAAAGGCCAACTTGGCCGACTCCTTGGTGTGTCGATGGGCCAGGGTAGTTTTTAAAAGACATCAAATGGTTGTTGATGAGATTTTTTTGCAAAGCAACTTTATCGTCATTAATGTCTATATTATCGTTCCAATCGACTCCTGCTAGCCTTAATTACAAAAAAAGAAATTCGTTAAAAATCCAATTCTATGAAAATAGTAGAAAGCTAAAAAATGCTTACTGGTCGTTTTTGTCCACATTTTCTTTCATTTCTTCGTCGTGATTTTCATTGCAATCTTCAGGTAGAAAATATTCACTAGAGGTGTAAGTATCAACTGGTTCCTGCTTGATTGTGGTGTACATCCGTCTGCGGTCGAGAATAAGATTAAAATGGAATTGAGTTGATGAATAACATGAAGAGATAAGCTCTAATAACATACCTTGTAATTTCCGCAGAATTAGAACCGCTAAGATGATTTAACAGGTAATTCGCCCGTTTTTTGAAACATGATACCAATCGTTTCAAACGTTCATTCTTTGTTTAGTTGAAACATCAAAAAGATTTGAGAAAATCGAATTAGAAAATTCTTTTCAATTAAAAAAGCTTACATGCTATTAATTTGAAATGTCGATAATTTTCCTTTCGAATTAAAGAATTGAAGGAAGATTTGACAGAAATAATTCAATAATTTGTGTTAGTGAATACAATTAATTAGCAATTTTAGAGTAATGAACATGAAATCATTAACATTCACCTGAATATCAATCAACAAGCAGACAATTTTTTATAAGCTGAAGTGAGGAAACTGCTAACTTTAGCTTGAATAAAAATTGAAACTTGACTCAAATCAAGCTATCAATCAATCTTTCTAGTTTACCCTCGAAATTGAAATAATTGAAAACAAAAGGCTTACCTCTCTAAGTAAATGGAGAGTAAATTGATCGTTTTGGTCACATTGAAACCGTACCACCTTATGGACACTCTGATAGGTTTTCCTCAAATCTTTGAACAGCATCTGTGTTCCTTCCGGCATATTTCTAGAGATATTTACTCTGGCGAATTTCTTCTTGCATATCTTACAGGTGGCTCGATTCCCTGAGAATAAAGACAAATAAAATAATAAATTTTGATTAGCAAAAGAAATGTAAGAAAATATAAAAATAAAAAAATAAAATAGGTTACCATGAGGAAGACAAGCTGAGCAATAGATGTGGCCACAACTTGTTAATGAAAACAATTTTTCCTTAGAGTACAAAGTGTAACAACCGTTGCAAAAAACACGAAACATGATGTTGATAGTTAAATTGGTGTAGAACACAAGAAAAAATCAAATTAATCTGAATAATCAACAGTAAATCACTTTTGAAAATAAAATTGAACTGAGACAAAATAATTTGAGTAAGAGAATAATCTTGTCAGAAAGCCAAACACTTTTCTATTATTTTCTCTTTTGTAGCTAGCTTTTTCTTCTGGCTATTTTTTCAGCTAAGCTTATTTCTTGGCTGATTAGTGTCACTTCATCAGTTTTGTTTATGCATTTAACTTGACAATTAAACTAATCATTTAATGACATTATTCCCCATTTGGTTTAGACCACAATTAAGCTAATTAAAAGATTCACAGTCCTAATTGAATTTTGTTGCGCCATTTGAGAAAACAAATCTGTATTTGAACTTTGTTACAATGCATTTCATTTTTTTAATTGAGTTCATTATTATGACCAGGCTTATTTAATTAAATCGATTAATGTTGACTTTTAAAAGCTATATCTAGCCAGGTTTAATAGCAATTAGAGGAAAATCAATCAACAACAGAAGTTGATTTGATTTTGATTGAAATGAACGAATTAATGAATTTTTTACTCATTGCTAAAGGTAAATTTATGCTGCCGAAAATACCAATCTTTTAATTAATTGATTAAGTGCATAATTATTTCAAGGAAAGTTTTGATTCAATTGAATTGGTTAATTAAAAGTGAAAATATTTAATCAAGTTTTAATTTATTGAGCATTTAATTACAGCTCCATCTCGTGAAGACAATATTGGCTATTTAGATTCGTTTGTTTTAAAAGCCAAAGATGGCGTTAAGTTTGACGTTGAAAAATTAAAATCAAGTTTCTGAATTCAATTGAACTCATCAAACCTTTCAGTTTATTTTGATTAAAGTGACTTATCCAAATCAATACCTAATTTGGTTAAAGTGTTAATATCATAAATTATTCAATTCCAGTTTAAGATACAGAAGTTAAGTTGACCACAAATCATTGTGGGATTAGTTGTCATCTCGTTAATGCTGCTTAAAGATGGAAATGTTTACCTTTACACTTTCCAATTGAATAATTTATTTACGGTTACAATGTAATGATTACTGTTTATTTGAGATAAATTAGGCAAAGAATATTAAAAGCCTTTTTTCCCTTCATTATCATCATTCTGTATTGTAATAAAATGGGTTACCTTCAACAATTGTGATGAAAAGAGCAACAAATTAATGAATATTCATCCTTACTGCCTTTATCATTGACTTAGTGATGATGATTTACAATGATTACGTGTTAATTGATTTTCCTGTCTTCATTTGATGCAAACAAGTGAAAATAAGCGTTTTTGTTTACTCTCATTATCATTGTAATTTAGTTAACATTACTCTGTTCAATATTATTCAGATGCTGTGAACGGTTAATGAAATAATAAGAGTTACTTGAAGCGAGATAATTTTCAGTTTCATCCTGTTAAGCTGATTTGTCATCAACTTGCTTTCTTTAACTCAAATTACACTTGACACTAAAAATAGCATTAATAATAGCCTGTAATATAATCAGAAAGTCAATCAATTTGTAGTTGAACATCAAATGCAAATATTAAAGATGCACGATAATGACGATATTAACTGGTTGGCGAATGATAAAAGCCTAATATTCACATCGATTTTACGCTTTGTTTATCAATAACAATGAACAGTTAATCACAATTGACTTGAAAAATGTGCTGATGAATAAAACAGTTAATAAACAGATGAAAATTGAAAAATGAAATCAACTTTCAGTGCTCAAAGAAATGATTGTTATGTAAGTTTAATCAAGTTTTTTCAGGTAATCTAATGAGGTGAGCTTTTTGATTGTAAGACGTAAAGAATGTCAAGTAAACGATTAAATTTGATCGATGATTATTTGGACTATTATAAATATTGTTCAATCCCCACTTGAATGGTATTAAAATAAAGGGATAAGAGGGAATGTTTTAAATGTTGTATTAAATGAGGAGAGAAGGAAATTATGGCAAGGAAAATGTGAAGGAGTGAATAAAATTGACAGAATAATAACAATAAATTCAATGTTGAACTTTGTTGACATTTCAATTGAACCTGAAAAGGGAATCGAAAGTATTTACAAAAATATTTCACTAAGAAGTGAGTTTAACCATTAGTTGATAATCAGGAAAGACCAATGAACAAAAAAATAAAGAAGGAACAGATGATTATGATGAAGAAGATGGAAAAATCAATAAAATCATTCTGGCTGCATGTTTATCTATACAAAAAATATATTAACGATGGGATAACTTTGATCATAACCATTCGTTTGGTTAACTCTTTAGATAAGTTTTTTTTCTCGCAAAAATAAGAGTGAAACTGAATAAACATTAAATGATAATAATCGTATAACTTACAGAGATACACATACACAATGCACAATATAACAAGAGAGGGTTCATTAATCAAATGACAATGATCAATCATTATCGATCCAATCTAAAGAAAGCTTAGTTAATTCAGTTTGTAATACTGTTGTTGATGATGATAATGATGAAAATAAACCAGCAACAAAATTGAAGAGACTAAATAAAAAAGAAGATGAAAAATTGAAAAGATGAATCAACAAGATAGAGTTGAGATGCCGATAATGAGGGCGACCAGAAAGGGAATCAGTGACACGAGCATAAAGTTCAAGACTTATGGAGAAGGCGAACAGCATTAATCAATTTTTTGATCATTAATTAACCATTCTGAAATAGATAGTCAATCAAACAGTTGAGCAAAAAAGTGAAAACAAAAGAGTGGAAGTCGACCATCCTATCAGGTGTTGATTACTTGAAAATTTACATTAAAAAATGAAATTTACATGTTTGAAGTGGGAAATTATGCCATCCTTTATCGTGTTCAGCTCGTTTCGACTTGCTATTTCCCCATGTCATGTAGACCTTTTACCAAAGATTTAGGTACTCTTTGCCTTTCACAGCTAAAAGGGTTACTTTGATAACACGTGAAACCAATTCGCACAGTAACATGCTGTGTCTCTGGTAGTCGCCACATCTATTTAAAGACAAATAAATGGAAAATTTGAGCGATTTAATGATTACACTTGAACAACAGACAATTTAAATATTGTTTAAATCACACTTAATGTATTAATAATTAGACACAAATTAATAAACTAGACAAAAAGACAGTTATGATGAAATTAAAATTACCGGCTTGAGTATTGAGGGAAAAACTAATGGCTTAGGCTTTAGCTATCGAGCCGCGTAAAATGATATTCAATTAATCGATCAGATATAAAAGACTGATGGTGATAAAATTTCGCATCTTTTTTTTTGTTATCATCATGACTTTTTTTTCTTCCTCTCTCATTATACACTTGACAGTTTGTCATTCAAACACATCAATCTTTCTTTGTTCTTGTTCTTTTTTCATGTTCACTCATCACTTGGTTTCATCCTTTTCTTAACCCTCATTATCAATACATTTTTTGCCCAACTTTAGTTACATCTTACATCAGCTTCATCTCAGCTGAAATTCAACTCCTATTCAACTTGGAGTCTATTCATGTTCTTGTGTTCAAACAATTATCATTTAATTCATTGATTGGAATGTTGTCAGCAAAATTGGATTCCCTGCCAACCTCACATGGCTGTATTTATTCAATGAAATCAACGAAAACTCATTCTCATACTCATAGAAGCATTATAAGCAACTACACACAGACTAACGATACAAGCTAGTATCAAATGATTAACATTTTGAATTCAATGTAAATGTATGTATACAAATCTGCATGATAATAGTGAAGTGATAACTCATTGTACAATTCCTCTTTCAACTCCTAAAGGAACCCCAAATCTAACCTTATCACACCCATAGTTTCGCTCAGCTTTTATTTGCATTTTTCATGTTAACATTTGCTAACCCATTTGGCTTACCTTATTTTAATTACCTGCTAATTATTTTATTTCTTATCCAATATTACCAGGTTTCGTAAGGTTTACACAATGGATGAGTGTGTCAATTACAATCTTGACATAAACAAACAATGTCTACCGTCTAAAATTGGTATCCAGTTGAAGACACACATCAGGACTGACATGAGGACGTTCAATCAAGACTAAAGGCAACCCAACAACCTATTGATTATTTATCATGATTAGTACAACCTAAAACTCACAGGTTATCACACTGGAAATTGTATCATATCAATCATTTGACAAGCCTCTCTTAACCCACCTACCACTGCAAGTTAATCCTGTCTTGTTTAATAGTAATGGATTAGGATGGTAAAAAATGTCTACAATATTGATCTCAATGGCAACTTTTGTTATGCCTGATATTTCTGGAGTAATTGAATAATGGCTTCCCCATTAACCAGTAAATTCATTGGGATTGTAGATTTTTTTCAAAGCAAAGCGAAGAGGATTATCAGGAATCATTCCAAATAATTGGATGTTCATTATTATGGTTAACATGAAAGTCGATGTAAAATAATGATGATAATCAATTGTGATGCAAACCTGTTTTTGTTGCATAGTTACCGAATTAAAGTTACCCAAAGAGTGTATTGTTTATAATCAATTAGGATTTATTTTTATTTTCCTTGCATCAATCAATAAACACAACTTGATTTAACTTGATTCACACAGACAAACAAAACAAGAATAAATTGTCTAGTAATTCACAATTTTCTTTGTTTTCACTTGATTCCAATGTTAATGGAATCACATCAAGTGTCAACAAATACAGCATGTAATAATATTGTTTCAACAATAAATAAATCAATAAACGGATTAAAAGTTCATTTATAAATCATTACTAATCCAAGATGAAAGGTTATTCAATTGAAATTCATTGTCTGTTGACATACAACATTCATTTCCATGATTACATTTGGCTACTCAACTATACAAAAAAAAACTAAATGAATGAATGAAACAGACGATTCAAAATAACGATTACTATCATGATGATTACTAATGATTATGGTCATGGTTGTTTTAAGATGAAATGCAATTCCTATTGATTTTTATTGACAAAATAATAAACTGGTTGTATTGCGTTTACATAATACAAAAGGTAAATATTATTTCATATGTCAAACCTATTTTTATATTAATATCTCATTCATTTCATCTACCATTGAGGTAACCGTTTATGAATGGGTTTCAGTTGGGTTGACAATCATATTAACTTTATTTAATCAATACTGGGTAAATTAATTGTCACCAAGAATTAGCAAAACAATATAAATCTGATAAATTTAAGGGAATTCAAAATTTGCGCCAAGCTTATCCATGAGTTGACATTATGCTTAACGGTAAGCTTAGCCGTTTATTTGTTGATGACTTTACTTTTTCAATTATTTATTGTAACTTTCAATTGTAATTGTAACTTATTAAACCAAGTGCTAGTTGATTATAAAAGTGTTAAATAGCCAATTGACACTACCATTAGTTGCTGTTAACGTTGGCTGGTTTAAAAATAGTTTCTCATATTTGATTTGACTTGCTTGCTTGCTCGCTCAATTCATCATCACCATGTTTTTCAAGTATACTTAAGATGATTAACTGTCTTATTTGCTTTCACCGTCATCTCTATTATCTTCCATTATTATGAATTTTCCTGAGGGAAGAAGCCTGAAATTGAAAAACATTTACTCCAAAAAAATGGAACAAGTAAAAATGATTATTATAAAATGAGGTTTACTTTTTGGATCGATATGTAGAGCTAATAACAGAAAAAGATTGCTTTTTTCATTTCTCCAAAGTGTTTTATTTGGACTACTTTGAATGTAAACATTTTGGTACCTTCGATTAATCATCATAAATCACAATCTAGTTTCTTTCAACAGTAAGTTAATCATTCTTACCCATTTTCCATAAATCACAGTCAATTTTGGGCCTCAAGTCAAAGAAACTTGAAAACATTGTTACCGTTAAATCATGTTAGTGTTGCGTTCAATTGATACAAGTTGTTGCTTTTATTTTTAATGTTACTCTTCATGTTAGACATTTATATTAATTTACAGGGAATTCATGTTAACCCTCTAGTTAAACTGAAATCAGAAATTGATAGCAAAATCTACTGTTAATTAATTATGTTTCAAGTATTCATCTATTATAGTTTTTACATCTGAAAAGCTAAACTCAACTCAACCCTGTTGCTTCAAGTCTTTCAACTCTTTAATACAATGATTTGTTCCGATTTAATTAAAAATAACTACATCAACCTGACTTTACAATCAATTGTTTGGTAAATATTTAAAATATTTCCTCTCAAAATCTTAATTAATGAAAGTTAATTCTACTTTCACTTTTCCCTGACTTTACATGTAATACTTCAATTAATGTTTACTCCAACACAAATGAAAGGGTTTCCTTTTTGTTGTCAACTTGAACCAGATTTAACCAAATATTTAGTCAACCTAAAACTTACAAGATGCATTTTAATTGATCAACTGACTTATATTAAGATGCAAATTAAATCAGGATTAATTGGCAATTCAATTAGCTGATTTTTTATATAGGATGATGACAGGCTGAATTGAAGTTACAAATTTTGAAACCACCAAACCTTTCCAAGCAAACGAACAACAGTGAACAAGTTTCAATCATTATGCAGATTATTCAATGTATTGAATTTCACATTTCACCGAGTTTCGAATGTTCCAAATAAAAATTGTATCTTCCAAAGTCAACTTGAAAATATATTATACGATATTTAACATAATCAAATTATGTAAATCATAATGATAAACATGGAAAAAAGAGAAAGGTTAAGAAGCATAAATTTTTTGTTTACCATTACAGATGACAATGTAAAGAGGATAACAAAATGAAGTATCAAAAGGATTGAAATTTATGTAACCAAATAGGATTAGGATTTACAATTGACCAGAACAAGGATCAAATGGTTATTTAATAATCTAATGAAAAAGGTAACAAGTTGATTTGAAAATGGACTGATTATTTTTGTTGATTGGTTGAAAGTGGATAAGCTTAACGTTTAGGTGATAACTCTTTAGGCAATGTAACCTGTCAAATGTCTTGTTACATTGGCCATTGAATTTTTGCGCTGAATTATCATTGAACTATTACGATGATGGCTATAATAAAGGATAACATGATGGTTGACATGAAGGAAACTCGTTTGTAGACGAAATGATCACAATTTTAGGAAACATAAAAATGTTTTCTTGAAATGTAATTTCTTATACCAACAGAGAGAGACAAAATGAAAAATACATCCAGTAATGGTAACAATATCTTGTGAATGATATAATTCTGACTGCTTGGATAGTCTTATTTATCAAGCCTCAACTGATTAATCTGACATAAACTGGCAAACTCAATGTTCAAACATGTGAAAAAATTGAAGTTAATATGTTGAGGAAAACAGGAAGAGTATTTTTTTTGTTGCTGCTCTGAGTTGAGAATCAAAATAACATCATGCTTATTGATTGAACATGAAAATATCATCAGATGGTAATAAAATAACAAAATGAAAGGCCCGAATACTCATCATTGGTAAACATCAACAGCCAGAAGACCAGAAAAAGCAATTTAAACAAAAAATTCAATTTATTTTATTTCCCATTTAATAATGGCGCTTCTAGCTTGCTGTATTTGACCGCCATTTATTTTGGCTTTTTATACCCCTTCACTTTATTTACCTTTACTATTGGATATTTTTGGTAATTAATTAAACTAAGTTCATTAATTGTCTTTCTATCTGTTTAATTTGTGATATCTTGTCTTGAAGTTTCCAATTTTTACCTAAGTGAATCTATACCCAAATCTGGTTAATCTGGTAATGATCGCTTGCTGGTTCTCGTCTATGTGTTAAGGTATTAACCGGTTCAAAATTTGATTATTAAAATGTTTTCATTTCCATATATTTATCACAATTTTACTCTTTTATTAATGTCATCTGTTTTAATTCACTTAGGTTGGATATACGTTTCCCTGTCATCAGCATTATTCGTTGGTTAAGTTTAATTGGGTTCAAAATTTCAAACGTCAATTTATATTGCTTGGAATACTAGATGTTATGGATCAAGCCTACGAAGAAATTGAGTTTATTGATTATCCCTATTATCATTACCGCGATCACCATAATTGCATTTAAAGATTTATTGATTATGTTTATGCATTTATTAATATCATTTGGACATGGAGATGAATTTCATGATCATCAACAATAATAACATGGTTACCAATCAATAAGTTGGTGTTAAAGACAATAAAAAACAATCAATTGTAACTCAATTTTAATATTACCATCAGCAAAGATATCTACGGCTTCTTTCCTTATGATTTAACTGGAAATGGTAATTTAATTTATCCATGGAGAATCCTGATGACTTCAAAATAACATTAAGCCTACTCAGCTGATTGTAAATATTTCAGCAGTTAATTAATACTCTTACAGAGAAGTGAAACTTATCAGTTAATCAATAAGCATTATAAATCTGTTGGTTGCAATTCCTTGAAGCTGACTATTTCATGCCTACACATGTCAATGTTTTCAACTCTCTATAATCACATTAATAGGATGGATCATGGATAATCTTGATTGGTTAATGTTTACCAGAATGGTTACAATTTAAGCATTTCTCTTGCGAACAAGGATTAGGACCAAATTGTAATTTGATTACCTTTGTTTTTATTTTTATATAATCAATATGGACCCAATCATTCGAAAGGAATCGAGGAAAGAAAACATAAAGTAAATTGAGACATTTATTGAAAACATATTGTTGACAGTAAAAAAGACAGAAGCAGAATAGAAAGTAAATTACAGTTAGAGAGAAAGATTATTGTTACAGTTGTGGTCAGAGTTAGTTGACAAAAAAGGGTCACACTTACGTTAATTTTCAGGTGTCGGCATCTTGACCATATCAAGTTGAGATAAGAAAGAAAACAATTCAATAGAAAACTGAACAAAATAAAGTTCGATCTCATTGGTACTTTCATTTACTATTGACTATGAAAAACATCTCCAATTTTGTTAACTTAACCCTGAACACTACTGTATTAGTTTTAATCATATTATCATTGAGTTGAACAGTGGAATGGACAGAGAGAAGCAAATGAAATCAAACTCTTTCATACCAGGTTCCACCTAAAAATAATGGTCCCTTTATTATTTTATTAACATGATTATTTATGTAATCATTATTACCATCATTGTTATATTTGTTCCCAAATAATTATTAATCCTTAATAACTGCTAGGAATCAAACTGGATATAAGTGGAATGAGGACGAAAAAAGAAGGGTCACAATTAAGATGAGCAAATTATTATTGGGTTCTTGTGTATATTAATATCATTCTTATACTTATTTCATTTGATTTTGGAGTAAGGTATACTAGTATATTATTTATACTGTATTATGTATATTGTCAACTATGATAAATGGCAAAAAATTAATAAAAATAACAATAAAATTAAACATTAAACATTTTTTGGGCCTCAAAAAGGGATTAGAATGATTTACATTTCTTTTGTTTTTTTAATTAATTAAAAGTTACACTCAACTCTTTTTTTTGTATTTCAAAAGCTGTAACAAAAATTGTTCAACGGTTTTAATGCCATCTAATGTTAATTTGTTAAATCTAATTGTTTCAACCAATCACAAAGTTTCATCAATTAGTCACTATGTACAGCTGTTTTTGTTGGCTAATGAGAAACAATTAATAGTATGTTAACTATTTTTACTAATTGGTTTTTCTGTTTCTTTTGTTTGAGTAAATTTGTATTGATTGCGGATTGTTTAGTTACTGGTTTATTGATTTAAAGATCACCGGTTGTCTTGTAAGCTCGCCCAGATTGAAATGATCGAGCAAAAGGTCCACTAGTACATGAGGAACCACCCCCAAACGAGTGTCCACCGCCGAATCCGCTGCTGTGTCCACCGAAAGAGAACCCACCCGAATGGTGTCCAAAGGAACTTCCACCGCCTTGACTTCCACCACCACTTGAAGTGATTCGCGTTGAAAAACTCGACGAGCCACCAACACCAACGGATCCTCCACTTGAGCCACCTTCTCGCCTCTGTGAATACATGTTAAGGCCTGGTATTATATGAACTCTTAAGCCCATTGGCCCGTAACTTGGCCCACGACGAGGCCCACCTCCTTTCCTTTGCCATGTTACATGAGATTTACAGCAACAGTAATAGAAAAGTTTGAAAAAAGCTTCAGCAAAGTCTCTATTGGTTGCTGCATACAGAAAACTGTAGACACATGAATGACACAGTGCTAAATACCATGTTGAATTCAGCCACTCTTGAGCCACTGGTGAATAAATATTAACAATGGAGGCGATTATTAGCGGTGTCCACATGAGAAATGATGATATATAAACACAAATATTAGATTTGAGCAAATTTTCATCAGTTAACATATATGCCCAAGGATCCTCAGTTGGATGTATTTCTAGTTGTGAACGCAACCATTTAATTATGAAGAAGCAACGAGTAAAGCACAACAGAGTAATCAGTGTGGGAAGAATAAGAACACTAATTGTTATTATTAAATGATAAGTTGGATTAATTGTTGAATATGAATTGCGATCACCGGAACACACAGAAGGACCATACGCATTGACATGTTGAGTTAAAGGAAGTGCAAGACCCAGTATCCAGGTAATAAGCACTATGATCACAATTCGTAATTTTGTACAACATTTTTCATACGAAATAATTGATGTTAATCCTTTCAAATTTTCCACAGACATTAACATAAAAGATATAACTGAGATTGTTAAAGTTGAAAGAGTTACCAACCATTGGAAGTGACAAATGGACGGGTCACCCGGAATATTGGCCATTATGGCAACACACGACGCTGGAATGACCAGAATAGTGACCAATAGGTGACTTAATGCCAAACTTACAAGGTATACATTACCACGAACTTGAAAAGTGTCAATTACAACTATAGCTGAGATGACAAAAATGCCACCCATTGAACCTAATGTTGAAACAAGAGAGAGTCCAATCAATTGAAACAATCCATCCCAATTAGCATTATCATCTGGTAATACCGGTCCAGCTCCATAAGGATTTCGAGTTTTTGGATTGATTTCAAAACTATTCAAGGATGAAGCCAAATGTGAATAATGATTGGACAGTATTGATGAGGATGGGTAATAGGGATGCGAACCATTATTGAAAGTATCATTGGATTCACTTGAATTGATTGATGATATTGATGTTGAGTTAGTTTGGTTGAGGATTGACCAAAATTGTTCTTGAGTATCAAAGGATGGACTATCATTGGGATTTCCGGAATTTCCAGTGGACAGGTTGACCAGGGCAGTCATAAGTCGATGTTGATTTATCATTGTATTTCCCTCTCTTTCTTTGCTTGATTTCGCCTCTCTATATTCAATATTTTCTTTGTCTTCTTTCAATTCGGTAGGTATTTTATATCTCTTTCAATATTTTGTATTTTAATTTCGTTCTTCGTTTTTTTCAGCTAAACGAGGAAACTAATGACAGAGAACGATTGGAGAGAGAGAGAAGGAGAAAAAAAGAGAAGAAAGCTTTTCTCAAAGCTATTTCTTATAGACTTGAATCAACAAAATCCCTCAAGACCTGAGCTGATAATATGTCCTCGTAACCTCTATGTTTTTCCTCCTCTTTTCTGTGTCTCACTTCATCTTCACTACCTTTTTTAATACTTTCTACTTTTATTCCCTTACCTCTCTCACTCCTTCTCCCTCCCTCTGGATGATTCCTCCTTTCCTGGTTAATCTTATCTTCGTTTTCTTTCGAGATCGCTTTTTTACCTTTGTTTGTCTTCTTCTTCTTGAGATGAAGCTGCTTTTACTTGAAACCATACGATAAAATTTATTATTCTGAAGGGAGTTTCATCTGAAGGAGGATAAAGAAATTAAATGAGAGTCAAGATGAAACGAGAAGACAGATACTTTGTTTTTGACATTTGATGTGAACAAATTTTCTCCTAATTTAAATTTATTTATATTTTTTTCTTTCAGTCTTTGCAACTATTCAAGTTCAATTACAACAGGAAGCAATGTGGAGGGATTTTTGGGTTGACCAGAAGCTCAATGATCTGTAATCACTTTGAGAACAATGAAAGCCAAAATTGTTTACGCCTTTTGCTGAGGATGGACAATGAAGAAGACAATATAAGGTTGAAACTGGACAGAGAATTGATCAGGAATTTATCATTAAATTGATCCTAGTCTGAGTAATCTAGGATCCTTATTCCAATCAGGATCAGCGTATATAATAGATTTTTTGTTACAATATAAGGTTGAAAATAATGATAAATGAGCTGAAAATCACCAGTAAAGGTATCAATAATAGCTGGAAACCGTCAATTGATAGGATAAAATGTCTTGAGACTTTGTTAGGTAGTTATTAATCATCAGATTGTTAGTGCAAAATGATTTTGTTTAACCAACTTGTCGACTTTTATTGTTACCAACAATGCCAATATACAACTGAGAGGAGTAACACAGAAATACCTTTTGACAACAAAATGTCAAAAGTAAACGGCGAAATGAAAAGGTTTTAAACAAGATGATGCTTTAGCTGGGAATACAATCTTTTTGGTTTCAAACTGATGGTTGATTTATGATGGTTTTATCACAATTAAGGCTTGATCAATTTTAAATACAGAAAGGCTGTGATTGAAAGATTTAAGCTTAAGACGGATTGGTGGTTATTAGAGTTTTTATTATTGCGACTCACCGTCAATGAGACTTCGGCTTTGCAGATTATTATTACTTGTTTGGAAACACTTCACAATTAAGGAAAATTAAACTTGAATCAAGTGACACATATCGAAGAACAAATTGAACTGGACCGGAGGAAACAATTTAATTTAGTTAACCATGATGGATATATCAACAGATGGCGAAAAGGTTCACCAAATAGATGGTTAAACAACACATAACCGTTGAGTTACCTTTAGTAACATTGAATGATGTTGGTTTGTTGATGGATATGAAGACGAGGAAAATGCCTTTACCATGATAAAAATTATATGATAATAAAGCAGCATCACAATCAGGATGGTTCAATAATCATAACAATCTAAATGATGTTTAAATTCAACAAGTTGATAGGTAAATAGTTAAACTGTTGATTGGCGATGCTCAGAGTTTGGAGAGTCACCAACTACACAGATACGTACATAAATACACAATATAAACATTAATGTTGGGAGATGGAGAGAAGTTGCTCTTTTTCTGAACACATACAGGGTAACTCTTTATCTTGCTTTACAACTAATTATTTACCAAACCAATTAATGTACAATGGTAATCAAGTTTGCTTGTGTCAATTGGTTGATATTACGAGTCTGACACACTGTTGAACCAATCTTTCGCTGAACACATTTAATGGTTAAACTGTGAGTTGATATTATATGGTCAAGGCAAATGTTGGAGTTGCCATTGAACAATTAACTTGTTTCTGATTTACAATAAAAAGATGGAGACTACGCTTTAATTTTTGTTTTCATTTCTGCTCACCCGTCTTCATCAAAACCTTGTTCACTCTCTTTCTTTCTTTCTTTTTCTCTCTCTTTCACTTTCTCTTCATTTCTTTCTTCTCTTTCTTCCTATCTTCTTATGTCAATTCCTCTTCTTCCCTCATTCCAACCTACCTTTTTTGCCTTGATAGCAATTTTATCAGCTCACTTTTAACTCCCTGTTATCATATCTTCTTGGTTATTTATTTATATTGATTCAGTTTCGTAATAACTTTCAACTCTGTTCATGTGCTGTTGATACATTTACCCACATTTCCATGGTAATTTACAATTCTCTTCGCGGATTTGGAACAGAATCAATTCAATCATCGTTTCAAGATGATTACTTTTTATCATCACCATCATCTTCCTGGAAAGGCTAAATTATGTCATCTTTAACTCTTCCACGTTTTTCATCTCACTTCTTCCTCTTTCCCTAATCGACGACCTGTTAGATGTTCAAGTTTAACGCATGATCTTAAATAATATTATATTAAATGATTACTCCTTGCTTAAACAATTTATTATTGTTTCTTCCTTTCCTATTCATTCTTGTGAAAGGACTAAGAATACGGCTAATTGTAGACGGAAATTACTAGGTATAAGAAGCAAATCTGAGGACACGGCACACATGACGATGTAAAAAAGCTCCTACTAATTGAATTTCTCGAAAAGTAGGTTTGAGAAAAAAACAGAGAAAATTTGAACAGTAAAAAGTTAAAAGATGAGCTATAAATTTTTCAGTGAAATTAATATACAAAATGAGAGGAAAATTCAATTGAAGTCAGAAAATTTCTTCGATTCCTTTTTTACTTGTAATGCTGTTTTATGTCTGTCGAGGTTCACCGGATTCTAGATGGCTTAGAAGTTATTGAACGCACAGATTATTGAAATGTAAATCATTGATAATAAAACATGAAATGAAAATTCAAACTAATTTTATTGAATTTAATGATAATTTAAGGCAAGATGCTTAACCAACTAAAACTAAAAATTGATTAAGAGCTCATTCACTGGCTCCATCTTTAGGTTTTAATAGCATTCTTACTATCGTTTTTGGCGCTCAGGATGATTTTGATAAACTTTGAGTCATTCATAATTTATGAAAGCTCAATTTGGATCATTTAATGACTTGAATAGTTGGTGAGAGTCTAGTTATACGGACACATATAATAAACAGTGCTATAGATTCAAATAAATAATCGATTATTATCGCGCTCTAGGTCGGACTAGGTTAGGTTAGGTTAGGTTAGGTTAGGTTTGGTTAGGTTCGGTTGGGCTTGGACGGCCTGGGGCCTCAATTAACGGCTTTGTTATTGTTTTGTGTCCGTATAACTAGACTGTTACCGAATAGTTAATTAGTTTGTCGTTTTATTAAGTGTGCGATTACAAGACATCCGTATTTTATAGAATTCCTTTGATTAAAAATGAAGTATAAATGAAATAAATGTTAAAAGTACTGTTTTGACAACACCATTGTCATGTTTGTTTTGAATGATCATTGTTTTTTGTTTGACAGTACGGTTTTTTCAATCAGTTTGCATATCTCGTCATGTGTTTTTGTATTCCTCATATCATGGGATATCTGTGTTAATCTTTCATGTAGCTTTTCATCATTGATAAGTTTTTCAATGCCATCAAGTAGTTGGTCATCAGTGAAATTAAATGTATTTATTCGGATACCCAGCTGCTTATCGACCATTCTTTGTGCATTGTCACGTTGATCATACCATATTGGCATTATTATCATTGGCTTGGCGAAGTAGAGACTTTCAATGAACGTATTGTTCCCACCATGAGTTATAACTAAATCGACATGTGGAAGGATACCAATTTGATTAACGTATCGATCACCCCACATATTGTCTGGTAAATCAATTTGTTTGTGATGTGGACCTTTGGATATAATGAAACGATGAGGAGATTTGGCTAAACATCCGATAACTCTTTTCATCAAATCTAAATCAACCGATCCCATCGAGCCAAGGGAAAAGTAGATAAGCTTTCCTGGTTTATTGATTAAATTTTCTGGTACTTTGAAAGGTTCTTTATCATCGGGTTCACGAATAACTGCATCCATTCGATACCATTTATCTGGTCGAGGAGCAACATCGGTATAATCCAAAGCCTCAGGATAATTGTAAATATTCAAGTATGGGGATTCAAACAAGGCCATTGATTCGTGTTCTTTATAAGGTTCAACACCTGAATTTATCATGAATTCGTTAAGCATTTCACGAAGAGGTGCATACTTAATGGAATACAGCTTTCTATATTCTGACCACTCTTCTTTGGGACTGTAAACGGAAAAGCCAGTTCCTTCAGGTGGACACGATTCCTTGTAAACAGCAATTGGATTACAGGACCACAGTTGAATCCATGGTATTTTAGTCTTGATTAAAGTTGGAATTCGGTAAACATAATCAATAATGATCAAGTCTGGCTTAATTTGCTCGATTACTTTTTCAAATGGTTTGTCAAGCGCCATAAAGTCAGTTGTGAATCCTAAATAAGTTGAAACCAGTTTTTGTTGATCAAATTGTTGCAAAGCTTCCATCGGTTCTTTCCTCAATATCTCCAGTTGTTGATTCAAGAAGTTGAGTAAAGATTCAAATGGATTTTCACTTTTATTTTCCTCTTCAACTTTATCTTTCTTCAAAGCTATGAATTGGTATCCTTTGCTTTTAATGGATGATTCCCAAGCCGGTGAAAGAGCAAATATCAACTCATGATTATGTTGTTTTAAGATTCCAGCAAGTCCAAGGACAGCATTAACATGGCCCTGACTAATCAATAGTTTATTAAATAAGATAAATTCATTGATCCAAAAGCAAAGAAATGCATTTGACTTACCCGTCCATGGCCGATAAAAGTATCTTCAAAGGTGCCATTGTAATTCGCAATAAAATCAAGTTTTATTGTAGAAGGATCACAATCAAAATAAATTTAAACAACGAGTTTCAATCACACTGACTGAATTAGGTTTTTGTTAGGGAAAATTGTAAACGTTTGCTTGCTTATCTTTACATGGTTATCTAGTTAACCAGAAAATTATATGTTAATGAAAATTATCACATCTCATTGTTTCGCGAGTGATCTTTTTTTAAACAATAATCTTGATCAATAAACAATCAATCGATGTATTTAATTGCTTTTTATATATTATAATCCAGAATTTGATAAAAACTTAATGAATGAGTGAGTACAAGTTTAATTATTTTTGATACCAACTTGCTCAATGAGCTTGACAACAGTTTCATTAATCTTTGTATTTCTCATTTCATTTGATATTTTCTTTAGTTTTTCATGCAAATTTTCATCATTGATCAATTCTTCAATGGCATTTAGCAGTTGGTCATCAGTAAACTTGTATGTTGGAATCCGGATTCCTAATTTTTTGTCCACAATTCGTTGAGCATTATCATGTTGATCATAAATTAGAGGCATAACAATCATCGGTTTGGCAAAATATAGACTCTCTGTTAGTGTATTATTGCCACCATGAGTTATAACTAAATCAACATGTGGAAGAATACCAATTTGATTAACATATCGATCTCCCCACATATTGTCTGGTAAATCAATTTGTTTGTGATGAGGACCTTTGGATACAATGAAACGATGAGGAGATTTGGCTAAACATCCGATAACTCTTTTCATCAAATCCAAATCAACCGATCCCATTGAGCCAAGTGAAAAGTAGATAAGTTTTCCTGGTTTATTGATTAAATTTTCTGGTACTTTGAAAGGCTCTTTATCATCGGGTTCACGAATAACTGCATCCATTCGATACCATTTATCTGGTCGAGGAGCAACATCGGTATAATCCAAAGCCTCAGGATAATTGTAAATATTCATGTATGGTGATTCATGCAAGTATAAGGAATCATAATCCCCATAAGGCTCAACACCTGAATTTATCATGAATTGGTTAAACTTTTCACGAAGTCGTTTATATTTCAATGAATATAACTTCCTGAATTGAGTCCATTTTTCCTTTGGAGAGTAAACTGAAAGACCAGATCCTTCAGGTGGACATAAATCTTTGTAAATAGCAACTGGATTGCAAGACCACAATTGAATCCAAGGTACTTTTGTCTTGATTAGACATGGTAATCTGACAGCAAAGTCAACTATTATAAGGTCAGGTTTGATCGAATCAATTGCCTTTTCAATGGGCTTATCACATGCCAGCATTTCAGTCGACCATCCAGCATATGACGAGATTAACTTTTCATCATCAAAGTATTCTAAACCTTCCATGGGTTCCTTTCTCAGAATCTCTAATTGGTTTTTAATAAAGTCGAGAAAACTTTCATTCGGAGCTTTATCTTCACCTTTAGTTTCATCTTCAACTTGATCAAACTGTAAACTTTCAAACTGATATCCTCTACTTTTAATTGACGATTCCCAAGCCGGTGAAAGGGCAAATATCAACTCATGGTTATGTTGCTTAAGGATGGCAGCAAGTCCAAGGATAGCATTGACATGGCCCTGGCTAAATAGATTGATTAGTTGACAACTGAATGTATGAAAACTTTCAACTCAAAACTTACCCACTCATAGCTGATAAAAGTATCTTCAAGTGTCCCATTGATGGAAACAATTGTTATTGGTAGATCAGTTTTAAAAATAAAATTCAACTTGAGTTTAATAGAAGCAAAATGTAAATAAACTAATTTTTTAACCTGCAACACAAAACAAAAACTGTAATATTGAACTCTGTTCATGAGTCCATCTTTTGCTTACTTTATTATATACATTATTGTATTATCAATTTCGCAATTTGTTATTTAACCATTGTTTGAGTTTAATCAATTGATCAGCTGAAAATAAAGTTGATAATTTTCAAATAAATCATTAAGCTGTATACTTTCAATTCTTATGTCTTGGGTTTAACCCATTTTTTAATGTTAAGACTGCCTTTTTAACAGGCTGAATTATGATACAATGAGGAACTTTGAACAATCATTTTAGTAACCTGTGGGGGAAAAGTTTGGGAATTTTTGGTTTTTTTCTTGTATCTCGCAAGATGATGGTTGAATTTTTCTGAAAATTCAGAATGTTATAGTTGGATAGTGTAGCTTTGATATCTGAGAATTCCAGAATGAAAAAAAACAAAGGTCACTTCACAATCATCACTCAAACTCGGAGGAGAAAAATTTTTTTTAATCAAATTGGTTTCGTGAATAAACCCATGAACGAAATTCGGTCAAACTAAAAAAATGCATTAATCGATGCAACTCTTCAAGACCTTTCAGTTAAAATACGTTCCGAAAAAATCGGATTAGTCGTTTGAAAGATATTCAATTTTGAATAGAATTTTAGCTTCAAAAAAGTTGACTTAGTCATTTTCTGTCTATGAGAGTTTAACATTGCTCGAAAATAAATTTTTTTTCTCCTCCGAGTTTGAGAGATAATTGTGGAGTGACCTTTGTTTTTTTCATTCTGGAATTCTCAGATATCAAAGCTACACTATCCAACTATAACATTCTGAATTTTCAAAAAAATTCAACCATCATCTTGCGAGATGCAAGAAAAAAACCAAAAATTCCCAAACTTTTTTCCCACAGGTTATATAAAAATAATGGACAATATTTAATTTATTTTAGCATTTAGTCGTTGAATTAGTTTATGAGAGTCTATCGGAATGCTATAAAGTGGAAAGCTGTCGAGGATGTAGTATTTCAAAAATTTATAACATATGAGCGGCTTCTGGTGATATGATTCGTTATGCAATTTTTCAAAATGGGAAATTCTGCTGATGTTAATTCATTGAGGAATGAATAGCAGCATGTGCTTCATAAGCGTATCAAATCGAAGCTATCTGAGTTCAATAGGGAATATTTTGTTAAATTATTCGAAAATGAAAAGAAAAAAATAGCGCAAGCTGCTCACGAAGGTCCATTATCAGTAATTATCTCAAATAAATAACCAATTTAACCCCATATAAAGGGTTGTTGATAAGTGGGGTTGCAATTTTCAATCAACAATTAGACACAGAAATGTTTTATCAAAATCTTTCAAAATTTCAGGGTATACTATTGAAATACTCTAGATTATTAATCAGTGATTTGATAATTGCATTGGCCCTTTTCTTGAAAGCAGGCGAAGTTTCAATATCAAATCAGCCACCAAAGTTTGCCCAGAACTTTAGCAACTTTTTTATATATTATGCATATTTGACTCGAATTTTTTTTGAAAAAATTGATATTTCCGCATGGTATGAGCCTTATTTGTATTCTTGTTTGTAAAAAGACAAGAATTTCGGCCCCGAAAATCTTATATAAAATTTTCGACTCTGAAGAAAAAATGAATCTTTTTCACCCCACGTTAAATTTACATAGAGCTGGCAAGCTTTTTTAAAAAGGTACTGATTGAATTGTAATTTAGTAATTGAAAGCATCATTTGATTTCAATATATTATGTATCATAATGAAGCCACAAGTTTGGACATTCCGGCTATTTAGTTTTTTCAATCGTTCTCACATTAATACCCATGAGATTATTGTTTTTAATTTTGCAACTTTACTTATCAACAACCCTTTACTTCTTAAATTCAAATATCATTTTACTGACAAACTTTAGTGCCCATACCTTACCATGAATAATATATTAGATTGACTGCAAAATACAATGCTGTGGAATAATTTTGCTAAACTTTACAAAAATTTCAATAATTTTTTAGGCGATTATCCAACTCAAGGCATCAAATTGAAGCCTCCTTTAACATTCATTTAGAAAACCGTTTCATTATAACCTGTTCTTGTATTCGTTGCAATCTTATTCGTTATGTTGTTCGGTCATTGGAATGGCTTCAAACCTTCAAATTATTTTGCAATAGATGCTAAATCATAAGCATCACCAACTAAATCTGGAAAACTGATTGATTCCAAAAGTTCGTCTGAAGGTTTAGCCATCACGACACTGAGCGACGGAAGACTTGAAAAAAGTATAGTGAAACTGTTCTTATACGCTTTACAGAAAATTTCATCAGGAAAACCAATCCAAATTTCTCCTAAAATAGATTTGACGAAGATACATTCACGACTTACAAACATAATTTTAATCATCTCTATGAAATGGGCGTGTGAGCGAGTCGGAATGTTTAGCACAAGACAGTGTATGTCAAGTTCTTGCGTTAAACACCAAGGAATTTCTTGTTTATATCGATTCATTTTCTCTTCAACTTCTCGTCTGTTCGATGGCGGTTCTAAAGGTTCTAAACAACGTGAACGCATTTTCGCACAAGCATCTGCAAAATCGGGCAAAGAATCAAACTGAACACAGTAAAAATTTCCATGAAAAATAACTTTTTTCGCTCCCAAATCATATAGTTTCTCAAAAAGACAGTCAAGGAGAAACCATTTCGGTGTTTCGTCAGATGCATAAAAAAGACCAGACTTGAATCGCAAAAATACCATCCGACGAGAATAAGATCTGACTTCTGGTTTGGCACTCGTTGTTACTGATCTCTCCAATGCGTTAGGCTCAATGTCAGCACTCAGACAGATGCCAGAAACAGAAGCAATACTGGAGCTTGGCTCTTGTTTATTTTCTTGCATAGTCCTTTCTGGTTTAATAATAGCTATGTTTGAATAATCTGCTCCAGAATCTGAACTAGTTTGATTTGAAATTTTTAGTTCACATGATTCAACAGTGTATGGGTTTTCATGGCATTTTAAAGTCAGGTCAATCGGTGGTTCAGAAATGATTGCATCTGGATACATTATTTGAACTTTTGACAAACAATCTTGTGCATCAGATTTGAACGAGTAGACAATCCAAAGATATGGTTTCCTTGACAAAATACACTGACTGCCTAATTTTGTAGTACAAGCGATACAAAATTTAATAATTTTCCTATTATCTGCTTCATTAGAATTACTCATTTTGATGAATGTTAATTGTTTCACTTCCTTATTTCTTTTAGTCTGCACAATCATATTAGGCTTTAGACATTTTATAATTTTAGTTAGAGGTGAATCTGATATCAATTCAACCTTTAGAAAGTGTCCATGATATCGAGATCCATTTAATTGTTCGATGGCCCTTTCCGCATTCCATAAAGTAGGGAATCCGATACAGATTAAATTATCGTAAAGAATGGCACTGTTTCGACTACTTCCGATGGCCTGAGCATTCAATTCATTTATTACTTGTCTGACATTGATTGATGCAGGGTAGTTTTTGACTGAAATGAAATACATTGGTAAACCAGTTGATTTAATTGGCTTTAGCAAACCATTATTTAACACGAATGTGTAGTCAGATATTTCTTCAAGTTTAAGTGAAAAGGAATTTTCTAAACGAATCAGATGAATGGATACATTATGAAGTTTCTTCATATCACTCAAAGTACCATAATAATCAGCATCACCACTTAACAATATAATTGTACAATCTTGTCCAGCAACTGCAACGAATTTCCTCATTAAGTCCACTATTTTAATATCAGCGGAATCCTTAACTCCATTATAAGCTTGGACAATATCAGCATCCAGTTTTGTCAATGACTGACCAACACTTTTAGGTAGTCTATGAACATCACAGACACAAAAGAAAAAGATTTCCTTCAAATTGTGAGGGTTAATTATCGTTGATCTAATTAGATTGACGATGGAATCAACTGATTGTCCTTTTGGTACATCGATATTCTCAGTGTCCCAAAACACAGCACAAGGTTTACCCATTATTATACAATATATTATGAAATAATTTATTTAAACTCAAATGTTCCAAAAGAAATAATGATGTTAAAGAAATATTAATGTATAACACAAAGGCAATGAAACTAACTGAACGATTCAGAGCGTCATTAGTTTAGCAATACGTAAAATCATCTGAGCAATTAAAACAGCAATTGAGTGTTGAAAACTTCTGTATGTGAAAATTTCAAAGAGGTGTGATTATATCTAAGCTTACATTAGAATTATATGAAGCATATCAAGTAACCAGCAAACCTAACAGTTACCTGGCAAAAATTTACAGACATTAATTGAGATTGTGAGGGAATATAAAAAAGAGCTACGCTCAATGGTTTCGACCCACTTTTTTACTTTAAATTAATTTTTCTCATTTTATTCACAAGTTAGTAATAAAACTGATATTTCAACCTTCAAGATCAAACCAACTCACAATATTGTCATTTAATTAGCAATATCGACTGGTCGACATTCCAACTGCTTTTCTGTAGTTGTAATTGAAGTGACCTAATGGCACAGCATTAGCATATGTATTCTTAGCAAGCGTTTTTGGACTAACCAATTTATTTGCGAGCACTTTAACAACTTTTGAATCCGAGACTGATTTCGCTACAACTCCAACATCAAAATCATTTTCGTTTAACAGTTTAAAAATCTGTTCCATTTTTGCTTTTGATCTGTTTCCTTTGTTTTCTGTGTTCAAGATGAATTAGATAAATTCTGATACAACATTGATCTTGAGATTCTTAAGTTTAATCATATTATCGGGTTCATAGTCCCAGGACGTCTGTATCGCATTTTATTGCTAGCTTTATGATGCCCCATAAGGTGGTGCATTTATCATGAATTGCCTTTGTGGCTATTTGAGGAAATATGAAAAAAACGAAGAATTATTTATTCTAAACATAAATTAGTATTGAAAAAAAGTCCACTTCCAATAAATTTGCAATCACCTGAATATTTTCATTTGGTATTTATGTGTTTTTCCAGAGTTAATTATAAGTATTTTGTTTATAACAAAAGTATTGGTGTGATGAGTTTAATATCGAACCGACTCATATGATTGACAATATCGACTGATTGACATTCCAACTGCTTTTCTGTAATTATAATTGAAGTGTCCTAATGGCACAGCTTGAGTAAGCAAAGGTACATTGGCTACAGGCGCTTCTGTTGTCTTTATCAATTTATTTGCCAGTATTTTAGCAATTTTTGTTGGAATACTTGGGACTAGTTGCATTACAATTCCAACATCAAAATCATCTTCATCCTTTTCATGTAACATTTTGAAATTTAAATAACGAAATCGAGGCTTAACTTTGTTTCCTTTCTCTAAATCATCAACTCCAACCCAAATTTTATTCTGAAACTCAATGCAAACTGGACAGTTCATTTGTACCAAATGCATTGTGATTATTGAGATCATTTCAGATGTAAACTTGAATCCAGAATTCGTTGATACAGTGAATAAATATTGTAGTTTCTGCGCCACTTCCCCATCTAATAAATCAATATCTGCTGGCGATTGAACTGTAGATGAATTTGAATCTAGTTTTTCCACTGGATTTTTGTTTTGTACAATCTTCTCGAGAACCTTTCGTTGGTCGTTGATGATGTAGTACTCCAAGAAGTCATAACAAGTGACCTGCTGCCTTTTGACTTCACTTGCTTTATGCAGCTCTTTAAAATAGGGAACTTCTGCTAATGTTAATTTATCGAGGAAATGACGAGACGCATGTGCTTCATACCATGAATTGTATATTAGATTGACTGCAAAATACGAAGCTGTGGCAGCAAGAGGAATAACTTTGCTAAACTTGACAAAAATTTTAACGATTTGTTTAGGTGTTAATTCAACCCAAGGCATCAAATTGAAGAAGTCCCCTTTAACAGTAATGTGGAAAAGCGCTTCATTAAATTTTTGTCCTTGCATTTGTTTAAGACTCATTTGTTGTATGATGCGTGGTCTTGTGATTGGTTTTGAACTTTCTAGTTGACTCGAAAGAAATGCTAAATCATAAGCATCGCCAACTAAATCTGGAAAATTGATTGATTCCAAAAGTTCGTTTGAGGGTTTAGCCATTGAGACATTGGTTTGCGGGAGGTCTGCTAAAAGTCTGATAACTGTTTTCTTAGAATTTTTACAGATAAGTTCATCAGGAAAACCAATCCAAATTTTTCTTTGACTCGATTTGATGAAAATACATTCACGATTCCCTAAAATATTCTTGCACATTTCTATGAATTCGTTGTGAAGTTTAGACTCAATTTTCACCACAAGACAACATAAGTCAAGTTCTTGATTCAAACACCAAGGAGTTCCAGTTATATATCGATCCATTTTCTTTGTAACTTCATGTTTATGTGTTTTTGGAACGTTCACGACTTCTAAATGTTCTAAATAAAGTGAGCCCTTTTCTGTAAGAGCTTCTTGATAAGTAGAGACTGAATCGAAATGAGCACAGTAAAGATTTCCATCAAATATAACCTTTTTCGCTCCCAAATCGTATAGTTTCTCAAACAGATTATAAAGTAGCGACCATTTGGTTGGTTGATAATATAACATAAGAGTAACAAAAGAAGAATCACATCGAAAAAATATCTTAGAATCCTTTTCACCACAGAAATCAAGGTTAATAATATTTTGCGGTTCTACACTGGTTATTACTGATTCCAACGAGGCTTCAGGTTCAGCACTCAGACGGATGCCAGCAACAGAAGCAATACTGGAGCTTGGCTCTTGTTTATTTACTTGCATAGCCCTTTCTGGTTTGATTATAGCTATGTTAGAGTTATCTGCTCCAGAATCTGAACTTGCTTCATTTGGGACTATTTGTTCACATGATTCCACGGTGTATGGGCTTTCATGGGTTGTTAAAGTCAAGTCAATCGGTGGTTCAGAAATTATTGCATCTGGATACATTATTTGAACTTTTGGTAAAAAATTTTGAGCATCAGAGTTACATGAGAAGACAATCCAAAAAAATGATTTTCTTGTTAAAATACATTGACTACCTGATTGTGCAGTACAAGCGATGCAAAACTTAATAATTTTGCTATTATCGGCTTCATTAGAGTTCATTTTGATAAATGTTAATTGTTTCGCTTCATTATTGCTTTTAGACTGCACAGGCTTTATACATTTTAATATTTCAGTTAGAGGTGAGTCTAATATCAATTCAGCCTTTAGAAAGTGTCCATGATACCGAGATCCATTTAATTGTTCGATGGCCCTTTCCGCATTCCACAAAGTAGGAAATCCAATACAGATTGAACTATCGTAAAGAATGGCACTGTTTTCAATACTTCCATTGGCCTGAGCATTCAATCCGTTCATCACTTGATTGATGTCCATAGTAAGAGGATAGTTTTTGATTGATATGAAATACATTGAATTACCCGTAGATTTAACTGGCTTTAGTACATCGTTATTTAACATGAATGTGTAGTCAGATATTTGATCTAGTTTAGGTGAAAATGAATTTTCCAGTCTAATAAGATGAATTGATACATTATGAAGCTTCTTTAGATCACTCAAAGTGCCATAATAATCAACATCACCACTTAACAGTATAATTGTACAATCTTGTCCAGAAAATTTAACAAACCGCCGCATCAAATCCATTATTTTAATATCAGCTGAGTCCTTAACTCCATTGTGAGCTTGAACAATATCAACATCCAGTTTTGTTAATGACTGGCTGATACTTTTAGGTAATCTATAAACATCACAGACACAAAAGAAAAAGATTTCATTTAAATTGTAAGGTTTTATAATAGTTGATCTAATTAGATTGACGATGGAAGCAACTGATTGTCCTTTTGGTACATCGATATTCTCAATGTCCCAAAACACAGCACAAGGTTTAGCCATTATTATATGAAGCAATTTATTTAAACTCAAATGTTCAAAATGAAATAATAATAAATGTACCAGAAAGACTAATGAAATTAACTGATACGATTTAGAGTTTCGTTAACTCACCAATTTATACAATTCACTCGAGCTTTAAATTAAATTGTAAGGGGCGTAAATACATCTAAGTTTAATCTGAATTATATGAAGTTTATCAGCATTCCAATGATCAGTTATCTACCTGGCAAAAAACTTTCAGATATTATCTCAAACTTTGAAGGAATTTGAATGCATATATGATTTTGATCTGCTATTTTTATTGCTGGTTAATCACAAGGTACAATTTTGCTAATGCAGTAGTTACAAAAATGTTGGTGCGATGAATTTAAGATCAAACTAACTTATTTAATTGTAAATAATGACTGGTCGACATTCTAATTGCTTTTTCGTTATAATTGAAGTGATCTAGTGATTAAGCTTCCATCAACAGCAATGGGAAAATCCGCTTTATTACATTCTCGTTCTTGCATTCGTTGTAGGCTTAACCATCCTAATTGTCCATCAAAAACAACTTCATTGTACTCTTGTTCTTGTTATTGCTTCGCAAGACTTGCTAAATTATGAGCATCACCAACTAAATCTTCCAAATTGATTGATTCCAAAAGTTCATTTGAAGGTTTAGCCATTATGATGTAGGTTTCCGGGGGATTTCCAAAAAGTTTGCGTACTGTTTCCTTAGAATTATTACAAGCGGATTCACCAGGAAAGCCGAGCCAAATTTTTCCTGGAACTGATTTTATGAAAATACATTCATGATCTTCTAAAATACTTTTGCTCATTGCCAAGAACCAAACGGTTAGCTTATATTCAATTTTCACCACAAAACAACATAAGTCAAGTTCTTGATTTAAACAATAAGGAATTCCAGTTATATATCGATCCATTTTCTTTTGAACATCCATTTTCTTTTCAATTTTACGTGTATCTGGTTCGTTTACTAATTCTAAAGGTTTTAAATAACGTGAACTTAGCTTCTCAAAAGCATCTTGATAAGCAGAATCAGAGTCGAATTGAGCACAGTAAAGATTTCCATCAAATATAACCTTTTTTGCTCCCAAATCGTGAATTTGCTCAAACAGATTATAAAGTAGTGACCATTTGGATCGTTGGCAAAATAATAATATAAGAGAGACAAAAGAATAATCAATTCGAAAAAATATCTTCCACTCGACACTAAAATACTTTGAGGATTTAACCGGCTTTAATACACCATTAGCCAACACAAATGTGTAGTCAGATATTTGATCAAGCTTAGGTGACCACGAATTAGCTAGTCTAATCAGATGAATTGATACATTATGAAGCTTCTTTAGATCACTCAAAGTACCATAATAATCAGCATCACCACTTAACAATATAATTGAACAATCTTGTCCAGCAAATTTAACAAACTTCCGCATTAAGTCCATTATTTGCATATCAGCCGAATCTTTGATACCATTGTAAGCTTGGACAATAGAAACATCCAGATTGGTTAAGGAATGGCCAACATTTGATGGTAACTTTTGAACATCACAGACACAAAAGAAAAAGATTTCATTCAAATTTTGGGGTTTAATTATAGTTGATCTAATTAGATTGACGATAGAAGCAACTGATTGTCCTTTTGGTACATCGATGTTTTCAATGTCCCAAAACACAGCACAAGGTTCAGCCATCATTTTATGAGGAAATTTATTTAAACACAAATGTTCAAAATGAAATAGTGAGAAATGTATCAGAAAGGCAAATGAAAATAACTGGTACGATTCAGAGTGTCATCACTGATGATTCATCAGTTAACAATATTTATAATTCACTTGAGCATGAAATTAAAATTGTAACTGGATTCAAAGGGGCGTAAATATATCTAATTTTCATCTGAATTATATGAAGTTTATCATCACTCCAATAATAAGTAATCTACCTGGCAAAAACTTTTAGTTATTATCTGAGATTTTGAAGTAGTTTAAATACAAGCTATGCTTATTGACTTTAATTGGCACGCTTTTGCTCTTGGAATTAAATTTACAATTTGCTCTCATTTTATTCTCAACAAGTTAATAAAAATGATGTTTCGCCATTTCTCATTACCTGCAGTTTGTCATTTCTTTTCAAGCACAGTGTAATGAGAAATGTTCCGAATGAATTTGCTGTAAGGCAAGCTTTTCTGTGATCGACAGATTTTTAAATCGTAATATAATGCATAAATCGTCTATCTTATAGCAAAGAAAACATAATTCCTTCTCTACCCTTTCCTTAAATTTGAGGTTTTAAAATCGATTTATTGCATTGAAAATTGATTTGATTAATTTTCAAACACACAAATATAACTACCTAATGCGATCCAATCAATTTTTCAATAAACTCAAGGGTAACCATTACAATATGATTACTGATCATAATTATTAACCAAAGACGTTAGAGGAACTCCAAAGTTTTGTAGAGCCAGTTTTGCAGCCAGTTTAGCTTCAGCTGGAGGATTCTGGCCTTTTGTTCTGAATCAAAATGCTTTTACAGTTTTCCCCAGAGTTTTTTGCTTTTTTGTTACACTGCCATCTAGGTGAACAACAAGGGGAAACCACGAATTTTACAGTTTAAACAATCAAACTCTTTAATTGACATCCCCTCTTAGCCTCTTTGCTCCCTTTGAGGAGTCCTCTCCCTATAAGGGGAGTCATTAAGTTTTTTAATTGTTTAAACTGTAAAATTCGTGGTTTCCCCTTGTTGTTCACCTAGATGGCAGTGTAACAAAAAAGCAAAAAACTCTGGGGAAAACTGTAACTGTTAAAGTTTCATTTGCATCGAAAATCTAGGTACGATGACTTCAATATAAAACTAGCTCCTTTAATCGACTGGCCGACATTCCAACTGCTTTTCTGTAGTTGTAATTGAAGTGACTCTGTGGCACAGCATTAGCATATGTACTAGTATTCTTAGCAAGCGTTTTTGTTGGATTAATCAATTTTTTTGCCAATATTTCAAAAACTTTTGTACCAAATGCATTTTGATTATTGAGATCATTCCAGATGTAAATTTAAATTCAGAATTGGCTGTTATAACAAATAAAAATTGTAGTTTTTGCGCCACTTTTCTATCTAATACATCAATTTCTGATGCTTCTTGAACTTTAGATGAATTCAAATCTGCTTTATTCACTTGATTTTTGTTTTGCACAATCTTCTCGAGAACTTTTCGTTGGTCGTTGATGATATAATACTCAGAGAAGCCCAAAAGTAAACCTTTTTCGACAGTACCTGGCACTCCACGAAACACCTCAAAATAGGGAACTTCAGCAGTTTTCAACTTATTGATACAATTGCGAGCAAATGCTGCTTCATGCCACGAATTATATATTAATTTGACTTCTGTATACGATGCTATAGCAGCAAGTGGAATAACTCTGCTAAAATTTATAAAAATTTTAACGTATTTTGATTCGGGCCACACATGATGCCAACCCTTTTGATAATTAAAGTTTCCTTTAACAGCAATATGAAAAAGGGCTTCGTTGCATTCTTTTTCTTCCATTCGTTGAAGACTTATTCGTTCAATGATGTTTGGTCTATCAATTGAATCCGAACCTTCTAACAGTCTCGAAAGAAAAGCCAAGTCATAAGCATCGCCAACTAAATTGTAATACCGTAAAGACTGCAGAATTTCGTTTGAAGGTTTAGCCATTGAGAAATCATTGTTACGAGTGCAACATGCTACCACTGCTTCTACTATTCTCTTAGAATTTTCACAGATAAGTTCATCAGGAAAACCAATCCAAATCTCTCCTGGAATAGATTTAATGAAGATACATTCACGATTTCGTAAAATATTTCTGCTCATTTTAATAAAATCGACGTGATGCTTCGACTCAATTTTCACCATAAGACAGCATAAATCAAGTTCTTGATTCAAGCACCAGGGAATGTAGGATAAACAAATTTTCCTTGAAACTTGCTGCTTTTGATAATCTGATACGTAAACGCATTGTAAAACCTCTAAATAACATGAGTGTATTCTTTCTAAAGCTTCTTGATAAGCAGAAGAAGAATCGAAATGAGCACAGTAAAGATGTCTATCGTAGATAACTTTTTTCGCTCCCAAGTCGTAAAGTTTCTCAAATAGATTATAAAGACGCTCCCATTTGGTTGGTTGGCAAGCAAGCACTTTGCAAACGGAATAATCATCCCAATAAAAATACATGTTCAGTTCATTATCACCACAAAGATCCCGGTTGTCAATATTTTGAGGCTCTTGACTCGTTTCTACTGATTCCTTTGATGCTTTAGATTTAGCACTCAGATGGATATCAACAGCAGGTTTACTACTGGAACTTTGATATTGTGCATTTATTTGCATAGCCATTTCTGGTTTGACTTTATTGCAATTATCTGCTTCAAAGTTCAAAGTGGTTTCATCTGTGACTTTTAGTTTGCATGGTTCAACAGTGTATGGGTTTTCGTAAAATGCTAATGCTAGGTCACTCGGTGATTCAGATATGACTGCATCTGGATACACTTCTTGACATTTTGGTAAAAACTTTTCAGCATCAGATTTGAATGAAAAGACAATCCAAAGAAAAGGTTTCCTTGATAAAATACATTGACTGCCTGATTTTACTGTACAAGATTGCATAATTCTGTGACCATCGGCTTCATTAGAGTTGTTCATCTTGATGAATGTTAATTGTTTAACTCTCTTATTGCTTTTAGTCAGGATAGTCCGATCAGACTTTATAATATTAATACATTTTAAAATTTCAGTTAAAGGTGAGTCTACTATCAATTCAACCTTTAAAAAGGTATCAACGGCTGTTTGAAACCCATTTAATTGTTCAATGGCCCTTTCCGCATTCCATAAAGTAGGGAATCCAATACAGATTAAATTATCAAAAAGAATGGCACTGTTTTTAATACTTCCATTGGTTTGATCATTCAATTTATTCATGAATCGACGGATATTTCTTGAATGAGGATAGCGTTGGCAAAATATGAAATACTTCGGTGAACCAGTTGTTTTAACGGGCCTCAATACAACATTATTCAACCTGAATGTGAAATTGGATATTTTATCAAGTTTGAGTGGCCAGGAATGTCTTAATCTAATAAGATGAATCGATACATTGTGAAGTTTCTTCAGATCAGTCAAAGTACCATAATGATAATCATCTTCACTTAACAATATAATTGTACAATCTTGTCCAGAAAATTTAACAAACTTCCGCATTAATTCCATTATTTTGATATCAGCTGAATTTTTGATTCCATTATAAGCTTGGACAATATCAACACCCAACGCTATTAATGAATGGCAAACATTAGAAGATAATTTATGAACATCACCAACACAAAAGAAAGATATTTCATCCAAATTGTGAGGTTTAATTATAGTTGATCGAATCAGATTGACAATGGAAGTAACTGTATGTCCTTTTGGCACATCCATGTCTTCAATGTCCCAAAACACAGCACAAGGTTTAGACATTATTGTATCAGGCAATTTAAATAAACACAAATGTTCAAAATGAAATAATGAGAAATATACCAGAAAGGCAAATGAAAGTAAGATTTAGAGCGTCGTAATCCATCTGTGCATTGAATTAAAATTGTAACTGAAAGCTGTATTCAAAGGGGAGTTTTTATATCTAAGTTTCATCTGAATTGTATTTTATCTGTATTTCAATAATCAGTTATCTACTTGGCAAAAACTTTCAGATATTATCTGATATTGTTATGGAATACAAAATGACGATCTGTGCTTATAAGAATAATTTTTCTCCCATTTTATGCACAAGTTAGTACAATGATATTTCAACATTTTCGCATGATTGACAAGTCACTAGTTAGTTACTAGTAGAAGTTTATTACCAATAGTTAGACGCAACTGATCGGAAGACAAGCTAGCTCTGTGATCGACAATTTTTCAATCGTATGCCGAATGAATCTTACATCTTATAGCAGGGGAAAACTATTTTTCAAGCGATTCGCTCTTTACCCTTTGAAAAATTTGGCGTTATGTAAATATATTTTATTTTTGAAATTTCATTTCATTAAAATTGATTTGATTCATTTAAAAACGAACGTCTATAACTGAGTAAACTGCGATCTAATCGATTTTTCTTTGAACTTAAAGGTAACCATTACAGTATGAGTACTGGTCATAATTATGCATCAAAGACATTACAGGAACTCCAAAGTTTTGTAGAGCAAGATATGCAGCCAGTTTAGCAAGAATTTACACAAACTGAGCAGACACGGGTAGAAATTAATTCCTATTACAGGAATTCCAGACCAGTTATTTGATGGAGCGATTTCTTACAATTTATTCAGCAACAATTAAAGAGATGAAAAATCATTGATAATTCAAGTTAAATGGTCATAACTTTGTCACTAAATATCATTATTACAACACAACTACAACAGTACGATGACGAAGTTTGATCTCAATAAGTGAAATTTATTCAACAATCAAGACGTTCACAAGAATGCTTGAGTTCGAGTTGTAGACAACTTTTTGGCTTCTTTGTACAAAGCTGATCGATTTCGAGCCTAGTTTATTTATTGCATTCAGCCTACAACCTAATTTAAATGCTTATTTAAGTATTGCGTTCGATAATAGTTTGGAAAATCGATAATGTTATTCATTTGGAATGAGTGCAAACGAATGTCGTTGGTAGTCCATTTACAATTTACAAACGATTTGCTCATAACTTTATTCTTCTTTAAAGGCTAAGATTGTTAATACTTTGAAGACACAATTAGGTATAACTACACAATAGTCACACAAATTCACACAAACTGGACAGAAATGGGTAAAAATTAGTTTTTTTAAAATTAGACTTTGCAAATTTGTAAGGACATAAAAAGTGAGTCCATTTGTGCGATTAAAGATTTTTCTGATCGTCACTTCTCGAGAAAATCGGGTTCGAAGTTGAAACTTCGATTGCATTTTCTACAACTATTGAACCAGATTTGCGTGTAAAACTTATTCTACTGATGTAACTTTTGATGGGAAATCAGAAAATGGTCTTATTCTGACCAAAGCTATTTCTGTTTTATATAAAACATATCAATTCGATTTTCATTTAACTTATCCTTTTCTGTGACCATGTGAGCTAGCGATCTGAAACTTATATTTAGTCCATAAAAATTGTTTGTACACATGATGTAGTGAAAACTTTTCTCAATAGAACAGCAGTTCTCCTGATTTTGGCCGTTGCGCAAAACTTTGAGCTTCGATATTTCCATGATGTTAGTTCCTAAAGTCATCATTTGATCAAATATTAGGTTTTCTCACAAGCTATAATGGGATATGACTGAATACTGAATGCATTCTGAGCTAAATCATTTATTAATAATGAATATCCTTCAACACATAAGATTTATTTTCAAATAACCATTTGCCTTTATAAATTGAAAATTAAAGCTAACAACAACGCTATAACTTGTTCTATAGAATCTTGAATAACTTAATATTTCTATACATTATATCCACTAATAAAATCTAAATTTTAATCAAAGAATGATGACTGTAATCACCGTTATCGAGATATTGATATAAATTTTTTTGAAACATCTCAAGCGATTGCTTGAATTTCTTCGCTGCTCTATTTTCCTCTTTTCTGGCTTTTCGGAGCATTTTTTTAGCCTCCATTGGGTCAGCTTTACCGCTCTCAACATATGTCTGAGTGACCTCAGGATCTCTTTCCTTTTTCCATTCTCTTTGATTTTTCCTTCAATTTTTAGTTTTTTCCATTTTAAATAGCAAGATGAAACGTATCTTACGTTGATAGCTATGATAGATAAATATGATAGTTTTATGTTTAGTAACTATAAATAGCACAGAGTATTAGTTGTTATAACATTTGGGTTAAAGACACTCAACTATGTTTTAAATATTGAAAATCCTTTGGCACTCAAATTATCTAAGGGGTCAAAAGGCTGAAAACCGAAAAAAATATCAAGCGTTACAAAAAAAGTCATATACGCCTCGACGATAGAAATATACCAATACATTTTTTGGATAGAAAGCAGTCAATTATGTACAAAATATTCAAAATGGATTTGTCACACAAAACTGGTTCAGGCCATTTTCAACATTTCAACACTTTTTACCTGATAACTCAAAAACTATACATCATATCGAAAAATGGAATCAATTTTGGAATTGGCATAAAACATTATATCAAGTACGAGACTTTGAGTAAATTCTATTTTTTAGGCAGTTTCGTTCTTTATCCTTTGAACGCTGAGTTTCAATCACACGACCTGAATTGGCTTTTTTGTTAGTGAAAAATGTAAACGTTTGCTTACTTATCATTACATGGTTATCTGGTTAACCAGAAAATTATAATATAATCACTTTGAATTTATCACATTCAATTGTTTCGCGAGTGATCTTTTTTTAAACAATAATCTTGATCAATAAACAATCAATCGATGTATTTAATTGCTTTTTATATATTATAATCCAGAATTTGATAAAAACTTAATGAATGAGTGAGTACAAGTTTAATTATTTTTTAATACCAATTTGCTCAATGAGCTTGACAACAGTTTCATTAATCTTTGTATTTCTCATTTCATTTGATATTTTCTTTAGTTTTTCATGCAAATTTTCATCATTGATCAATTCTTCAATGGCATTTAACAGTTGATCATCAGTAAACCTGTATGTTGGAATCCGGATTCCCAATTTTTTGTCCACAATTCTGCTGCCGTACGATAGAGGAAGTCAGCTTATGGTTCCCAACTTTCAACATAGATGAACTGTACTTCTTCGCGCAAGGAACATACCAATTAAAATATGTTGGCTCTTATTTTGCTGACGCTAGAAATCGTGTACACCCAGAAGGATTTTCTTTTGAGTCCTGGGAAGATTCTGCTGAATCAGATCTAATTAGATGGGGTGATGACTAAGAAGAGCCGATACTAGTCCGTACCAAAGTACCAGCGCATTACAGTGCACATAAAATTTATAAATGTTACTTCCTGCTCGATATTTCTAAAACTGGACGTGAGATGATCGTCGAATATTTCTGTAATTGCATACAAGGAAGAAGGACTATGGGGTGCTGCGGACACATTATGGCAGTTTTGTATTATGCAACGATTGGCTGGCAACAAAAACCGCAATACCTGCGAAAAATTTAATTGATTTCGCAAAAAGATTGCCGGATATAGACGATTATGGATCTGATAACGAGCGTTTGGATAATTAAACTTTTTTATATTTGTTTCCAAATATATAAATCTGAATATTTTTCTAAAACATAACCAAGTATATCAAAAATGAAGATCTGAATTAAATAATTGCAAAAGTCTAAAAAATTTGTGTTATCGTAACAGTCGCGTATACAAAATCATCAATAACATTTTGTTAACAATAGAACAATATTAGAATGCATTTTGAATGTACTTAGCAGGATGAAAATTCAATTTTATGGACCAATGGATACAGAATCAAAAACTACATAGGATGAATGGGTTTTGATCGTGGTTCATGAATTCAGAATGTATCTTACAGCATAATCGGTTTTTTTATTCGGTTCATTACTTTTTTCAAGTTATCTTAGCAATTATAAATTTTAACAAAAAACCAATTTTATAATCATGATCAGCATGTTGAATTACATCAGAATGTATGTGTTTTACGTAGTTGCTTCGCAAAAAAAGTTTTAGACCATTATCTCCAAAACGGCTTCGTTTATAAAAAAATGGCTTGCACAATGATATTTTTCTGCCCATTTTACATCTAAAAAATGCACTTTGAAAAATCCATTTCCAGGCATTTTTCCCTATTCTTTCTGTCCTCCTCCTTTCATTCGGAGCTTTATCTTCACCTTTAGTTTCATCTGCAACTTGATCAAACTGTAAACTTTCAAACTGATATCTTCTACTTTTAATTGACGATTCCCAAGCCGGTGAAAGGGCAAATATCAACTCATGATTGTGTTGTTTAAGGATGGCAGCAAGTCCTAGGATAGCATTGACATGGCCCTGGCTAAATAGATTGATAAGTTGACAACTGAATGTATGAAAACTTTCGACTCAAAACTTACCCACTCATAGCTGATAAAAGTATCTTCAAGTGTCCCATTGGTGGGAACAAGTGTTATTGGTAGATCAGTTTTAAAAATAAAATTCAACTCGAGTTTAATAGAAGCAAAATGTAAATAAACTAATTTTTTAACCTGCAACACAAAACATAAATCTGTAATATTGAACTCTGTTCATGAGTATATGTTCATACGTTCCTCTATCCTCAAATTCCTTTGTTTTTATAATATCTTTCGAACGGTAACTCTGGCCAAAAAATAATTTATATTATTGAACTCAGCATAAAAACTAGCTTGAAAGTGATCTGAAAATAGGCGAATTTTGACATCCTCCTTAGACAGACACCCTTTACGTTCATGCTTGCATAACTGTATGACGTTTAATGATGAAAAGCATAGACAAAAAATTGAATTAATGTTTCATCAAATTGATTCAGATTCAGAATGCAGCAAAAGCTAGCGGAATAGCACCATGTTTAGAGTCATTTGACAAGCCACTGGCAATGAAAAAGTATTATGATCGCTTTGTAGTGTTTGGATACACTCTGTGTACTTTCCTTAAAATTGCTTGAATATTGTAATCGGTGCATCTGCAACTGAGTGAAGTCATGACAAGTAACATGAATAATGTGTTATACAGTTTTCATCACGATCAGCGATTGGCACTTCAACATGATTCAAGCTGACAGATGAAGCAACTGCATTTAAACTTTTACTTTTTTACCATTGTTTTTGATGTTCAGGTTGCTCATCATCATCAATTTATTAACATCGAAATAGTTGATCCCAGTAGATGGATTAATGTAATAATTTTATCATAAACTTCAGTTGAATGTTGATGTGATTTGTCAACTGTGAGTTGTTGCATTTGTTTAACAACAGCTGCAGCTTTGTATGCTTGTTTCCATTTAGTTTCAAATGACTTCCTTTTCAATTGATCACTGACTGATTCATGAATGTTCTTCTCATAAGTGGCATTTCCACTGATCCATGAATGAGCAAGAGCTTGTTTACATGTGTACCTTTTATTGAGATCAACGCAGATCAGGTGAGCAATAAAGTCTTTAGCAGAATGGGAAATGTCATCCTAATAAGGTGAATCCAATTCAAAGTCTCCTTTAACAATCTGAGCAAAAAGATTGTCTAAATTTTCATCATACAAAGGCGGATAACCACACAATAGTATGTATGCAATGACCCCAACTGACCAAACATCGCCCTCTTTACTATACATTTTTTCGGCATAAAACTTCGATTGCAATGTGAATAGGTGTACCAAATGCTTGCATCATTACACTTGAATTTTCCATATTGGAAAGTCCAAAATCACAGATAATTATCTTAGAATCAGAATCTTGATTGTAGTAAAGTAAATTTTCAGATTTCAAGTCTCGATGCATATTATCAAACGGCTTCCAAGATTTGACGGATGAGTATACTTGTGTTTGTTCAGTGTAACTTCCGTTCTCAACTATCCGGTCAAACAGTTCTCCCCCAGTCATCATCTCCTGCACCAGGTAAACCTTTCGCTTATCTTCATAAGTTTTCTTCAATTGAACAATGTTGGAATGGTTTAGTTTACAAAGTACACCAATTTGATTCTTCAGTAAATCTTCCTTTCCTTCAAGGATTATTTTTTCGATACATTTCACGGCAACCAGTTCACTTGAACGTTTTTTACTTTCGCCTAGAAAAACTTGCGAAAATGATCCAGTTCCAAGCACATCTTCAAGGTCGTATTTCTCATCCACTTTTGTTCCATCTTTTTTGTGAATAAGATACATTTGATTTGCAAAATTTGACAACAACTGTGATTAAATAAGCTTGATTGGATGACGAGTAATCACCAAATAAATATTATACACACTTAAATGGCAAGGAGTTGATAAATCATGGAAGGAAACAGAAGTCCACCCTTCTTATCCTCCAACTAAAAAAAATTGCAGCATTGTTATTATAGCTACCGGGTGTAGTGAAAATTCTTGTAGAGGCAAAAACACATTTCCGTCAGTGCGTAGAAACCAATTGTTTGTTTTGATTCATCTGAGTAAGTGATTTACGGATTTTACCCTGTTAATTAATGATGGCCAATTTACTTAATCAAGCAATTTAACAAATATAGCTGTTGAGGTTATAAACTTGCTTCAATTCTCTAAATTGTGGCGATTTTTTAATCATCATACCAATTTGTAACAGTAGCAGAGTATTGTGCACTCATGAAAAGTCTTCAGCAAAGCATCTTGGGTATGCTGTTTTTTCAGTGTTACGAACACGAGTTCTCAGCAAACCATCATAAGTTTACTTCATCTTGTCATGACGATAAAACTATTGTCATTTTATTTATTGTTTGTGTTTGTATCATCAAATTGTCATTTTTAATAAAATTAACTAGCCTGTAAGCTTAAACTATTTACACTAGTTTCACGGGTATCTTTTTTCGAATAGACACCATCTACTATGCGTAAGATGCTCAATAATACTAGCGGTAAACTAGTAGACGGCGCTTATTAAAAATTGCCCTATGCGTGAAACTACATTAAGACCATGAGCTCACTCCGCGCAACAGTATAAAAAGATATGGTCAGGAATTACCGTTGAAACCATACAAAAAGTGGGCGAATCATAGAGAAAAAGACTCTTTTTGATAGAGGAAAATCAGGGCCATCATATTGAGCATTGAAAAGCATCAACTGTACGAAAATGTTGAAAAATGGCTAAATAAAAGTGCCCACCCTTGTAGTGAAACAATTTTTCAGCTTTAGAGCATATTTGACAGATTGGTTTTTCCTATTCCTGCATTGAAAATAGTCGATTCAACAAACTTCAACACAGACCCTTAAACAAACCAATGATGCTTTGCTGATATTGTAAAAATTGTGAATTTCAATAAAAAATTACTAGTTTGTACTGAATCCATATCTTCATGTTTTGCGCGTTTTTTCGGAAAGATTTTCGCTAACTAATGAACAGTTAAATAATTGAAAATTAAATCATGATTTACAAAAACTGTCTCATTGATAAAGTTGACTAAGTATACGGCCATACGTTAACCTTTGACATAAGCCTCGATAATTTTTATCCTGCATTGATTTTCACCATTTTCTGAGAAAATGAACAAAATATGAAAATGCATAAATTCAGTAAGGACCAAGCACCTAGAACTAGGTGTCTCACTCATTCAATTTTACTAACAATCTTAAGGTTATCTTAAACAAACGAGCTATAATGTAAAGCAAACCTGATAACAATAATTGATTTCTAATAGATTAGTAATCAAAATGTAAACATTGTTGAACAATAACAATGTTTACATTTAATACTGTCCACATTGAATATACCGTTAATTAGGATTTTCATGGTTTTAATGCTTTCTCCGTTTGTTATTTTAAATTATGTTCGGACGAGTCTGGTTCCCTGTAAACTATTATATAATAGTATTTATTTGTAGTTTGAATACAAGAGAAAAGGTAAGTTCAGATGGTTTTAGTTGAATTAAAGTAATTTCAGTAAGCCAGTGTTTTATCTATTCAACTATTATTCAAAAGCAAAAAGTAAAGGAAGAGCTTGTTCAAAAGTCAATTATTAGAAGCAGAGAGAATCGCATTAAAAGTTGTTAAGTGTAAAATAACTGCATAAGATGTACTAATGGTTATTTGTGCGATTCGAATCTCCGCCATTTTCAATTAAGGAACAATTAGTTTGAGAAGAAGAGTTATCATTTCACAAATTATGTCAAAAAATTTAATCAATTAAACTGTGATGAGTTATTAGTAAAGTTAACTTCACTTTAAAATGAAAAATCGACTTTAAAATAGGAATCAAAGTTGAAATACTTTTCCTGTTTGATTTCACCTTTGACATTAAATACCGTATTTCCGCGCATATAAGCCGAGGCTTATTAATGAAACGTTCACTTAAAAGCGCATTTTTCCTCACTTTAGATTAGCACTATGTGCTTCCACACTCGTTAAAAAACAGGTTTTTTGTATGTACTTCTATGTAATTGCTTATCAGTGTTCTTATTTATGAAAATAAACATGGACTTAGCAGTGAGGAATTTCTGTTGATAAGCACAATGCTTATATGTTCGGAAATACGGTAACTTTTGTACTTTATCATTTATCAATTGTTGAATAAAGCTTCATTTCATTCCTTACATAGTCGTAAAGGTTTGTGTTAGATTCAATGTTAATCCTCGTCGTCTTCTTCCTCTTCATCAACCATCTCCTTATCGACCAACACAAAACCAAAAGTAATGTCATGTTCACCATCCAATTATCTCTCATCCACAACGTTAAACATTAACTGTGACCTCTCACTTCAACCGAGTGTCAACCCTCATCAATTACCCTTAACGGTCACCCTCAACATCATACCCAGACTCAACATCAACGGATCCAAGTAAAGCTTGACTGGTTCAAGACCATGTAAAACCTCAACGCATAACTCAACTACCATCAAGCGTATCAACTCAACCAACAGTCAGCCTTAGTTCTACGTAAACACACAAAATATTGTGTCCAGTGATTCAATTTTGCATTCAAACATTTCACCTTCAACTTCATTCCTAGATTATTGTGAATTTGATTCAAATATGTGTTTATACAAAAGCAATATAACAAGTGATAACCATCGTTTATACAATTCAACTAATAATAATATTGACTATATCATTCTCATCAATATAAATGAAACTGCCAATCATGAAATACAATTAAATGTAAATTTCATATTCAATCAACCTTTTAAAACAAAAGCTTCACTTACAATACAAACTAAAAACAAGATACTATATAAACTATCAATATAACAGGTAAAAGTCCAATTTGCATTTCCTTTCCACTCAACAATCAAGTAAACTCTGAAGCGATCAGTTTTTAAGCGACAAAAAACAGATAAAATGAGCAAAAGTTAAGCTTACCTGTGAGTTTGTATAAATATAATTAAAAAAAATGATTTGTTGCTGCTTCTTTTTGATTTTACTTAATTAATCAGCTCGTTTGACCTTTGATATGCTTAATAGCTCTTTTTGCTCTTTTCTGCCTTTTTTGCTTTTTACCAGGGTCCTTGTATGGACATTTCGATTTAGCAGGACGCAAAACGATTTTTTCGATAAATCATCCTGCTAGATCAAAATGAATCAGACCATGGCAATCAGAATTGAATTTTATATCCAAAAAATCTATTCAGAATGTGCTTTCACCTCTGGTTACCGTGATACTCGTCTTCATGCATTTTTCAGCTATTTCCAGCTGTAATAGGCTAATATCTTTAATACGAGAAAGAGTGTTCGATGGAAAATCGCATAAATTTGAAAAAATCAGACGCAATTATGTTCAAAGATTTCTATATTTTTATATCGATACCATATTGTAATAAAACATTTCGATACATTTATCAGTATGTCATTACGAACTAGAATAAACTTGTCATCAGCTTTGAGTAGTGAAATTTATATATGCGTGCTCTGAAATGAGCTGATCATTTTATTTAGTCATAACAGATTATCCGATTATTCCTTTACTTTCCTTGTGAGTTAAGGTTGAGTAAAAGTATCAACCGTTTTGGTTTCATTATGTTAGGTTCTATTAGTTGATAAAATAAACTACTGAAAGATTCAACATAACAAATAATGCAACAATTAGCATGTTTTCGAGCTTTTACTTAAGGACAATGCAGAAGCAAATTAACACAAGCAATTAGCAAGATATTTACAAGTAATAAAATGAATTCATATAATTTATTAAGTTTCGATAAATGTAATATTAGTTCGCGTTTTGATGCAAAAATGTCCAACTCGAACTGCGTCATTACAATCTTAAGATAAAATCAGCTGAAAGTCAATTACAAGCAGCTCTAAAATGTTATGAGAAACTGGAAAGGAAAAGATCGAGCTTTTTAGGATCTTTCAAAGTTTCTTATGGATCTTCAATAGTTGATGTCGATAAACTAATTCATGTGGCTAAAAGAGCACTAATGCGAGTCACCAATGATCTTAGAGAACTACTTCATGAATGGTAAAAATTTTGTGGTTTTCCTATCTTCGATAATCGTGGTCTTATCAATATTCGCGCTGAATTAGATTCCTGTTATCCGAATCCAACAGCTGGATCCAGTTTTACCATGACAATAATTGATGACAAAACCAGCTCAATCTACGATACAATGTTCCGTTGATACTGTTTATTATATTAACGGATTGATTCCTCGCGTCATTTACTTGAAAGGTATACATATAACGGAATCAAGGACTTTGTTTACAGTAAAAGTGATCTTAAAAGTTATAGTTATTATTGTTAGAGTCAACTTATAGTGCCACACTAACCTAAATCAATTTGGGTTTGTAGAATCCTTTGACTTATAATAACAAGTAAATGTTTGATTATTTCTTTGTAATTAAAAATACCGATCAATAACCAAAGACGAAAGCACGTTCTAAATAGATTTTAAGACGTGAAATTCAATCCTGATTTTAATGAAGGGATCAAATTTATTTTGATCTAAGAGGACGCAAAACTGGACATTTTTTGCATCAAAACGCGAACTAATATTACATTTATCGAAACTTAATAAAATAAATCTCCATAAAAAAGTCATGCAACTAAGATTCAATTTTTACCACAAGACAAGATAAGTTGAGCTTTTCATTGAACACCAAGGGATTCCAGAATATCGATTCATTTTCAGTTACTCTCTTTTTGCGAGTTTCTGCTGCATACACGGTTTCTAGAGGTTCGAGGTAACGTTAACGTAGCTTTTCAAAAGCATCTTGATAATCAGAAGCAGAGTCGAAATAAGCACAGTAAAGATTTCCATCAAATATAACCTTTTTTCGCTCCCAAATCATATAGTTTCTCAAACAGATTATAAAGTAGCGACCATATGGTTGGTTCATAATAAAACATAAGAATAGCAGGAGAATAATGACAACGAAAAAATATCTTCCAATCGTTGTCAGCACAGACATCAAGGTTGATAATATTTTGTAGTTCTACACTCGTTGACACTGTTTTCTTTGATGCTTTAGGCTCAATGTCAGCACTCAGACAGATGCCAGAAACAGGAGCAATACTGGAGCTTGGCTCTTGTTTATTTGCTTGCATAGCACTTTCTGGTTTAATAATAGCTATGCTTGCTCCAAAATCTGAACTCGTTTCATTTGGGAATATTTGTTCATATGATTCAACAGAGTATAATTTTTCATTACTGGTTATAGTCAAGTCAATCGGTGGTTCAGAAATAATTGAATCTAGATTGAATTGTTTCACTTTAGCCTTTATACATTTTAATATTTCAGTTAGAGGTGAGTCTAATATCAATTCAGCCTTTAGAAGGTGTCCATGATAGCGAGATCCATTCAACTGTTCAATCGCCCTTTCCGCATTCCATAAAGTAGGAAATCCGATACAGATTAAACTATCGTAAAGAATAGCACTGTTTAAATACTTTCATTGGCCCGAGCATTCAATCATCACTTGATTGGTGTCCATAGTAAGAGGATAGTTTTTGATTGAAATGAAATAGCTTGATGATCCAGTGGATTTAACTGGCTTTAGCACACCATTATTTAACAGGAATGTGTAGTTAGATATTTGATCCAGTTTAGGTGAACATGAATTTGCTAATCGAATTAGATGAATGGATACATTATGAAGTTTCTTCAGATCACTCAAAGCACCATAATAATCAGCATTATCAATATAATTGTACAATCTTGTCCAGCAGCTGCAACGAATTTCCTCATTAAGTCCAATATTTTAATATCAGCTGAATCCTTAACTCCATTATAAGTTTGAACAATATCAGCATCCATTTTTGTCAATGACTGGCCAATATTTGGAGATAACTTTTGAATATCGCAAACACAAAAGAAGAAGATTTCATTTAAATTGTGAGGTTTAATTATAGTTGATCGAATCTGACTGACGATGGAATCAACGGATTGTCCTTTTGGTACATCGATGTTTTCAATGTCCCAAAACACAGCACAAAGTTTAGCCATTATTATATGAGGCAATTTATTGTATATTAATCCAAATGTTAAAAATGAAATATTAAATAATAATAGTAAATGTACCAGAAAGGCAAATGAAAGTAAGATTTAGAGCATCGTAATCCATCTGTGCATTAAATTAAAAATACATCACCAATACATATAATTCACCCGAGCTTTAAATTCAATTGTAAGGGGCGTTAATATATCTAAGTTTCATCTGAATTACATGAAGTTTAGCAGAATTTCAATAAACACTTATTTACCTGGCGAAAACTTTAAAACATTATGTGAGAGACTTTGAAGGAATTTAAATACAAGCTATGCTTAATGATTTTAGTGGGCAAACTTCTTTGTTTAAAATTAAATTTTCAATTTTTGTCATTTCATTCTCAACAAGTTATTTATCTCTACAAGTTGATTTGATTGATTTTCAGACAAAGCAACTAGCAAAATGCGATCCATACCATTACAATATGATTACTGATCATAATTATTAACCAAAGACGTTACAGGAATTCCAAAGTTTTGTAGAGTCAGGTATTCAGCCAATTTAGCTTCAGCTGGAGGAGTCTGACTTTTTGTTCTGAATCAAAATGCTTTTTAACTGTATTTTCAGTTGAATCAAAATGTATATAACTTGTAGGTACGATGACTTGAATATCAAAAGTACTCATTTAATAATTGACAATATCGACTGTTCGACATTCCAACTGCTTTTCTGTAATTGTAATTGAAGTGGCCAAGTGGCACAGCATTAGCATATGTATTCTTAGCAATCGTTTTTGTCGGACTAATCAATTTATCTGCCAACATTTCAAAACATTTTGTTGGAATATTTGTGGCTAATTGCATTACAATTCCAACATCAAAATCATCTTCATCATTTTCGTGCAAAATTTTGAAATTTAAATAGCGAAATCTAGTCTTGACTTTGTTTCCTTTCTCTAAATCATCCACTCCAACCCAAATTTTATCCTGAAACTCAATGCAAACTGGACAGCCCATTTGTACCAAATGCATCGTAATTATTGAGATCATTTCAGATGTAAACTTGAATCCAGAATTCGTTGATACAGTGAATAAATATTGTAGTTTCTGCGCCACTTCCCCATCTAACAAATCAATATCTGATGTCGATTGAACTGTAGCTGAATTTAAATCTAGATTTTTCACCGGATTTTTGTTTTGCAGAATCTTCTCGAGAACTTTTCGTTTGTCGTTGATGAAATAATACTCAAGAATGTTGGAATAGGCTAACTGTTGCTGTTGGACAATGCTTGATCCACGAAACTCCCTAAAATAGGGAACTTCATCAGTTGTCAAATTTTTGATGAAATGACGAGCGGCGTGTGCTTCATGCCATGAATTGTATATTAATTTGACTTCCTCATACGATGCTGCGGCAGCGAGTGGAATAACTTTGCTTAACTTTACAAAAATTTTAACGATTTGTGAGGGCCATACCAAATCCCAACCCTTTCGATTATTAAAGTTTCCTGTAACAGTGATATGAAAAGCGGCATCATTGCATTCTTTTACTTCCATTCGTTGAAGACCTATTCGTTCAATGATATTCGGTCTATAGACTGAATCCGAACCTCCTAATAGTCTCGAAAGAAATGCCAAGTCATAAGCATCACCAGCTAAGTCATGAAAATTTATTGACTCCAAAAGTTGGTTTGAAGGTTTAGTCATTAAGGAATAGGTTTTTGGAGGGTTTGCTAAAAGTCCAATTAATGTTTTCTTAGAATTTTTACAGATGAGTTCATCCGGAAAACCGATCCAAATCTCTCCTGGAACTGATTTTATGAAAATACATTCATGAATTCCTAAAATACTTTTGTTCGTTTCTATGAATTCGTCGTGAAGATTGGACTCAATTTTCAATCTAAGACAGCATAAATCAAGTTCTTGATTTAAACACCAAGGAATTCCAGTTATATATCGATCCATTTTCTTTGTAACTTCATTTTTACTTGTTTTTGGTACGTTTGCGAATTCTAAAGGTTCTAAATAACGTAAGTGCATTTTTTCAAAAGCTTCTTGATAAGCAGAAGCAGAACCGAAATGAGCACAATAAAAATTTCCATCAGACATAACTTTTTTCGCACCCAAATCGTATAGTTGCTCAAACAGATTATAAAGTAGGGACCATTTGGTTGGTTGGCAATCAAGCAAGTGAGAAACGGAATAATTATCACATCGAAAGAACATCTTCAGTTCATTATCACCAGGAACATCAAAATTAACATTTTTTTGCGGTTTTACACTCGTTGTCCTTGATTCCTTTGAGACTTTAGGTTCAATGTTTGTACTGATACGGGCAATATTGGAGCTTGACTCTAGTTTATTTGCTTGCATAGCCCTTTCTGGTTTAATAATAGCTATGTTAGAATTATTTGCTCTAGAATCTGAACTCGTTTCATTTGGGACTATTTGTTCACATGATTCAACGGTGTATGGGTTTTCATTACTTGTTATAGTCAAGTCAATCGGTGGCTCAGAAATAATTGAATCTGGATACATTATTTGCACTTTTGTCAGACAATCTTGTGCATCGGATTTGAATGAAAAGACAATCCAAAGATATGATTTTCTGGATAAAATACACTGACTGCCTGATTGTGCAGTACAAGCGATACAAAACTTAATAAATTTGCTTATATCGACTTCATTAGAGTTGCCCATCTTGATGAATGTCAATTGTTTCGCTTCAATATTGCTTTTAGGCTGCATGGTCACTTTAGGTTTTATACATTTTAATATCTCAGTTAGAGGTGAGTCTACTATCAATTCAGCCTTTAGAAAGTGTCCATGATATCGAGATCCATTGAATTGTTCGATGGCCCTTTCCGCATTCCATAAAGTAGGAAATCCAATACAGATTGAACTATCGTAAAGAATGGCACTGTTTTCAATACTTCCATTGGCCTGAGCATTCAATCCGTTCATCACTTGATTGATGTCCATAGTAAGAGGATAGTTTTTGATTGATATGAAATACATTGATGATCCGGTTGATTTAACTGGCTTTAGCACACCATTATTTAACATGAATGTGTAGTCGGATATTTGATCCAATTTAGGTGAAAATGAATTAGCTAATCTAACCAGATGAATTGATACATTATGAAGTTTCTTTAGATCACTCAAAGTACCATAATAATCAGCATCACCACTTATCAATATAATTGTACAATCTTGTCCAACAGCTGCAACGAATTTCCTCATCAAATCCAATATTACGATATCAGCTGAATCCTTAACTCCATTATAAGCTTGAACAATATTAACATCCAGTTTTGTCAATGATTTACCAACACTTGTAGATAATTTATGAATATCACAAACACAAAAGAAAAAGATTTCATTCAAATTGTAAGGTTTAATTATAGTTGATCTAATTAGATTGACGATGGAAGCAACTGATTGTCCTTTTGGTACATCGATATTCTCAATGTCCCAAAACATAGCACAAGATTTTCCCATTATTGTATGAGGCAATTTATTTAAACACAAATGTTCAAAATGAAATAATAGCAAATGTACCAGAAAGGCAAATGAAAGTAAGATTTAGAGCGTCGTAATCCATCTGTGCATTGAATTAAAATTGTAACTGAAAGCTGTATTCAAAGGGGCGTTTTATATCTAAGTTTCATCTGAATTGTATTTCATCTGTATTCCAATAATCAGTTATCTACTTGGCAAAAACTTTCAGATATTATATTATCTGATATTGTTATGTAATAATATAAATGACGAGATAATGAAATGAAGGGAATTTGAAATCGATTTAATACACTGAATTCGGATTTCAAAGATTACTTTAAACTTTGATTAATCTATGCAGTTTGTGGATTTTTAAACTGGACTCAACAATGCATGCTTAGGACGATTGAACGATCTCTATAAGATGTAAAACTAAAGCTGAATATGTTGGTGAAAATCCGGATAAAAAATCAAGAAAAATCTCATTCAATCATGTTCAATAAAATCACCATTAATTAGATTTGTAATTTCTTTATGATGTTGATCTGCTATTTTTATTGCTGGTTAAAAGGTACAATTTTGCTCAAGCAGTATTCACAAAAATGTTGGTGCGATGACATCAACATCAAACTATAATGCCGCAATCGATTTAAAATATCGGCTGGCCGAAATTCCAACTGCTTTTCTGTAATTGTAATTGAAGTGACCTAGTGGCACAGCATCGTTATCAAGATACCAGTTTGTATGCATATGCTGATGTGTTTTTGTTGAATTAACCAATTTATTTGCCAGCATTTTAAAAACTTTTGGTGGACAATTCGAGACTAACTTCACTACAACACCAACATCAAAATCATTTTCATGTAATATTTTGAATTTTATCTTCTCGATTCTAGCTTTTGCTCCGCTTCCTTTCTTCAAATCATCAAATCCAAACCAAACTTTATCTTCAAATTCAATGCAAGCTGGACACTCCCAGTCTACCAAATGCATTTTGATTATTGAGATTATTCGAGATGTTAATTTAAATTCAGAATTGGCTGTTACAACGAACAAAAATTTTAGTTTTCTATCTAATGCATCAATATCTGATGTCGATTGAGCTGTAGATGAATTTGAATCTACTTTATCCACCAGACTTTTGTTTTTTACAATCTTCTCCAGAACTTTTCGTTGGTCGTTGATGATATAATACTCAGAGATGTCACTAAATGAAATATTTTTGACAACACTTGGTACTCTACGGAACTTTTTGAAATAGGGAACTTCAGCAGATTTCAACTGATTGATACAATAGCGAGCAAATTCTGCTTCATAGAATGAATAATATAATAGTTTGACTCTTTCTCGCGATGCTGTGGCAGCAAGTGGAATAACTTTGCTAAAATTTACAAAGATTTTAACGATTTGTGAGAGCGATAATGAATTGTAAGTCAATGCAAAACTTAAATCATAAAAACATCCTTGAACTTCAATATGATAAGCACCTTCATTGCATTCTTTCTCTTCCATTCGTTGAAGACTTATCCGTTCAATGATGTTTGGTCTATCGATTAAATCCAAATCTTCTAATAGTCTCGAAAGAAAAGCCAAGTCATAAGCATCACCAACTAAATCGTGAAAATTTATTGACTCCAAAAGTTCGTTTGAAGGTCTAACCATTGAGACATCATTTTTATGCGTGCAACATGCTATAACTGCGTCTACTCTTTTCTTGGAATTTTCACAGATAATTTCATCAGGAAAACCAATCCAAATCTCTCCTGGAAGTGATTTAATGAAAATACATTCTTGATTTCGTAAAATATTTTTGCTCATTTCAATGAAATTGACGTGATGATTCGACTTAATTTTCACCCTAAGACAGCATAAGCCAAGTTCTTCATTCAAACACCAAGGAGTTCCAGATATATGTCGAAAATTTCTAAGAACTGAATTAATCTGATCCATTGATAACTCTGATACGTTTACGAATTTTAAATGATCTAAATAACATGAACGCATTCTTTCAAAAGCTTCTTGATAAGCAGAAGCAGAATCGAAATGAGCACAATAAAAATATCTATTGCAGAAAACTTTTTCTGCTCCCAAATCGTAAAGTTTCTCAAATAGATTATAAAGTAGCGACCATACGCTTGGTTGGCAATCAAGTACATCAGGAATTGAATGACTATGATATCGAAAGAACATGTTCAGTCCATTATCACCAAGAAGATCCCGGTTGACTAAATTTTGCGGCTCTTGAATCGTTTCTACCGATTCGTTTGAGGCTTTAGATTCAGCACTCAGATGGATGTCAACAGCAGGTTTAATACTGGAACTTTGATATTGTGAATTTACTTGCATAGCCAGTTCTGGTTTGACTTTAACTACGTTGCAATTATCTGCTTCAAAGTCCGAAGTTGTTTCATCCGTGACTTTTAGCTTGCATGATTCAACAGTGTATGGGTTTTCGTGAAATGCTAATGCTAGGTCAATCGGTGATTCAGATATGATTGCATCTGGATACATTTCTTGTAATTTTGGTAAAAACTTTTCTGCATCAGATTTGAATGCAAAGACAATCCAGAGAAAAGGTTTCCTTAATAAAATGCATTGACTGCTTGATTGTCCTGTACAAGCGGAAATAAACTTGATAATGAATCTAATATCGGTCTTATTAGAGTTGTTCATCTTGATGAATGTTAATTGTTTCACTTCGTTATATGTTTCAGTCTCCTTAGTCACATTGTGATTTAAACATTTTAATATTTCAGTTAGAGGTGAGTCTACTAACAATTCAACCTTTAAAAAGGTTTCATCGGCTATTTGAGATCCATTTAATTGTTCAATGGCCCTTTCCGCATTCCATAAAGTAGGGAATCCAATACAGATAAAAAGATCATAAAAAATGGCACTTTTTTCAATACTTCCAATGGTTTGACCATTCAATTCATTCATTATAAGGATATTGCTTGAATAAGGCTGGTTTTCGATTGATATGAAATACTTTGGTAAACCAGTCGATTTAACGGGCTTCAATATACCATTAGACAATATGAATGTGTAATCAGATATTTGATCAAGTTTAGGTGAACATGAATCAGCTAATCTAACCAGATGAATTGATACATTATTAAGTTTCTTTAGATCACTCAAAGTATCACAATAATCAGCATCACCACTTAATAATATAATTGTACAATCCTGTCCAGCAAATCTAACGAACTTTCTCATCAAACCCATTATTTTAATATCAGCTGAAATTTTGATTCCATTGTAAGCGTGGACTATATCAACACCCAATGCTGTTAATATATGGCAAACATAAGAAGATAATTTACGATCATCACCAACACAAAAGAAAAAGGTTTCATCCAAATTGTGAGGTTTTATTATAGTTGTTCGAATCAAATTGACGATGGATGTAACTGATTGCCCATTTGGTATCTTATGTTGAATATCCCAAAACACAGCACAAGGTTTAGCCATCATTATATGAGGCAACACAAATGTTCAAAATGAAATAATAATAAATGTAAAAGAAAGGCAAATGAAATTAATCAGTACGATTTGAATGTTAGTTCCTTAATTTTTGTAATTCACTTGAGCATTAAATTAAAATTGTAACTGAAAGCTTTATTAAAGAGGCGTTTTTATATCTAAGTTTCATCTGAATTGTATTTCATCTGTATTCCAATAATCAGTTATCTACTTGGCAAAAACTTTCAGATATTATATTATCTGATATTGTTATGGAATACGAAATGACATTCTGTGCTTATAAGAATAATTCTCTCATTTTATGCACAAGTTAGTACAATATTTCAACCTTTTCGCAAGTTACTACGAAATCCTTGTAACTGTTGAAAGGTTTGAGACGGGTTTATTTATTGCATTCAACCTGCAACCTAATTTAAATGCTTATTTAAGTATTGCATTCTGATAATAGTTTGTGAAATGGATAATGTTATTCATTCGCAATGATTGCAAACAAATGTCGTCAATAGTCCATTTAAAGTTGACAAACAATTTGCTCATAACTCAATTTATTCTTCTTTAAAGGCTAAGATTGTTACTTTAAACACACAATTCGGTATAATAACACTCATTTATGCACAAATTTACACAAACCGGGCAGAAACTGGTAAAAAATAATTTCTTTACAATAAGACTGAACAAGTTTGCAAGGATATAAAAACTGAGTCAATTCGTGCGATTTAAAGATTTCTCTGATCGTCTCATCTCGAGGAAATCGGGTTCGAAGTGGAAACTTCGACTGCATTTTCTACAACTATGGAATAGGATTTGTTCATAAAACATATTTTAAAGATGTAACTTTTGATGGGCAACCAGAAAAACCACTTATTTTGAGTGATAAAACTTTCTGTTTTCTGTAAAACAGATCAGTTCGATTTTGATTTAAACTGATCTTTTTCTGCGACCATGCGAAATAGATAGCTGAAACTTATATTTATTTCATAAAAATGGTTTGTAGACATGATGCAGTGAAAAGTTTTTTCAGTATATCAATAGTTCTCTTGATTTTGACCATTTGTATTGAAACTTTGAGCTTCGATATTTCGATTATTTTAGCACCTACAGTCATCTTTCCATCAGCATTTTGTCCCTTTGCTAATTAGCAATTCAATGCGATTCAATAACTTTCCACTGGCCCATTAAGGTCATGATTTTTGGGTTGTAAATGCACAAGCAAACACTTATTAAACAAGTTAAACTCATAAAAACCCATTTCTTGGTAAATAAACCAATTTTCTGGTTAAACTTTTTCATGTAATGCAAAGACTGCTGCCAAAGACTCGCACATTTGAGTAAAGAGTTTAGACCTAGTGAAGTTTGTAGAGACATTAAAACTATGTCCATTGGTACTATTAAATAATTCGTTCGATGGACAGTTTTCGAGAAAATCGATGTCGAAGTTGAAACTTTGAACCGTTTTTGCTCAGCTATGGCAGCAGATTTTTTCAGGAAACTCAGTTTTTTGATTTACCTTTTGATAAACAAAAAGAAAATGAACTTATTTTTTTATACAAAATCCTCTGTTCTTAGTAAAATAGATCAGATCGATTTTAAGTTAAATCGACCTACTTCTGTGATCTTTAGTGTTAGAGATTTGAAACTAATTATTCTTACATAAAAATTGTTTCGCCACATCATGAATTGAGTAATTTTTTCGATTTATGAACAGTTCTCTTGATTTTGGACATTTGCATTAAAACTTTGAGCTTCGATATTCCGATAATTTTAGCACCTACAGTCATCATTCCTTTACCAAACTTTAGATCCCATTACGAGTTATAATATGATATGACTCGAAGATCGAAAAAATCTGAGCCTATTCACTTAATAATGAAGTTCATTCAACACGTAAGATTTGTGTTTAAATAATTATTTACTTTTATAAGGTAAAAATCAAATCTAACAACTAAGCTATAACTTTTTCTGTAGAATCTTGAATAATTTAATATTTCTAAACATTATATGCCATAATAAAATCTAATATCTGAACAAAGAATGTGGGAGCTACCATTATCGAAATATCGAAGTCCAAAGTTTTACTGCAAACGGCCAAAATCAAGAGAACCATTGATATTTGGAAAAAAGATTTCAATGCATGTTGTGTACAAATGATTTTCAGCTACGGATAATAAGTTTCAAATCTGCTACTATAAAGATTTCAGAAAAAGGTCGGTTTAACTTGAAATCGCACTTAACTGTTTTACAAATAACATAGAATATTGTATCAAAAAATGAGTGCATTTTCTTTTTGCCCATCAAAAGTTAAATCTTCAAAATGAGTTTCATGAATATATCTGCTTCCATAGTGTCAGAAAAGCGGTTCGAAGTTTCAGCTTTGACATCGATTTTCTCGAAAACTGTCCATAGGACGAATTAGTAAATTGTATTAATAAACTCAGTTTTGATGTCCCTACAAACTTCACTAGGTCTAAACTCTTTACTCAAATGTGCGAGTCTTTGGCAGCAGTCTTTGCATTACATTAAAAAGTTTAACCAGAAAATTGGTTTATTTACCAAGAAATGGGTTTTTATGAGTTTAGCTTGTTTAATAAGTGTTTGCTTGTGCATTTACAACCCAAAAATCATGACCTTAATGGGCCAGTGGAAAGTTATTGAATCGCATTGAATTGCTAATTAGCAAAGGGACAAAATGCTGAAGGAATGATGACTGTAGGTGCTAAAATAATCGAAATATCGAAGCTCAAAGTTTTAAGGCTAATAGCTAAGATCAAGAAAACCGTTTTTTAGTTGCTAAAATTATTCAATCCATAATGTGAGCTGACAAATTTTATGGACAAATAATAAGTTTCAGCTCGCTAACACTTACGGTCACAGAAAACGATCAGTTTAACTAAACATGGAACTAATCTGCTTTACAGAAAAAGAAAAGTTCCATTTCTCAAAATAAGTAAATTGTCTCGTTAATCATCGCAAGCTACATCAGTTCTCTGAGTTTTATGAAAAAATCTGCTTCTGTTAATGTTTTAAAGGCTATCGAAGTTTCCACTTTGACATCGATTTTCTCGAAATCTGTCCATCGGATGAATTGGTTAATAGTACCAATGGAATCAGATTTCCTGTCCCTATAAAGCCATTGAGTCTCAACACAGAGCTCAAATGTTCGAGTCTTTTGCAGTACTTTTTACATTTCATTTGCAACTTTAACCAGAAAATTGCTTTATTTACCAAAGTTTGGGGTTATATGAGTTTGGTTTGTTGAATAAGTGGTTGCTTGTGCATTTACAACCCAAAAATCATGACCAAAATGGAACAATGGAAAGTTATTTAATTGCATTGTATCATTAGTTAGTAAAGGATTAAATTGGTTGAAGAATGATGACTTTAGGAACTATCATTATCGAAATATCGAAGCTTGAAGTTTTAAGTCCAACAACCAAAATCAAGAGAACTATTGATATATTCAAAAAAGTTTTCACTGCATCATGTCTACAAACCATTTCTATAGACTCAATATAAATTTCAGCTATCTATTTCGCATGGTCGCAGAAAAAGATCAGTTTAAATCAAAATCGAACTGATCTGTTTTACAGAAAACAGAAAATTTTATTACTCAAAATAAGTGGCTTTTCTGGTTGGGCATCAAAAGTTACATCTTTAAAATATGTTTTATGAACAAATCTGATTCCATAGTTGTAGAAAATGCAATCGAAGTTTCAACTTTGAGATGAGACGATCAGAGAAATCTTTAAATCGCACGAATTGACTCAGTTTTTATATCCTTGCAAACTTGTTCAGTCTTATTGTAAAGAAATTATTTTTTACCCGTTTCTGCCCGGTTTGTGTAAATTTGTGCATAAATGAGTGTTATTATACCGAATTGTGTGTTTAAAGTAACAATCTTAGCCTTTAAAGAAGAATAAATTGAGTCATGAGCAAATTGTTTGTCAACTTTAAATGGACTATCAACGACATTCGTTTGCAATCATTGCGAATGAATAAAATTATCGATCTCACAAACTATTTTCGAACGCAGTCGTGTTCACAGAACTGTTGTAGTTTACTAATAATGATATATCCAGATCTAATTAGTCATTGATTTTTCATCTCTTGTTTGTGAATATATTGCAAGAAATCTCTTCATCAACTAATTGGACTGGAAAATCAATGGCATTCAATAACAAGTGAATGGCGAAACGACAATCGCATAAAAGATTTTCTAAGTGATCGGAAATTTAACAATTTAACATTCCTTTTAAGGTATAATTCATGCATAAGAAATGGCACTAATTTGACAAATTACTGGGGCCTGCTCAACGGGAAATTTTACTAGATTATGGTTAAGGATATTTTTGTTGGAAAACAAATAGTTGATAATTGCAAGAACGCGAGAGAAGCATTTGATTTATAAGACAAGATTCGCAAAGAATAAATTTCCATGAATAAGTCATTTCAGAAATAAAACTTGCACAAATTTATGCCAATTTTTTAGATTTTATTATTTTTTGAAGCAAAAGCAATACATTTTTGAATTTTAATTGAATTCACAAATAAACCAAACATAATAGCAAATGTCTAATATTCAAATAATGCACTTGATTTACAATTTATAATTGAATAGCTTTGTAACATTGTGGACAATTGTAACAATTAGTAAATTATAAAATTACAAAATGAGCAACTCTTCTTGAAAAAAATAAACCGTTGCACCATTATTTACAGTCAAGTGATACAACGATCCAATTCAGGCAATTAACAATTGTGGACATGCTAAAAACATTCAACAAAATACTATAGTATAGTCAATTTTATTTCAGTCAATCGTTTCTATTTTTATTTTTACATTAGGCGCATAAATGGGTTTATCAGCAGGCTTCGGTGGTAATTTGACATCAGATTGTGATATTGGTTCATTTATTTCTTTCTTTACATCCTTTTTTAAGTCCAGTCCTGATACTTCATTGGCTTTTTTAACCGTCTCAAGTTGCTGGGGAGCAGTCGAAATCTCGTTTTTAGGTTGAGTTGAATTCATTTCCATGGAAGATTTAGAGAGTTTATTAAGGTTTTCAGCGGGGTTGGGAATGGTTTCAGCGAGAGCAGGAATGGTTGGATTTGCATCGGGTTTGAATCTTTTATTAGGTGGGTCTGCTGGTATTGACGCATTCAGCTTAACTAACGGTGTTGTTGATAATATGACATCTAGTTTTTTGTTGTTCATAATAACATGTCGTGAGCTTTGATTTGTAACTTTTTTGTCCTTTTTGTCTTTTTTATTTTTTTTAGGTTTACCGTTGTTTTGTTTCCCTTTACGAAAGCTTTGGTTTCGGTTATTTTTTGTGTTTTGTGTTTTGTTTTGATGTTTTTTAACATTGCTTGCCTCTCGATTGGAAGGCTTAACTTCCAAATTATCGAGAGTGGAACCTTTAACGGTGTAGGTATCCTTTGAAGATGGTGAAGTTAAATCTGGTGGAGGATCCGAAATAGTTACATTTTGATGTAAAATTTTGAACTTTTTCAAGAAATTATCTGCATGTTTTTCACATCCAAAAACGATCCAAATAGATGGTTCTGCAAATAACAAGCAGTATTCAACACCCGGAACAGTGCAGGCAATACAGAATTCAATGAGCTTCATGCAAGGCTCTTGATCGCTGGAGTCAGCAATCTGGATAAATGTAAGCGATCTAAGTGTGTTTTTCTTTCTAGGCAGATTAATTTTTCCAGTACTCATGTATCTCAATATTTCATAGAGAGTACACTCATTCAGCAGCTCCACATTCAACTGACGATCACCATAATTGTACCCATTCAATCCGGTGACAGCATTGGCAGCAGCCAGGAAGGTTGGAAATCCAATGGCAATTTTACTCTCAAATATGATTGCACTATCAGCTAGGCTGCCATAAGCTTTGCCCAATATATTCAACTCATTCATTACACGCTTAATTTTTATCTTGTCAGGAAAATTTGAAAAGAGGATAAAGCTGGTTGATTTACCAATTGACTTAGGTGGTAATAAATGGCCGCTACTCAATGCAAAAGTGTAGTCGGATACAATTGTCAGGCTGGGAGCAAATGAGTTGAGGAAACTGATGCAATATGTCGAGAATTTGTAGCTCGCTTTTAAATCGTTCAATACATCGGTGTAAACCTCGTCGCCACTCAAAATGATAAGAACACATTCCCGACCAGCATGTTCGAGAAACTTTCCCATTAGGTTGCATACTTTTTCAGTAACAAAGTTTTTAGATCGCTTGTACACCTGGACAATGTCTACATCAAGGGAAACCAAGGTGTGTCCAACTGAGTTCGGAAGGACATTAGCATCACACACACAATAGAAATAAATTTCTTTGAGTTTGTTGGGTAATATTATAGTTGATCGAACGAGCTTCACAATTGAATCAGGTGATTGTCCTTTTGGTACTGGATCGTTTTGAATGTCCCAAAATACAGCACAAGGTTTACTTGATTCAGTTACCAAATTTTCAGCCATTTGAAAGAAAACAATTTACATATTACAGCAATAACACTAATCAAATAAAGAAAATAGAATATTTGAAACAAAAAATAACCCTTTAAATAAATAAATTAACAAAATGCAAATTAAACTATTAATTTGGTCATGAGAAGTGAAGTCAGACGATGAGGATAACATGTGTTACAATTATAAAAATGAAAAGCTTTGCCGCTAACAATAAAATTTTGAAAATAATTTTCTCTTTCTATTTAACTTTACTCTTTGATTCAAACCTTTAATGACACAAAGCTTCTCATTGGCTAATTGGAAAAGAGCTCAATTTGAAACCACAATTTATTCTTGTAAATATTTCATTTCTTTGAGTAAAATTTTCAAAAGATAAACAAATTATTAAAACTTGCACATATTTGTAGTGTTGTCAATATGTTGGGTCAAGAAAACTAGACTGAAAGTTAGTTTGACCATTAAATGGCTCCAGGGATCTTCGTTGAGTTTCTGTTTTCGCTAATCCAATAAGTCTTTTGTTTACTTGAAAATTGAGCTGGAGAAGTGTTTAAAAGTAATTCCTCTTTCTGGTTCGCATTTCACTCTTTTTGGTTCATTATTGATTGTAAGATAGTTATAAAGATTAACGACTAATGATTCAATTAATAAATTAATCTTATAACAAAAGGTAAATGTTAAGTACCATTAGTTAAAAGCTGATTTCGAGTTAGCAAGTTGGAAAAATCAATCACTGATGATACAATCAGGATGCAAAAAATAACAGAGTTGTGAGAAAATATGAGCTTTCAGTTGTCTCTAGAAACAAGCCTTAGTTAGAAAGATTCACTGATTTTCGACTCTTAATTATAAACTGCTTTTCATCAATTTTCATTTATCAAGAGTTGATATACTGATATTTATTAGACTCGCGTTTCAATCAGGTTAGTTTTTCGATTTCCTTTGTGTTTACAAAAGGTAAGTCTTAACACGTTGGTTTAATGTTAGCTACATTTTTAATGTGTTATAAAATAACTCTTTTAGGGCTCGGGTAAATAAAGCCATTGAAAACCATGTGAAAGTGTGCCGCACAAACGACGATATGAGATGAATGGACATGTCTGTTCAAATTGGACGGAGAGATCTCAAAGTGCTTGCTCTATTTTTGATCGAACCAGGACTTGACGCTTGGATCAATGAAGACAACACCGAAGCACCCTAGGTGGTGAGGATGGTGGACATGTTTAGTTCATTTAGAGCCCCTTAAATGAACAATGTTGGAATAGTCCAGCTGTATTGATATACAGATGTAAGCTGAAAAACAGTTCTCAAAAAATTAAATTATGGTATGGTTCATTCAACCATCAAAGCTTTCCCGGAGTCGATCCATTCAAATTTTTAGGACTAATTCAAGTTCACTGATGAAAATTCATTTTCTTCCCATCATTTGAATTTAATTCTATTGTTAGCAATTTTTTTATCATTTGGTATCAGCAATGTTGATCAAATTTATCTGCATAATCAAAAGTTCAAGAAGTGATTGATGTTGAGTTATTGTTTAATTTGCTATGTCATTTGCCATATTTGACTGAACAATATTCACCATTTATAGCAAGCCAGGTATAAAAGTTGATCAGCTGATGAACCAAGTTTTAGATAACCATTGCTTAGCATAAAATTTCCGATACCAATTCAAGTTTACGGGCAAATGAACTGAAATCCAACCAGATAGACTTGTTACAAAATCAGCATCGAGATCTAGCAGACAACACCCAGAAATAATTTGTAAATATTACAGACACAACGGAAAGAAATTTTTTTGAAATTCTAAGGTAAATTAATATTTGGTCTAATCAGCTACACAAGTATACAGACTGGAAGATCCTTGAGTACGTTAATGTTATGAGCATCTCAAAAGATAGCAAAGGGTTTGGTAAACTGGAGTTAAGAGCAATTGTTTAAAAAACAAAAAATTGTAATCCATCTAGAATAAAATAAACATTGATTAGATTTGAAGAGGAGGCTTTATAACGAAACTTACGATAACATGTTTAGATCGTGGTCGTCATTTCCATTCCAAGTACAGTCAATTTTGAAACATTTGTGGAGAGAGAAAGTGGCATTAAACGTAATTCACAAAAACACCAATTTATAAGGTTTGAATTAAACACACAGCTGGTAGCATAATTTTTCACTAATAACTGTAATATTGACAAATGATGTCACTGGTAACTCACCAGTATCTTTTATCTCATCAACTTTTTAGTGACAATTTGATGTAGTGCCATTTTTAAATAATTGAAAACACGATAATAACAACTACTCAATCATCGAAGATGAGAGAATTAGTTGCAATAAATTTCCATGACGCGCCGTGAATTAGCTTAAATTGGATTAGAATAAAAACAATAAACAAAAACCGTTTATAAATTACTTTTGCCTTGAAACAATACTAGTGGCGACCCTAGTTGTGTCGCAGAAACTTCTTATCGCCAGGTTACAATTCATTCTCTCACTTGTATTTACTTTACTATCATGTATTACTTTTCTATAGCTTGTTGTTACCCACGGTTCTGATGCGTAAACTATGCTCAGTGGATTAGAAAAACCTTGTGGCATTTTCTGGGATATTGAAAATGTTGATGTTCCCAGAAATTGTGCTGCTGATGTGATTGCTCAAAACATTCGAGCAACCCTTGTTTTTCCAAACCAGTTGGTAGAACGTGAATTTTTTTGTGTTTGTAATGTTCATCAATTACCAAAGACAGTGGGAACATCGCTTGAATCAATTGGTGTTACAATTGTTCAACCATTTTACAACATCAAGGAAAATGCTGCTGATACCAAAATATTGTTACTTATTTCAAAATTTATTCAAAATTGGGGACGCAATGGATGTGCCATAGTTGTTGTGACTGGTGATTCAGACTTTCTTGACCCTTTACTAAAGCTTAAGTTAAACCATGACTTGACAGTTTACTTAATCCATCCAAAGCAATCATTTTCAAGAGAGTTACTGTGGTCAGCCGATTTCTCTTACCAACTAGATGGTGTTCTACTTATTGAAACTACACCAACTGCTGTTTTTAGGAGTCAAACTCGTTCTGGTTTTCTTAAAGTCTCTGATTTACCTCAAGATTCTGAAAGTCACAACAGAGTTCGCGAGATTAATAGAAACTGTGCAAGATTATTTCCTGGAAGTCGAGTTCTTAAAATCGCAAAAGGAACTGTTTGGATAGGTTATACTAATCCAAACCAACCAATGACGGAAAATGAATTTAAAATCTTGTCCAGTCTCTCACAAGTCTCTAATCTTTTTCCAAAACTTGAAATAGTCAAGTCCTTGTGGTCTGAGTCTTCTCACAAAACTCGTCATAGACAACTGAAAAATGGTGAACAATCACTATCTGGTGATAATCCAAAAAATAAGGATAACCAAGTTCGCACAACTGTGCCAGTTTTCCAAGAAATTAAACCAAGCAGTCCAAGAGCGAAGCTTAGTAAAAGCTCCAATAGACGTATCTCTGCGCGCCAACCAGTACCAAATCTTAGCAAAAAAGAAGTCGAGTTCAGAAATCTACGTAAAATGATTATCTGTTTGACAGGTAATCCAAATAGCGAATTGCCAACACATTGGTCGCTGATGTACAATATTGTAGATAAGAGTCTTGACCATAGTATTATGAAAGTTATGCTCCAGGGAAAAGACTTTTGGGTTCAATTTGAAGATGAGATCAAGTGTCAACAATTGGTTGATAAAATAATTTCCGATGCAAATTATCTGAGCCCGCTAATAATGAAAAAATCAATTTCTCCTTCGAAAAAATTGGTCGCCATTATGTCCAGCTATCCATCCGACAATCCTTTTTGCTTAAATTTAAATTTAGGTTTGAATTACCTCAAATCATCAAATCCTGGATCGTTCACTGACTCTACTGCTGATCAATCGGTGGAAAAAATCAAAAGCATCTCCGCAGGCTTCAAATGTGTTTTCGTTAAACTATTTGAAGGCACTATTTGGGCTGGATTTCCTAGCATAAGAACTTGTGAAAATGCCAAGAAAAAGATAAATGGTTTGAAAGACGATAAGTTACATATGCAATCAGCCCAACTTCGAATTTTCCCCGTTCATCTGCTTGAGTCCATTGGAATGAAAGACTTAGTCGGAGAAGCGCAAGATTTGGTTAAAACATGGTTGTCCAGAAAGCAGTCCACTCCAACAAGAATGGTTCTGCAATCTGAAAGTCGGATTCGCGAAGTTTCTGTGTCGACAAGCATTGAGAGTAACGCTGATTCCGTTTCTGTAATTAGTGAAAAAATCGATGCCAATCGACATAATGTTCCATGTTCAAGTGAAGTGGATGGTAAATCATCCTCAACTTACATGGAAACTGTTTCTTCTGTTCACGGATATTTTCTTCAAATAAGTGATATCCTACAGCTACAGAGGAAACGATTTTTGAGAAAACCATTCATCATTCAAAATTTAGTTGACTTTGTTGGAATTCCTCCTAAAGCAGCTATTTTGGATGATAATGCTGTTTATTTTAATTACAACACTGTTGATGAAGTTAAACGGGCAGTAAAAGTGATCGAATCAAAACTGTATGATAACGTTCATCAACTAAAAGCAATCTCTGTTCCTGAAGCTCCAAGTAACTGGTTAAAAAAGAAAAAGTATTATTTTGGATTGCCGCGAGTACCACCTCAACCACCCAAAAAATCAATTACTTACATTAGCATTGCACCAGTTGCTCGGAAAGAGATGAAAACTTTTAACAGCATTGCATTAGGTGCTCTTCAATCATTTTATGTATATTTCATTAGACATTTTGATGAGTCTTTATGGATTGGTATTGGAACCCAAGAGCAAGCTGAAGAAGCTGTCAAAAATTTCAAGGAAAACAATGTCTTCGATGCAAAATTAGACATAAAAATTGTGAAGAAATTACCTAAAGAATTTTGGAGAACAGTGAAAGAGGGTAAACAAAGTCCAAGTGAAACTATCGAAACTGCTAGTTCGAAAGCAACAAGTGAAAATGGATCAATGAAATCATTGAGTGAACTTTCATCTGCTACTTCCATCCTTGCTTTGCAAAAACCATCGGTCAAAAACGAGCCATTTGTATTTGTTCCATATCAAACTTCAGCTGTGTCAACAATCAAGCAATTGGATGCTAAAGACGAATCTAAAAGACTTACGAACGTTTCCAAGCCTGCTCCTGTTGCTCCTTTCACTACTGGTTTTTCATCGCAAAATGGAACGAAAAATACGCGCGAGAAACCTTATCAATTTGTGACTGAAACAAAAGGAAAACTAGGACCGATACTTAATTTGCCGCAATCAGAAGCCACTGCCCATCATCCTTTTTCATCTGCACCTGTCATACCGAAGTCACCTTCAATTACTGCGAACCGTTCAGATTCAACTGATCTGCATAGATCTTCATCTGACCAACTAAGGGAGAAGTTGTTTGATAGCTTTTATTATCTAATGATAAATACTTCGAAGTCGTTCATCACCGATGAAGCATTATCTATAGTGAAGAATAAGCTTTATTATTGTGTGCTGATAAAACAGTTGACTGGGTCAATTTTTGCTGTGTTTAATGATTTTAACAAAATAACTCAAGCTAAAGAAGTAATTCATGGACATAGGTTCGCAGATAAACATCTAAATACTTATTTTTTCACAGCGAGAATTTTAGGCAAAGTTCCTGATGAATTTGTTAAAAGTTTAAGTCGATCGGAAGTTTATGAGCTCTGGACATTATCCAAAGCTACTAAATCTAGTCAACTTAACGTTGCACAAAATAAACCAGCACCTATCATCGATCGAACGCACTTATATTCCTCTGCTGATCGAGTAAAGACTACCCAAAGTCAAACACAAGGATCAAATGTAAATGCAGCCATAATGAATACAAGAATCGTTCAACAACATCAAAGACCAACAATTTCTAATCAAGAAAGGGCAAAAAAGAAAGGTTGCGTGGTTAGTTGATCGATGAACTAATGCTAAACTGATCATTTTATAATAATAAATGAGCCATACCAAAGCCAGACGAATTTACCTCACTTCTCATTACATGGCTTTTGGATCTCTGTAAATTACATTCATGAATTTACATTCTCTTGCTAAATGATTCGTAGGAGCTGAAACTGAATCGTTTTTCAACTCATTCTACGATTTGCATGACGATACTTCACTGTTGAGAAAAATTATTTTCAATCAATGCTTAGCGAGAGATATTTTTTCACAAAAGATCTAAATCTGAAAATTGTGAGATTAATTAAGAACTAGATAATTGCTATTAATTGATGATATCATGTTACCACTGAATACTACTCAAAATTCATGAGTGAAATAAAATCATTTGAATTTCATTTTTTTTCTTGAGAAACAGTCTTCCACGTTATAAAACAACTCCCGATCGACTTTCCCCCGAAACAGAGAACATAATATCAGAACAAAAGCATAATCATAACATGAAAATCACCTGATGATAAAAATTATATAATGAGGCAATAGTTAAATTCATGATTTATAACTGAATATTCAGTTCATATTTAATTATCTAATCTAGTTTAACCATAATCACAGAAAAAACATTAGATTAAAAACTCGGGAAAAATTGATTCGTGTTATTTTATTGACTCTAATCGTTAAATCCCTTTCATTGAGATTACATTGCCAGTTACTAACTATTTGGCTTAATAATTCCGATTATCGATGAATGATTTGCTCTAAATTATCGATCTAATTTTACGATATATCAACATCGAACTGATTTTAACAACTTGTTAGTAACAAGTTGTTAGTAACAACCTTGTTAAAGCAACAGGTGTATTGAAAGAGAGCAGAAGTGACAGAATAAGTTTTTTAAATTTATTTAAGTTGATTAAAGATGGTTCCAAGAACTAATTTACCGTGTGGTATTTTCTGGGATATTGAAAATGTTGATGTTCCCAGGAATTGTGCTGCTGATGTAATTGCTCAAAACATTCGAGCAACCCTTGTTTTTCCAAACCAGTTGGTAGAACGTGAATTTTTTTGTGTTTGTAATGTTCATCAATTACCAAAGACAGTGGGAACATCGCTTGAATCAATTGGTGTTACAATTGTTCAACCATTTTACAACATCAAGGAAAATGCTGCTGATACCAAAATATTGTTACTTATTTCAAAATTTATCCAAAATTGGGGACGCAATGGATGTGCCATAGTTGTTGTGACTGGTGATTCAGACTTTCTTGACCCTTTACTAAAGCTTAAGTTAAACCATGACTTGACAGTTTACTTAATCCACCCAAAGCAATCATTTTCAAAAGAATTACTGTGGTCAGCCGATTTCTCTTACCAACTGGATGGTGTTCTACTTATTGAAACTACACCTACTGCTGTTTTTAGAAGTCAAACTCGTTCTGGTTTTCTTAAAGTCTCTGATTTACCTCAAGATTCTGAAAGTCATAACAGAGTTCATGAGATAAACAGAAACTGTGCAAGATTATTTTATGGAAGTCGAGTTCTGAGAATCGCAAAAGGAACTATTTGGATTGGTTATACTAACCCAAGCCAACCAATGACGGAAAACGAATATAAAACCTTGACTAGTCTTAGGATTTTTGGTTTTTGCCCTAAATTCAGATTGGTAAACTTCTTGTGGCCTAATTTTTTCCCTAGACCTCATGATGTTCCTTGGAAAGGTGAAACTTCTACCCCAAGTGTTAACAAAACCCTTGGAAGCAAGGATAATCAAATTTCCATTGGTATGAAAGTGACCAGTTCGCACAGTCAAAATGCTAAAAAATCTCACAAGATTCCCAAGCCTAGTATTAATATGAATGTATCAGTACAAATATCTGAATCTTCGAAACCACGGAACTTTGAAAATCACCATAAATTTTCCAAGAAACCAGTTAATGAACAAAAGACTGATAGAAACGTTGCTCATATCAAACTTCCCAAAATGTTTCTCTCTTAAAATACCACTTTAATTAGACTCAAAAGGAACTTCAACAGATTAAATCTTCATGAGATTAATTTGAGACATTTTTTGCTCATATATAATGGACAGACTGACCAATTCAACCAGGATGGCGCTTTTCACTCCGACAAAGTCTTCTGTTCAAATTGAATCATTCCTCAAGAATCACAATTTTCATTCATAAAACAATTAATCTGTTTGTTTGAACGACCAGAAGGAAAATGCTTGAACTTCTTCGGTCCCTTTTTAAAATAGTCATAAACCTCAGTGAATAAAGAAGTTCGTGCTTTTCTCGTCGTTCAATCACTCAGTTATTTGCTAAATTTATATTTCGCCAATAATTTTTGCTGATTATTTTTTTATCTAAAATTACGAAGCTTGCATTCTATTCATTATTCGAAGCTATGCAAGTTCATCAAACCATTTATATTATGAATCAAAGACTAAATTATAAAACTCTAAGCGTGTCAGGTTAGCAAAATAACCGAGTTAGACGTAAAATAGTCAAAGCTATGAGATTATTACAATATTTTAGTTGTAAAAACATAATTTACTGAATATGGCTTTTTGAAGCTTTCTTATTTTTTGAAATAAGCTTTTGTCTGTGGCCATTGAATTTGCATTGCTTTAAGATGTTCTATTTTCGTTTAGCTTTTTCGATTCGATGTTAGCAAAAGTAAATAGAGGCTAAGCACTTGAAATCATATCAAAATAGCAATATAAATATTGGAATTTCCCCACAAAGCGCTAACACGCCATTTTACGCAGTCCTGTTACTTTTAAATGTATGACTTCATAAATTAATTTCCAAATCATGTTATTGTGTATCATTTTAATTTCTTGAAACTTAATTATCTATTTATTATCAACCTTAAGAATGAATAGCAATAATGCGGATTCAAAAATGTTCAAACCCTGTGCTGTATTTTGGGATATTCAAAATGTTGGTATACCAAAAGGACAATCAGTTGCTTCTATCATCAATCAGATTCGGTCAACTATAATTAAACCTTATAATTTAAGTGAAATCTTTTTCTTTTGTGCCTGTGATGTTCATAAATTACCTGCAAATGTTGGCCATTCATTAATAAATCTGGATGTTGATATTGTTCAAGCTTACAATGAAGTTAAAGATTCAGCTGATATTAAAATAATGGACTTAATGCAGAAGTTTGTTAAATTTTCTGGACAAGATTGTACAATTATATTATTAAGTGGTGATGCTGATTATTATGGTACTTTGATTGATCTGAAGAAGCTTTATAATGTATCAATTCATCTGGTTAGATTAGCTAATTCATGTTCACCTAAACTGGATCAAATAGCTGACTACACGTTCATGTTGGCTAATGGTGTATTGAAGTCAATTAAATCAACTGGCAATCCAATGTGTTTTATTTCAATAAAAAACTATCCTCTTTCAGTGAACATCAGTCAAGTGGTTAATGAATTGAATGCTCAGGCCATTGGAAGTATTGGAAACAGTGCCATCATTTGTGGTAATTTAATTTGTATTGGATTTCCTTCTTTGAGTCTTGCTGAAAAAGCCTCCCAACAGCTAAATGGATCTCGATATCATGGACACTTTTTAAAGGCTGAATTGATAAACGATTCGCCCTTAACTGATATTTTAAAAAGCATCAAGATTGAAAAGAGTAAAAAATCCAAAGCTAATAAATGTTGTGAGGTGAAACAGTTGACTTTCATCAGGATGCCCAATGCAAGCGATTCAGTTGATAACAGTAAATTCATCAAGTTTTGTGTCGCTTGTACTGCACCCACTGGAAGTCAATGCATTTTATCAAGAAAATCATCTCTTTGGATTGTCTTCTCATTCAGATCTCATGCTCAAGATTGTCTGTCAAAAGTTCAAATATTATATCCAGATGCAGTCATTTCTGAGCCACCTTCAGATCTAACTTTACCATGTTTGAATAATCCTTACACTGTTCAGTTTTGTGATGAACAAAATACACCTGATACATCTGATACACCAAAATCAAATGTACCAAGTAATACTGCTGTCCAATGTCCACCGAACGTCGATTCCTTGAATAATACTTCAAAGATGGAAGAAAAGGCACAGGAAACCGTCGTCCGAAATACTGAAGTGAAATCTCCATTGAAAGTGTCACCAGAAAAGGTATTGGATGCACGTTCAACCAGCCAAGTTAATCAATCATTTGACATCAAGTCCGAAAACAGTAATATTAAGGATGTAACCATCGATGAAATGAAACCATCTAAACCAGGAAGTGTCATAAAGCACGAGCCACCTTCAGATCTGGCTACATGTTTATACAATCCTTATGCTGTCCAGTTTTGTGATGAACCAAATATCGTATCTAAAGCTTCCAAACCAGATTTACCAAGTGATACTGCTCTTTATCCACCGAACGATTTGACTGCTCCTTGTGATCAGGCTGTCAATTTTTGGAATAATGCGGCAAAGATGGAAGAAAAAGCAAACAAGATTTTTATGCGAAAAACCGAAGGATCTGAATGTTCATTGAAAGTCAAAAAAGATAAAGCTTTGCATGCATATTCATCAATCCAAACTAATCAAACTATTAACATTAAGTCTGAAAACAGCAGCATTGAGGATTCAATTATTGCTGAAGTCGAGCCATCTCAATCAGGAATTGTCACAAGAGATGAGCATTCTGTATCTAAAAACAAATCAAAAGCAAAATATGTTGTTGTTTTACGAGCGAAATAAAAGTTGACGTTCAGTAATTATAGAGTGTAAAGAAATTTTGTGGATCGTGGTCGATTTTCGTGTCACAAATCTCTTTTAAATTTTCACAATTAGTGAAATCTAGCGCTTTCTAATTTTAGAGAAAGGATACTCGAGATTCAAAGAAAATCTTCAGCTAGAAGCTAAGATGAGGCCATTTTCAATTTATGCGCCTTATCAAGATAAATTAATTAAGCAGTAAATTTTATAATCAATTATGTATAGCTAAAATGGCTAAGACTTGGGCTGTGTTTTAAAATATTCAAAATTGATGTACAGTAACAAAATTACAATCAGTAGATTCCATGGTGAACCTGATTCGACCAACTGTATTTAAACTTTACAACTTAAATGAAATCTTCATTGTTGTCTGTGATGTTAATAAAATTACCTGCAAATGTTGGCCATTCATTAGCAAATCTGAATGCTGATATTTTTCAAGCTTACAATGTGATCAGAGATTCCGCTGATATTAAAATATTGGACTTAATGCAGAAGTTTGTTAAATTTTCTGGACAAGATTGTACAATTATATTGTTAAGTGGTGATGCTGATTATTATGGTACTTTGATTGATCTAAAGCGACTTCATAATGTATCCATTCATCTGATTCGATTACAGTTGATTCTTTCCACGTATATGAAGTATTTGACTACACATTCATATTAAATAATGTTGTATTAAAACCGATTAAATCAACTGCCTTGCTAATTATACTAATTATCTATGTTAATTTCACTAATATATCCTATCAGTCACTATTCTCTCACCATTGACATCAACTATGTTTTGACTTCTTCAACTAGACAGATTGGTTTCAAGTATGTGAAAGTTGCCGATGAAGGAAGTCCAGGCTTTTCCCGAGTGTCTGTACTTTTAAAAGTGCTGGCATCTATGTGAACTACAATTAAATTTTAAATTTTGTACAATTAGTACAATCTAGTGCTTTCCCCCAGTAAATAAGATTGAAGTAACATCTGTAATAAGAAACAACGAAGAGGTTATTTTCAAAAAGCCTCTTCTTTCATTAATCAAATTAATTGAGTAGTAAATTTCTATAATCAAATATAGCTGCAATGGGTAAACCTTGTGCTGTGTTTTGGGATATTCAAAATGTTAATGTGCCGAAAGGAAAATCAGTTGATTTCATTGTGGACCTGATACGATCAGCTATAATTAAACCTCACAATTTAAATGAAATTTTTTTCTTTTGTGTCTGTGATGTTCATAAATTACCTTCAAGTGTTGGCCATTCATTAACAAATGTGGATTTTCAAGCTCACAATGGAGTTGCAGATTCAGCTGCTATTAAAATAGTGGATTTAATGCGAAAATTCGTTGCAGTTGCTGGACTAGGTTGTACAATTACCAGGTTATTCAAAAGTCACTTTACAACTTTTTTTGGCCATAACTTTACTCAGAGGTTATTTTTTGCGAAAATTTTTGTTGCCATATTGTTTATTTTATCTAAGGTTTTGTTTAAAACTGTTTTTAGAAAAAAAAAATTTTTGACCTGAAAATGGCCTTATCACCCGACGGACAACTGCAAATCGTCCAATTTTTGTACTGACTAGTGCGAAAACATTGGGAAAGTTTAGAAAAGCCTTTGAAGCATCAAGAGAATCAGATAGAAAGGCTTTGACAAGGCAAGACTGAATTGTGTCTCATGAAGGTCGCAAAAATGAAGAAATTCACTTTTCGAAAAATCTGTCTCAAAATCCCTGAAAAACTCTGCTTTTGGGTTATTTTCGCCAATTTCATCAACAAAATGAGAAAAAAACTATTGAAAACCTCATAAAATGAATTAAAAGAAATAGCGCTTACAATGGCCGGTATTGCCAAAACCCGCGAGGGAGCATCAAATAAAAAAAATTCAGCGCACAAAAAATCCTCTTTTTTTCAGCTTCATTTTGATGCATCACTTGTTACAAAGCTAGAAAATCTAGCAAAGCTATCGTCGAACAAAGTTGTAAAGTGACTTTTGAATAACCTGGTATATTGTTAAGCGGTGATTCTGATTATTATGGTACTTTGATTGATCTAAAGAAGCTTCATAATGTATCCATTCATCTTATTAGATTAGCTGATTCATTTGCATCTAAACTTGATCGGATATCTGACTACACATTCATATTGAACAATGGTGTATTAAAGCCGATCAAGTCAACTGGTTTACCAATGTATTTCATATCAATCAAAAACTATCCTCTGACATTTAATATCAATCGAGTGATTGATGAATTGGATGATCTGGCCATTGAAAGCATTGAAAATAGTGCCGTTCTTTGTGGTGATTCAATTTTTATTGGATTTCTTACTTTGTGGAATGCTGAAAGTTCCATTGGACATTTAAATGGATTACAGCTTGATAATAAAACATTTTTAAAGGCTGAATTGCTAGAAGACTCACCTCTAACTGAAATATTAAAATGTATAAAGCCTGTCCAATCTAGAATCAAAAATGAAGTGAGACAATTAACATTCATCAAGATGAACAACTCAAATGAAGCCGATGATAGCAAAATTATTAAGTTTTGTATCGCTTGTACTTTAGAGTCAGGCAGTCAATGTATTTTATCCACAAAATCATATCTTTGGATTGTCTTTTCATTTAAGTCTGATGCACAAAAGTTTTTACCAAAAGTTCAAATGTTGTATCCAAAAGCTTTCATTTCTGAGCCACCGATTGGCTTGACATTCAAATGTCTCGAAAACCCATACTTTGTTGAATCATGCGAAGAAATAGTCACAAATGGAGTGTCTTCTAATGTAACCAGCCGTGATGTTCACAATGATATTGATTGGAAGATATTCTTTCGATACAATTGTGATTTTATTCCCCCAATGCCATATTATGAGCCAACCAAATGGGCTCTACTTTATAACCTGTTCGAGAAATTATATGATTTGGGTGCAAAAAAGGTTATATTTGATGGAAATCTTTTTTGTGTTCATTTCGATTCTGCTTCTAAGCATCAATACGCTTACGAAAAACTTCACTCACTTTATCTAGAACCTCTAGAATCCGTGGACGCATCAGAAGCTCACAAACTGAAAGCTGCAAAGAAAATGAATCGATACTCTGGAATTCCTTGGTGTTTAAATGAACAGCTTAGCTTATCTTGTCTTGTAATAAAAACTGATTCTCAGTTTCACAACCATTTTATGGATATCGACAAAAATATTTTAGGAAATCATGAATGTATCTTCGTTAAGTCCATTCCAGGAGAGATTTGGATTGGTTTTCCTGATGAACTTATCTGTAAAGATTCTGAGAAAACAGTAATAGGACTTTTACCTTATTCACTCGAAGATAATGTCTCAATGGCTAAACCTTCAAACGAACTTCTGGAGTCCATCAATTTTCGAGATTTAGCTGGTGATGCTTATGATTTAGCATTTCTTTCAAGTCAATTAGAAGATTTGGAGCCAATCAAAAGACCGAAAATCATAGAAAGAATAAAAATGCAACGAACACAAGAACAAGAATGCAATGGATCGATTTTCCACTTTAGCGTCCGTGGAAAATTCTACGATCGGTGGTTGTTAAATAACTTAAAGCTCGAACAAGTCGTCAAAATTCTTGTAAAGCTTAGCAAAGTTATTCCACTTGCTGCCACAGCTTCGTATGATGAAGTAAATTTAATGTATAATTCATGGCATGAAGCACACGCTGCTCGTCATTTCATCAAAAAGTTGAAAACTTCTGAAGTTCCCTATTTTAGTAAGTTTGGTGGAACAAGTATTGTTCAACAGTTTGCATCTTCCAACTACTCTGAATATTATATTATCAACGATAAACGAAAAGTTCTCGAGAAGATTGTACAAAACAAAAATCCAGTGGAAAAAATAGATTTAACTTCAACTACAGCTCAATCAACGACAGATATTGATTTATTAGATAAAGAAATGATGAAGAAAACACAAAATTTTTTCATTACAACAACAAGTTCTGGATTTAAATTCACATCTGGAATGATCTCAATAATCAAATTGAATTTGGTAAAAATGGACTGTTCAGTTTGCATTGATTTTGAAGATAAAATTTGGGTTGGAGTTGAGGATTTAGAGAAAGGAAAAAAAGCAAAAGTCCGAATTGAAAAGATAAAGTTCAAAATATTACATGAATATGAAGATGATTTTGAAGTTGGAGTTGCAATGGAGTCCATCCAAGAAAAACCACCAAAAGTTACAAAAATGCTGGCAAATAAATTGATGAATCCAAAAGAGAGCGCTAGGAATGTATACTTGAATTGTGATGTTTACCCATTAGGACACTTCAATTATAGCTTCAGAAAAGCAGTTGGAATATCAACCAACCAATATTGTCGACTCAATGAGATGTTTCCTCCGAAAAACAACTTCGATATTTCAATATAACATAACTAATACTTGTAATTAACTCTGTAAATAAATAAAAATTTTAAATGAACATAGGTAACTAAGTCAAGAGTGTGAACCACTGACTTCAAATCAAATGAAAGGCAATTTTACATCGATAGTGGTTTAAATATTGTACTAATTGTACTAAATAGAATATATTTTATACAGATTGCAAAATTATAAAAGTGGTAAATGCTGGCAAATAAATTGATGAACCCAAAAAATAGCGTTAGGAATGTGTATTTGAATTCTGATGCTTTGACGCTTGGACACTTCAACTATAGTTACAGAAAGCAGTTGGAATGTCGATCAACCGATATTGTCAATTCTGTTTTATTTTAAAACATACAACACTTTCGGTATTTTAACCTAAACAACATTAATATTTATAATAAACTCTGGGAATCAAAATATGTAATAAACATGTGTAAACAAACAATGAGTTTACATCTATAGTAAATGCTTAAAATTTATAGAATTAAATTCAATAGAATAAATCTTTTTCAATTTTACAGATTGTTACCCACATAGGAACAGATTCAGCTTATGAGAAGTTTTCCTCCTTATGGAACACCGTTAAGCTATCAGTAAATTGTAACTAAGAAAGTCTTTACATCGAGAGAAGGTACTATTCTGGGAATAAACCTAAATTCAATTGAAATTCAAATCTTGAATGGCATACTTTGCGTCCGGATTGAATATTTCCTTTATGAACGCCTGCAGCTTTCAGACTGGTTGACCTGAATGAACTAAACTACTTCAAACTAAAAAGTGATTTAATAGCGCAATTAGATACCAAATTTGTTTATATTTTTTATGGCCAAAAATTGTCTCTGAATGAAAAAAGTTTTCGAGAGTTTAACATAGCACTTCTATGGTAGATTGCGAAAACTCGACTTTTACATGTTAATTTTCCTCTTTTCAAAACTTTTTAAATCTATTTTTTAAAAATCGATCTGCACGCTATTTGTGTGCCCCAAAATGTCGATCATAAAACCAAATCAAAGATATATGTTATTTCATTTTGAAATCGGTAACATCTTTTCCCTAAGCCTTGGTTCGTCCAGATGCCTTCGTTTCCGTGCAATTCTGTATAGTCATCAATTTAAGTTAGTCGAACTTTTAACTCGAATCCTGAAAACAACGGTATTAAGGATACAATTATTGATGAAGTTGAACCATCTCAACCAGGAAATATCCGAGAAGGTGAGTATTCTGTAGCTAAAATGGATGGATGTTTTACGAACGAGATAAAGGTTGAATAATAATTACAAGTGGAAAAATTTTTCGTAGAACTGGACAAAATCTTTCCCCTAGTGCACTAAATTGATTTTGTTTTGTTAATGGATTGGATTGATGTTAACATTATTTTGTTACTCTTCGTAACACTACTTGTCACACGGACTTCTTTATACATTGTATTATTATTTTAATACATCAAAGTTTAAAAGTGTGAAAGTTTGAAAGAGTTGAGACTTTTCCCGAGTGTCTGTACTTTTTAAAGTGCTGGCATCTATGTGAACTACAATTAAATTTTCAATTGTGTACAATTGGTCAAATCTAGCGCTTTACCCTTTTATACATGTATATATCCCCTTGTATATCTGTTGTAAACACATCTGAAACAAAAAAGAGTTTGTATTCCAATTAAAGCCTTCTTCTTTCATCAGTCAAATTAATTAAGCAGTGAATTTTATAATCAAATATATTAATAGCTACAATGGCTAAACCTTGTGCTGTGTTTTGGGATATTCAAAATATCGATGTACCAAAAGGACAAACAGTTGATTACATTGTGAACCTGATTCGATCAAATATTATAAAACCTTACAATTTGAACGAAATCTCTTTCTCTTGTGTTTGTGATGTTCACCAATTGCCATCAAATTTTGGCCAGTCATTAACAGCTCTGAATATCGATATAGTCCAAGCTTACAATGGGATCAGAGATGCAGCTAATATTAAAATAACCGATTTGATGAGAAAATTCGTTAAATTTGCTGGGCAAGATTGTACAATTATATTGTTAGGTGGCGAAGATGCATATCGTCGTACTTTGATCGAATTAAAGAGGCTTCATAATGTATCCATTGATCTGCTCAGATTATCTAATACATGCTTACCTAAACTTGATCAAATATCTGACTTCACATTCATGTTGGCTAATGGTGCATTGAAGTCTGTTAAATCAACTGCTGATCCAAAGTATTTCATATCAATATTAAATCCATTCACATATGTAACCAACAGAATATTGAATGATTTGAATAATCTCGCCGTTGGTAGCATTAGAGACAGTGCAATCCTTTGCGGTAATATAATTTGCATTGAATTTCAGACGTTGTGGAGTGCTGAGCAAGCTATCGAGCTGTTAATTGAATCGAAATCTTTAAAGATTGAATTGCTAGTCAACTCAGCTTTAAATGAAATATTAAAGTGTAGAAAGCCTAATGTGGATGAAGAAGACATTAAGACAATATTCATGCAGACAAAAAGCAATAATGAAGTGAAACAACTAACCTTCATCAAGATTAGCAACTCTAGTGAAGCCGATATTAACAAAATTATTAAATTTTGTATCTCTTGTACTAAACAATCAGGTAGTCATTGTATTTTATCAAGGAAACCTTTTCTTTGGATTGTCTTTTCATTGAAATCTAATGCGCAAGAATGTCTTTCAAAGGTTCAAATAACGTATCCAGATGCAATCATTTCTGATCCACCGGTTGACTTGACATTAAATTGTCTCGAAGACCCATACCTTGTTGTAACATGCGAAGAAATAGATAAAAATGAAGTGCCTGAGTCTAAAAATGCCGTCAGATTTGATGTTCGTGATGGTACTGATTGGAAGATGTTCTTTCGATACAATTTTAATTTTATTGCTCCGTTATTATATTATCAACCAACCAAATGGTCGCTACTTTATACTCTGTTTGAGAAGCTATATGATTTGGGAGCAAAAAAGGTTATATTCGATGAAAATCTTTACTGTGTTCACTTCGATTCTGTGTCTGCTTATCAATCTGCTTTTGAGAAGCTAAGTGTACGCTATCTAGAGCCTTTAGACTCCGTGGACGCTCCAGAAACGTTTCAACAGAAAGTTACAATGCAAATGAATCGATACTCTGGAATTCCTTGGTGTTTAAATGAACAGCTTGACTTGCATTGTCTAGTGGTAAAAATTAAACCTCAGTTACATGACCATTTTATTGATATCGGCAAAAATATTTTAGGAAATCGTGAATGTATCTTCATCAAATCAACTCCAGGAGAGATTTGGATTAGCTTTCCTGACGAACTAATCTGTGAAAATTTGAAGAAAACAGTAGACGGATTGATAGCAACTCTCAAGCAATCAAGTAATGTTTTCATGGCTAAACCTTCAACCGACCTTCTGCAGTCCATCAATTTCCAAGATTTAGCTGGTGATGCTTATGATTTAGCATTTCTTTCGAGTCAACTAGAAGATTTGAAGCCAATCAAAAGACCACACATCATAGAACGAATAAGAATGCAACGAATGCAAGAACAAGAATGTAGTGAAGCGGTCTTCCATTTTACTGTTCATGGAAAATTCGATAACCGGTGGTCTGAGTATGACTTTCCATACGAACAAACCGTAAAAATTCTTGTAAAGTTTAGCAAAGTTATTCCAGTCGCTGCCACAGCATCGTATGATGAAGTGAAATTAATATATAATTCATGGCATGAAGCTCATGCTGCTCGTCATTTCATCGAAAGCTTAAGACACGATGAAGTTCCCTATTTTGATGACTTTTTTGTTACAAGTCGTATCCAACAGCAACAATTAGACTGTTCGAACATCTCTGAGTATTATATCATCAATGACAAACGAAAGGTTCTCGATAAGATTGTACAAAACAAAAGTATGGTTGATAAATTAGATCCAAATTCATCTACAGTTCAATCGACGACAGATATTGATATATTAGATAAAGAAATGAAAATGAAACTACAACATTTATTCGTTATAAAAACTGATTCTAATTTCAAGTTTACATCTGAAATGATCTCAATAATCAAAATGAATTTGGTTCACATGGATTGTCCAATTTGCATTGAATTTAAAGACAAAGTTTGGGTTGGAGTTGATGATTTGAAGCAAGGAAACAAAGCAAAAGCTAGAATCGACCAGATCAAGTTCAAAATGTTAGATGAATATGAAGATGATTTTGAATTTGGAGTTGTAATGGAGTCCATTCAAAAATGTCCATTAAAAGTTATTAAAATGCTGGCAAATAAATTGATGAATCCAAAAACAAGCGTTAAGAATGTATACTTGAATTCTGGTGCTTATCCACTTGGACACTTCAACTATAGCTACAGAAAAGCAGTTGGAATGTCAATAAGCCGATATTGCCAGTTAAATGTATGAAAAATATTAGAATCATATCCAATAAAATAAAGTTTTGTACAATTTTACCCAATGCAATTAGTCTCAATTAGTCCAACAGAAGTTGCTAAAATCCTAGTGATGGTGATGAAATCAGTACTAACTGATTCAGCAAATGTAGTTAGTATGTTTGCAAATACGTTGCAATATGTTTTACAATTTATCAATTTAATTTAATAAAACTTTTAACTCAAATTCTGAAAAATCAATATTAATGATTCAATATAGTAAGTCGTATATTGTATCGAGCCATCTCAAACAGAAATTTTCACAAAAGATGAACATTCTGTATCTAAAAACAAATCAAAAGCGTAATAAAGTGAAATCTAGCGCTTTCCCATTTTCAATTTACGCGCCTTTATTAAGATCAATTAATTAAGCAATAAATTTTATAATTATTAATAGTTAAATGGCCTTGTGCTGTGTTTTAGAATATTCAGAATTGATATACTAGAATGACAATTCATTGATTCCATTGTGCATCTGATTCGATAAACTATAACTTCAGCTGATATTAAATATTGGGTTGAATGAGAAGATTCATTAATCTTTGGTTTCCCGGTTATTTGTATTATACTTTTTCAAGTGCTGGCATCTATGTGAACAACAATTACATTTTCATTTTGTTCAATTAGTCACATCTAGTGTTTTCCCTCTGCAGATGAGATTGTCTGTTATAACTTAAAAAAGCAACGAAAGAGTTGTTTTTTAATTTAAGCTTCTTCTTTCATCTATAATAATTAAGTAGTGATTTTTTAATCAAATATAGCTGCAATGGCTAAACCTTGTGCTGTGTTTTGGGATATTCAAAATTTTGATGTGCCAAAAGGACAATCAGTTGACTCCATTGTGGACCTGGTTCGATCAGCTATTATAAAACCTTACAATTTAAAAGAAACCTTTTTCTTTTGTGTTTGTGAACATGAATTATCATCAAATGTTGGCAAGTCATTATCAACTATGGATGTTGATATTATTCAAACTTATGATGGAGACAGAGATTCAGCTGATATTAAAATATCAGATTTAATGCGAAAGTTTGTTAACTCTGTTGGACAAGATTGTACAATTATATTATATAGTGGTGATGTTGATTATTACGACACTTTGAGTGATCTAAAGAAGCTTCATAATGTATCCATTCATCTGATTGCTTTAGCTAATGCATGCTCACCTAAACTGAATCAAATAGCTGACTACACATTCATCTTGAATGATGGTGTATTAAAGCCAATTGAATCACCTGGTTCACCGATGTATTTTATTTCAATCAAAAACTATCCTCTGATAGCTAGCATCAATCAATTAATGGATCAATTCACTTTTTTTGGAAGAAACAGTGCCATCCTATACAGCAATTCAATTTGTATCGGATTTCCTACTTTGTGCCTTGCCGAAAAGGCCATTTCACTATTTAATGGATGGTCGCTTCAGGGAAACTTTTTAATGGTTGAATTGATAGCAGACTCACCTCTAACTGAAATATTAAAATGTATAACTCGCAATGTGACTAACAAGGAGACTAAAATATATAACGAAGTGAAACAATTAACATTCATCAAGATAAGAAGTTCAAGTGAAACCGATATTAGCAAAATTATTAAATTTTGTATCGCTTGTACAGCACAATCAGGTAGTCAATGTATTTTATCAAGGAAATCATATCTTTGGATTGTCTTTGCATTCAAATCTGATGCTCAAGATTGTTTACCAAAAGTTCAAATAATGTATCCAGATGCAATCATTTCTGATCTATCGGTTGACTCGAATTTAAAATACCTCGAAGACTCATACTTTGTTGGTTCATGTCAAGAAATGGTCACAAACGGAGTGCCTTCTAGTGTTATTAGCCCTGATGGTTTCGATGATAACGATTGGATGATACTCTTACGCTACAATTTTGATTTTATTGCTCCTATGGTATATTACGAGCCAACAAAATGGTCACATCTTTATAATCTGTTCGAGAAACTATACGATCTGGGAGCAAAAAAGGTTATATTTGATGGAAATCTTTACTGTGCTTCTTTCGATTCTGCTTCTGCTCATCAACATGCCTATCAAAAAGTACTATCATGTTATTTAGAACCTTTAGAACTCGAAACAGCACCAGAAACGCACACACATAAAGTTGCAAAGAGAATGAATCGCTATTCTGTCATTCCTTGGTGTTTAACGCAAGAACTTGGCTTATCTTGTCTTGTGATAAAAATTGAGTCTCAGTTTCATGACCATTTCATAGAGACCAGTAAAAGTACTTTAGGAAATCGTGAATGTATCTTCATTAAATCAACTCCAGGAGAAATTTGGATTGGTTTTCCTGACGATTTTATCTGTAAGAATTCTGAGAAAACAGTCAAAGGATTTTTAGCAAGTCTTTACGTCAAAAATGATGTCTCAGTGGCTAAACCTTCAAGCGAACTTTTGGAGTCTATCAATTTTCGAGATTTCGCTGGTGATGCTTATGATTTAGCATTTCTGTCACGTAAACTGAAAAGTAGGAAGCCTGAACCACAAATCATAGAAAGAATAAGAATGCAAAGATTGAAAGAACAAGAATGTGATGAAACGGTTTATAACTTTACTGCTGGTGGAAACTTCTATCAACGGGATAGTTTTCTCAAGTTATCCTACGCAAAAATAGTCAAAATTTTTGTCAAGTTTAGCAAAGTTATTCCACTCGCTGCCACAGCATCGTGGAATCACGTCAATTTATTGTATAATTCATGGCATGAAGCACACGCCGCTAGTCATTTCATCGATAACTTGAGGCACGCTGAAGTTCCCTATTTTAGGGAGTTTGGTGGAACAGGACCTGTCGAAGAGCAACAGTTGGACTGTTCCAATTACTCTGAATATTATATCATCAATGACAAACGAAAGGTTCTCGAGAAGATTGTACAAAACAAAAGTCTGGTGGAAAAACTAGATTCAAATTCTTCTACAGTTCAATCGACGACGGATGTTGACGAATTGGATGAAGAAATGAAAATAAAACTAAAATATATATTCGCCATAACAACCAATTCTGATTTTGAATTTACATCTGGAATAATCTCAATAATCAAAATGAATTTGATACAAATGGACTGTCCAGCTTGTATTGAATTTGAAGATAAAATTTGGGTTGCAGTTGACGATTTAGAGAAAGGAAACAAAGCAAAATTTAAGATTGAAAAGATAAAATTCAAATTGTTAAATGAATATGAAGATGATTTTGAAGTCGGAGTTGTAATGGAGTCCATTCAAAAGAGTCCACCAAAAGTTTCTGAAATGTTGGCTAATAAATTGATGAATCCAAAAAAGAGCGTTAGGAATATGTATTTGAATTCTGATGTTTGTCCACTTGGACACTTCAATTATAGTTACAGAAAAGCAGTTGGAATGTCAATTAGCCGATATTGTCAATACACTGAAGCATTTAAATGAGATATTTTATTTTTAATTAACACTTTAATGTAACAAAACTATTACAATACTTGTGATTGACTTTAGAAATAAAAATTTTACATGAACATTAGTAACTGAGTTAAGAGACTGAATGGCTGACTTAAAATTAAATGCAGAGTAATTTGACGGTTACATTGATAGTATTTACTATTTCTATTATAATCTTATTGAATAGAATGAGTTTTGTTCAATTTTATGCGGATTGTTACCCATATAGGGAGAGATTCAGTATATAAGGAATTTTCCACCTCATGTAAAACCATTAAGCTATCGGTAAATTGATACTACGAACGTCTTTACATTGAGAGAATGTATTTCGCAAATAAATATTCATTAAAAACTGAATTATAAAATTTTTTGTTACTTTATCCTTTGAAAGTCTTATCAAATCAAAGCCATTTGTTGTAACTTTTCATTCAAAAATCTTTCTTTCAATCACTTCCCACAAAACATGAAACTCTATTATTCTTTGGTTTCCCGGTTATTTGTTTTATAATTTTTCAAGTGCTGTCATCTATGTGAACAACAATTAAATTTTCATTTTGTTCAATTAGTCACATCTAGTGTTTTCCCTCTGCAGATGAGATTGTCTGTTATAACTTATAAGAAGCAACGAAAGAGTTGTTTTTCAATTTAAGCTTCTTCTTTCATCTATAATAATTAAATAAGTAGTGATTTTTTAATCAAATATAGCTGCAATGGCTAAACCTTGTGCTGTGTTTTGGGATATTCAAAATATTCCTGTGCCGAAAGGAAAATCAGTTGATTTCATTGTGGACCTGGTTCGATCAGCTATTATAAAACCTTACAATTTAGATGAACTCTTTTTCTTTTGTGTTTGTGATGTTCATAAATTACCTGCAAATATTGGCCATTTATTAACGAATCTCGATTTTCAAGCTCACAATGGAACCAAAAATTCAGCTAGTATCAAAATAATAGATTTGATGAAAAAATTTGTCGCATTTGCGGGACAAGATTGTACAATTATATTGTTAAGTGGTGAAGCTGCATATTATGATGCTTTGAGTAATCTAAAGAAACTTCATAATGTATCCATTCATCTTATTGGATTAGCTAATTCATTCTCACCTAAACTGGTTCAAATAGCTGACAACACATTCATATTGAATAATGGTGTATTAAAGCCGATCAAATCAACTGGTTCACCATCGTATTTCATATCAGTTAAAAACTATCCTTCGTCGGTCAGTATCAAACAAGTGATGGGTGAGCTGAATGGTCTTGCCATTGGAAGTATTGGAAACAGTGCCATTCTATACGATTGTTTAATTTGCCTCGGATTTCCTACTTTGTTCAATGCTGAAAAAGCCATTGAAAAATTGAATGGATCTGAATATCATGGACACGTTTTAAAAGTTGATTTGATACCAGATTCACCTTTAGATGAAATTTTGCAATATATTGATCCTAGTGTTACTGTGCAAGCTAAAAGCAATAACGAAGTGAAACAATTAACATTCATCGAGATCAAAAACTCGAATGAATCAGTCGATATTAGCAAAATTATCAAGTTTTGTGTCGCTTGTACTTCACAATCAGGCAGTCAATGTATTTTATCAAAAGAATCATATCTTTGGATTGTCTTTTCATGCAAATCTGATGCCCAAAATTTTCTACCAAAAGTTAAAATAATGTATCCAAACGCAGTCATTTCTGCACCGATTGGCTTGACATTAGATTCTCTTGAAAACTCATACTTTGTTGAATCATGTGAAGAGATAGCCACTGATGAAGTGCCATCCTGTCTTATCAGCCTACATGGTTCCGATGATACTGATTGGAAGATATTCTTTCGATACAATGCTAATTTTATTGCTCCTTTATTATATTATAAACCAACCAAATGGTCGCTACTTTATAACCTGTTTGAGAAACTATACGATTTGGGCGCCAAAAAGGTTATGTGTGATGGCAATCTTTACTGTGCTCATTTCGACTCTGCTTCTGATTATCAAGATGCTTTTGAAAAGCTACGTTCACGTTATCTCGAACCTTTAGAATCCGTGTACGCAGCAGAAACTCGCAAAAAGAGAGTGACAATGAAAATGAATCGATACTCTGGAATCCCTTGGTGTTTCAATGAAAAGCTCAACTTATCTTGTCTTGTGGTAAAAATTGAATCTCAGTTGCATGACTTTTTTATGGAGATCAGCAAAAGTACTTTAGGAAATCGTGAATGTATCTTCATCAAGTCTATTCCAGGAGAAATTTGGATTGGTTTTCCTGATGAACTTATCTGTAAAGATTCTGAAAAAACAGTAAAAGGATTTTCAGCAAGTCTCAAGCTTGAAAATAATGTCTCAATGGCTAAACCTTCAAAGGAACTTCTGGAGTCCATCAATTTCCGAGATTTAGCTGGTGATGCTTATGATTTAGCATTTCTTTCGAGTCAACTTGGAAGCTTGAATACAATTACAAGACCACACATCATAGAGCGAATAAGAATGCAACGAATGCAAGAATTCAATGGTTCAGTTTTCCACTTTACTGTTCATGGAAAATTCAGTAATAGGTGGTTTCTGCACGCATTACCACTGGAAATAATTATCAAAATTTTTGTTAAGTTTAGCAAAGTTATTCCACTCGCTGCCACAGCATCGTATGATAAAGTCCATTTTATGTATAATTCATGGCATGAAGCCCACGCCGCTAGTCATTTCATCGATAACTTGAGACACGCTGAAGTTCCCTATTTTAAGGAGTTTGATGGAACAGGACCTGTCGAAGAGCAACAGTTGGACTGTTCAATCATCTCTGAGTATTATATCATCAACGACAAACGGAAGGTTCTCGATAAGATTGTAAAACACAAAAGTATGGTTGATAAATTAGATTCAAATTCATCTACAGTTCAATCGACGACAGATATTGAAGTAAAATTAGATGAAGAAATGAAAATGAAACTACAATATTTATTTGTTATAAAAACACATTCTGGATTTAAATTCACATCTGAAATGATCACAATAGTCAAAATGAATTTGATACAAATGGACTGTCCAGCTTGCATTGAATTTGAAGATAAAGTTTGGGTTGCAGTTGATGATTTAGAGAAAGGAAAAAAAGCAAAAGCTAGAATTGATCACATCAAGTTCAAAATGCTACATGAATATGAAGATGATTTTTATGTTGGAGTTGTAATGGAGTCTATCCAAAAAAGTCCATCAAATGTTACAAAAATGCTTGCAAATAAATTGATGAATCCAGTAACAAGTGCTAAGAATATATACTTGAATTCTGATGCTTATCCACTTGGACACTTCAATTATAGTTACAGAAAGGCAGTTGAAATGTCGACGAGCCGATATTGTCGATTAAATGGTTCTGTTCCATCTTAAAACATAAACAACTTTACCAACATTTTCGATATTTTAATATAAACTAAATTTTTTTTTTGTAATTATTATATTATACCTCTGGAAATAAAAATATTGAATAAACATAACTGAGTTAAAAGACTGCAAGCCAAAGAAATGTGCTTTAAATCGAAAGTATAATAATTTATATTTATTTTAGAATGAAATCAAATAGAATAATTTTTTTAATCTTGACCAAAGATCAAAGAGTAAAGGAAGTCTTCCTTTACTCTTTGATCTTGACGGATTGATACTCACATAGGGAGAGATTCAGTTTATGAGGAGTTTTCCTTCTTATGAGACACCATTAAGCTTTTAGTAACTTTTGACTACGAAAGTCTTAACAGCGAGAGAAGGTATTATTCCGGGAATAAACCTGAATTCAATTTGACTTGAAATCTGAATTATAAAATTGATTTACTCAAATGGCATATTTGGCGTCTGAATTGAATATTTCCTTTTATGGACATTCGCAATTTTCCAACTCGTTGACTTGACTACACTACCTCCAACTATAAAATAATGCAATAATACAATATGATGATAAAAATGAGCCATTTTTCGTTAGGTTAACCTTTGCAACCTTTTATGTAACTTTTCATTCACAACTCTTTAACTTCCAATCTGATTTCAAATTACTTACTCCTTACCTCCAAAATCAATTAGAATAGAGTTTATTAAGAATAACAATCAATGAGTATGGTTAGTTAGATGATTCAACGGGAAGCGTCCAGTTTATACTTCCAAGACGGAGACAATACGTCAGAAGATCGATCAACAAAATCGAAGGATGAAATGTAATTCATTAGATTTCGATAAGTAGGTTTATGTCCAATAATTGCAGTTGGACAGAAACATTCCCTTTGATAACATAATTGTTTACAATGAAGGAGTTGAGACTTTTCCCGAGTGTCTTTACCATCCGAGTGCTGGCATCTATGTGAACTACAATTAAATTTTAAATTCTGAACAATGGGTCAAATCTGGTGCTTTCCCCTTTTAGCCAAGAATGAAGAAACATCTGTTAAGTAAACAATGAATAGGTCGTTTTTTCAATTAAAGCTTTCTTCTTTAATTAGTCAAATTAATTAAGTAGTGAACTTTTATAGTCAATTTATTAATAGCTGCAATGACTAAACCCTGTGCTGTGTTTTGGGACATTGAGAATATCGATGTACCAAAAGGACAATTAGTTGCTTCTATCGTCAATCTAATTAGATCAGCTATAATTAAACCCTTCAATTTGGAGGAAATATTTTTCTTTTGTGTTTGTGAACATGAATTACCATCATATATTGGTCAGTCATTAACAGCTCTGGATGTGAATATTATTCAAGCTTATTATGGAGACAAGGATTCAGCTGATATTAAAATATTGGATTTGATGAGAAAATTTGTTAAATTTTCTGGACAAGATTGTACAATTATATTTTTCAGTGATTATGCTGATTGTTACAGTACTCTGAGTGATGATGATAATTATGAACGCACTTTGAGTGATCTAAAGAAGCTTCATAATGCATCGATTCATCTGATTAGATTAGCTAATAAAACATGCTCATCTAACCTGGACCAAATAGCTGACTACACATTCATGTTATTAAATGATGATGTACTAAAGCCAGTATTAAAGCCAGTTAAATCAACTGGTTCACCAATGTACTTCATTTCAATCAAAAACTTTCCTCTGATATTCAACATCAATCAATTGATGGATCAATTAAATACTCAGACCATTGGAAGTATAGTAAACAGTGCCATCCTTTACAGTAAAACAATTTGTATCGGATTTCCTACTTTGTGCCTTGCCGAAAAGGCCATTTCACTATTAAATGGATCACAGCTGCATGGAAAGTTTTTAATGGTTGAATTGATGGTAGAATCACCTCTAACTGAAATATTAAAATGTATAAAGTCTGTTGTGACTATGAAGACTGAAAGAAAACATGAATTGAAACAATTAGTATTCATCAAGATGAGCAGCTCTAATGAGACCGATATTAGCAAAATGATTAAGTTTTGTATCGCTTGTACAGCACAATCAGGTAGTCGATGTATTTTATCAAAGAAACCTTTTCTCTGGATTGTCTTTGTATCCAAATCTGATGCACAAGGCTGTCTTTCAAAAGTTCAAATAATGTATCCAGATGCTGTAATTTCTGATCCACCCGTTGACTTGCATTTAAAATGTCTGGAGGACTCATATTTTGTTGGTTCATGCCAAGAAATGGTCACAAATGGAGTGCCTTTCGGTGTTGTTAGCCCTTATGGTTTCGATGGTAACGATTGGAAAATGTTCTTTCGATATAATACTCATTTTATTGCTCCTATGGTATATTACGAGCCAACAAAATGGTCACTTCTTTATAATCTGTTCGAAAAACTATACGACTTGGGAGCGAAAAAGGTTATATTCGATGGAAATTTTTACTGTGTTCATTTCGATTCTGCTTCTGCTCATCAACATGCATTTGAAACAATACGCTCAGGTTATTTAGAACCTTTAAAATTCGAAAGAGCACCAGAAACACACAAACAGAGAGTGACAATGAGAATGAATCGATATTCTGGAATTCCTTGGTGCTTAACGCAAGAACTTGACTTATCTTGTCTTGTGGTAAAAATGGAATCTCAGTTTCATGACCATTTTATAGAAATCAGCAAAAGCATTTTGGGAAATCGTGAATGTATCTTCGTTAAATCTATTTCAGGAGAAATTTGGATTGGTTTTTCAGACGAGCTTATCTGTAAAGATTCTAAAAAAACAGTAAACGACTTTTTATTAAGTTGCAAGCCATCAAGTATTGTTTTTGTGGCTAAACCTTCAAACGAACTTCTGGAGTCCATCAATTTTCAAGATTTAGCTGGTGATGCTTATGATTTAGCATTTCTTTCAAGTCAACTAGAAGATTTGAAGCCAATCAAAAGACCACACATCATAGAACGAATAATAATGCAAAGAATGGAACAAAGAGAATGCAATGAAACGGTTTTCCCTATTACTGTTAGTGGAAAACTCTATAATCGGAATCCTTTCCCAGCATTATCACTCGAACAAACCGTAAAACTTGTTATAAAGTTAAGCAAAGTTATTCCACTCGCTGTCACAGGATCGTGGGCAAGACTCACTTTAATATATAATTCATGGCATGAGGCACACGCTGCTTTCCATTATATCAATAAGTTGAAAACTTCTGCAGTTCCTTATTTTACAGAGTTACATGGAGCAAGTCATATCGAGCAGATACAGTTAGACTGTTCAAACGTCTCTGCGTATTATATCATCAACGACAAACGAAAAGTTCTCGAGAAGATTGTACAAAACCAAATTCTGGTGGATAAACTAATAGTTGCAAATGCAACAATTCAATCGACAGCAAATATTTGTGTATTAGAGGAAGAAATGACAAAGAAACTACAATATTTATTCGTTATTACAACAAATTCTGAATTTAAATTTACATCTGGAATGATCTCAATAATCAAATTGAATTTGATACCAATGGACTGTCCAGTTTCCATTGAATTTGAAGATAAAATTTGGGTTGTATTTGATGATTTAGAGAAAGGAAAAAAAGCAAAAGCTAGAATTGACCGCATTAAGTTCAAAATACTACATGAATATGAAGATGATTTTGATGTTGGAGTTGTAATGGAGTCAATCCTAAAAATTCCACCTAATGTTACTAAAATGCTGGCAAATAAATTGATGAATCCAAAAACAAGCGTTAAGAATGTATACTTGAATTCTGATGCTTATCCACTTGGACACTTTAACTACAGTTACAGAAAAGCAGTCGGTATGTCCATCAGCCGATATTGTCAATTAAATGATTCGTTTAAATGAAATTGCATTCAAAATACACCGTTCAACAGATGTAATTTGAATGAAATCCTTTTCTTTTTTGTTGTTGATGTTAAAAATTAATTAAAAATTAGTTGTTTGATTAATGTTATAACATTATTTGCTTCTTTCTGAAAGGCTGCTTCTTATCCTGACTTTTTTATGCATTGAAAGAGTTGAAACTTTTCCCGGCTTTTTGTACTTTTCAAGTGCTGACATCTATGTGAACTACAATTAAATTTTCAATTTTGTACAATTAGTCACATCCAGTCAAAGAGTAAAGCAAGTGCGTTCCTGTTTTCAATTTAAGCCATTTCTCTCATTGATCACAATTAATTAAGCAGTGAATTTTTATAACTAAATTTAGCTGCAATGACGAAACATCTGTTATGAGAAACAGTGAAGATATTGTTTTTAAATTAAAGCCTTCATATTACATTAGTTGAATAAATTAAACAGTGATTTCTATAATCAAATATAGCTGTAATGGCTGAACCATGTGCTGTGTTTTGGGATGTTCAAAATGTTAATGTGCCGAAAGGAAAATCAGTTGATTTCATTGTGGACCTGGTTCGATCAGCTATTATAAAACCTTATAATTTAGATGAAATCTTTTTCTTTTGTGTTTGTGATTTTCGTAAATTATCTTCCAATATTGGCCATTCATTTGCGAATCTGGATTTTCTAGCTTATGATGGATTTGAGGATTCAGCTGATAACAAAATTATAGATTTAATGCGAAAATTTGTTAAATTTGCTGGACAAGATTGTACAATCATATTGTTGAGTGGTGATGGCGATTATTTTGGTACTTTAAGGGATCTAAAGAAACTCCATAATGTATCGATTCATCTTATTGGATTAGCTAATTCATTCTCATCTAAACTGGTTCAAATAGCTGACAACACATTCATATTGAATAATGGTGTTTTAATGCCAGTTAAATCAACTGGTTCACCATTGTATTTCATATCAATATTGAATCAATATTCTGCAGTCAACTTCAATGAATTGGCGAATGAATTGAATGCTCTAGCCGTTGGGAGTATTGGAAACAGTGCCATCCTTTGCGGTAATTTAATTTGTATTGGATTTCCGACTTCGTGGAATGCTGAGTAAGCTATCAAACAATTACATGGTTCGGGGTTTTGTGGACGCTTTTTAAAGTCTGAATTGATAGTCGATTCAACTTTAAATGAAATATTAAAATTTATCAAACCTAATGTGGATATGCAGACTAAAAAAAATAACGAAGTGAAACAATTAACATTCATCAAGATGACCAATTCTTATGGAGCTGATATTATCAAAATGATCAAATTTTGTATCGCTTGTAATGTAAAATCAGGCAGTCAATGTATTTTGTCAAATGAATCTTTTCTATGGATTGTCTTCTCATACGAATCTGATGCACAAAAGTTTTTGCCAAAAGTTCAAATAATGTATCCAGATGCAGTTATTTCTGAACTACCAATTGACTTACTATCAAAATGTCCCAAAAACTCATATACTGTTGAATCATGTGAAGAAATGGTCGCTAACAGAGTGCCTTCTAGTGTAGCTAGCCTTGATGTTCGTGATGATGCTGGTTGGAATATATTCTTTCGATATAATGCTGATTTTATTGTTTCTGTGTTAAATTACGAACCAACCAAATGGTCACTACTTTATAATCTGTTCGAGAAACTATACGATCTGGGTGCGAAAAAGGCTATATTTGATGGAAATTTTTACTGTGCTCATTTCGACTCTGCTTCTTCTTATCGAGATGCTTTCGAAAGAATACGATCACATTATTTAGAACCTTTAGAATTCGTTCCCTCATCCGAGATTCACAACAAAGAAGGATTTAAAGAGAAAATGAATCAATATAAACATGATATTCCTTGGTGTTTAAATGAACAGCTTGACTTATCTTGTCTTTACGCGGATATAAAATCTGATTTGCATGACCATTTCATGGAAACCAGTAAAAATATTTTAGGAGATCGTGAATGTATTTTCATTAAATCAACTCAAGGAAGAATTTGTATTGGTTTTCCTGATGGAATTATCCGTAGATCTATAAAAATACGTGAATTTTTACAAAGTTTCAAGCAACCAAATGAATTGTCGATTGCTAAACCTTCAAATGAATTTCTGAAGTCCATCAGTTTCCGAGATTTAGCTGGTGATGCTTATGATTTAGCATTTCTTTCGAGTCAACTAGAAGATGTGAAGCCAATGAAAAGACCACAAATCATAGAACGAATAAGAATGGATCGAATGCGCGAACAAAAATGTAATGAAACGTTTTTTCACTTTACTGTCTATGGACAATTCTATAATCGATGGGATGTAAAAATTATATTAGAGGTTGAACAAACCGTAAAAATTCTTTTAAAGCTTACCAAAGTTATTCCACTCGCTGCCAAAGGATCGCGTGATTCAATCCATTTAATATATAATTCAGCGTATGAAGCGCACGCTGCTCACCACTTCATCAGTAACTTGCCGCCAGATGAAATTCCCTATTTTAGGAAATTTGATGGCACAAGCGTTGTCCAACACTCAGCATATTGCCAAATCTCTAACAGGGAGTATTATATCATCAACGACAAACGAAAGGTTCTCGAGAAGATTGTACAAAACAAAAGTCTGGTGGATAAACTAGATTCAAATTCATCTACAGTTCAATCGACATCAGATATTGATGTATTAGACGAAGAAATTACAATACACTAGTTTCACGAATAAGTTAATTTTTTATAAGTGCCATCTACTATACGTAAGATGCTTATTTATACCATTGGAAGTATAGTAGACGGCGCTGATCAAAAATTAACTTATCCGTGAAACTAGTGTATATGTTTGTTATAACAGTCAATTCTGAATTCAAGTTTACAACTGGAATGATCACAATGATCAAAATGCATTTGGTATCGATGAACTGTCTAGCTTGCATTGAATTTGAAGATAAAATTTGGGTTGCATTTGATAATTTGGAGAAAGGAAACGAAGCGAAAGCTAATATTAACATGATTAAATTCATATTGTTACACGAAAAAGATGAAGATGATTTTGAAGTTGGAGTTGTAATGGAGTCCATCCAAAAAAGTCCACCAAAAGTTACTAAAATGCTAGCAAATAAATTGATGGATCCAAAAACCAGCCCTAGGAATATTTATTGGAAATCTGACTCTTTTCCACTTGGACACTTCAATTATAGTTACCGAAAAGCAGTTGGAATGTCATCCAGTCGTTATTATTCTCTAATAAATACATAAACATTAGAATTATTTTGAATAAAATAAATTTTGTTTAATTTTATTCGGAATATTATTCAGACAGGGAGAGATTCATCTCATGAAATTTTTTCACCTTATGGAACATCAACGAGAGAAGGTTTTTCGCGCTGAAACATAAATTCAATTCCAGTCATAGTGTGAATTATAAAAATTTGAAATACTTAGTTGGTATAATGGTCGTCCGGATAATATATTTCCTCTTATGAACGTCCACCGCTAGCAAACTCGTTGACCTGAATACATTTGACTACCTCAAACTACATAATAATGTAAAAGCGCAGCTAAATAAAAATGTGTCAATTTTTGTTAGGTTAGCCTTTGACAGTCTTTTCGCTCTTTTTGCTATTATATTTTATGTAACTTTTCCTTCACCAATCTTAAACTTTCAATTCGACATCAAATCACTTGCTCATTTAGGAAACCTTCATTGTTTTTTTGTGAAAAAGCAATTATAATGGAATTTACTGACAATTAATAAACTCAATAAAAAAATTAGTTGGAAGAACAATCAATGAATATGACTAGTTGGATGATTCAGCCTGAACCTTTCAATTTATACTTTCAAGACGGAGACAATAGTACTATTTTAGACGATCGGTTTATGAGAAGTTTACCTCCTTATGGAACACCATTAAGCTATAAGTAAATTGTAACTACGAACGTCTTTGCATCGAGAGTAGGTACTATTTCTGGAATAAACTAAAACCAATTCTAATCTATTCTAAACAATCTGAATTATATAATAAAATTGAATTGGATGGGTCAATATTGAATATTTTCCCTTACTAACGTCTGCAACTTTCAAACTCGTTGACCTGAATACACTACACTGCCTCAACAATAATGTAATAAGACAATTAGATAGCAAAAATGAAAAAGCAAGTAAAAATCAAAAGCTAGAATTGGACAAAATCATTCCCCTAAAGTCCACTAAACTGATCTTGTGGGTTTGATTAATGTTATAACTTATAACTAATAACATTATTTGCTTCTTTTTTTAAGACTGCTTTTTACCCGCACTTTTTTTATACATTGAAAGAGTTGAGACTTTTCTCGGACTTTTTGTACTTTTTAAAGTGCTGACATCTATGTGAACTACAATTAAATTTTAAATTTTGAACAATTAGTCACATCTAGTTCTCCCCCTTGTAGATAAGATGAGAAGAAACATGTGCTGTAAGAAGCAATGAAGAGTTTGTTTTTCAATTAAAGTCTCCTTTTTAATTAGTCAAATTAATTAAGCAGTGAATTTTTATGATCAGATATATTAAAAGCTACAATGGCTAAACCTTGTGCTGTGTTTTGGGATATTCAAAATATCGATGTACCAGAAGGACAATCAATTAATTCCATTGTGAACCTGATTCGATCAACTATAATTCAACCTTACAATTTGAATGAAATCTTTTTCTTTTGTGTTTACGATGCTCATAAATCATCTGCAAATTTTGACCATTCACTGACAAATCTGGATTTTCTATCTTACAATGGAATCAAAGATTCAGCGGATATGAAAATTATAGATTTAATGCGAAAATTTGTTAAAGTTGCTGGACAAGATTGTACAATTATATTGTTAAGTGGTGATGGCGATTATTATGGTACTTTGATCGAATTAAAGAAGCTTCATAATGTATCCATTTATGGGATTAGATTATCTGCTTCATGTTCACCTAAACTTGCTCAAATATCTGACTACACGTTCATGTTGGATAATGGTGAATTGAAGCCCGTCAAAGCAACTGCTAATCCAACGTATTTCATATCAATATTGAATCAATATTCTGAGAACAACTTCAATGAATTGGCGAATGAATTGAATGCTCTGGCCATTGGCAGTATTGAAAACAGTGCCATCCTTTGCGGTAATTTAATTTGCATTGGATTTCCTACTTTGGGCAATGCTGAAAAAGCTATCGAACAGTTAAATGGATCGCAGTTTCATGAACACTCTTTAAAGGTTGAATTGATAGTAGACTCACCTCTAAATGAAATATTAAACTGTATAAAGCCTAATGTGGATATGCAGACTAAAAACAATGAGGAAGTGGAACAATTGACATTCATCAAAATGAACAACTCTAATGGAGCTGATATTATCAAAATGATCAAGTTTTGTATCGCTTGTAATGTACAATCAGGCAGTCAATGTATTTTATCAAGTGAATCTTTTCTTTGGGTTGTCTTCTCATACGAATCTGATGCACAAAAGTTTTTGCCAAAACTTCAAATAATATATCCGGATGCAGTTATTTCTGAACTACCAATTGACGCACTAGCAAAATATCCCAAAAACTTATACACTGTTGAATCATGCGGAGAAATAGACACAAATAGAGCGCCTTCTAGTGTAGCCAGCCTTAATGTTCGTGATGATACGGATTGGAATATATTCTTTCGATATAATCCTGATTTTATTGTTCCTATGTTGAATTACGAACCAACCAGATGGTCACTTCTTTATAATCTGTTTGAGAAACTATACGATTTGGGAGCGAAAAAGGTTATATTCGATGGAAATTTTTATTGTGCTCATTTCGACTCTATGTCTGCTTATCAAGAAGCTTTTGAAAGAATCCGCTCACGTTATTTAGAACCCTTAGAATTCGTTCCCTCATCTGAGGTTCCTAACAAAAAAGAAGTTAAAGAGAAAATGAATCAATATAAACATGATATTCCTTGGTGTTTAAGTGAACAGCTTGACTTATATTGTATTTATGCAAATGTTGAACCTAATTTGCATGACCATTTCATGGATATCAGCAAAAATATATTAGCAAATCGTGAATGTATCTTCATCAAATCAATTTCATTATGTTCCCAAAGAATTTGGATGGGGTTTCCTGATGAAACTATCCGTAATAAATCTGAAGGAATAGTTCGTGGATTTTTATCAAGTCTCAAGCTATCATGTAATATTTATATGACTAAGCCTTCAATTGAACTTCTGAAGTCCATCGATTTCCGAGATTTAGCTGGTGATGCTTATGATTTAGCATTTCTTTCGAGTCAACTAGATTTGAAACCAATCAAAAGACCAAACATCATAGAACGAATAAGGCTGCAACGAACGCAAGAGCAAGAATGTAATGAAACGCTTTTCTACTTTGATTTGTATGGACAATTCTATGATCGATGGGATCCAAAATTATTATCACTTGAACAAATCGTAAAAATTTTTGCAAAACTTAGCAAAGTTATTCCACTCGCTGCCAGAACGCATCGCAATTCAATCAATTTAATATATAATTCATGGTATGAAGCACACGCTGCTCGCCATTTCATCGATAACTTGCCAAAAACTGAAATTCCCTATTTTCGGAAGTTTGATGGCACAAGCGCTGTCACACAGTCAGCATATACACAAATCACTGACAGGGAGTATTATATCATCAACGACAAACGGAAGGTTCTCGAGAAGATTGTACAAAACAAAAGTCAAGTGGCTAAACTAGATTCAAATTCATCTACAGTTCAATCGACATCAGATATTGATGTATTAGACGAAGAAATTACAAAAAAACTACAATATTCTTTCGTTATAACAACTGATTCTGAATTTAAATTCACATCTGGAATGATCTCAATAATCAAAACGTATTTAGTGCGAATGAACTCTCCAGCTTGCATTGAATTTGAAGACAAAATTTGGGTTGGAGTTGATGATTTAGAGAAAGGAAAAAAAGCAAAAGCCGAAATTGAAAAGTTAAAGTTCAAACTATTACACGAAAATGATGAAGATGATTTTGAAGTCGGCGTTGTAATGGAGTCCATCCAAGAAAGTCCACCTAAAGTTACTAAAATGCTGGCAAATAAATTGATGAATCCAAAAAAGAGCATTAAGAATGTACACTTGAGTTCTGATGCTTATCCACTTGGACACTTCAACTATAGTTACAGAAAAGCAGTTGGAATGTCGACCAGCCGTTATTATTGTCTACTTAATGCATAAACCATATTAAAATTATATTGAATGAAAAAATTTTGTTTACTTTTATGCAGATCATTACTCACACAGAAAGAGATACAGTTTATGAAAGTTTTCCACATTATGAAACAAACGTCTTAAAAACGAAAGAAGCTATTCTTAAAAACATAAATTCAATTCGAATCAAAATCCGAATCATAAAATTGATTTACTTAGATGTTAAAATGGTCGTCCGAATTTTTCTCGATAAACGCTTATGACTAGTGAACACTATGATCTGGATACACTTACTACCTCAAACTATACAAGTATTAGCACAATTAGATATTGAATATAATGATAATTGATATCAATTTTTGTTAAGTTAACCTTTGAAAGTCTTCGCGCTCCAAACTCATACCATTTTATGTAAATTTTCATTCACCAACCTTATTCTTTCAATTCGACATCCAATCACTTGCTGATTTAGGAAACTTTCAGTGTTTTTTATTAAAAAGCAATTAGACTGGAATTATCAAAAAAGCAGCTGGAATATGAATCAATGAATATGGCTAGTTAGATTGCCCAGATAGAGTTTTCCAATTTATATCTCCAAGCCGGAGACAATAGTACTAGTTTGGGCGATCGATCATCAAAATCGGAGCATACAGAGCAATTTATTAGTTTTTCATGGAAATTCATTTCATTTTAATTCAATATTAAGTTAAAAAACTTATGAACCTTACATCTATGATATGCCTTTTTATCGTTTCATAGATCACCATCACAATACTGCGGCACAAACCTTAAACCTACAAAAAGAAATTCAAGATTCTAGTTCTGTTTCTATCAATTTAATTCCTAGAATATTTTCATTGAAAATTGAGTTCGATTTGATTTTGCTTTTATTTTTGAGCAGTATAAAGCAAAAGCCAGAATGTTCACAGGTAAATAACGCTTCGTAACGAACATAACTCGAACAAGCTTAAAAGCCCGATAGTTGGGCAATAATTTGGCTTACTCATGATTAGGTTAGGACTGCGTTATGAAAAATACAATATATAAAATAAGATAAATTTCAAGAAACGCTAAATGATGAAAGTGATTTCTCTCAGCTCCTAAAAGCGTCTTAAATGGGACATATTTGAAATACCAAGTCCAGGAACATTTCTTAATGTTAACATGATTGTTTGCAATGAAGGAGTTGCAGGCATCTATGCGAACTATAATACAATTAACTAGATTTACTGTAAAACAGTGACGTCTGAGCGGGCGTATACTGCTTTCTATGTGTACATGATTTAAATAAATTTTCAAGGTTTGAAAAATCAAATGCACTTCGTTAGCCAATGATCTAAGATCATTGTTACCAGTAGTATAGAAGCAGCCCACTTTGGCCCACTTCTCTAGCAATTTAAGGAGAAAGAGAAAAAGAAAGAGAAAAAGAAAGAGAAAAAAGAAAGAGAGAAAGAAAAAGAAAGAGAAGGAGAAAGAGAAGAAAGAGATGAAAGAGACGATGAAGAAAAGAAAGAGAATAAAAAAGAAAGAGAAGAAGAAAGAGACTAAAAAAGAAAGAGAAGAGGAAAGATAATGAAACTAAAGAGAATAGGAAAGACAATGAAGTGGGCTAGAGTTAGCCGTAATAATTAGTGGGCTAGAGATAGGCAATATTTCAAATATGCAAAGGTTAATGGGATCAAACTCGTAAATTAAACAAAAGAAAAATTGGAGTTTGATCCCATTAACCTTTAACAAAAAGTTTTCAGCCAACTTACGACCGGATGTTTATCGCAATTTGTCAACAGTTCCTTTGTTTTCACTAATAGCTTCCCAATTATATTTTATTTTCACTACCAATTAGTGAAAGCTATTAGTAAAAAACAAAGGAACTGTTGACAGTTGGAGTAAACTTTCAAAAATAAAGATTTTTTCATGAAACTCATTTTACTGATGTAAATTTTGTTGGACAACCAGAAAATGCACTCATTTTGAGAAATAAAATTTCTGTTTTCTGTAAAACAGATCAAGTTCAATTTTTAGTTAAACCTTACGTATTCTGTGGCCGTAAAAGTAAGAAAGCTGAAACTTATTATTTTCAATGAAATTGGCAGTAGCCATCAATGACTGAAAAATTTTTCAGTTGCTCAATAGTTCTCGGAATTTTAGCCATTGACATAAAAAATTTGAGCATCAATATTTTGAGAACCCATCACTTAAAATCATCATTCTTTGACCAAAGATAAGATTTTATTATAAAGGACAATGTCCAAAAACATTGATTTCACCGTTAAGAGTTGGGACTTAGTGATTTTTTAGGGGTATAAAACTGAGTCTATCAGTGCTATTGAAAATTTGTTTGAGTCGCCAGTTTTCGATAAAATTGAGGTCGTAGTTAAAGCTTCAATCGCCTTTATTTCAATAATAAAACCAGATTTTTCATGAAACTCATTTTACTGATGTATCTTTTGATGGTCAATCAGGAAATGCACTTATTTTAAGAAATGAAATTTTCTGTTTCTGTAAAACAGATCAAGTTCAATTTTCAGTTAAACCTGGCACATTCAGTGACCGTAAAAGTTAGAAAGCTAAAACTTATTATTTGTCTATAAAAATTGTTATTACACATCATGGACTGAATACTTTTTTCAATTTATCAACAGTTCTCTTAATTTTGGCCATTGACTTAAAACTTTAAACTCAATATTTCGAGAATGGAATCACATACAATCATTATTCTTCGACCCGACATTAGATTTTCATTATGGGTTATAATATGTTGAAATATTAAATTATTCAAGATTCTACAAAAAAAAGTATAGCATTGTATTACTTACGTTGTCAGATTTGAAACTTTATTTTTCAATTTAAAATTCATTATTTGCTCAATGAGCATAGAGTTGAAATTAAATTCAATAATGTTCTGCGATCGGCTACTCTGATGTAGCCGTCGCATTCGTATGCCAAAAATTTCGTGGCCCTCTTAATTGCCTTATCAAGGCTATTGGATTTCAATCTAAAAAAGAGAGAACTTTGATTAGTTTTTGTTAAATATAACCAAAAATCTGATGCCTACAATTAATAAAATTTCCAGCCATACTCTAACTACGGCTGGACCTAACCTAATCTAACCAAACCTAACCTAACTTTTTGATTTCTTATTCTGACATTAGTTTTAGCATTATCCATCGGGCTTTTGTTATCCACATTCATATCAAGCTCAATCTTTAAATAACATCACAAGTTAGAATTTTCAGTACAGGTGGCGTGTTTGTCGATCACACGCTTATATATAGCCTGTATTAGCGAAATTTTTGTCAGTTAGTCTTCAGATTAGTAACATGGAATATGTTTGTGCGGTAAGGCTTTACTATAGCCCCGTTCGCGGAACCTGATGAAAATTTATATATGCACTATTCAAACTAGCTGCGAGTAATCGATTGATGCTATTCATTTTATGCGGGAACATCCACTTCCGGAGATACCGGAAGTAGCTAATATCTCAGCAATTACTGAAGCTAAAAGGTCACATAGTACATCAATCGAATGTTCAGATTGAGCTGTACCTGCTGCTCAATTTTCATGAAATTCCACGCATGCGCAGACAATAAAATGCAAAAAAAACCTTAAAAACAGCCATTTCAATCTATTTTTGTCGGAGTTACTGAAAAAGTGATTAGTTCAGAAACCATTGTAGATAGCACACCCTGAATAGGACTATAGAAATACGAATAGCACTTAGTTGCATAGAACTCATCAAGATCTATACGAATATCGAACTGCAGAATATTTGACGCATGCGCAGTGATTTTTTTGCATAAATTCATAAATAGATGAAGCCAGGTTGGTAGTATCTTTCCTGAAATTAGTCGAATATTGATTCTAACCTAACCTAACCTAACCTAACCTAACCTAACCTAACCTAACCTAACCTAACCTAACCTAACCTAACCTAACCTAACCTAACCTAACCTAACCTAACCTAACCTAACCTAACCTAACCTAACCTAACCTAACCTAACCTAACCTAACCTAACCTAACCTAACCTAACCTAACCTAACCTAACCTAACCTGAATGACCAATTAACCTGATATTTCAATCAAAAAGCACTCGCCAATACAATAACAGTCATTTTAGGCAAAAATAGATTAAAATGGCTGTTTTAAGGTTTTTTGCATTTGCTAATCTGCGCATGCGTGGAATTCCATGAAAATTGTCCAGCCTATAGATCTCAATGCGAACTTTCGTATGTTGTACCATGTGACCTTGTAGCTATATTGACTGCTGAGATATTAGCTACTTCCGGTATCTCCGGAAGTACACGTTTCCGCATAAAATGAATATCGTAAATCGATTTATCGAAGCTTCAATATTCTATATATCAAGTTTCATCATGTTCAGCGAACGGGGTCAAAGTAAAGCCTAGCCCCAAAAACAAACGTAACGAATGTATACTTGACTTCTGATGCTTTTCCACTTGGACACTTCAACTATAGTTACAGAAAATCAGTTGGAATGTCCACCAGCCGATATTATTCTCTATTAAATGTATAAATCACATTAGAATTATATTCAATAGAATAAGTTTTGTTAAATTTTATTACTCTATTATTTTTGTTACTCACACAGGGAGATATTTAGTTCATGAAAGTTTTCGCCTTATGGAACATCATTAAGTCTCAACATCGTGAGAAAGTATTCCGCAAATAAACATGAAATTCAATTCGAATCAAAATCTGAATTATAAAATTGATTTATTCAAATGGCATACCTGGCGTCCGAATTGAATATTTTCCCTTATGAACGTCTATGACTACCCAACTCGTTGACCGGAATACAATTGACTGCCTCAAACTACACAATAAAGGAAAAGCACAGTTAAATAATAAAAGTGTCAATTTTTGTTATATTACCTTTGAAAGTCTTGTCTGTCCATTTTATGTAAATTTTCATGCATTAATCTTAAACTTATCGATATCAAATCTCCAAGTTTCCTGAAGGAGCAAGCTTTGCTTTTTTTGTATGAACAAGCAATTAGAATAGAATGTACTGACAAGTTATAAAGCAAATCAAAATAGCAGTTGGAATAACAATCAATGAATATAGCTAGTTAGATAATTCAGCTGGAATCGTCAAGTTTATACTTGCAAGATATTTACAATACAGGGCATTTCAGCTAATTTTCCCGTTGTAAATTGGCTATATCTTTGCTCCTGAGTGACCTAGAGGATAGATATTTTGTTACTGGATATTTTGGCGATACTCAATTGTCATATTTCAAGGTCAAGGTCATTCAAGGTCGTTGCTTTATTTGACCTCTAACTGATATTTGGAGGTCATTTTCTAAGAGTGCAAAGATTTGCAGATCGGTTGTTGTTTACTACGAGTTAGTATCTCACACCGTTGGAAAGATAAATGCATTTTTCTTAAAACCAAATGATCAACAGAACAATGTGTAAACTCTCATATCTTTTGACCAGAATAAGTTACGACCATGTCACTAGCATCAAGCAATCTGAAAATTTTTGCACTCTTAGAAAATGACCTTCAAATATCAGTTAGAGGTCAAATAACGCAATGACCTTGAATGACCTTGCCCTTGAAAAATGACAATTGAGTATCGCCCGAATTCCCATAAACAAAATACGTAACCTCTAGGTCACTCAGGGGCAAAGATACAGCCAATTTACAACGGGAAAATTAGCTGAAATGCCCTGTAGTACAAGTTTAGTCGATTGATCATTCTATTCAATTCATCTTGCTATTATTCAATATTATAATAGGTTAAAAAAATTTTGAACCATACATCGATGTTATGTTTTTTATCTTTTGATAATTCATTGTCACAATATTATGCTATAATACAAACCTTTACCGTCAAGAGATTTAAGATTCTAGTTGTTTCTATCAATTTAATTCAATTTATAGAATAAAATCTTTGAAAATTGAGCTGAATTTTTTGTATAGTAGAAAGCAAAATCGAAAATTGACCGAACCTAACAGCACTACAGACCATATTTTGCCAATAATCAGGTTTACTCATTATTAGGTGGTTGCCATGGTCATATTTAAAATATCAAGAATTGATTCAGTGATAGTGCAAGTTAGCGTCTTTACTGCACCCGCTAAATATTCAATTAGGTTTCAATTCATGCCCTTTTACATTTCATTTCAAAATGAGAAATTCATAATTCAAAATGGAACTTTCATTCAGCCATTTTCAAATTGACCTCACTTTAGTTGTAGGTAACATAAAACAATAAAGATGGCATTAATAATTGAAGAGCAAGAGTTAAATAATATGACGCAATTATTATTATTATTTCAATATATTACAGTCAATACACCAAAAGTTATACGTGATAAAATTGTTGCAAATAAAAGTGCCCACCCTTGTATTTTATTTAACTTAATCACATATGATAATAATGAAAATTCACTGATTGAATTCCAACCTTTTAGTAGCCAATCTACGCTTGAAAAATCAGTTATCAACTTTCTTTTAATTAATGTGTTAATAGCTCAATCATTGTGCAAAAAATCTATTCATTGTTGCAGAAGTTAATGTCCAAATCATACAATTAAGTTTAATTTGCATTGTATTAATATATTCATTTCTTGATCAACTTCCAGAATTAACTGCAATACATACTATTGTTATAATGATGGCTAAACCTTGTGCTGTGTTTTGGGACATTGAAAACATCGGTGTGCCAAAAGGACAATCAGTTGCTTCTATCATCAATCAGATTCGGTCAACTATAATTAAACCTCACAATTTGAATGAAATCTTTTTCTTTTGTATTTGTGATGTTCACCAATTACCATCAAATATTGGCCAGTCCTTAACAGCTCTTAATGTTGATATTGTCCAAGCGTATAATGGAGTTAAAAATTCAGCTGACATTGTAATAATGGATTTAATGCGAAAATTTGTTAAATTTTCTGGACAAGATTGTACAATTATATTATTAAGTGGCGATGCCGATTATTATGGTACTTTGAGTGATCTAAAGAAGCTTCATAACGTATCCATTCATCTTATTAGACGCCTTAATTCCTGGTCACTTAAACTTGATCAAATATCTGACTACACATTCATTTTGAATGATGGTGTATTAAAGTTGATTAAATCAACTGGTGCACCAAAATATTTCATATCAGTCAATAGTTATTCTCTGATAGCTAACAGTAATCAAGTTATGAATGAATTGAATGACATCGCCCATGCAAGTATTGAAAATAGTGCCATCCTCTACGGTAATTTAATTTGTATTGGATTTCCTTCTTTGAGTCTTGCTGAAAAGGCCATCGAACAGCTAAATGGATGTCAATATCATGAAAAATTTTTAAAGGCTGAACTGATAAATGATTCACCTTTAACTGATATTTTAAAAAGCATCAAGATTGAAAAGAGTAAGTGTACTAAAACTAATAAATGTTGTGAACTTAAACAGTTGACATTCATCAAGATGAGCAATTCTAGTAAACCCGATGATAGCAAAATTATAAAATTTTGTATCGCTTGTGCTGCAGAATCAGGTAGTCAGTGTATTTTATCCAGGAAATCCTTTTTTTGGATTGTCTTCTCATGCAAAGTTAATGCACAAGATTGTCTTTTAAAAGTCCAAATTTTACATCCAGATGCAGTCATTTCTGAGCCACCTTCAGATCTGACTTTACCAAGTTTAGATAATCCTTACGCTGTCAAGTTTTTTGACGAACAAACTTTCGTATCTGTAGCTAAAAAAGTAGACATTACAAGTAATACTGCTCTTTGTCCACGGTGTGACTTGCCTTTACCAGGTTCAGATAATAATTACTCCGTTAAACCTTGTGATCAGGTCGTCAATGCCTTGAATAATATTCCAAAGATAGATGAAAAAGCACAGGAAACGATAGTCCGAAATACTGAAGTTGAAACTCCTTTGAAAGCGTTAAAAATAAAGGCACTGGATGCATATTCAGTAAGTCAAGTTAATCAAATATTTAACATCAAGTCTGATGACAATAATATTAAGAATACGATCATTGATGCAGCCAAATCATCTGAATCAAGAAGTGTCATAAAGCACGAGTTACCCGTTTCTTCATCAGTCTCACAAGTGAAATCCAATTTTAAAATGTTTTTTCACTGTGAATCTCCTGTTAACAAGAATCTATCAACTAAATGGTCTTTAATCTATAATCTGTTTGAGAAATCATACGATCTGGGAGCTAAAAAAGTCATTTTCGATGGAAGCATATTCTGTTTGCATTTCAATTCCAAAAAAAGTTATCAACAAATGCTTGACAAGAAGGATTCACTTGATTTGCGAGGTTTAAGAATCTTAAATGTTGATTCACTTGAACAGCAAATTACGAATAAAATTAATAGTTATCCTTCTAGCAATCCTTGGTGTTTGAGCCAAGAGCTTGATTTACATTGCATTTTAATTAAATTAGTTGATGAATTTCACTCAAACTTTATTGATGAAAGCAAAGGCTTTTTAGGGAATCGTGAATGCATTTTCATCAAATCGCTCTCAGAAGAGATTTGGATAGGTTTTCCTGATGAAGTTATTTGTGATGATTCATGTAGACATGTACTGAGGTTATTGCAGTATCCATACAAATCTGTTGAAAAGGCTAAGCCTTCGAAAGAGCTTTTGGAATCAATTGTTTTTGACGATTTGGTTGGAGATGCTTATGATTTAGCATTTCTTTCAAATGAATTTCATTTAGGTCAAGAGTTGAATGAGAAGTCACAAATACTTCAGATCATGGATTCGTGCCTTGAACCGGATAAGAGATTGAGTTACGTGCAAGTCGAAGGTGGATTTATGCGCTGGATTGGTTGGTCTCAGTTGAACCTTTCCCAAATAATCAAACTCCTGATCAAGTTTGCCAAAGTTATACCCATTGCTGGAATAGCATCAATGAGGCAGGTTGATTTCATTTTCAATTCATGGGTTGAAGCAAACACAGCATGTCATTTCATCAATAATTTAAGATATGATGAAGTCTGTTATTGGCAATCGCTACCCAGAGCTGGAGAAATGGAGAAACCAGCTAATGAATGGTTCACAACATCTGAGTACTATATCATTAATGATCAACGAAAGGTACTCGAGAAAATTATTCAAAACAAAAATGAATTCAATGAAATTAACGAAACCTCGACAATGGTCAGTCCAGCTCAAGATGACAAATCTTTGTTTAATATTTATGCTTCCGACAGAGTCATCATGAAGAATCTACAATATTTACTCGTGATTTCACCCGAAACTGGATCAAAATTTACTCCTTCTATGATCTCAATAATCAAAATGAATTTGGTACAAATGGACTGTCCAACTTGTATTGAATTCGAAGATAAAATTTGGGTTGGGGTTGATGATTTAAAGAAAAGAAACAAATTAAAGGTTAGAATTGGTAAGTTAAAGTTCAAATTATTACATGAGAAGGACAAACATGATATTACTATTGGAGTTGAAGTAGAAGAACGAATGAGTTCTATGGACGGTGTTCCTTTAAGTGTGGCCTTAATGATCTCTGAAAGGATTTCAAGGGAAAAACAAGTTAATGATGAAAAGCCAAGTGCGGTTAATGGCTATATTCACTCGTATGTCCCTTTAGGACACTTTAATTATTGTTACAGAGAAGCAGCAGGAATGACAATCGAAGAATACTGTCATTTAAACTCAACTTTTAAAAGCAATCTTTCAAACTCTGAATGAATAAATGTTTTTTGACGAATCCTTCATGTTACTTCGGGTCCAAGCGTTATTTTAACATCATTGATGAGCCAGTAATTTATAAAATTAACAATAGCAATCAACTAGAATAAAGATTTTACTAGAAATATTTCAAGTGTTACAGCAAAAAAATACACTTGTTAGAAACTTATTAAATGGTGAAAAACATACAACTTTTATCGATCTTGATTCCTAAAAATCGGATCATATCAAATTTTGAGCTATCATATTAATATTTTGAGACACAGGTTAGACTCGGGCCTGTCTTCTGTAAAATGCCAAAAATTAGAATATTTTTAACGATTCTCTCGCAAATCAGGAAATTTTATCACTCATTTAAAAAAATCATGGATTGTGAATATTAACTACTTGGAAAAAAAGCCATTCTTAGACTATTCTTCAGCTATTCGCGTATTGTGGATACTGTGGTTAGATCACAGAAAATTTATCGATATTTTCATTTATAAATAGCATGAGAAAAAGCTACATTTCGATTCGAAAATACAATGTACATTTTCATCTTCAACTGATAAGATTTAAAAAAATGATGGCTCAGTTCACTTACACTTGCAGTTAGCATAGTTCAATGTACATGACTCACCCATAGCTACAGACTGTATCTATCATAATTGTAACCAGATGATTAGATGCTACGATAAAGTTATTTTTCAATTAATGCCTCTTCATTGAACCCAATAAAGCTGATTGAATAAGAACAAGCATTGAATTTTTATGTATCAAGTATTTTAAGCTAAAATGGCTAAACCTTGTGCTGTGTTTTGGGATATTCAAAATGTTGGGATACCAAGAGGACAATCAGCTAACTCAATCGTTAATCTGATTCGATCAACTATAATTAAACCTCACAATTTGAATGAAATATCTTTCTTTTGTGTTTGTGATGTTAATAAATTACCTGCAAATGTTGGCAATCCGTTAATAGCTCTGGACGTTGATATTGTTCAAGCTTACAATAAATTTAAGGATTCAGCTGACATTAAAATATTGGATTTAATGAGAAAATTCGTTAAACATGCTGGACAAGATTGTACAATTATATTATTAAGTGGTGATGCTGATTATTATGGTACTTTGATTGATCTAAAGAAGCTTTATAATGTATCAATTCATCTTGTTAGATTAGCCAATTCATTTTCACCTAAACTGGATCAAATAGCTGACTACGCATTCGTGTTGAATGGTGGTGTATTAAAGCCGATAAAATCAACTGGTGTACCAATGTACTTCATTTCAATCAAAAACTATCCTCTAACTATGGACATCAAGTCTGTTATGGATACTTTGAATAGTCAGATTGCTGAAAGTATCCAAAAGAGTGCGATTTTATTTGATGATTTAATCTGTATTGGATTCCCTACTTTGTGGAATGCTGAAAAAGCCATTGAACAATTGAATGGATCACGTTTTCATGGACACTTTTTAAAGGCTGAATTGTTATTAGACTCGTCTCTAACTGAAATATTAAAATGTATAAAGCCTAATAAGACTATGAAGATGAAAAACAATAAGGAAGTAAAACGATTGACATTCATCAAGATGAACATTTCGATGGAAACCGATAATAGAAAAATTATCAAGTTTTGTATTGCTTGTACTAAACAATCAGGCAGTCAATGTATTTTATCGAGGAAACCATTTCTTTGGATTGTCTTTTCATTCAAATCTGATGCACAAGATTGTCTTTCAAAAGTTCAAATAATGTATCCAGATGCAATCATTGCTGATCCACCGGTTGATTTGACATCAAAATACCACGAAAACTTATACATTGTTGAATCTTGTGAACAAAAAGTCACAAATGAAGCAATTTCTCGAGCTGAACCAAAACCAGAAAAGGATATACAAGCAAGTTCACAAAACCAAAGCTCTAGTAACTGTCATTATGCTAACAGCGGTCCGAGTACTGATATTAAACCGAGAGCTGCAAAGGAATCAGCAACCTTAAAAAACACAATGAACTCAGAACCAAGAATAGTTTCCGACACTAATTTTAACGATGATAATGATTGGAAGATATTCTTTCGATGGGACAGTTTTTGGGCTTCTTACCAGCTGCGATATCAACCAACCAAATGGGAACTACTTTATAATCTGTTTGAGAAGTTATACGATTTGGGTGCGAAAAAAGTTATATTTGATGAAAATATTTACTGTGCTCATTTCGACTCTGTTTCTGATTATCAACATGCTTTTACAGAAAAGCGGTCACGATATTTCAAACCATTAGAATCCTTCTACGTAGAGAATCTTAACAAAAAATATACGGAAAAAATGAATCGATATATGCCTGAAATTCCTTGGTGTTTAACTAGTGAACTTGGCATACACTGTCTTGTGGTAAAAGTTAATGAACATATTCACATCGAGTTCAAGGAAAGATGCAAAAAGATTTTAGGGAATCGTGAATGTATTTTCATCAAACCAGTTCTGAGCGAGTTTTGGATTGGTTTCCCTGATGAACTAATCTGTAAAAATTCAAAGAAAACAGTACTTAGATTTTTAGCTGATCTCAAGTACTTAAATGATATTTCAATAGCTAAACCTTCAAAGGAACTTCTAGAGTCCATCAATTTACAGGATTTAGTTGGCGATGCTTATGATTTAGCATTTCTTTCGGCCCAATTAGAAAGTACGAAACCAATCGCTAAACCGCAAATCATAGAACGGATAAGTTATCTACGAACGGAAGAACAAGAGTGTAATGCAACGGTTTTCCACATAACTATCGGTGCGAATTTTCGTAATTGGATGTCTTGGGCTCAATTATCGCACGAACAGATCGTTAAAATTATAGTATATTTTAGTAAAGTTATTCCACTCGCTGCCACAGCGTCGTATAATGAAGCCACATTGATATTCAATTCATGGTATGAAGCACACGCTGCTCATCATTTCATCAACAACTTAACACTCGCTGAAGTTCCCTACTTTAGAGAAATTCATAGAGCAAGGGAAGTCCAACAACAGCAGTTACTGTGTGCCAGCATCTTCAAGTATTATATCATTAACGACAAACGAAAAGTTCTCGACAAAATAATACAAAACAAAAGTCTGGTGGATAGACTACATTCAAATTCATCGACAACTAAATCGACGCCAAATATCGACTTATTAGATGGAGAAGTCACAAAGAAACTACAATATTTATACACAATAACAACCAAATCTGATTTCAAGCTGACATCTGGAATGATCTCAATAATCAAATTGAATTTGGTACAAATGGACTGTCCAGTTTGTATTGAATTTCAAGATGAAATTTGGGTTGCAGCTGATGATTTGGAGAAAGGAAACAAAGCAAAAGCTAGAATTGACCAGATTAAGTTCAAAATGTTACATGAGAAGGATGAAGATGATTTTGAAGTCGGAGTTACAATGCAATTAGCCCCAAGTAGTCCAACAGAAGCTGCTAAAATGTTGGCAAATAAATTGATGAATCCAACAGAATCGCCTTCATCGAATGTGAATTCCATCCCTAGTGCTGTTCCATTAGGACACTTCAATTATAATTACAGAAAAGCAGTTGGAATGCCAATCAGCAAATATTGTGAGTTACATGTATCAGCTGGACCTTGAAGACGCCGAACTCACATTTACGAAAGCTTTACTCAAGGAACTACAGAATTTTTTCAAGCTTTGAATATCAAGTTGGAAAATTGCTTCTGTAATTAAATGATACAAAATTATCATTTACCTTGAACCTATCTATTTGGTTTAATCAGAATAACCTTGACACTATCAACACTTTTACATCAAGCAAATATTGAACTTGAATATATTGAACACTAGATTAATATTTTCCTTTACAACTCATTGACCTAAAAACTTTACACCTCTGTTTGATATGAAAGATCGTCAGTTGGAATAACAATGAATAAATATGGCTAATTAGGTAATTTTATTTTATTAATTTTATAATTTTGTAATAAAAAATTGAAACAAATGTAAGCAATATAAAAATTATTTATTACTATTGTCAGTATTTCCTCATATTCCATATATAATGACTAGTCTGATATTATATTTAGAGATAGTTTTACTGAGCAGACATTATTTGTTTGAAATTTTTGAAAAATAAATCACACAATAATAATATTGAATAATAATAAAAAGTTCACCAATCGAATCACGCCCATTATAAGCATATTTATGATAATTAATCGTGATTCTGGTTGGTTTTTGATTGTGTTAATAAAATCCATTAGTTGGTGTAGTTGTTAATTCATGAATAATACAACTAAATTTCATTTGCTTGAAAATACATTGCAATACTCTCATAATTATGGGTAAACCTTGTGCTGTGTTTTGGGATATTCAAAATGTTGGGATACCAAGAGGACAATCAGCTAATTCAATCATTAAGCTGATTCGATCAACTGTAATTAAGCCTCACAATTTGAATGAAATCTTTTTCTTTTGTATTTGTGATGTTCATAAATTATCTTCCAATGTTGGCCAGTCATTAATAAATCTGGATGTTGATATTGTTCAAGCTTACAACAGAATCAAAGATTCAGCTGATATCAAAATAATGGACTTAATGCGAAAGTTTGTTAAAGTTGCTGGACAAGATTGTACAATTATATTGTTAAGTGGTGATGCTGATTATTATGGTACTTTGAGTGATCTGAAGAAGCTTCATAATGTATCAATTCATCTTATTAGATTAGCTAATTCCTGGTCACCTAAACTCGATCAAATATCGGACTACATCTTCATTTTAAATAATGGTGTATTAAAGCCGATCAAATCAACTGGCTCACCACAGTATTTCATATCAGTCAAAAACTATCCTCTTTCAATTAACATCAGCCAAGTGATGTATGAATTGAATGCTCAGGCCATTGGAAGCATTATAAACAGTGCCATCCTTCACAGCAATTCAATTTGTATTGGATTTCCTACTTTATTGAACGCTGAAAGTGCCATTAAAAAATTAAATAGATCTCGATATCATAGACACTTTTTAAAGGTTGAATTAATAAACGAGTCGCCATTGACCAAGATATTAAAATATTTAAAGCCACAAACCAAAGGTCGTGAAGTGAAAACACTCACATTTGTGAAGAGCAAGCAGTTCCTTGAGTCAACTTCTGTCCCTGTTCTTGCTCCAATCCTGGATGGTCAATGTATTTTGTCGAGTAAATCATTCCTTTGGATTGTCTTCTCATTCAAATCTGATGCACAAAAGTGTTTACCAAAAGTTCAAGAAACGTATCCAGATGCAGTCATTTCAGAACCGCCGATTGACTTGACTTATGCGTCAAACGAAAACCCTTACACAGTTAAACTTTATAAACAAAAATCAACACCATCAAATCTAGCACAAAATTCAACAATGATCTCAGATCTGAACCAAAATAAACCAGAAAAACTCGCCAACCTGAAAGTAAATGAAAGCAAAATGCTCAATCTATTTAATAGATTATCTTTTATTTTGAACTCTCATGATTTAAAATTGAGTGATAAAAATTCAACATTAAACGAACTAGTTACACTGAATAGAGAAGATAATTTGAATAGTCATTATCGATGTCAAGTTCAATGGAAGTTAGTTTTTTGTCATAACCCTGAAATATCTTCTCATCTAACCACGAAATGGTCTTTAATCCACAATTTATTTGCACAGTTTTACCATTTAGGGGCCAGAAAAGTCTGTTTCGATGGAAAGCTTTACTGGGTGCAGTTTGACTGCGAGGAAAGTTATGAATCTGCACGAAATAAAAGTAGAGCACTTAATTTAGAATCTTTAGAACTCATAAGTCCAACTTCCAAGCAATCGCATTTGACAGAAATAGCTTTACATGAAATTACAGATGAGATGAATCGTTATAATTTTGATAATCCTTGGTGTTTCCTTCCAGCTCTTGAGTTATACTGTTATGTGATATGCATGAACAGTGAATTTCATGCTGATTTCATCGAAAGAAATAAAAATCAGCTAAGTATGTGTGAATGTATTTTCATCAAGTCATTTTCAGGCGAGATTTGGTTGGGATTTCCTGATAAACGCATTTGTAAAGAGTATGAGAAATATGTAAATGAACTTTTCTTTCACTCCTGGAAACGGACTAAACCTATCACTATGGCTACACCTCCAAAGAAGCTTTTGGAATCAATTGAACTGGAAGACTTGATTGGCGAAGCCTATGATTTAGCATTCCTTTCAAATGAGTTGGTTATCAGTCGCAAACTAAGTGAATATAAAAATTCAAAGATTATACAAAATTTCAGCTTTGGGTTCCCATCATTAACAAAAACTGAACAAGGAATTGACAAACCGCTTTTTTATTTGACTGTTTCAGGACTCCGACCTAATGCTCCTCATCAGCCTTTAGACCTTCCGAAAATTGTAAAAATATTAGTCAAGTTTGGCAAAGTAATTCCGATTGCTGCTATGGCGTCCATGATGCAGTCAACAACATGGTCATTCACAACATATAGCGAGCTGTTCATCAGTTTTTTTCTCTCCTCATGGGTTGAACTTCAGATGATGGCCCATTACTTGACGAACAGCAAATTTGATTATACGGGGTGTTAGAAAATGAACTCCGGATGTTTGCGCTTCAATATTTTTCGAACTGAGCACAATAAACAGACTTGTGATATATTGTTAGAATCGTCTGCGATCAGAAAACATATTAAAATAGAAAAAAAAACTTTCGCACAACTTACGCTCTCAAAAACGAACGAAAACTAACTTTTTTTCTGTTTTGGTTTTTCGAATTTTTGACCGATTTCAGGTTCGATTTTTTTTTCTTTTTAAGGTCAAAATAATCTTGAATCCATGTCGAAAAATATTGCCTAGTTTTTGTTTCAATTAATTATCTATCAAAATTTTTTCCCTATTCTTGAATTTCCATCCCATTGTAAAATTAGCTAAAATTGCCTCAAAATTTGACCTAAAATTTTCAAAATTTTTTGCGTCGACTGGAATTGGTAGTTCGGGGTAGAATTTTTCTTTTTAAAAATGAATGGAATTTTTAAGTTGGACTTTCAGCTTTCTAATGATATCAAAAATTAAAAAATCGGCCCAGCAATTTCGAAATTATAATCATTCAAACGTCCGGAGTCCATTTTCTAACACCCTGTATAATAGATAAGCCATACACTGACTCGAAAGTGGAAGAACATGGAATGTTAACTAAAGAAAAATTGAACACTTTTGATTACTACATCATCAACGACCAACGAAAAGTTCTGGAGAAGATTGTACAAAACAAAAATCAAGTGGATAAACTAGATTCAAATTCATCTACAGTTCAATCGACATCAGATATTTATATATTAGATGAAGGAATTATGAAACAACTACAATATTTATACAGAATAACAACTGATTCTGATTTAAAGTTTACAGACGGAATGATCTCAATAATCACAATGAATTTGGCACAAATGGACTGCCCAGTTTCCATTGAATTTGAAGGTAAAGTTTGGGTCGGTGTTGATGATTTGAAAAAAGGAAACAAAGCAAAAGCTAGAATTGACCAGATTAAGTTTAAAATGTTACATGAATATGATGAAAATGATACTGATGTTAGACTTAGAATGAATTTAATCACAAGCGCCCCTTTAAAGGTGAAGCAAATTATGGCCAAAAAGTTGATCAATTCAAAACAAGATGATTATAAAGAATGGGATTTTATGAAGTGTGATATCAAATCATATGTACCTTTAGGACACTTTAATTATTGCTTTAAAAAAGTGATGAAAATTGACTGTTTTCATAGTTAAATTTACTTTGCAATTATTTTTTATGCTCAATTTATTCTAGCTTTGCTAACCCAATAAAGTCTCATCTTTAAAAAAAATTGGATCAAGAAATTATTCACGCGATTCTTTCTCATGGTGTGTGTTTTTTTACGTTCAACAGAATTGACGATATTTTGATTTTCTGAAACAATTAATATTCAATTATTACTCGAGAAAAATGAAGGCGATTTGACGTTAGAGTTTTGATACGATTAGTCTCAATTAGTCCAACAAATATTATTAAAATACTGTTCATATAAGTGAGGAAATTCACTGAAAAACACTGGACTTGGTAAAAATCAAGAGAATTGTCGATAAATTGAAAAAAGTGTTCAGTCAACTATGTGCACCAAGCATTTTTATCGGAGAGAAATGAATTTCAGATCTCTAACCTTTATGGTCTCAAAATACACCTGGTTTAACTGAAAATCGTAGGGAACTGTTTGAAGAAAAACAAAATTTTATTTCACGAAATGGACTGTCCAGTTTGCATTGAATTTCGAGATAAAGTTTGGGTTGGAGTTGATGATTTAGAGAAAGAAAACAGCGCAAAAGCTAAAGCTAGTAGAATTCAAAAGATGGTGTTAAAAATTTTACATTAAAATGAATAAAATGATGCTGATGTTGGACTTCAAATGAATTTAATCACAGGAGATTCTTGAAAATGGCGTCAATGATTATCCAAAAGTTTTTCGATCCAACACAAGTTAATTATAAAGAATTTGATTTTATGGAGTCTGATATCAAATCATATAACTTTAGAATTGTTTTAAAAAAGTAATGAACATGAAATGTTCTCACAGTTTGACTATGAAATAAAAATTATTTAAACAGATATTTTTCATGTCCAATGTATTTTCATGAAATTGGAGAATTTTACCAATTTTTTGTTCATGTAATTCATTTTTTAAGGTTCATTGGAACTGGCAACATTCTATTTCAGAAGTAGATCAAGTTCAAATCGTTACATGCAAATAATGTAGACCATTAAAAATTTACAATCAGACAGTTGAGGCCTGATCAAGTGCTGGCATCTATTTAAATACAATTGAATTTTCCATTTTTTACAACCGAACAATCCAATGCTTTCCCCTTTTAGATAATATTGCTGTGTATCTGTGATAAGTTGAGGGTGTTTTTTAATTTAAGCCTTTTCTTTCATTGATCAAAATAAAGTGAATCTTATAATCGAATGTAGCTGCAATGGCTAAGCCTTGTGTTGTGTTTTGGGATACTCAAAGTGGACCAAGAGGACAATCCGTTGGTTCAATCATTAATCTGATTCGATCAGCTATAATCAAACCTCACAATTTGCATGAAACACGCTTTTATTTTGTCTGTGATCAAGCATTGCCTTCAAATATTTGCCAGTTATTCAAAGATATGGATGTTGATCTTCTTCAAGCTACATCTAATATCATTATTTTGAATCTAATGAGAAATTTTGTTCGATTTTGTGTTCAAGATTGTACAATTATACTGTTAAGTGGTGATGCTAATTATTGTGATACTCTGAGCAATCTAAAGAAGCGTCAAAATGTATCAATTCATTTGATTAGATCAGCTGCTCCATGTTCACCTAAACTTGAACAAATATCTGACTACACATACATGCTGGATAATGGTGTATTAAAACTAATTAAATCAACTAGGGCACCAAAATGTTTCATATCAATCAAAAACTATCCCGTGAAAATGAAAATAGAACAAGTTATGAATAAATTGAATTCTCAGGTCGTTGGAAAAATTGAAAACTGTGCCATTCTTTACGATGATACAATCTTTATCGGATTCCCTACTTTGTGGCATGCGGAACGAGCCGTTGAACATTTGAATGGATTGGGCTTTTGTGGATTTTTTTTAAATGTTGAATTGACAGTAGATTCGCTTCTAACCAAAATACTAAAACGGGTAAAGCCTAATAAGACTACGGAGACGAAAAGCGATAACGAAGTGAAACAATTGACATTCATCAAAATGAGCAATTCTAATGAAGCAGATAATAGTAAAATTATTAAATTTTGTACTGCAAAATTAGGCAGTCAATGTATTTTATCGAGGAAACCATACCTTTGGATTGTGTTTTCATACAAATCTGATGCACAAAAAGTTTTACCAAAACTTAAAATTATCTATCCAGATGCCGTCATTTCTAAGCCACCGATTGACTTGACGTTAAAATGTGCCAACAACTCATACATTCTTGAACCACCGATTGACTTGGCATCAAACCGTACCGAAAACGAACTTCTTCTCAAAGCAGCCATTGATGCAGCCCAAGTGCTAACTAATGAAAGACTGCGTTCTAGTTTCTTCAGCCTTGATGTTCGCGATGATAACGATTGGAAGATATTCTTTCGATATAACTCTGATTTTATTGCTCCAATGTTAAATTACAAACCAAACAAATGGTCTCGTCTTTACACTCTGTTTGAGCAAATTTATGATTTGGGAGCCAAAAAAGTTGTATTTGATGGTAATCTTTACTGTGCTCAATTTGATTCTGCTTCTGCTTATCAAGACGCTTATGCAAAAATACCTTCACGTAATTTTAGGCCGTTAGAATTTGTCAACGCACAGGACCTTGATGGAAAATTTAAAAAGAAATTGAATCGCTATATTCCCGACATCCCTTGGTGTCTAAATGAAGACCTTGACATACACTGTTTTGTGGTAAAAATTGGATCTCCGTTGCATGACGAATTCATTGAAATGAGCAAAAATATTTTGGGAAATCGTGAATGTATCTTTATCAAATCTATTCCAGGAGAGATTTGGATTGGTTTTCCTGATGAAATTAGCCGTGAAAATTCTGAGAAAACAGTAGAAAGGTTCGTAGGATATTGCACAAAAATCAATGATGTCTCAATTGCTAAACCTTCAAATGAACTTCTGGAGTCCATCAATTTTCGAGATTTAGCTGGTGATGCTTATGATTTAGCGTTTCTTTCGAGTCAACTAGAAGATTCGAAGCCAATCACAAGACCACACATCATAGAACGAATAAGAATTGAGCGAATGCGCGAACAAGAAAGTAATGATTCCGTTTTCCAAGTTAATGTTCGCGGGGAATTCCGTTATGATTATTGTTCATCGGAAAAAGTGCTCGACAAAGTCGTAAAAATATTAGTGTATTTTAGCAAAGTTATTCCACTTGCTGTTACAGCATCCGATGATCAAGTCAATTTAATGTACAAAACATGGTACGAAGCAAATGTTGCTCGTCACTTCATCAATAACTTACGAGAGGATGAAGTTCCCTATTTGTCAAGATTTTATAGAGCACCTTTCAACGTAACCGAATCGTTTACATGTTCTGACATATATTACTATATCATAAACGATCAACGAAAAGTTCTCGAGAAGATTGTACAAAACAAAAGTTTGGTGAATCAATCAGATGCAAATTCATCTACAGTTCAATCAACATTAGATATTGATGCATTAAATGAAGAAATCAAAATGAAACTTCAACATTTATTCGTTATAACAACTGATTCTGATTTTAAATTTACATCTGGAATGATCACGATAATCAAGATGAATTTGGTGAAAAAGAGATCTCTATTTTACTTTGGACCGCAAGATAAAATGAAATATCCAGTTTACATCGAGTTTGAAGATAAAATTTGGGTTGGATTTGATGATTACGAGAACGGAAAAAAAGCAAAAGCTAGAATTGAAGAGATTAAATTCAAAATATTACATGAACATGAAGGTGATTTCGAAGTTGGAGTAGTAATGGAGCCCATCATAAAGAGCCTACCACCAAAAGTTACAAAAATGTTGGCAAATAAATTGATGGATCCAGAAACGAGGCCTACTACTTTATACATGGGATTTCATTATAATGCTTTTCCACTTGGACACTTCAATTATAGTTACAGAAAAGAACTTGGAATGAAGCCAAGCCTTCTGTTCGATTGAATGAGTCTGTTTCATCTCAACACACACTAATATTGTCGATATCATTTTATAAAACAAGCAATATCTGGAAATAAAATACTAAATGAAGTTAAGAGAGTGAAAGATAGTTTTACATCAGGTAATTTTTATATTAGAATTATTAAATATTCAATAGAGTAAACTTTGTTCAATTTTATACGGATATTATACCCACATCGTGAAAGATTAAGTTTAGGGAAAGTTATTAACCTTATGGAAGACCATACAACTATCAGTAAATTGTGACTACGATCGTGTCATAAATCGTCATTTTAATGCAGTGCGACGAACCTGACAAAGATCAACAAGAATTTCAACATTTTAGTTTTTTTGCTATCAATTTTATTCAATTTCAATCACAGAACAAAATTATTTTGATTAGTTTAGATGACACTGAATTTTGTTTAGTTTTGCACAACAAAAAGCAAAAGCGAGAATTCGTACAAGAAAAAGCATTTCGAACCTAAGCTAACCAGACCAAACCAATTAGATTAAATCTGTTCAAACTACAAAAAGGCTTAAATTTGGAAGAGCAGGCAACTTCTTGGGAGAACTTCTGTCCTTGTTCCTGTTTCAATGACGGATGGTCGATGTATTTTATCCTGAAAATCATTCCTTCAGGTTGATTCATATTCAAGATTTAGTTGGTGATGCTTATGATTTAGCGTTTCTTTCGCGTCAATTAGCTCCCGATCTAATCACAAGATTACAATTCAGAGAACAAACAAGATTTATCCAGACGGAAACACAAGAATACAATGAAACGCTTGTCCACATTACTGTCAATGGAAATTTTCGCAAAGACTTTGGTTGGTTTAGTTTATCACTCGAACTGGTTGCTAAAATATTGATATATTTTACTAAAGTTATCCCCCTTGCTGCGACAGCATCGTATGATGAAGTCAATTTGATATTCAATTCACGTTATGAAGCACACACTGCTAGTCGTTTCATCAATAAGTTGACAATTTATGAAGTTCCCTATTCTGAGGAATTTAATGGGACAAGTGAAGTCCAACAGGAGCAGCAAATATTTGCCAGCTTCTTCAGTAATATGTCATCAACGACAAACGAAGAGCTCGCGATAAAATAATACGGAACGAAATTCTTGAAGATAGAATACATTGTTACTCATCGAAAGTTGAATCGACATCAGATATCGATGTATTAGATGGAGAAGCCGCAAAGAAACTACAATATTTATTCACTATAACAATTGATTCTGATTTAAATTTACATCTGGTGTGATATCAATAATAAAAATGCATTTGGTATCGATGGACTGTCCAGCTTGCATTGAATTTGAAGATGTAATTTGGGTTGGAGTTGATGCTCTAGAGAAAGGAAACAAAGCAAAAGCTAGAATCGAGCAGATTAAGTTCAAATTGTTACATGAAAAGGATAATGATGATTTTGAAGCTGGAGTTACAATGCAATTAGCCCTCGAGTACGGTAGTCTAACAGAAGTTTCTAAAATGGTGGCAAATAAACTGATGAATCCAACAAAACCACATTCATCGAATCTATATCTCATCCCTAGCGCTGTGCCATTAGGACACTTCGATTACAATTACAGAAAAGCAGTTGGAATGAACATCAGCGCATTCGTTATCGAGTACAGGTGTGAGTTTAGAGAGTGATAATGAATAGTAAACTTTACTCACTATAATAATGTGCAGTGAAACCTCTCAAAAGCAGCATTAACGGGCTGATTGTTCATTAATTTCCGTGCCAAAATCTCTTAAAAAAGGATGTAGAAGATGGAGAAGGGCATTTTTATTTCAGAATTGCATCTTGAATGGTCTTAATAATAAAAATGAATTTTCACAAATGGACTGTCGAGACATTGAGACCAAAAACTTGTTTAATCGGAGCTTATTGATATCTGGTTTATCCAGAAATTATGATGAAGCCTGTTATCTGCAATAGGAATCATCCGAGAGCATCACAGATGGAGTAATCAGCTAATGAATGGTTCACCACATCTGAGTATTATATCATTAATGATAAACGAAAGGTACTTAAGAAAATTATTCAAACAAAAATGGCTTCAATTAATTTACTACAACCCTGCAAAATGGTTAATCCAGCTCAAGATAGTAAACCTTCGTGCAATAATTATGCTCATGAGAAACGTTTTCAAGTTTACTTCTTTTACTTTATTCATTTCCTTAAATACATCTGGTTATAAGCAATTATAACAGCCTAATCCATATTTGGATAGGTTACCAGAGCCATAAAAAATTTAGAGAAAGAGTTAAAGTAAACATATTTGGCATAACTTGGATTGAAAACGCGTTGTATTAATAAATAAACAATCTGAAATTTTGTATACTTCTAATATAAATTACTGGCTTATCAATGATTTCAAATCAGTCCGGAAGGAACATGAAGGATTCGTCAAAAAGTAATTTGTTATTCAGAGTTTAAAAGGTTGCATTCAAAAGTCAGTAGATGAGTATAACCGACAGTAATCCCCTCTGCAACAATGCTTGAAGTGTCACCATCAATAATATTGATAAAAAATTAACAATATCGAACTGCATGTATGTATAATGCAATAATAAAGATTCGACTACAAGTGCAAGAAAAAATTACAAGTATAAACTTATTTAATATTGAAAAAAATATATTTTTTTATCCATCTTAGTTTCTAAAAATCAGATTATATCAAATTTTGATTCATTTGATTCAATTTTCACATTCATTGATATATTTTTAGACACAGGTACATCAACTGTTAACCATTGGATGAAGACAATGTATAAGTTCCCCCATCAAAACTAACATTCCAAGCCTGTCTTCTGTGAAAAAACATAAACTTACATTCTATCAGTGAATCTCTCGCAAATAGAAAAATTTAATCACTCATTTACAATAAATTGTCAGAAATGGTGAATATTCACTGCCCGGGAAAGAGCAACAATTCCTCCACTTTTCTTCAACTTTGTGGATACTGTGGTAGCTCACAAAAATTTTCGCGATATTTTCATATGCTACAAGTACAACTGTAGTAAAAGCAAAAGCTAAATTTGAATTCAAGAACTTAGTATAAATTATATGAACTAATATTATGATTTCAGAGAAACGATTGCTCATTACAAAACTTGCAGTTATTATAATTCAATGATACATGACTCACCCATAGCTAAAGATTGCATTTATCATAATAATTGTAACAGTATTTTCTTGCGTTTCTCCCTTGAAAAAATGGGTAGAAAGGCTAAAGGGGGATCACTAAACTGGACTGTAATTGTTTAAAGGCAAAAATTAATTATTTCCCCCTGTAGCTCACACAGATGTCAGCTTTCCAAGAAGGAAAACAACTCAAGGAAATCCTGTAGATGATTAGATGCTACGATAAAGTTATTTTTCAATAGATGCCTCTTCATTCAAGCCAATGAAGCTAATTGAATGAGAACAAACATAACAATTTTTATGGTTCAAGTGTTTTAAGTTAAAATGGCTAAACCTTGTGCTGTGTTTTGGGATATTCAAAATGGTAGACAGCCAAGAAGAGGATCAGCTAAATCACTCGTCAATCAGATTCGATCAACTATAATTAAACCTCACAATTTAAATGAAATATTTTTCTTTTGTGCCTGTGAAATTAAAAGCTTACCGAAAAATGTTGCCAAGTCATTAATAGATCTGGGTGTTGATATTGTCCAAGCTTACGATTTTTATTCAACTGGTGGTAAAATATTGGATTTGATGAGAAAATTCGTTGCAGTTGCTGGACAAGATTGTACAATTATATTGTTCAATGGTAATGATGATTATTATGATGCTTTGAGTGATCTAAAGAAGCTTCATAATGTATCCATTCATCTTATTAGACTAGCAAATTCATGTTCACGTGAAATTGATCAGATATCTGACTACACATTCATGGTAAATAATGGTGTATTAAAGTCAATCAAATCAACTGACAATCCAATGTACTTCATTTCAATCAAAAACAATCCTCTAACTATGGCCATCAACTTTGTTATGGATACTTTGAATAACCAGATTGCTGAAAGTATCCAAAAGAGTGCGATTTTATTTGATGACTCAATCTGTATTGGATTTCCTACTTTGTGGAATGCTGAAAAGGCCATTGAACAATTGAATGGATCGCAGTTCCATGGACACTTTTTAAAGGCCGAATTGCTATTAGACTCACCCCTAACTGAAATATTAAAATTAGTTGAGCCTAATACGGCTATGGAGGTTAAAAGCAATAAGGAACTTGAACAATTGACATTCATCAAGATGAGAAATTATAATGAAGCCGATAATAGTAAAATTATAAAATTTTGTATTACATGTACTGAACAATCAGGCAGTCAATGTATTTGGGCTTATCAGCTGCAATATGAACCAACCAAATGGGAGCTACTTTATGATCTGTTTGAGAAGTTATATGATTTGGGTGCGAAAAAGGTTATGTTTGATGGAAATCTTTATTGTGCTCATTTCGACTCTGTTTCTGCTTATCATGCTTTTACAGAAAAGCGGTCACGATATTTCGATCCTTTAGAACCCATAAACGCAGAGGATCTTGACGAAAAATTTACTAAGAATATGAATCGATATGTGCATGAGATTCCTTGGTGTTTAAACAGTGAACTTGACATACACTGTCTTGTGGTAAAAGTTAATGAACAGATTCACATCGAGTTCAAGGAAATGTGCAAAAAGATTTTAGGGAATCGTGAATGTATTTTTATCAAACCAGTTCTAGATGAGTTTTGGATTGGTTTTCCTGATGAACTAAGCTGTGAAAGTTGAAAGAAAATAGTACTTAAATTTTTAGCTGATCTCAAGTACCTCAATGATGTTTCAATGGCTAAGCCTTCCAATGCACTTTTGGAATCTGTCAATTTACACGATTTAGCTGGCGATGCTTATGATTTAGCATTTCTTTCGGCTCAGTTAGAAAGTACGAAGCCAATCGCTAAACCACAAATCATAGAACGGATAAGTTGCCTACGAACGGAAGAACAAGAGTGTAATGCAGCGGTTTTCCACATAACTATCGAATGTAATTTTCGTGATTGGCCGTCTTGGGTTAAATTATCACTCGAACAAATTGTGAAAATTTTAGTGCATTTTAGCAAAGTTATTCCACTCGCTGCCATAGCTGCGAATGATGACGCCATATTGATATTCAATTCATGGTATGAAGCATTCGCTGCTCATCATTTCATCAACAACTTAACACTCGCTGAATTTCCCTATTTTAGAATGTATGGTGGAGCAAGTGAAGTCCAAAAACAGCAGTTATCATGTGCCGAAATCTTCGAGTATTATATCATTAACGACAAACGAAAAGTTCTCGACAAAATAATACAAAACAAAAGTTTGGTGGATAGAATACATTTAAATTCATCGACAACTAAATCGATACCAAATATCGACTTATTAGATGGAGAAGTCACAAAGAAACTACAATATTTATACACAATAACAACCAAATCTTATTTCAAGCTGACATCTGGAATGATCTCAATAATCAAAATGAATTTGGTACAAATGGACTGTCCAGTTTGTATTGAATTTGAAGATAAAATTTGGGTTGCGACTGATGATTTTGAGAAAGGAAACAATGCTAAAGCTAAAATTAACCATATTGAGTTCATAATGTTACATGAAAAGGATTATGAGGATTTTGAAGTCGGAGTTACAATGCAATTAGCCCCGAGTAGTCCAACAGGAGTTGCTAAAATGTTGGCAAATAAATTGATGAATCCAACAGAACCACCTTCATCGAATGTGTATTCCATCCCTAGTGCTGAGCCATTAGGACACTTCAATTATAATTACAGAAGAGCAGTTGGAATGCCAATCAGCAAATATTGTGAGTTACATGTAACAGCTGAACCTTGAAGACGCCGAACTCACATTTACGACACTTTATCCATACCCAAGTTACCAACTGCAATCCAATTTCACTTTGCTATTCACTAATATATAATAACTTAATTTGAATAAATTTTCTTTGATCCGGTCTGTCACTCACATGAATTCAATTTATGGAGACCTTATGAAATACGCTACGAAAGCTTTAGAAAAGGAACCAAAGAATAAGTTCAAGCTTATGAATATGAAGTTGACAAATTGCTTCTGTAATCAAATGATACAAAACTATCATTCACCTTGAACCCATCTATTTGGTTGAATCAGAATAACCTTGACATCATCAACACTTGCACATCAAGCGAATATTGAAATCTGAATATTGAAAGTGAAATATATTGAACGCTAGATTAATATTTTCTCTTTACAACTCATTGACCTAAAAACTCTACACCTCAGTTTGATATGAAAGATGGTCAGTTGGAGTAACAATGAATAAATATGGCTAATTAGGTACTCAAAAATAATTTTGTAATAAAAAATTAAAACAAATGTAAGAAATGTAAAAATTATTTACACCGTGATCCATTTGGTTTGGACAAACAAAGATGATTCATAGCTTTTTTATGTCATAAATTGAAGGGGTTATCTGGTTAATGGTGTTCCATAAGGTTAATAACTTTCCCTAAACTGAATCTTTCACGATATGGGTAACAATCCGTATAAAATTGAACAAAATTTATTCTATTGAATATTTAATAATTCTAATATAAAAATTACCTGATGTAAAACTACCTTTCACTCTCTTAACTTCATTTAGTATTTTTATTTCCAGAGTTAATACCAGATATTGCTTGTTTTATAAAATGATATCGAAAGTAACATAAGTAACAGTATCGTAAGTTATTAGTGAGTGTTGAGATGAAACAGACTCATTCAATCGAACAGAATCCTGGTCATCATTCCAAGTTCTTTTCTGTAACTATAATTGAAGTGTCCAAGTGGAAATTGATTCAAATGAAATCTGGAACAAAGATTCGACTAGTATTAATAACAAATGTTGCAGCAAACGACCATCAGAAGTCATCCATCAAAGCAGATTTTATTTTGATTGTCACAGACACAGGCTGTGAATGTGCTTTTCACCATTGAATAAGAGCAATGTTTTCGTCTATCAATTCAGGCCAATCTCAGGTCATTGGAAAAATTGAAAACAGTGCAATTCTTTGCGATAGTCCAATCTTAATCGGATTCCCTACTCTTTGGTATGCTGGAAGGGCGGTTGAATAATCAAATGGATTGGTCTTCTATGGACTGTTTTTAAAAGCTGAATTGATAGTAGATTCACCCCTGACTGAAATATTAAAAATTATTAATATTAATATTAAAATGTATAAAGCCTGTGCAGACTAAAAGCAATCATGAAGTGAAACTTGATTGAAATCATTGAAATTGTTGCCAATCTTTTCCTAGTGTCATCTAGGTATGACCAAATTAACTTTTTTCTCAACTTTACAAAATTTGCTTCAACTGTTCTCTCTTGCTACATAACTCTAAGGTAGAAAGGATAAAGGGGAATCACTAAACTGGACTAGCCGTTAAACTGCAAAATTCCATTATTTTCCCCTTTGGTTCACATAGATGTCAAAAAGGCAAAAACTCAAGGAAATACTGTATGGAGTGTTGAGAAAGTTTAGTTAGGGGGAAAAATATCCCTCAACGGCGTATAAACAGAAAATTATGTTTTTCCCCTAAAATTGAGCAAAAACTTTCTCAACACCCCATAGATGACTAGGATATTAGGATACGATAAAGTTATTTTCAATAAATGCCTCTTCAATGCATCTAATGAAGCTAATTGAGTGAGAACAAGCGTTGAGTGTTTTTGCATCAAGTGTTGAATTATTAGTAATAGTTAAAATGGCTAAACCTTGTGCTGTGTTTTGGGATATTCAAAATTCTAATGTGCCAAAAGGAAATTCATTTTACTCTATTGTGGATCTGATTCGATCAGATATAATTAAACCTTACAATTTAAATGAAATATTTTTCTTTTGTGTTTGTGATGTTAAAAGTTTACCATTCGATGTCGACCAGTCAACAGCTCTGGATATTGAAATTGTTCAAGCTTACAGTGATTCAGCTGATATGAAAATAATGGATTTGATGAGAAAATTCGTTAGATTTGCTGGACAAGATTGTTTAATTTTATTAATAAGTTATGATACTGATTATTATAACACATTGATTTGCCTAAAGAAGTTTCATGATGCAACAATTCATATTGTTGATCTTGGACACCGTTTTTTAGGAAAACTTGGTGAAATATCTGATTACACATTCCTATTGCATGATTACACATTTAAGCTGATGACACCTGTTGCCCCAATGTATTTCATATCAATCAAAAACTATCCTCTTAAAATGCACATCAACATTGTTGTAAATGATTTGTATTACCAGATTACTGAAAGTATTCGCGATAGTGCGATTTTATTTGGTGATTCGATTTGTATTGGATTTCCTACTTTATGGCATGCTGAAAGGGCCAACTCAAAATATAATGGATGGCGGTTTCATGGAGCTTTTTTAAAGACTGAATTGTTAGCAGACTCACCTCTAACTGAAATATTGAAATGTATTAAGCCTGTGCAGACTGAAAGCTATAGTGAATTGAAACAATTAACATTTATCAAGATGAACAATTCCAGTGAAGCCGATAATAGCAAAATTATTAAGTTTTGTATCGATTGTAGCAAAAAATCAAGCAGTCAATGTATTTTATCAAGGAAACCTTTTCTTTGGATTGCTTTCGCATACGAATCTGTTGCACAAGATCGCCTTTCAAAAGTTCAAGTAATGTATCCAGATGCAGTCATTTCAAAGCCACCCGTTGATTTGACATCAAAATACCACGAAAACCCATACACTGTTGAATTGTGTCAACAAAAAGTCTCAATTGAAGCAACTACTCCAGGAGATGACGAAGATGCTAATGGTTGGAATATATTCTTTCGAAGGACGTCATCTGTTACTGGGCCAAATGCATCAACCAAATGGTCGCTACTTTATGATCTTTTTAAGAAACTATACGATTATGGAGCAAAAAAAGTTATATTTGATGGAAATGTTTATTGTGCTCATTTCGATTCTGTCTCACTTTATCAAGAAGTTTTACGAAAAATTGATTCACTCCATTTCTCGGGATTGAAATTCGTAAATGAACAAGGTCTTAACAAACAACTTTCAAAGAAACTGAATCGATATAAATTTAGTATTCCCTGGTGTTTAAGCGCAGAACTTGACATACACTGTCTTGTGGTTAAAATTGACGCTCAGATTCAGATCGAGTTCTTGGAAATCTGCAAGGAATATTTAGGAGACATATGTATTTTCATCAAATTAGTTCTAGACGAATTTTGGATTGGTTTTCGCAATAAACTCCCCTGTAATGAATCTGAAAAACGAATACGTAGAATTTTGTATTATATCGATAATGTTTCGACGGCAAAGTGCAAAAAACGTCAAAGTCTCAATTGCTCAAGCGCCCAAATCGCAACGGCTGAGCCATCCAGTGAACTTTTGGAATCTATTAATTTGTATGATTTAATTGGCAATGCTTATGAATTCGCATTTCGTTTGAGCGAATTACAATGTTTTGAGCCGATCCTTAAACCACGGATCATAGAAAGAATGAGCTTGCTACAAACGGAAAAACAAGAATGTAATGCAGCGTTTTACTACATTACTGTCTATGCAAATTTTCGTAATTGGCTGTCTTGGGCTAAATTATCGTCTGAACAGATTGTTAAAATTTTAGTGCATCTAAGCAAAGGTATTCCACTCGCTGCCACAGCAACAGATGATGCAGTCTATTTGGTGTACAATTCATGGTATGAAGCAATTTCTGCTCGTAATTCCATCAATAAATTAAAACCCGCTCAAGTTTCGTGTTTTACAGAGTTTCATAGAGTAGATGACTTTAAAAAGCGGTTTCTCGACATCTCCGAGTACTGTGTCATTAACGGAAAAGTTGGTCACAAAATAATAGAAAACAAAAATCAAGAGGATAAAATAGTTTCAAATTCATCTAAAGTTCAATCGAAATCAGATGTTGATGTTTCAGATGAAGAAATGGTAAAGAAACTAGAATATTGTTACAAGTTAACAACCAATTCTGATTTTAAGTTTACACTTGGAATGATCTCAATAATCGAAATGCATCTGATACAAAATGACTGTTTAGCTTTCACTGAATTTGAAGATAAAATTTGGGTTGGATTTGCTGATTTTGACAAAGCATTCAAAGCATTAGAACAAATCAAAGACTTGAAGTTTAAATTGCTACATGAAAATGACGAAGATGATTTTGATGTTGGAGTTGAAATGGATCCAGTAAAGCAATTTCCATCAAGAGTTGCTGAATTGTTGGCAAATGAATTGAGGAATCCAAAAAAGAGTTCTTCGCATATATATAATATATATTCGAGCGAAACTACTGCGCCATTGGACTCCTTTTTTTATGGGTTCAGAAAGCATTTGGAAAAACAATCGTCAAACCTTGTCCGTTTAAAACATCAACTCGATCCTTAAGACGGTGAACTCGCGTTTTCGATACTTTATCTCTAACTATAATAGAATAAAAATGAATGAAAAGAAGAGCAGGAATTCAGTCAAAGAGTGCAAAGTGTGGCCCGAGACTCGGCATCAGCATTATAAAACCATAATTGTATCATTTCAAAATTTTTTTAGCTTTCCTCAAATAAAAATTTTTATCGATCTATTTCCTCTTATACACAATTTTTGCAATATAGTCAACGTCTGATTAATATTGCCCTTAACTGATTGACCTAAAAATATCTATTAGCACCATTTGATAGAAAAGATGGTCAGTTGGAATAACAATGAATAGCTAGTGGTAATTTAAAATAATGTTTGCTCATATTTCTGCTGAAATGATGTATTGAACGGAACGGATAAAACTGCAATTTGTGTGCATAAATCTTAAATTAGATCATGATGATAACGACGGCGATAAAAAATTGAAAAAATATGTAGATATTGCTTTGCGTTAGTTATTTTCATGATCTAGGTAAGATAGTTTCGATTTTTTATCCGAAACACCCTTTTAATAATACAATTCACTAATCAGTTCACGCCCATTTATATTTATTGATTGTAGTTCTGGTTGATGTTTGATTTTGATAGTAAAATTCAATGGTTCAGATGGTTTGGTAGAGTTACTAATCCCTGGTTCAGCCAATTAAGTATTTTGTCTTGAAAATAAATTTCAATAAATAATTCTCTTATAATTATGGCTAAACCATGTGCTGTGTTTTGGGATATTCAAAATGTTGGAGTACCAAAAGGACAATCAGTTAATTCAATCATTAATCTGATTCGATCAACTATAATTAAACCTCACAATTTGAATGAAATCTTTTTCTTTTGTGTTTGTGATGTTCATAAGTTGCCTTCCAATGTTGGCCAGTCATTGACGAATCTGGATGTTGATATTGTCCAAGCTTACAATGGAGTTAAGGATTCGGCAGATATCAAAATATTGGACATAATGAGAAAATTCGTTAAATTTTCTGGACAAGATTGTTCAATTATATTGTTAAGTGGTGATGCTGATTATTATGGTACTTTGAGTGATCTAAAGAAGCTTCATAATATATCCATTCATCTTATCAGATTAGCTAATGCATTTTCACCTAAACTTGATCAAATATCCGACTACACATTCATTTTAAATGATGGCGTATTAAAGCTGATCAAATCAACAGGTGCACCAAAGTATTTCATTGCAGTCAAAAACTATCCTCTTACAATGGACATAAACTTTGTTATGGCTTCTTTGAACAGTCAGATCGCTGAAAGTATCCAAAGTAGTGCGATTCTATTTGACGAAGCGATTTGTATTGGATTCCCAACTTTGTGGGATGCTGAGAAAGCCATCGAAAAATTCAATGGATCTCGGTTTCATGGAATGTTTTTAAAGGTTGAATTGATAGTAGACTCACCTCTTACTGAAATATTAAAATGTTTAAAGCCTAATGTGACTATGAAGACTAAAAGATATAACAAAGTGAAACAATTAACATTCATCAAGATGATCAACTCTAATGAAGCTGATCAAAATCAAATTATTAAATATTGTATAGCTTGTACTAAACAATCAGGCAGTCAATGGATTTTATCCAGAAAATCATATCTTTGGATAGTCTTTTCATTCAAATCTGATGCAGAGAACTTTATACCAAAAATTCAAATAATTTATCCAGATGCAGTTATATCTGAACCACCGATTGACCTGACATTAACATATCAAGAAAACCCATACACTGTTGAATCATGCAAACTAAAAGTCACAGATGAAACACGTTCTAACATAGCTGCACCAAAACCAGAAAAGGTAGCATTTTCCCAAAACTCCAAACAAAGCTCCAGTAACGCCAGTTGTGCTGATGTCAAACCTAAAGAAGCAAACGAATCAGTAACCTTAGAAAAATCGACGAAAACAGAGTCTAACATTGCTAGCAGCCTTGATGATTGCGATGATAACGATTGGAAGATATTTTTTCGATTTAATTCTAATTGTGTTACTCCTGTGCTACATTATCAATCAACCAAATGGTCGCTGCTTTATAATCTGTTTGAGAAACTTTATGATTTGGGGGCGAAAAAGGTTATATGTGATGGAAATCTTTACTGTGCTCATTTCGATTCTGCTTCTGCTTACCAAGATGCTCTCGCCCAAATGGGTTCACGTTATTTAGAACCTTTACAATTCGTCCCCTTTTCAAAAATTCCCAACCAACAAGAAGTTAAAAAGAAAATGAATCGATATAAACATGGTATTCCTTGGTGTTTAAGCACAGAACTTGACATACACTGTCTTGTGGTAAAAATTTCGTCTCGCTTACACCATCTTTTCATAAAGATCAGTAAAGATATTTTAGGGAATCGTGAATGTATCTTCATTAAATCAACTCCAGGAGAGATTTGGATTGGTTTTCCCAATGAACTTATCTGTGTAAACTCTGCAATAATAGTACTTAGATTAGCCAGTCTCAAGTACCCAAATGATCTTTCAACTCACAAGCCTTCCATTGAACTTTTGGAATCTATTGATTTTCAAGATTTGGTTGGGGATGCTTATGATTTAGCATTTCTTTCGAGTCAACTAGAAAGTTCCAGGTCAATTCAAATGCCAAAAATTATGGAAAAAATAAGTCTTCACCGAAGGACAAGAAAACAAGAACGTAATGAGACATTCAGTATTAACGTCAAGGGAAACTTTCGTAATCTGAAGGATTGGGTTGAATTATCGCTCGAACAAATTGTTAAAATTTTTGTAAATCTTAGTAAAGTTATTCCACTTGCGGCTACAGCATCGTATGATGAAGTCAGTTTAATGTTTGATTCATGGTATGAAGCATCCGCTGCTCATCATTTCATCAATCACTTAACATCCGCTGAAGTTCCTTATTTCACAGAGTTTAGTGGAGCAAGTGAAGTGCAACAGCAGCAGTTAGCGTTTCCCAGCATTTTAAACTACTATATCATTAACGATAAACGCAAGGTTCTCGAGAAGATTGTACAAAACGAAAGTCTGGAGGATCGTCAATTGGAGTACAAATCATCAATAGCCACAAAACAAGTTAAACGTTTATTCGTTATAATAGCCAATTCCGAATTTAAATTTACATCTGGAATGCTCTCAATAATCAAATTGAATTTGGTACAAATGGGCATTACAGTTTACCTTGAATTTGAAGATAAAATTTGGGTTGCAGTTGGTAGTGATTTCGCGAGAGCAACAAAAGCAATAGATAGAATCGAACAGATTAAGTTCAAAATGTTACATGAGAAGGATGATGATGATTTCGAAGTTGGAGTTACAATGCAATGGGTCCCAATTCGTTCAAAAAGTGCTTTCAATATTTTGGAAAAAGTTTTTTTGAATTTTAAGAAATTGCCTGTTATTAATACATATTCGATCTCAGATGTTGTCCCATTAGATCATTTTAATTATAGTTACAGAAAAGCAGTTGGAATGGAAATCAGTGAGTATTGTAAATTAAATATAATAAATCAGGTTGATCTTTAATTTGTTTACATCAATTTAATAAATGGAATGATCTCAAGTTTAAAATCAAAATTGGGCCTGTAGAAGTTCCGTAGAGTTGGACAAAATTGTGTCCATAGTTCATGGGTTGGTTCAATGTTATCGCTGCTGAAGTTTCTTATTTTAAGGAGCTTCATGGAATCAGTATTATTGTCAAACTGTAGGCATTTTCCAGTTACTCCGAGCATTATATCTTTAAAGATAAACGAAGTGTTCTAGGAAGATTTTACAAAACAAAAATCAAATGGAAAAACTAGATTCAAATTCATCTTCGTTACAATCGATTGTAAAACAACTGCAATACTTATACATTATAAAAACCAATTCTGATTTTGATTTTACTTCTGGAATGATCTCAATAATCAAACTGAATTTGATACAAATGGACTGTCCAGTTTGCATTGAATTTGAAGATGATCATATGATTTAGGAGCTAAAATAGTCATTTTCGATAGAAATATATTCTGTTTGAAATTCGATCCCGAAAAAACTTATCTACAAATGCTTGATTTGCTAGGTTATCGTAAACTAATATTAAGATTTCAGAGTAATGATCATTACAAAACTTGCAACTAAAGGGTGTTGCGTGTTATTCTTGCCAGTTATCTCATCCGAATTGAGATTAAACAACTGATAAAGATGAAAATTTCCAATGGAAATCTTATAAATCTCCATTGGGATAAGATAGCTGGCAAGAATAACACGCAATATCCTTTAGCATAGCTGAATGATACATGACTCACCCATAGCTACAAACCTTAAATACTGCACACAGTTGTATTAAAGTATCACAACTGTAACTACAGTATTTCCTCGAGTTCCTCCCCCTGAAGGGCATTTGTAGAAAGGCTAAATAGAAATCACTAAATTGGACTAATGGTTTAACTGCGAAATTTAATTGTTTTCCCCTGTAGCTCACACAGATGCCAGCACTCCAAAGAGGCAAATAACTCAAGGAAATCATGTAGATGATTAGATTCTACGATAAGGTTATTTTTCAATAAACCGCCTCTTCATTGAACCTAATAGAGCTGATTGAATGAGAACAAGCAGTAAATTTTTATTCATCAAGTGTTGAAAGTAGTTAAAATGGCTAAACCTTGTGCTTTGTTTTGGGACATTCAAAAAGCTAAAGTGCCGATAGGAAAATCTACCGATTTCATTGTGGACCTGATTCGATCAACTATAATTAAACCTTACAATTTAGATGAAATCTTTTTCTTTTGTATTTGCGATGCCCATAGGTTATTTATAGCTGATGATTCTATGTTAAATTTGGATGTTCAAGCTTATAATGGATTCAAAGATTCAGCTGATAATAAAATAATGGATTTGATGAGAAAATTCGTTAAAGTTGCTGGAAAAGATTGTACAATTATATTATTAAGTGGTGGTGCTGGTTACTATGGTACTTTGAGTGATCTGAAGAAGCTTCATAATGTTTCCATTTACCTTATTAGACTAGATGAAAACTCATGGTCACATGAACTTAAAGAAATATCTGACTACACATTCATTTTTATTAATGATCAATTGGAGCGCGCTAAACCACCATCAATGTGTTTCATTTCAATAAAAAACTATCCTCTTTCAGCTAACATCAGTCAAGTGGTTAATGAATTGAATACTAAGGCCATTGGAAGTATTGAAAACAGTGCCATCATTTACGATAGTTCAATTTATATTGGATTTTCTACTTTAGAGAATGCTGCAAAGGCCATCCAACAGCTAAATGGTTCGCGATATCATCGACTTCGACTAAGGGCTGAATTGATAAACGAGTCACCCCTAACTGATATGTTGAAAAAGATCAAGATTGAAAAGAGTAAAAAATCTAAAGCTAATAAATGTTGTGAAGTGAAACAGTTGACATTCATCAAGATAGCTAATGAAAGTGTTTCAGTTGATAACAGTAAATTCATCAAGTTTTGTGTCGCTTGTACTGCACCTACTGGAAGTCAATGTATTTTATCGAGAGAATCATCTCTTTGGGTTGTCTTCTCATTCAGATCTCATGCTCAAGATTGTCTGTCAAAATTTAAAATATTATATCCAGATGCAGTCATTTCTGAGCCCCCTCCTGGCCTGACTTTACCATATTTAGATAAACCTTATACTGTCCAGTTTTGTGATGAACAAAATATCGTATCTATTACTCGTGAAAAGCCATATGCATCAAGTAATACTGCTCTTTATCCAACGAGCAACTTGAATTCACCTTCAGATCTGTTAAACCTTCGAGCATCAATTCCTTGAATAATACTGCAAAGATGCAAAAAATTGAACACGAAATCTTTCGAAAGTAACTCTATAGAAAGTGTCGCAAGAAGAGGCATTGGATGCACATTCAACAAACCAAATTAATCAATCATTTAACATTAAGTCTGGAAACAGTAATAAGGATACGATCATTGATGCAGTTGAACCATCTAAGCCGAGAAGTGTCATAAAGAATGAGTTGCCTGTTTCACCACCAATCTATAAAGTATTAAAATTCAATTGTACAATGTAAAGTAAAGTAAAATGTTTTTTCACGCTGAATCTACTGGTGCCACGAATATATCAACTGCGGTCAAAGTGGTCTTTACTTTATAATCTGTTTGAAAAATCATACGATTTAGGAGCTACAGCATTTCTCGATGACTTTAGACAAGTTCCCATAATGTTTAGTCGACTTCTCGAAATGTTTAGACAAAATCTTAAGCCGGTCATAAAACCAGTTACTCTTCTCAAAATGTTTCGACAGTTCTCATATTGTTTAGTCAAGTTCTCAGAATATTTAGACAAAAGGGTTTTTGAAAATTTTAATTGTTTATTGATTGTTTTTGGAAACAAGGTTCGAGATATTTTTCCATATTACTAAAATAGTTGGCACAATGTTGATCAGTGTAAATCATTAAACTATTGTTAATCATTGAATATAATTCATCTTCAGTGGTACATTCTAATCTGTTGATAGCATTTTTCCATTGAAAAAATAAATTTTCAATTGGATTCAACATAGGTGCCTAAGGAGGAAGAAATACTTGATGATGATTTCTCTGTTCAAATAATTGTTTGATGAGGTCAGTTTCGATAGAGCACTGACAATTCTTTTGTAAGATGTTTTTTCACGGTGGCACGAATCTTTCAACTAAGTGGTCTTTACTTTATAATCTGTTTGAGAAATCATACGATTTAGGAGCTAAAAAAGTCATTTTCGATGGAAACATATTCTGTTTGCACTTCGATTCCGACATTGCCTTTTAATCAAATTTAAATTTTGTTCTAACTTTATCGATAAAGACTTGTTAGAGAACTGTGAATGTATTTTCATCAAATTGCTCTCAGAGGGGATTTGTATAGGTTTTCCTGATAAACCCATTTGTGAATATGTATGTAGAAATGTGGAAAGATATCTGCAGCGTCCATTCGCCTGTGTAAAGACCAAACCTTCGAAAGAACTTTTGGAATAAATAGAAATCAATGATTTAGTTGGAGATGCTTATGTTTTGCATTTCTTTCAACTGCATTGAATTCAAGTCAAAAGTTGAATGAGAAGCCACAGATATTTCAGGTCATGAAATAGTCCATGGAAACAGAACAAGAAAAAAGCTGGTTTTACGTGCAGGTTAAAGGTTACACGTACGGCTGCAGGTATTGTTATCCTCAAGGAAACCTATCCCAGTTGAGCAAAATCATGGTTAAGCTTAACAAAGTTATACCCATTGCTGTAATGGCAAACAGCTATCAGGTTGATTTCGTTTTCAATTCATGGGCTAGCTGTATGTAGTCATAGCATGTCATTTCATCAATAATTTGAGATATGATGAATTCTGATGTCTGCGACTGACAAGGGAAGGGTGCGAACCGTACCTGAGGGATTTTGATGTGTTATAGCGCAATCGATAGGGCCAACTCTCCTCATAACCAAACCAAGTATCTTTCTTCTGTAAATTGGGTGGGTCCTTAGATTTTTGGGTTTAAAGTTGGACCATTTTTGATTTAAAGTAAAATAAAGTTACGTAATTTCAGCAAATGCGGTGGCGCAGTGGTTAAGTAGGTTGCAAAGGCTTATGTTTATGGATCGAATCTCGGTTGAGGCAATTTTTTTGAAAATTTATTTAACATTGATTTCGATTGTTTTACATGATTTCTTAATGCTTTTTAATGTTTTTTGACTGTTTATTGACCGTTTTTGGTCCAACTTTAAACCCAAAAATCTAAGGACCCACCCAATTTACAGAAGAAAGATACTTGGTTTGGTTATGAGGAGAGTTGGCCCTATCGATTGCGCTATAACACATCAAAATCCCTCAGGTACGGTTCGCACCCTTCCCTTGTGAGAGTGAAAGCATCAAAAGTGGAGAAATCAGATGAATGGTTCGACAACTACATGTTTTAAATCATTAATGATCAACAAAAGGTAATTGAGAAAATTATTCAAACAAAAAATGGCTTCAATGAAACCGATGCAACCCCAACAATGATCAATCCAGTGAAAGACAGCAAACCTTGGCTTGGTATTTATGCTCCCAATTCAATCATAGATCCACAATATTATCTTGTGATTTCACCCAAAATGGATCATTTACTCAAAGTATGATCACAATAATCAAAATGAATTTGATAGAAATGGGCTATACAGTTACATTGAATTTGAAGATAAAATTTGGGTTGAAGTTGAAGATTCAGTGAAAGGAAATATAGCAAAGGTTAGAATTGGTAATTTAGAGTTCAAATTATTACATGAGAATGACGAACATGATATAACTATTGGAGTTGAAGTAGACAAACGCATAAATTACATGGACCAAGTTCCTCTATGCGTGGCTTTAATGGTCTGTAAAAGCATATCAAGTGGAGAACAAATCAAAAATGAAAAGCCAAACGCGGTTAATGGTTATATGTACCCATATGTCCCTTTAGGACACTTTAATTATTGTCACAGAGAAGCAGTTGAAATCAAACCCAAAAAATACTGTAATTCAAACTCTCAGAACATAACTTCAAACTTTTTTACCGCAAGATGATGAAATGCTTTTAAAATGAAAGCTTATAAACTCTTAATAAACTCGTATTTTGACGAATCCTTCATGTTCCTTCGGGTCTAATTTGTAAAGATATTTGGGCTTAGGTGCAATGTTGCAATCATTGATTAGCCATTCATCAGTACCTTATTTATACCCAGGTACTATCAACCATTAATGCATAGGAAATGTATAACTCATACAGTATAAGTTTCGTCTATCAAGGCTAACATTTTAGACTATCCTCAGTAAAAAGTTAAAAACTGGCATATTATTTATATTATGATAATACGATTTATTGTAAAGTGGCGATGCTGATTATTATGGTACTTTGAGTGATCCAAAGACGCTTCATAATATAAGTTATGAATAAATTAAAGGCTGTTTTACGGTATGGCACACACGTCTGATCATGATGAAATTTTGTGGGGGGGTAGTACTCATCATCAACTATTCAAAAAAAAATTTATAGGTTCGGCAAATGAAGTTTGAGTATTGCGTCATATAAGACCCACGCATGCGTCAACTTCAGTTCTCACGGATTTTTTACTCTTTTCTCCCTCATTTCCCACGGATTATCATTTCTATTTTCATATTACATAACTTAACTCTTTCAATTTTATTTATCTACATTATATTCAATTTAACTCTTTGATCTTAACTCTAATTGAGAAATCATTTAATTATTATAAAAACTTTACTAAAAGGTTTTAAATATTGCTCTTTTAACTGGTGCAGTTAAAATTATTATATAATAAAGTTTTAAGGCAATGGCTTCTTGCAGCTCTGATGTTGCCCTTGAAGGGCTTTGGAATATTGAGCGCTTAGCTGCGGAAGTTCTTGTTTCAAGGGAGGCTTGCGTCGAATGGTGTCAGGCAGTAGGACTTCTTCCAAAACGAAGAAAATGTCCGAAGAATGGGAAAGAGGAAATGGTTCTTAACCTATCAGGGAGGGAATATAGGGGAGCTCAAACATGCCTTGGTCTCAGATGGATGTGCCGAAAGCATTCCATTGAAAGGACATTGGCCGAAGATACATGGTTTGAACGCCACAATATATCGGCTGAGGATGTTTTACGGCTCACTTATTATTTCGCGCGGGGAATGAAAGTTGATGATGCTGTCAACGAAATTGGCCGCCCTACAATATCGAAGTCCACTGTGATGGATATTTATTCATATTGTAGGGAAGTGTGTATGCTTAGGTTGGATAAACTGTTTGAGGATTCAGGGCAACTCGGAGGGGAAGGGAAATTAGTGGCCATCGACGAGATGAAATTTGGTCGGCGAAAATACAACCGAGGCAGGTGTGTTGAGGGCAAATGGATCTTCGGTGCGATTGACCACGAAACCCGCGAAATTCGTCTCGAGGTTTGCCCAGACAACAAAAGAGATCGGGATACCCTCATTCCGATCATCAAAAAACACATTGCCCCCGGCAGTGTTATTGTTTCGGACTGCTGGAAACCATATGAAGTTCTGGGTGATGAAGGATACTTACACCTGACTGTAAATCACTCAGTCACTTTTGTTGACCACCGCACCGGTGCTCATACTAATGACATCGAGTCACAGTGGAGACCGTTGCGGTTAAGGCTACAAAGAGGAGGTGTCAGGGGTGAGGATCTCGATTATCACCTTTGTGAATTCCTATGGAGAAGAGGCTGCCGGAACAATAATCTGGATCCATTCTCTGATATCATAAAAGCTATCAGAGATGTCTATCCAGGTGTTGGCTGGTGATCGGAATGATAAGTGGAGGCGAGGGCGACCACTCTAAAAAACTGCCCGAGGCTGACGAGGCTCCCCACCTTCACGTGGTGTCAGCTGTTAGCACTGAGAGGGAGCAAATTGGTTGGGTTGGGTTGGGTTGGGTTGGGTTGGGTTAGGTTAGGTTAGGTTAGGTTAGGTTAGGTTAGGTTAGGTTAGGTTAGGTTAGGTTAGGTTAGGTTAGGTTAGGTTAGGTTAGGTTAGGTTAGGTTAGGTTAGGTTAGGTTAGGTTAGGTTAGGTTAGGTTAGGTTAGGTTAGGTTAGGTTAGGTTAGGTTAGGTTAGGTTAGGTTAGGTTAGGTTAGGGATCTTCTGTGAGCATGCGCAGTGCAAAAATGTGAGTTTTATCGGATTTTGAGCCATTTATAGGACAAAATTGAAACTTCATTTGCCGAAGCTGAAAATTTTTTTCTGACATATTCAGACCTTGAGAATTCTATAGGTCAAGTTTCATTAAGATCTGACGTGTGTGCCATACCGTAAAACTTCCAAATTAAATTCTCAGGTCATTGGAAAAATTGAAAAAAGTGCATTTCTTTACGATAGTGCAATCTGAATCGGATTACCTCGCGTTACTCTTTGGGTGCTGAGCTACTCCTAGTGTCATCTAGGTATGACCAAATTAACTTTTTTCTCAACTTTACAAAATTTGCTTCAACGGTTTCTCTTGTTGCATAACTCTTTGGTAGAAAGGCTAAAGGGGAATCACTAAACCGTGCTAATTGTTAAACTGCAAAATTTAATTATTTCCCCCTTTAGTTCACATAGATGTCAGCACTTAAAAAAGGCAAAAAATTCCAGGAAATCCTGTAGATGACTAGGATTTTAGGATACGATAAAGTTATTTTTCAAAAAATGCCTCTTCAATGCACCTAATGAAGCTAGTTGAATGAGAACAAGCGTTGAGTTTTTTTGCATCAAGTGTTGAAAGTATTAATAGTTAAAATGGCTAAACCTTGTGCTGTGTTTTGGGATATTCAAAATGCTAATGTACCAAAAGGAAAATCAATTGATTATATTGTGGACCTGATTCGATCAGATATAATTAAACCTTACAATTTGAGTGAAATCTTTTTCTTTTGTGTCTGTAATGTTAATAGTTTACCTTTAGATATTGATCCGTACACAGATCTTAGTATTGACATCGTTTCAGCTTACAGCGATTCAGCTGATATGAAAATAGTGTTTTTGATGAGAAAATTCGTTGCATTTGCTGGACAAGATTGTACAATTATATTAATAAGTTATGATGATGACTGTTATAACACTTTGTGTTATCTAAAGAAGCTTCATAATGTAACAATTTATATTGCTAATTTAGAAGAAGACCGAATGTCAAGAAAACTTGATCAAATATCTGACTACAGATTCTTATTGGATGCTCGTACATTTAAGCTGATGACACCTGTTGCCCCAATGTATTTCATATCAATCAAAAACTATCCTCTTACAATGGACATCAACATTGTTATAAATGATTTGTATTACCAGATTACTGAAAGTATCCGCAACAGTGCTATTTTAATTGGTGATTCAATTTGTATTGGATTTCCTACTTTATGTCATGCTGAAATGGCCAAATGGAGATATAATGGATGGCATTTTCATGGAGCTTTTTTAAAGACCGAATTGATAGTAGACTCACCTCTTGCTGTAATATTAAAATGTTTAAAGCCTGTGCAGTCTAAAATCAATAGTGAAGTAAAACAATTAACATTCATCAAGATGAACAATTCCAATGGAGCCGATGATAGCAAAATTATTAAATTTTGTATCGATTGTAGTACAAAATCAAGCAGTCAATGTATTTTATCAAGGAAACCTTTTCTTTGGATTGTTTCTGCATTCAAATCTGATGCACAAGAGTGTCTTTTGAAAGTTCAAATAATGTATCCAGATGCAGTCATTTCAAAGCCACCGATTGATTTGACATCAATATGCCACGAAAACCCATACACTGTTGAATCGTGTGAACAAAAAATCTCAATCGAAGCAACTTCTCGAGTAGATAACAAAGATGCTAATGGTTGGAATATATTCTTTCGAAGGACGTCATCACTTACTGGGCCAAATGCATCAACCAAATGGTCGTTACTTTATAATCTGTTTAAGAAACTATACGATTATGGAGCAAAAAAAGTTATATTTGATGGAAACGTTTATTGTGCTCACTTCGATTCTGTCTCACTTTATCAAGAAGTTTTACAAAAAATTGATTTACTCAAGCTTCTGCCGTTGAAATTCGTAAACGAACAAGACCTCAACAAACAAATTTCAGAGAAACTGAATCGATATAAATTTAGTATTCCCTGGTGTTTAAGCGCAGAACTTGACATACACTGTCTTGTCGTAAAAGTTGGCGATCAGATTCACATCGAGTTCATGGAAATCTGGAAATCAGAATACGGTAGATGTATTTTCATCAAATTCGTTATAGACGAATTTTGGATTGGTTTTCCTGATGAACTCTCTTGTAATGAATCGGAGAGAGAAGTACGTAAAATTTTAGATAATATCAAGTTGTCCAAAAATGTTTCAAAGGCAAAGCATTTCAAAGAACGACAAAGTCTCAAGCGCTCAAGCGGCCAGATCGCAACAGCCAGGCCATCCAGTGAACTTTTGGAATCAATCAATTTGTATGATTTAGTTGGTAATGCTTATAAATTCGCATTTCGTTCGAGCCAATTACAATGTTTTGAGCTGATCACTAAACCACGGATCATAGAACGAATAAGTTTGCAACGAACGGAAAAACAAGAATGTAATGCAGCGCTTTACTACATTGCTGTCTATGCAAATTTTCGTGATTTGATGTCCTGGGTTAAATTATCGCCCGAACAGATTGTTAAAATTTTGGTGCATTTTAGCCAAGTTATTCCACTCGCTGTCACAGCAACAGATAATGCAGTCTATTTGGTGTACAATTCATGGTATGAAGCAAACTCTGCTCGCAACTCCATCAATAACTTAAAACCCGCTAAAGTTCCCTATTTTGCAGAGTTTGATAAAATAAATAACTTCAAACAGTGTTTTTCCTACACCTCCAAGTACTATGTCATTAACGACAAAGGAAAAGTTGACGAAAAAATAATAAAAAACAAAAATCAAGAGGATAAAATAGATTCAAATTCATCTACAGTTCAATCGAAATCAGATGTTGATGTTTCAGATGAAGAACTGATGAAGAAACTAGAATATTTTTACAAGATAACAACCAATCCTGATGTTAAGTTTACACGTGGAATGATCTCAATAATCGGAATGCATCTGAAACAAAATGACTGTTTATCTTACATTGCATGTGAAGATAAAATTTGCAGTGTATTTGCTGATCATGATAACGCATACAAAGCATTTAAAATAATCGACAACTTGAAGTTTAAATTGTTGCATGCAAATGACGAAGATGATTTTGATATTGGAGTTGATATGCAATACGTCGAGGTATTTCCACCGAAAGTTGTTACATTGTTGGCAAATGAATTGAGGAATCCAAAAAAGAGTTCTTCAGATATATATAATATATATTCGAGACATAGTGCTGCGCCATTGGAGTCCTTTTATTATGGCTTTAGAAGCCAGTTGGAAAGACAATCATCAATCTTGTCAGTTTAAGACATCAGCTCGATACTTAAGACGAAGAACTCGCATTTGCGATACTTTGTCCATAACTGTAATTTTCCATAATTAATAAATGGAGAAATGCCTATAAATCTTGAAAAAATAAATAAAAGTCAGCGATTTGTATCCAACTTTACTTCTCGTAATCGCTACAATCAGAATAATTTTCTTGAATTTTATCTGGATTGTGACCCACAATATGCATGCATAAATCTTGCATTAGATCATGGTAACGATTGAGATGAAAAAATTGAAGAAACAAAACCAGTTCTTTTCGCAATCTAATGTGAGATAATTTGTATTTTTTTCCGAAACACCCTTTAATTTAATAACACAATTCACAAATCGATTTACGGCCATTGTTAGTACAATTATATTCATTGATTGTAATTCTCGTTGATGCTTAATTTTGCTAATAAAATTCATTGGTTTGGTGAAGCTACTAATTCTCGGATCATACAGTTAAGTATCAATTTGTCTTGAAAATTAATTGCGATACATAAATATTATTATCACTAAACCATGTGCTGTGTTTTGGGATATTCAAAATGTTGGAATACCAAGAGGACAATCAGGTAATTCAATCATTAGGCTGATTAGATCAATTATAACTAAACCTTACAATTTAAATGAAATATTAATAATATTTTTCCTTTGTGTCTGTGATGTTAATAAATTGCCTTCAAATGTTGGCCAGCCATTAACAAACTTGGATGTTGATATTGTTCAGGCTTATAATGGAGTTAAGGATTCCGCTGATATTAAAATAGTGGATTTGATGAGAAAATTCGTTGCCGTTGCTGGACAAGATTGTACAATTATACTCTTGAGTGGTGATGCTGATTATTATGGTACTTTGAGTGATCTAAAGAAGCTTAATAATGTATCAATTTATCTTAATGGATTAGATGATTCATACTCACTTATACTTGATCAAATATCTGAATACACATTTGTGTTGACTAGTGGTGTATTAAAGCCGATTAAATCAACCAGTGTACTTCATATCAATCAATAATTATCCTCTCACTATGGACATCAACTATGTTATGGCTTCTTTGAATAGTCAGATTACTGAGAGTGTCCAAAGTAGTGCGATCCTAATATTTGATGAATCAATTTGTATTGGATTCCCAACTTTGTGGAATGCTGCAAAAGCCATTGAAAAATTCAATGGATTTCGGTTTCACGGAATGTTTTTAAAGGTTGGATTGATAGTAGACTCACCTCTAACTGAGATATAAAACGTTTAAAGCCTAATTTGACTATTCAGACTAAAAGAAATAAGGAAGTGAAACAACTAATGTTCATTTAGATGATCAACTCTAATGAAGTCGATCAAAATCAAATTATTAAATACTGTATCGCTTGTACTAAACAATCAGGCAGTCAATGGATTTTATCCAGAAAACCATATCTTTGGATAGTCTTTTCATTCAAATCTGATGCACAAACCCATACACTTTTGAATCATGCAAACTAAAAGTCACAGATGAAAAACGCTCAAACATAGCTGCACCGAAACCAGAAAAGGCTAGGGTAGCATTTCCACGAAACCAAAGCTCCAGTAGCACCAGTTGAGCTGATGTCAAACCTAAAGAAGCAAACGAATCAGTAACCTTAGAAAAATCAACGAAAACAGAGTCGTACATTGCTAACAGCCTTGATAGTTGCGATGATAACGATTGGAAGATTTTCTTTCGATTTAATTCTAATTGTGTTACTCTTGTGCTACATTACCAATCAACCAAATGGTCGCTGCTTTATAATCTGTTTGAGAAACTATATGATTTGGGGGCGAAAAAGGTTATATGTGATGGGAATGTTTACTGTGCTCATTTCGATTCTGCTTCTGCTTATCAAGATGCTCTCGCCCGAATGCGTTCACTTTATTTCGAACCTTTACAATTCGTCCCCTTTTCAAAAATTCCCAACCAACAAGAAGTTAAAAAGAAAATGAATCGATATAAACATGGTATTCCTTGGTGTTTAAGCACAGAACTTGACATACACTGTCTTGTGGTAAAAATTTTGTCTAAATAAAGCTATTTATGAAATGCATTACGAAAGCCTTAGTGCACTATGCATGAGAACCTTTAAACTCGAGAATCTTTAGCTTAAAATCAAAATTGATCCTGTAATAGAAAATGTAGATTTACAAAATTCATCACACAAGCTAATTCATCTCGAGTCAATTCATTGATTGAATCTGAATAATAGTAACTCAAAAAACTTCCAAAAGTGACTTTTTACGATCTGAACATAAATAGTGAATAGTGATGTTGACTTATTCATACTTATCGTTTAAAAATGACAAACTGATTGGGTTAAATATTCCTCTTTTGTAAGATGGTAACTAATTGATAACTCACTAAGGTAGAGTTTCACTTAGCAGATATAATTTGTTTCAAGTTTTCTTATCAACCAGAATCCCGATGCTGAAACTCATCAATCAAGTTACGCTCTTTTATCATATTCACGAACGAGGTAAAGGTTCAATGATTCAATAATTACAGAGTCTGTAAAAATTTTTAGAGTTGGAAAAAACTTGTCAATAGTTCATGGGTTGGTTCAATGTTAACGTCATTTTGCTCCTCTTTGTAACACTTCTTTCACGAACTTTATACGCTGTACATTAAAGTTTACAACGAAAAAGCGTTTACACGCTTTTCCGAGTGTCTATACTTTTCAAGTGCTGGCATCTATGTGAACTAAATTACAATTACAATTTTCAATTTTCAACAATAAGTCAAATCTAGTGCTTTTTCCCGGTAAATAAGATTGTAGCAACCAAAGCTTAAATTGCCTTAACAGTGGTAAGAACATCTGTAAAACTAAAAGGTTATTTTTCCAGTTTAGCCTTCTTCTTTCATAAGTCACAATTAAAACAGTATATTTTTATAAGCCAAATAGTTGTAATGGGTAAACCTTGTGCTGTTTTTTGGAATATTGACAATATCGATGTACCAAAAGGACAATCAGTTGATTCTGTTGTGAGCCTGATTCGATCAACTATAATTAAACCTTACAATTTAAATGAAATCTTTTTCTTTTGTGTCTGTGATGCTCATAAATTACCTTCAAATGTTGACCATTCATTGACAAATCTGGATTTTCAAACTTACAATGGACTCAAAGATTCAGCTGATAATAAAATGTTGGAATTGATGAGAAAATTCGTTCAATTTTCTGGACAAGATTGTACAATTATATTGTTAGGTGGTGATGCTGGATATTATGATGATTTGAGTGATCTAAAGAAGCTTCATAATATATCAATTTATCTTATTGGATTAGATGATTCATACTCACTTATACTTGATGAAATATCTGACTACACATTCAAGTTGAATGATGGTGTATTAGAGCCAGTTAAATCAACTGATGCACCAATGTATTTTATATCGGTCACGAACTATTCTGTAAACAACATCAAACAAGTGATGGCTGATTTGAATAATCTTTATATTGGAAACAGTGCCATTCTCTACGATTGTTCAATTTGCATCGGATTCCCTACTTTGTTCAATGCTGAAAAAGCCATTAAACAATTAAATGGAGCTGGGTATTATGACACCATTTTAAAGGCTGAATTTATATTAGACTCACCTCTAATTGAAATACTAAAATCTATAAAGCCTACTGTGGATATGCAGACAATAAGCAAGGAGGAAGTGAAAAAATTAACATTCATCAAGATGAACATCTCAGATGAAGCCGATGATAGCAAAATTAAGTTTTGCATCGCTTGTTCTGAACAATCAGGGAGTCAATGTATACTATCGATGAAACCATATCTTTGGATTGTCTTCTCCTTTGAATCTCATGCACAAAGGTTTTTACCAAAAGTTAAAATAATTTATTCAGATGCAGTCATATCTGAACCACCGATTGACCTGACATTAACACTTGACGAAAATACATACTCCGTTGAATCATGCGACGTAATAGACACAAACAGAGAGCCTTCTAGTGTGGTCACTCTTCAGGCTTGTGATGATATTGATTGGAATATATTCTTTCGATTCAATTGTGATTTTATTGCTCCTATGCCATATTACGAGCCAACTAAATGGTCGCTACTTTATAATCTGTTTGAGAAACTTTACGATTTGGGGGCGAAAAAAGTTATCTTTGATGGAAATCTTTATTGTGCTCATTTCGATTCCGCTTCTGCTTATCAAGATGCTCTCGCCCAAATGCGTTCACTTTATTTAGAGCCTTTAGAATATGTGTTAGTACCAGAAACCCAGAAATTGAAAGCTGCAAAGAAAATGACTCGATATCCTGGAATTCCTTGGTGTTTAAATGAACAACTTGACTTATCTTGTCTTGTGATAAAAATTGAATCTCAGTTGCACAACCATTTCTTAGATAACGGCAAAAATATTTTAGGAAATCGTGAATGCATTTTCATTAAATCCATCTCAGGAGAGATTTGGATTGGTTTTCCTGATGAACATTTGTGTAAGAATTCTGAGAAAACAGTAAATGGATTTTTAACAAGTCTCAAGCAAAAAAATGATGTCTCAATAGCTAAACCGTCAAACGAACTTTTAGAGTCCATCAACTTTCGAGATTTAGCTGGTGATGCTTATGATTTAGCATTTCTTTCGAGCCAATTAGAAGGTTCGGAGCCAATCAAAAGACCACACATCATTGAACGAATAAGAATGCAACGAATACAAGAACAAGATTGCAAAGAAACGGTTTTCCACTTTACTGTTTATGGGAAATTCGATAGTCCGAATTCTTTTCCCGGATTAGCGCTCGAACAAACCGTAAAAATGGTTGTAAAGTTTAGCAAAGTTATTCCACTTGCCGTAACAGTATCGATGCCTGAATACGTCTTTTTAATGTATGATTCATGGCATGAAGCACACGCTGCTCAACATTTCATTAAAAAGTTGACAGCTTCTGAAGTTCCCTATTTTAGGGAGTTTCGTGGAACAAGTACTGTCCAACAGCATCCGTTTGTGTATTTCAACTACTCTGAGTTTTATATCATTAACGATAAACGAAAGGTTCTCGAGAAGATTGTTCAAAACAAAAATCAAGTGGAAAAACTAGATTCAAATTCATCTTCGTTTCAATCGATTGTAAAACAACTGCAATACTTATACATTATAAAAACCAATTCTGATTTTGAGTTTACTTCTGGAATGATCTCAATAATCAAACTGAATTTGATAAAAATGGACTGTCCAGTTTTCATTGAATTTGAAGATAAAATTTGGGTTGCAGTTGATGATTCAGAGAAAGGAAAAAAAGCAAAAGCTAGAATCGACCAGATTAAGTTCAAAATACTACATGAATATGAAGATGATTTTGATGTTGGAGTTGTAATGGAGTCCATTCAAACAAGTCCAACCAAAGTTGCTAGCATGTTAGCAAATAAATTTATGAACCCAAAAAAGAACACTAGAAATATATGTTTGAATTCTGACCCTTTTCCACTTGGCCACTTCAACTATAGTTACAGAAAAGCAGTTGGAATGTCGACCAGTCGATATTGTCAGTTAAATGTATAAATTTTATGGAAATTTTATTGAATAAAATAAATTTTTTCCAATTTTTCGGATTCTTTAATTAGTTGATTTAGTTTATAAGGAGTTTTGGGTTTTATGGAGCACCATTAAGCAATTACTAAATTGTAACTACGAAAGTCTTTAACATCGAGAGAAGGTATTCCGCGAACAAACATATCGGACTCATTCACCTGTATGCACTACATTAGTGTAGTTGATATTTGAGTTAGCTCAAACTACACAATAAGTAGCTCAATTGATAATACTCGTATGGTCAAGCTCAATAAACAATAAAAGTGTCAATTTTTTTTAGGTTACTCTTTGCAAGTCTCATCAATCCAAACTCATTCCATTTTATGTAAATTTTCATCCACTAATCCTCCTTAAAGAAACTTTCATTGTTTTGTATGAAAAAGCAATTAGACTAGAATTTACGACAATTAATAAATATAATCAAAAAAGCAGTTTGAATATGAATCGATGAATATGGCTAGTTAGATGATTCAGCCTGAGTCTTCCGCTTTATACTTCCAAGACGGAGACAATAGTACTAGTTTAGACGATCGTCTAAATCGGAGCACATTGAGCAATTTATTTGATTTATACGAAAGCTTATTTCATTTTTATTCAATTCGGTTGAAAAATTTATGAGCCTTACATCTATGATGTTTTTTATCGTCTCATGAATCCACATCAAAATACAGAGCCACAAACATTAAACTGAAAGCAAGAAATTTAAAAGTTCTAGTTCTGTTTGTATCAATTTAATTCATAGAATAATATCACTGAAAATTGAATTGAATTTTATTCTTTCATTTTTACGTAGTACAAAGCAAAAGCCAGAATGTTCACAGACAACCAAAAAATAGAATATATAAAATGAGATAAATTTCCAAAAACTCTGAATGATGGAAGTGATCTTCTGACGTAAAATTTTCTCTCGGCTCTTGCAAACGTTCTGAATGGACCATATTGCAAAATATCAAATCCAAGAATATTAATGTCTTCGAGATTTTTTGTGTTCAATAGTTGAAAGAGGAATTAGCAATGCTAATTAAGCCTCTTCGCTTTGCTACGCACGCTAAATATTGTTTCAATTAAGTTTCAATTTATACACTTTTGTTAATTCATTTGAAGATGAAACAATCATAAAACTATTCAAAATGGATTTCTTTGCATTTTTCGTTGTAAATATTTCTACTAATGTGATATAAATCATATCATATGATATTTCAGAGAGAGATTTGCTGAGCAGATATTGTTTCATTTGTTTGAAAATATTTATTTAACTTAATCACACATGACAATAATGAAATTTTTAATCAATTTACACCCTTTTAACGGTGTATTTACAGGCATTAACAGTTTCATGTTAATTTTATTCTAATTGATGTTCTGATAATTCAATCACTATGTTAATAAAATTCAGTCATTGGTAGAGAAGTTGTTAATAATTTTCAGATCACACCATTAAGTTTTATATAATTATTTCTTGATCAACCTCCAAAATTAATTTCAATACATAATACTGACATAAAAATGGGTAAACCTTGTGCTGTGTTTTGGGACATTGAGAATATCGATGTACCAAAAGGACAATCAGTTGATTCCATCGTCAATCAAATTCGGTCAACTATAATTAAACCTCACAATTTAAATGAAATCTTTTTCTTTTGTGTCTGTGATGTTCATAAATTACCTGCAAATGTTGGCAATTCATTAATAGCTCTGGATGTTGATATTGTTCAAGCTTACAATGGAGTTAAAGATTCAGCTGATGACAAAATAATGGAACTAATGAGAAAGTTTGTTAAATTTTCTGGACAAGATTGTTCAATTATACTGTTAAGTGGTGATGCTGATTATTATGGTACTTTGAGGGATCTGAAGAAACTTCATAATATATCAATTCATCTGATTAGATTAGCTAATTCATGTGCACCTAAACTTGATCAAATATCCGACTACACATTTGTGTTAACTGATGGTGTATTAAAGTTTATAAAATCAGCTGGTCCACCAAAGTATTTCATTTCGATTCGGAACTATCCTCTTTCAGTTAATATCAGTCAGGTGATGCATGAATTGAATGCTAAGGCCATTGAAAGCATTGAAAACAGTGCCATCCTTCACAGTAATTTAATTTGTATTGGATTTCCTACCTTATGGAATGCTGAAAAGGCCATCGAACAAGTAAACGGATCTCGATATCATGGACATTTTTTGAAGGCTGAAATGATAAAAGATTCGCCTTTAACTGATATTTTAAAAAGCATCAAGATTGAAAAGAGTAAACGATCTAAAGCTAATAAATGTTGTGAGGTGAAACAGTTGACGTTCATCAGGATGCCCAATGCAAGCGATTCAGTTGATAACAGTAAATTCATCAAGTTTTGTGTCGCTTGTACTGCACCTACTGGAAGTCAATGTATTTTATCAAAAAAATCATCTCTTTGGATTGTCTTCTCATTCAAATCTCATGCTCAAGATTGTCTGTCAAAAGTTCAAATATTATATCCAGATGCAGTCATTTCTGAGCCTCCTCCTGGTCTGACTTTACCATGTTTAATTAGTCCTTATATTGTCCAGTTTTTTGATGAACAAAGTATCTTATCTAATACTCCAAAGCTAGATGTTCCGAGTAACACTGCTGTTTGTACAGAGATCGTCTTGACTTTACCATGTTCAGGTAATGTTCACTCTGTTAAACCTTCGAGCATCAATTCCTTGAATAATACTTCAGAAATTGAACACGAAATCGTCCAAAATACTGGAGAAAGTGAAACTCTATTTAAAGTGTCACAAGAAAAGGCATTTGATGCACATTCAATAAGCCAAGTTAGTCAAATATTTAACATCAAATCTGAAAACAGTAATATTAAGGATACGATCATTGATGCAGTTGAACCATCTAAGCCAGGAAGTGTCGTGAAACACGAGTTACCCGTTTCTTCATCAGTCTCACAAGTGAAATCCAATTTTAAAATGTTTTTTCACTGCGAATCTCCTGTTAACACGAATCTACAAACTAAGTGGTCTTTACTTTATAATCTGTTTGAGAAATCATACGATTTAGGAGCTAAAAAAGTCATTTTCGATAGAAATATATTCTGTTTGCACTTGGATTCTGAAATAAATTACCAACAAATGCTTGACAAGAAGGACTCTCTTGATTTGCGAGGTTTAAGAGTCGCAAATGTCGAATCACTTGAACAGCAAATTACGAATAAAATGAATAGTTATCCTTCTGACAATCCTTGGTGTTTGAGTCAAGAGCTTGATTTACATTGCCTTTTAATCAAATTAGATGATCAACATCACTCGTACTTTATTCATCAAATCAAACTTTTATTAGAAGAATGGAAATCTATTTTCATAAAATCGCTCTCAGAAGAGATTTGGATAGGTTTTCCTGATGAAGTTATTTGTGAAGATTCATGTAGACATGTACTGAGGTTATTAGGGTATCCATACAAATCTATTGAAAGGGCTAAGCCACCAACAAAACTTTTGGAATCAATTGTTCTTGATGATTTGGTTGGAGATGCTTATGATTTAGCATTTCTTTCAAATGCATTATACTCAAGTCAAAAGTTGGATGAGAAGCCACAAATATTTCAGATCATGAAATCGTTAATGGAAACAGAACATGAATCGGATAAGAGGTGGTTTTTCGTACAGGTTCAAGGTCTGATGTACATATGCTCGTCTTATTATCCTCAAATAAACCTTTCTCAAGTAATCAAACTCCTGGTCAAGTTTTCCAAAGTTATACCTATTGCTGGGATAGCATCAATGACGCAGGTTGATTTCATTTTCAATTCATGGGTTGAAGCAGCCACAGCATGTCATTTCATCAATAATTTAAGATATGATGAAGTCTGTTGTCTGCAACCGAGAGTGAAAGCATCACTAGTGGAGAAACCAGATGCATGGTTCACCAATCGTGAGTTTTATATCATCAATGATCAACGAAAGGTACTTGAGAAAATTATTCAACCACAAAATGACTTGAAAGAAGTTGATGCGACCTCAACAATAGTCACTCCAGTGAAAGACAGCAAACCTTGGCTTGGTATTTATGCTTCCAATTCAATAATATACCCACAATATTATCTTGTGATTTCACCCAAAACTAGATCAAAATTTACTCCAAGTATGATCTCAATAATCAAAATGAATTTGACAGAAATGGGTTACACAGTTTACATTGAATTTGAAGATAAAATTTGGGTTGAAGTTGAGGATTTAGTCAAAGGAAACATAGCAAAAGTTAGAATTGGTAATTTAGAGTTCAAATTATTACATGAGAATGACGAACATGATATAACTATTGGAGTTGAAGTAGAAGAGCGAATAAATTACATGGACCAAGTTCCTTTATGCGTGGCCTTAAAGGTATCTAAAAGGATATCAAGTGGAAAGCAGATCAAAAATGTAAATCCATGTGCGGTTAATGGCTATATTCACCCATATGTTCCTTTAGGACACTTTAATTATTGTCACAGAAAAGCAGTAGGAATCAAACCCAAAAAATACTGTAATTCAAGCTCTACTACTTACTTTTAAAATGAACGCATATAAAATCTTAATAAACCCGTTTTTTGACGAATCTTTCATGTTCCTTCAGGTCTAATACGTGAAGATATTTGGGTTTCGATTTAATTTTAAAATTATTGATAAGCCAGTCATAAGTACCTTACTAATACACAGGTAAACCATCAATAGCGATCGAACTGAATTAAGATTGGACTAGAAATATTCCAAGTGTTGCAGCAAACAATTCTTGTAATAAGAAGCTTTTCATCTTTTATTTACAATTTATTATCAAGAAAATATTGAAGACGATTTTGAACTATTCAAATTGGACCATAGTATGGACACTGTGAGCAGTTCGCAGCAATTTAATAGATATTTTCGTGCATCAATATTATAAGCTATATTTCGATTTCACAACTTAACTTAATTTTCATCATCAACTAATGAGATTACAGTTAGTTCAACGACACATGACTAACCCATAGTTACAGAATGGATGTATCATAATAATTTTATTCAGATGGTTAGATTTTATTGTCAATTAATGCCTGTTCATTGAATCAATTGAATGAGAACAGGCAGTGATTATTGATGTATCAAGTGTTTTAAGCTAAAATGGCTAAGCGAATGAATACAGTGTTTTGGGATTTTCAAAATGTTGGAGTACCAAAAGGACAATCAGTTGATTCCATCATTGAGCTGATTCGGTACCAGCTGATAGCTTTTCATGGAAATTCATTTCATTTTTATTCTATTATATATTAGGTTAAAAACTTTTGAACCTTACAATGAATTTGATTTTGCTTTCATTTTTGCGTAGTAGAAAGCAAAAGCCAGAATGTTCACAGGCAAAAAGCACTTCGCAACGAACTTAACTGTACCAAACTTAAAATAACTCTAGCTCCATAATTGACCAATAATGAGGCTTACACATGACTAGGTTAGGACTGCATTTGAATGTTAGATCAAAACTATTTCAACGTATCTGAAGTAATAAAATCTAATATACACAAAAAAATAGAACATATAAAATAAATAAATGATGAACGCTGAAGGATGAAGGTAATTTTTGACCTAAAATTGCCTCTCAGCTTCTAAAGCCGTCTTGAATGGGTCATGTTTAAAATATCAAGTCCAAGAACACTAACGTTTTCGAGATTTTAGTGTTCGAAAAGTTGAAAGAGGAATTGATTCAATGGAAGTATTACAAGTTAGCATCTTCGCTGCGCTTTGCTACGCCCGCTGTATATTTATTCGATTAAGTTTCAACTTATAAACTTTTGTCAATTCATTTTAAGATGAGAAATTCATGCAACTATTCAAAATGGATTTCATTTTTATTTTTCTTTTAAATATTTCTACTAATGTGATATAAATCATATATGATATTTAGAGAGAGATTTGCTGAGCAGATATTATTTCATTGTTTGAAAATTTCATGTTTCACTCACGATACCTAGTCAGTCATTAATGATAATGGATTCACTAATCAATTCACACCCACAACCTATTAAAAAGTGTTTATTACAGTTAGTTTCATATCAATTTTTTCTAATTAATGTGCTAAAAATTCAATTACTATGTTAATAAAATCCATCCATTGGTAAAGTAGTCATTTTTCGGACCACACAATTGAGTCTCATTTCCTTTGAATCGATAACTATCTTTTGATCAACCTCCAAAACTAACACACTACTGTTATAATGCTGGCTAAACCTTGTGCTGTGTTTTGGGACATTGAGAATAGCGGTGTACCAAAAGGACAAACAGTTAATTCCATTGTGGACCTGATTCGATCAACTATCATTAAACCTTACAATTTGGATGAAATCTTTTTCTTTTGTGTTTGCGATGTTCATAAATTATCTGCCAATGATGAGTCATTGAGACATTTGGATTTTCAAGCTTATAACGGGTTCAGAGATTCCGTTGATATCAAAATATTGGATTTAATGAGAAGATTCGTCAAAGTTGCTGGACAAGATTGTACAATTATATTGTTGGGTGGTGATGTGGATTATTATGATACTTTGAGTGATCTAAAAAAGCTTCATAATGTATCAATTCATCTTATTGGATTAGCTGATTCGTACTCACCTAAACTTGAAGAAATATCTGACTACATATTCATGTCGAATGATGGTGTATTAAAGTCGATTAAATCAACTGGTGCACCAAAGTATTTCATTTCAGTTGTAAATTATTCTCCGTCAGCTAATAGCAATCAATTGATGAATGAAATCAATGATATTGCACGAGGAAGTATTGAAAACAGTGCTATCCTCTACGGTAGTTCAATTAGTAAGATTATTGGATTTCCTTCTCTGTGCCTTGCTGAAAAGGCCATCCTACAGTTAAATGGATCGCGATATCATCGACTTTCTTTAAAGGCTGAATTGATAAAAGATTCGCCTTTAACTGATATTTTAAAAAGCATCAAGATTGAAAAGAGTAAACAATCTAAAACTAATCAATGCTGTGAAGTTAAACAATTAACATTCATCAGGATACCCAACGTAAGCGATTCAGTTGATAACAGTAAATTCATCAAGTTTTGTGTCGCTTGTACTGCACCTAATGGAACTCAATGTATTTTATCAAGAAAATCATCTCTTTGGATTGTCTTCTCACTCGAATCTGATGCACAAAATTTTTTATCAAAAGTCAAAATAATTTATTCCGATGCATTCATATCTGAACCACCTTCAGATCTGAGTTTACCATGTAAAAAAAATCCTTATAATATCCAGTTTTGTGAGGAGCAAAATATCGTATCTAATACTGCAAAGCCATATGAACCGAATATTACTGCTCTTTTCTCAGGAAACAACTTTCCAACTTTTCCTTCACATAATAATTAATCTGTTATAAATAAACCTTCATACATCAATTCCACGAATAAATATTCAAAGATGCTTTATGAAATCAAAACATCTTAATCAGGAAATGTCATTAAGTTACCTGTTTCTCCACCAATCTATCAAGTAAATGGTTTTTACTTTATAATCTATTTGACAAATCATATTATTTAGGAGCTAAAGAAGTCATTTTCGATGAGAAAATACTTCGATTCCGAAATAAATGACCAACAAATGCTTGGCAAGAAGTACTCTCTTGATTTGCGAGGTTTAAGAGTCGCACACGCACTTGAACAACTAATTACGAACAAAACCCTGAAAGAACAGAATTTTTATCCTCCTGACAATCCTTGGTGTATGAGTCAAGAGCTTGATTTACATTGCCTTTCAATCAAATTAGCTGATGCACCACATTAAGACTTTGTAAGATTTAGAGATTTGGATAGGTTTTCCTGGTGAATTTAGACTCACCTCTATGAAATATTGAAATGCGTGAAGCCTAATGTGACTATAGAGACAACAAGCAATAATGAAACGTACCAATTAAAATTCATCAAAATGAGCAACTCAGATGAAACCGATATTAGCAAAATTATTGAGTTTTGTATTGCTTGTACTAAACAATCAGGCAGTCAATGTTTTTATCAAGGAAACCTTTATTTTGGATTGTCTTTTCATTCAAATCTGTTGCACAAGATTGTCTTTCAAAAGTTCAAATAATGTATCCAGATGCAATCATTGCTGATCCACCGGTTGATTTGACATCAAAATACCACGAAAGCCTATACAGTGTTTTCCCTAGTTCATGGATTGGTTCAATGTTAGTAGTTAGTAAAAGTCCGGAACAGTTCCAAAACTGTTTTACCGGACCAAAACTGTTTTTCTGGGCCAGGCCACTCTAGGCCAAAGCCCGGGTCTGAACCAAAAAAAAAATTGTCAACTCTGAGCCAAAAATTGAGCATGCGCAAGCATGGAGTCAAGCTATATAAGAACCTCTTTATTTTCAAATCCACACTAAAAATGGATTGGTTAACATATAAGAATGTAGTTGGGTTCATAATGATCCTAATCATTATCTTTGTTTTATTAGTTCGAACTTTTTATCATCCTACAAATAATCATGTCGTCAAACTCGCATAGTTATACGATTGATAATATTGTGAGTCTATGGAAAATAGACGGATCAATTAAATTAGATATCGATAATTCTAAGCGTAAAAAGAAATTCAATGCCCAAGTGATTCGTAAAAGTGGGGTTTTCTTAGTTTTCGCGTCGGGAAAAGTCATAGCTACAGGCTTTAAAGATGTAACTAAAGCCGGAGCAACATTACAAGAAATTTATCCAGACAACAAAGTTAGCTTTGTCAAAGTTGTTAACATTACTGCTCACAGCTTTGTACCATATACATTCAACATAAGAGAACTGATAGACTCTTATGATGATACAACATACGAACCTGAGATTTATCCAGCAGTTTACATCAAGCTTAATGGATTAACATTGATATATTACTCAACCGGGTCTATCATAATAACAGGAGCTAAAGAGCTGCCTCAGATAGATGATGCGCTTGCGCAATTCTCTCGAAGGACAGTCCAGATGGGTATATAAAGAAGAGAGCAGAGCTCTGAGAGCTCATTTCTTCTTCAACCTTCAAGCAAGATGATTTGGAAACATAGTAAACCTCTTGTGAATAACCAAGCAACATTACGTATTTGTTTTTCTTATGATGAAAATGATCAAATCGTTTGTAAAAGAATCGACATTCGTCACTTCTTCGAAAATAAACCGACAAAATATGGTATTTCAATTTGTGCCTCACAGTTTGAATTTATAATTCGCCATGTGCAAAAGTTCCTAGCTGATAACAACACTCCAGATGACGCTTTCTTTAACATTACCATCAACAAGATATCAGATAATAGGATTAAAATAAGTGGTGAAAAGACTTTGATAATTACAAGCTCTGACTTTTGGCAAGAAGTGCTCCCTCTTGTTCCTGCTTTAATTTTCTTTTTGAAAACTAAAGAGCTACCAATTCGTCAGCTGATGGATCTTTATTTATGTTCAAAAGCTGTACCTAAGGAATGCCTGTTGAAAAAGAAGTGGAGTGATAAAAAAGTGAAACATCCTTGTGAAGCTAATTGTATTTTACTTCACCTTGGTTTAATACGCTGCGGTGACTTAAGATGGCGCGAGATTGATTATGCAGAACTCAATAAGTTCTCTTCGAGTGAGTCATTTGACTCCCTTGCTCTTCTACAGTATATATAAGTAGCGCTGCACTTCGATCATTTCATTTAGTCTTCAAACGTCAAACAGTCAACATGGATATCATCTGTGCCTATTTTGATACACAAGGATTCTCCGTCGATGGTACATTTCTACCTCGTGAAATCTGCTTATTAAATGACAGTGCAACAATAAATTTAATGGTGGATCAAATATATAGTAAACCAACGGATAAGGAAAAAATTCAAATCGAATATTTGACCAACAAATTCCATGGACTTGAACTTGTCCCAAAAGCTTCAGTTAAAGAGGACTATGCTAAAACTTTGATAAAGTTATTCTATGAATTTTCCAGAGATGGTCGAAAGTATTATATGGCTTGTAAATCGAAAGAGTCAGAAAATTATCTTACCGAGCTTCATATTCCTGTTCTAAATATTTTGCAAGTATACGGAGCAACACATAAAACTATCAATCGCGACCAAAAACCTTGTACCTTTCATAATCGTGATGATAATTACCTTAAATGTTCATTGAACATTGTTCAAGACATGAAAATATTCATTGATAATATGGACATCGGTCACGTTGAACATGATTAATTTGTTTAAGAAACACAATAAAAATTGTTTTCAAACTAAAAAAATGAAGCCCTATTTTATTTATTTACATCATCCATTTACAATGTTAGTTGCTGGTCCAACTGGTTCGGGAAAAACCAGATGGATTACGCAATTGATTTCAGGCGCGAATAAATTCTCATCTCCTCCACCGGAAAAAATAACTTATTTTTACGGTGAGTACCAGAGTATTTTCGGTTCAATAAAAGGAGTTAACTTTATTAAAGGTTTACCAGAAAATCTAATTGAAAAATTTGATGGAGCCGTACCTGAATGGATAATTATCGATGATCTTATGTCAGAGTCAACAAACTCTAAAATAATCAGTGAACTATTCACAAAAGGTTCACATCATCGTAATCTTTCAGTTATTCTCATCGTTCAAAATTTCTTTACAAGAGGCAAAGAAAGTAGAAACATTTCTTTGAATTCTCAATATATTGTATTATTTAAAAATCCACGGGATCAATCAATTATCACAAGTATCGGTAGACAAATGTTACCCGGTAAAGTCAGCAAATTACAAGCAATTTATGAAGATGCTACCTCAGCACCCTATTCATATTTATGTGTCGACTTGAAACCTGAGACTCCAATGGAAGTTAGATTTCTATCTAATGTTTTAGGCGAGAAGGACTACATTACAACATACTTAGTATAAGAATGCAACTATTTACAGTTTATTAAAAATGACAGTAAAGACTGCAATCAAATGCTTACCTAGCCTGAAAGCGCTAGCAAAAGCCAAAAATAACAAACAAAGGAAAAAAATTCTTGATCACGCCAACAAGTGCATTTACAGTGTTATTGCTGAAATTGCAAGAGAAACCTTGAAAGGTACTTTTGATTTATCAGAACAACGTAAAAATAAACTAAAACCGTATAAGAAGCATATACGTGCACTAGCAAGAAAATCTAATCCTACCACTAAAAAGAAAATTATTAATCAACAAGGTGGATTTCTACCCGGATTACTTGTTCCAGCAATCACTTTACTCGCAAATTTAGCTGCAAGATGAATTCAGTGACACGTATGTTCATGGTTTCTGAAGATTACTTCAGACGTAATTGCGAGAAACCAACTGTAACTAATCGACTGTTAAATACAAATATTCCCCTTGATACACAAATCAAATTACTCAATGATTTTGTTTCAAGAACAAAAGACAATTTCCCTAATCAGCCAGCTACTTCATTTCAATACAAAGATGAACCTAAAGATTATGAAGAGGAAGATTTCCCTCGTGAAAGCGTTTATGAAACGCCTCCACCAAATCCAGCATGGGCAACACCTGTACCTGCACCAAAACCGGCATGGGCACGAAGTCTAATACCTGCGACGCCTGTACGTCAAACTCCAGCGAAATTAGAAATGGCTTTGCGAAATATTCCCGGACTTTTCAATAAGAAAGGTGAAGTTTTAAGGTCTGGTGGTGATAAGGTATATGGTAGTAGATTGAGCAAGATTGTAGATCATTTAACTAAGGATGCTACCGTTCCACTACCTAACGGAGGCCCCCTTGTTATTCGTAGAATAAGACGAGAGTTTCCTCATTTAGTAAAGCATATTAGAAATCCGCGTGCAATTGACATGATAACGACAAAGAAGAGATGGAATTAAGCAAAATATATTTCGATCCTAAATCACCCGGTTCATTCGGTGGAGTTAAAAAATTGTATCAAGTAGCAAAAGAAATCAATCCAAAAATCAAGTTCAAAGAAGTTGATGCTTGGATTAGAGATCAAGATACTTATAATCTATTTAGAAGATCAATAAAAAAATTTCCAAGATTACCTATTCTAGTTGATAGAATAGATGAGCAATGGCAAGCTGATATTATGGATATGACTTGGTTAGCTAAATCAAACAATAATATTAAATACTTATTAAATGTTATTGATTGTCTAAGTCGATATGCGTGGAGTATTCCTTTAAAAGATAAATCTGCCTTATCGGTTATCAATGCATTCCGTAAAATTGAAAGAAAACCTGAAAAACTACAAACTGATCAAGGAAAAGAGTTTGTAAATCGTTACTTGAAAGAATACTTAACAAATAATAATGTTAATCATTTCACATCAACAGATGATGTGATTAAATGTGCGATAGTTGAAAGATTCAACCGTACATTACGAACAAGGATTTACAGATACATGCACTTTAAAAACAGTCAACGATATATTGATACTTTGGATGAAATTATCGATGCATATAATTCATCTTACCATCGAACAATCAAAATGTCACCTAAACAAGCATTGCTTTATCCAAGCAAAGCACTTAGTAATATCTTCAAAGCACAAAAGAAAAATATGAAGAAACAAACTGCATATAAAGTTGGTGATTTCGTAAGAATAACTCGCGCTAAATCTATTTTCGAAAAAGGTGCGACCTCAAATTGGACAGAAGAATTATTCAAAATAATCAAAGTAAAGAAAACACCTCAAGGATACATTTATAGATTAGTTGATTGGAGCGATGAACCAATCACATCAGTATTTTATCACGATGAGATATTTCCTGTTAAAGAACCACATCTGTATAAGATTGAAAAAATCCTTAGAGAACGCATAAATCCTGTTACAAAGAAAAAAGAATATTTCGTTAAATGGTTAGGTTATCCTAATAAATTCAATAGCTGGGTAGAAAATGTCGAGTGAATACTTTGTTGATGTTGTATCAAACGCAAGTATGGAAACTTACCCTGACAACACAATATCTAAATTCACTAATCGACTTGCAACTCCATTGCATCTCGATGGCGAATGGTCAGTAGCAGTTCAAGAAGTATTTTACCCATTGTCACATAAACCGATCAAGAGATCAATCAATTATTTCATCTCTTATCGAGGGAGGAGGCCAACCGTATCAATTGACTTTGATTATCAAGAAAATGATGATGTCGAAGGCATGTTGAAAAAGCTGAACAAAAGCATAGCTGATTCTCATCTACAGATTGGTTTAAGTGGTATCAATGTACAAAAAGATTTCAAACCCCCTGAATTAGTTCTAATCACTGAAGGAGAGCCTACTAAACAAAAGAAAAAAGTAGTTATTAAAGCCGGAAGAATTCCTGATGTTGATAAAGGAGTTTACCCTATTTTCTCCGATCACACATTCATACGAGCTTTAGGATTTGATAATAATACATTCGCTAGCGAGATGCAGAGAGCTGTAGCCGAAAGTGAGGAAGAGATTAAAGCTCCAAATCAACCTGATCTTGGACCTAAATCACATTTGATGTTCATCTATTCAGATATTATCCATGCACATTTACTTGGGGATATTTCAGCAAGAGTACTAAGAGTAGTACCTCTCAATCGTGAACCTAGTGATAAACTTGGTCACATGACTTTCACTTCACCTTATTATTATCCTGTACGTTCAAACAAAATCGAAGATGTAAGTATTGTCTTATGCGATGAAACCGGTAACCAGATTAGATTCAAAACCGGTCGTGTTTTTCTCAGCTTACATTTCAAGAAAACTGTATAAGAATAAATAAAATATGATTATATTAAAAAAAAATGAATCGTAAAATTTATTGTCCGTGTGATAGTGATTTCACTCAACATTACCGATCCCAAGCAGGCAATGGATACTCTGATATTACGTTATATCGAGGACAGCCTTACCAGCGAGGATATGGTTTGGTTCTGTTTTTCGAAGATTTGGTGTCCCAATTCTTCAATTTCTCGGTAAACAATTTGTTAAAACTGGCATTGACGTCGGCAATGATTATTTATCAGGCGCTAACTTGAAAACTTCATTTAAGGCGAGAGGGAGACAAGGTCTCAAGAATGCTGCTAAAGAAGGATTAAGTAAACTTGATTCACTAGTTGATCAAGTCGGTACTGGTATAAGAAAACGAAAACGTCGTAAACTAAAAACTAAAAAGAAAGATATTTTCTCATGATGGAGTACTTACATGAATCTTCATTACCTTCAAGCAAGTCTGAGTTACAGGTATTCACTATACCTCCTACTCAAACTGCAATTGAGTCAAGCTATGAAGTCGAATATCGACCGGTTTCTAGTCTTGAATCAAGTAATTTCTACGAAATAAATGTTCCTTCAAGTGAAGATTTTACTGATTTAGCATCTACAATGATACATTTGAATGTTGTTGTTACAACCAATACTCATTTAGCATTAGCAGAAGAAAACCATGTGCGAGCTGTAGAGAATTTCGGAAATGCAATGTTCGAGCAGATCGACGTTTTCCTAGGTTCGGTTAATACTGTCCAAGCAAATAACATGTACCATTATCAATCATATCTCGAAGACTTATTATTCAGGCACCCTAATTTCTGTGACTCGGGAAGTCAAGTAACAGAAACTGATTTACGTCAACCTTTCGATTTATTTTTCCGTTTGCATTCATCAATATGCGAACAGGATAAATTGCTACTGAATGGTGTACCTTTAACTTTTAGATTCACTAAAAGTCCATCAGGTTTCCCATTGATCTCCCCTGATGTGACTGAATATAAATTCACAATCAAAAAGTTTTCTCTTTTTATCAAAAGAGTCAAGCTTTTCCCCGAAGCACATAAGAGTTTACTTCAAGGTTTGGATAAAGGTGCTGCTAAATATTTCATTACAAGAAATGATACTCGAAGTTTCGCTATTTCAGCAGGACAAACATCAGTATCAATTGAAAACATTTTCAATGGCGTTCTACCACGTCGAATACTTATTGGTCTCGTAAAAGATTCAGCTCATTCAGGCTCTATTAAAGAGAACCCATTTGATTTTCTAAACTTTAAAACTAACTATATCGCATTATCAGTTGATGGACATACTGTTCCGAGTATACCGTATACTCCTAATTTTGCTGAAAATTTATTTGCGAGGGAATTCATCAACCTTTATCGATGTTTCAATCAAGATGAAGGAATCCCTCAATTAAATTTATCTAAGGAGTCTTATTTATCAAACTCAACTTTATTTGCCTTTGACCTAACCCCTGATGGAAGTATTGGGGCTGAAAATGGAACTTTATCTCTGATTAAAAGAGGGAATATAAGACTTGATATTAAGTTTACTGCTAAACTTGATGTTTCAATTAAAGCAATTGTGTTTGCACAATTTGATAATTTGATCACTATTGATAAAGACCGAGTTGTACGATTGGATTACTAAAATGCTAACTACAATCGAGATTGAAAACTTACTAAAAGATGTTCCTTGGTTCAATGGGGTTTACGCACTTGATCAACTGCCACGATGGATACTTGCTCCTAGTTCAGTTATAATTAACCTTGATGAAAGTTACAAACCTGGAAGCCATTGGGTAGCCGTTTACTTTGACAAGAATAAAGTAGCTCATTACTTTGATTCTTTTGGAAGACGACCACAAGGAAATATACTTACTTTTATTGAAGCTAATTCTGATTACTATATTTATAATCCTATCAAGTATCAAGGCAATTTATCAATTGCTTGTGGATACTTTTGTATTCTATTTGTTCTATCAGTTAATTCCCTTAACTCATTCTATAAACTTTTCCGTAAATGTAAACACGAAAGTAATGAAAAGACATTATTTCAACAATTGAAAAAATATTTAATGTGAATAAAATTTTTTTTTGCGCTCAAATTCTCTTGTTATTTCTTACAGTACAAATTTAGAAAACAATTTAACAAAATTTTAAAAAAAATGTTAGTAATTTTAATAAAAATCAGTTATTGAATATCATGATGTCCGTATGCCAGAGATTTTAATGGATCCACCCAATACCTCTTGTCTTCGAGAGAAGATATAGTTGTCTTTTGTCGTCTTATCATCTGAATATTGTGGCGATCAGATTGCAGTGTAGTGGTTACATCTCTTCTTGTATCATGATTGTAAAGACAATCGAGATAATCTTGAAATGTGATTCTATTTTTCAGAATTGGTCTTGGTACACCTTTTGCTCTTTTGATAACTTCTTCGCAAATCCTCAATGCATAAAGTTTAGGCTTTATTCCGATAAACTCGGATATCTGCTTGCCTGCCATCTCATCTTTGAGGTAGCCGATTTTTTTATTATTATTATTCGAATACAAGGGATGGCCTTTTGGATAGTTTGAGAAGTCCATGATGTTAGCGAATTGTCTCATATCAGCGACAATATCTTCAGACTTGATTTCATAAATGAAGGAATCTGTATCAGTGTATACAAGACTAATATTTGATTTATAATACGGTTTGAATGTATCGTAATGAAGTTGATACATCTTCAGTTTGGCCAGTTCGAGAATAGTAAAACCAACAGCGATCGGTTTATCCATTACAACAGAGAGTTTCTTTAGGGAAAATAACATCTTGTTATCATCGAGTATAATGAATTTATCACAAGTTTCATTTTTAAGTAATCTTTGAGCTTCAACATCTTGAAGTGCGATCTTAACAATCCGATGCTTTCTCTTATCTTCGATCATTTTCCCGTAAATTGAGTTGACTAGCAACTTCCAAAAATCTTTTTCGAAATCAGTCACGGCTGCTTGTCTCTTTGTTGTGCAGAAAGAAACATAATCAGCAAGCCAAGATGATTGTTTGAATTCAATAGCACGATGAAGCTTTACTACCTTCATTCCATGTGAATGATAGAATTTCAAATTTCGATAATGAACAACATATCGAATTTTCTTGTAAAAATTATTTGTCAATTTAGCAGTTTTGATTCTTTTGTATCCGCGACCTTTAAGCTCATCCAGTAGATCTTTTTGATATTGACTATACATATCGGGAGTTATTTCCATTTTCTCCGGAGCCAATGGAAAATCATTATGATCATCGTGGAGTTCACAAGGATATTCGATATCAACTTCAAGGATGAAACCGATTTCGGAATCATCAGGAGTGGTGAGTATCTCTTCAATGGTTCTAGAAGACCATTTGAAATGTGATTTCGGTAGTTTTTCCGACATCGCATATCCGTAAAGATTGTTAACATCCAAGTACAGCAGAAAAGATGTTTGCTTACTTGGATCGTAATCAGGTAAGTACTGATTATTTGCTCGCACATGACGCTTAACTACCGATGTGGGTCCACCTCTGATACCTTTCTCTACCATCAAAAACATATTAAAATCGGTTAGAAGTTCAAGTTCAATCTTCATTTTCTTGAACGCTGCAGACCAAGTTAACCCGGGTGCTGAAAATTGATGAAGAGGGTCTAATGCGAAATTAAAGAGAGACATCTCTCGAAAATTCTCAAAAACCGATGCAAGTAGTAATACATCTACTTTAAGGTAGATATCGTGGAGATCTTTCAATGTTGAGCAGTTAAACTTTGACCAAACCTTCTTTACATTTTCATAGAGCTCATCTGATATGTTCGACTGGGTTAAGGAAGAAAAAAATGCTGACTTATCTGGTAACGCTGTTTCATTGAAAACATCGAGAGATGATAAGTACTCATATGGAAGAGCACTTTTTCTTAGAAGAAGAGAAGTGTCGATATCTCCAAAAACTTGTTTCAAATAATAATCTTTCTTATCTGTTGGAACATTAGCAGCTAAATTGTCCAAGCTAGATGAAAGGAAAGCGAAGCTATCCATGAATTTAAATTTACCGAGGAAAAATCCAATGTACTTTTCAATTGTATGAGGAATAATTACTGGTTCACTTTTGCAAAAGTTTGTATCAAGAGCATTTATGATTATATGTCCATCGAAATTCTTTAGATTATGAAAAACAACAGGATATTGTTCAGGTATTCGATACTCAAGGTTGCAATTCTGATGAGCGGCTCCTCTATACACACCAGTGAGATGGTCATGATCGCGAACTCTATTAGTTCCTAATGGCTTACTGCATATATGACAATCAATTGCATCTTTGAAATTTCGTTCTTCAATTGGTGAAAGATTGTGATATTTTTTCCTTCTACTTTCTAGGTACTGCTCAAGTAAGCTTTGTACATTTTTCAAGCTTAGCAAGAATTTTTGAGCTGGATTCGGTCCTAAATAAAAATCTTTATGTATGATTTTATTATTCCAGTCCACTATAATGTAACCGTAACTGCATGGAATCAAATCTGTTAAAACATGGCCATCATTTTGATTTGAAACGGACAAAGTTTCAAAATCTGCATATATGCAAAAGGGAAACTTTACTTCTTTACGGTAGTCTTTGTGTTTGCATATTATCTGGTTACCTTTGGGCATGTCGATTGTTTGAGCCTTTTTTTGACAGCAATCAATTTTATGTTCCTCCAATTGGTTTTGTGACCTGAAACCTCTACAACAGCGTATACAAGCAAATCTTGACCTTGTTTTGTTGGTGTTAACAAGCCTGCAGAAATCTGCGATGTAATAATAATGCTCTTGGTATAGCAAAAGATTAACGTGGCGGCTTTTCTCCAATGAGCTAATCTTGAGAGGGTTTACTCTTTTCTCTTCCAGATTATAAGAATATACATTTATACTTATATCATTCTTTCTTTCGAATTTACCGATTTCATGAACAGAAACAAGTCCTCGAGTCATTGAAAAATCGTAATCATCGATGAATGCAAGATATTGATTTATTCTGCCACGATGTGTTGGAACTGCATGAAGACCAATCAAGACACTGAACATGAAGCAATCAGTGTCACACATTGGTGTGATGAGACATTTCTTATGTTTAAGTGTATCAGGTAATTGATTCTGGTGGCAGCCTCCTTTATGAGGAATATATTGACCAATAGCCAAATCAATGTGCTCAATCGAATCTAAAGACCATCCTGAGCCACGTTGTGTGAATTGATCTATCCTATCTTCCAATTCTTCTTCTGCAGTCAAAATTGATATTGTTTTGTCATCAGCTAGTAATCCGGAGAACATACTTGATGAGAAGCAAATCGTTATTGTTTTCGAAGATACCTCTTCATAAAATACAACTTTAATTGTGAAAAAATATTTGATTGCATTGTAAGCATCAACGATGATTCCAATCAAACCAAGAACGGCATCTTTTATCTCGATGAAAAGTGCTGGTAAATCAACTTTATTTTCATTTTTATATCTGTATAAAGCATAGTACCGAGCAAAGGCTTTTTGCTGTAATTTGAACCCTAAATATTCATCTGGAATGTTTGCAAGATCAGGTGTGGTCATTTTCAAGCCACATATCTTCCGGTGACGCGTGAGATTACCTCGAAACTTATAAATTTTACCACATTTTTCACAACTCAGCGTCTCCACATTAGCAGGTTCGTCCATTTGCACAACTTCTGAATGTGAAGAAGGCATTTGCGGTTGAATTTCATCTTGTAAATCAACTGGTTCTGCTGGTGCGAATTGAATGACTGGTTCAGCTGGTGCGAATTGGAAGACTGGTTCAGCTGGTGCGAATTGGAAGACTGGTTCAGCTGGTGCGAATTGAATGACTGGTTCAGCTGGTGCGAATTGGAAGACTGGTTCTCTTACTAGCCGGAGATCAAGCGGAGATGATTGAATAGGAGGCAATGGTGTTACGCTTAGATCTAATGGCAATTCATCATCTGAAACTAAATCAATTGTTACTTGTGATTGATTTTCAGATGACAAGTCAATAGTTGATTGACTTGAGGCAGGAGTAACTGGCTCGGTGCTGGCAGCAAATGAGTTTTCCCACTCCATTGAATGATCACTCGGACCAGGAAAGAGATCACCTCGATCAATCAATCTTTCCAACTCTGAAACAGGATCAGTCGGCTGGAGATCTTCACGACGCTTCATTCTTCGTGTGAACAAGCATCTTGCACCTCTGTTGCATCTGGATTGCGAACTACAAGATACTTCACAATCAGGGAGACTTGGTTGCTCTTTCCTTGGCTTTTTGCGTTGCGGAACAGAAAAAGTGTCCATTCTAGAACACTGTACTGGATTACAATTTGACGAACAGGTATGTGATAAATATTCACCTAATAAATTAGTTCTGTAATTGCAACAAGTACAACGGAAATCCTGTTGAATAAGAGTGATAATTGAATTAATCAATTGATCAATTGAAAGAAATTGAATGAATCTCCGAAAAAAATAAGTTGCGTAAAAAAGTGTTATTGGATTTCAATTAATGAAGTTTACAATGGATAGTTTTTCTAATACAAAGTTTAGTATTTCAATTTTCCCAATCTAAAATAATCTTGATAAATTCTTTTTGCATTATCTGCCTTTGCTTTGAATTTGGAATGTTGAGCAAAATAATTCCCTTTACCAAAATCATATTTATTTGATTGTTCAAGCCAATATCGAGATCTATCGTTGAAATGGGCAAATTTATTTCGCCATCTTCGTCCTTGCCGAACATAAAACAGGAGCTTATCAGGGTGGTCCTCTGGCAGCTCTAGGATTTTATTCAACCTCTGTTTCCGACGTCTTTTAGCTGATTGATTGACTTTACTTTTGCTTGATATTTCAACAGGCGGTTGAGCAGGAACAGCAAATTGAGGTAAAGGAAGATCACAAGGTTGCGAATCTTCACTAGGGACAGACCTCGGATCTTCAAGAGTGGGTTCGAAAAGATCGATCGGTATAACACGTATAGTTGCTCTTGATTCTTTAATAGCGAATTCAGGAAGCAGTAGATTGATAGGACCAGATCGGGCAGCAGGAATAGATCTTGGATCTTTTAGAATAAGTTCAGATGTCAATGGAATGATTTTTACCTGAAAAGATAGAGATTTTTCGGAGATTCATGGTTAATCAAGGAAAAGGTTTATAAGTCATACTTACATTTTCAGAATCCATTTTGATTTGAATAAATCAAAATTGAGAAAGCTAACAGGGAGAGAACAGTTCACTTAAGCTTTAATGACCTTCACGATCTAACTTAAAGTCAAGGAATGTATTGCATAAAATAGCTGACCCAGGTCTTTATTTATACAGAAAATGAGCAATGGTGATGATGGCTTGCATATCAAACTCTGTCTGTGAGCTCCATGATTTCAGAATTAACCATGTCAATCATGTGAATGTGTCTTTGGTAGTATTTACATTGATATTTACTGATAAGATCAGTAAAAATCATCCCAGAAAAGAAAGTAAAGAAAGAGACATAAGTGGCGCCATCTATTGCTTCACTCAGCATTCGATTTGCTAAGTTATAGTTACAGTCCTTAAAGAGCGTTAATTAATTTTATTGTCTTATTGATTAATATTAAAACAATTAAACAACTTACATTTTTTAATTGCAGTTAATAATTGATTATTTCACGTTAAAATGCTGAAAATATCAATTTAATCATGATTTATAATCAATTGATCGAAATTATCGTAAAGTGCTGCCATCTGTTGGCAGGCTCCAAGTTATTGATAAAGGTCTTCATTTGCTGAAAGTAATTACTTATTTTGGGTTTAATTTAGGTCAAAAGTAATTGGTTAATTATAGCCTAAATGGGTTTAATTATAGTTAAATGTATGCTTACTACCCTAAGGAGTAGTTATTCAGTTCTCAATCGGGGTTGAAAGAAGGCTCAATGGATGATTGAAAACTCAATTTCTTTATTTGGCTGTAACTTTTTAACTATCAGTTTGCTGAATAAATAAATACGCTCAAGAGTCAGTCATTTTGCCTGAAGTTTATCATTAGATTGAAAAAAATCATATTCGAGAAACTTTTTTGATCAATTTTCCCCCATAGGGTTAACATAGGAACTTATGAAATTTGGCTTGGATGTGTTCAATGGTAGATAAATGTAACTTACATTGCTCAATTATAGCCTAACTAGGCTTAACTGCATCAAAAAGCAGTGATTCAAGGTCAAATAGGACTTAATCCTAGTCAAATGGGTTAATTCAAGGTCAAATAGGACTTAATCCTAGTCAAATGGGTTAATTCAAGGTCAAATAGGACTTAATCCTAGTCAAATGGGTTAATTCAAGGTCAAATAGGACTTAATCCTAGTCAAATGGGTTAATTCAAGGTCAAATAGGACTTAATCCTAGTCAAATGGGTTAATTCAAGGTCAAATAGGACTTAATCCTAGTCAAATGGGTTAATTCAAGGTCAAATAGGCTTAATTGTGGTTAATTGTAGGTTAATTAGGCTTGATTGTGGTTAATTGTAGGTTAATTAGGCTTAATTGTGGTTAATTGTAGGTTAATTAGGCTTGATTGTGGTTAATTGTAGGTTAATTAGGCTTAATTGTGGTTAATTGTAGGTTAATTAGGCTTGATTGTGGTTAATTGTAGGTTAATTAGGCTTAATTGTGGTTAATTGTAGGTTAATTAGGCTTGATTGTGGTTAATTGTAGGTTAATTAGGCTTGATTGTGGTTAATTGTAGGTTAATTAGGCTTAATTGTGGTTAATTGTAGGTTAATTAGGCTTGATTGTGGTTAATTGTAGGTTAATTAGGCTTAATTGTAGGTCAAAGGCATTTAAATTGAGAGGCAAAAATAGTTACATAATCTGATCATAGATGGTAGCACATCTATGTAATTATTGGCGGTTAAAATTTAGAATTAGTTTAATTGTTTATCTTAGCTTAATCTTAACCTTTGACCAACTCGTTTAATTACATTGCAATTGTGTTTAGTTCTATCACTTTTTCTTGTTTAATTACAATTTATTTGTGCCATATTATGGAGCCGACACCATCAACATCATCATCTTCATCATCTTCATCGCCAGCTACTGGAGTATTTAATTTACTAACTGCACTGGAGAAACCATCGCCAATCGCAGGCAAAATTGAAACTATCATTAAAGTTATGGAAATGTATGCATCCATACCGGAGCAGCATAAAGATTTTGTCAAGTATATTGTAGAACAAACTTTACATAAAGTTTGTAAAGACACAATCAAATATAAAAGTGCCAAAGTGGTAAAACAATCTAAAGAAGAGATAATGCGGATGGATAAAGCATTAAATATTGAAGCTGCCAAAGCTGAGCGGTTGTATCAAGAAAATTTGCAACTAAAGCAAATGTTAGGCATAATGGATGCCAAAGATTTGACATTTGCACAATATTGTTTCAAGGAACTCCAAAGACTAACTCAGGTTCCAGAGGAAAAGATTACCGAAAGATTTGAAAATCAATAAATTTCATTTAATTTCATCCCTTTTGTTTGTTTTAATTTAGTTGTTAAACTTTGATTGAGCGTGGGAAAGCTTAGCGTGGGAAAGGGTGACGCGCGCGCAAAATTACTTAATTTTGTCTTAATTTGACAATTTGTTTTTGGCCTAGACCCGGGCTTTGGCCTAGAGTGGCCTGGCCCAGAAAAACAGTTTTGGTCCGGTAAAACAGTTTTGGAACTGTTCCGGACTTTTACTAACTACTAATGTTAATACTTCATTTACGGACAGTATACACGGTACATTAAAGTTTACAACGAAAGAGTTGACGCATTCCCGAGTGTCTGTTTTTTCAAGTGCTGACATTTATGTGAACTACAATTCAATTTTCAATTTTCAACAATTAGTCAAATCTGGTGCTTTCCCCAAGTAAATAAGATTGAAGGAACATTTGTAATAAGAAACAATGAAAAGGGTGTTTTTCAATCAAAGCCTTCTTCTTTAATTAGTGAAATTAATTTAACAGTGAATTTTTATAATCAAATATATATATAGCTGTAATGACTAAACCTTGTGCTGTGTTTTGGGATATTCAAAATATCGGCGCATCAGAAGGACAATCAGTTAATTCCATTGTGGACCTGATTCGATCAACTATAATTAAACCTCACAATTCGGATGAAATCTTTTTCTTTTGTGTTTGTGATATTACCTTCCAATGTTGACCATTCATTAGCAAATGTGGATTTTCAAGCTAGCGATGAGGTATCAGCACCATGAGGTAACAAACAACTGCTAAGCACATGTTTTGAAGCTTCTTTTGAAGCGTATTTCAACCAAGTTTTGACCCTTGTTCCAACAATATTTCACCCTTATTTTTGAACTTTATTTACATTATTTTTAACTTGATTTTTTTTTGAGTTTTACCATATAACCATTGGATATTATGGCAAACACAGTAAGTATGAATGTTTTATCATTGGATTTTTTTATTTTAATTAAGACTTACGTTTCTGATTTTATTATATATATCAGATATATATACACATATATATATATATATTTCAAATATTTCCCCAAAATAATGCAAATCACTACGTATGAAGAAGAAAGTGATAGTGAAGCACCACGATTGCAGGAGCGTGATCTGAAAGTACTAACAGAAGAGCAAATAATAAAGCAATCAGCCGAACTTGCGGCAATGAGACGAGGCAAAAAGACCTACGAGTGTCCACTATGAAAACACGTTTTCACTCCAGGGAGAAAAGACTCAGTAAGCGTGCATTAGATGGGAAGCAAACACCAAGTGATTATCGATTAGCATCCTGCCCAGTAAGGAAAGCTAAGACGATAGATGAACAACGTGCACAACCAAGTGGGAAAGCCTTGATTAAAGTAAAAATAATTGAACATTTTTGTAAACTGACTACGCAATTAAATTAATTATTTAACTATGATCGTCAGTAAAACTTATTAAAGAGGGATGTACTTCTCAACTTTAATTACTTTTGTAACTAAGAAAGGTAAAGTAACTTTAACGCTCAACATGAATCAAATTCTATAAGAAAACCCTGCAGGGTAGATTCTGTTTTCCTTTAATAAACTCGTATTTTGACGAATCTTTCATGTTACCTTGCGTCTAATACGTAAAGATATTTGGGTTTAGGCTCAATTTTAAAATCAATAAGCCATTCATCAGTACCTTATTAAGGGTGTATCCGGTTAATGAAAAAAATGTTGGTTAATCTTGGTTAAAAGACTAAAGTTGAAAAAGATAAGATAAGAAAATAAAGTGTCCGGTATTAATTTGGTTAATTTGATTATCATGCGCAGTGAAAAATAAAAAAATTGAATCAAATCAGCTGACGATATTTCAATCTAATTAAAAAATTAATTTTTGAAATCAATACAGTCAAGCCTCTCTAATTTGGACGTAGTGAGAATAGCTAGTGGTCTATTTTGCGACCAAGTGCGCGTATTTTAGCCATAGATCACTTTCAATTAACAATCAAGAATTGAAAAAAATTAACATCGAAATAATCAAATAACGGTAATGATTAGAATTGCCAAATTATCACCAGTTATTTAATGAATTTATTTAATCAAGCTCTCACTTGATTTTAATTTTTTTCAATTCTTGATTGTTGATCATTTACAATCAACAATTCAATTTTATCACTAAAAGTTGCAAAAAAGTGATTTAAGTGAACCAAATCTAAGTATATTAATCAATAATTTTCATTGTGAAATCAGGTGCAAATCGAAGAGCAATATTGATAGATTACTAACAATTAAATTAATTTTACCATTAATCGATTGTTTCAAACATAATTGCGGTCAGAGGTTTGAAACTTTCTGTTTTACCTAATATTAGCTTCGATACTGGGCAAGTTGTTTGGACTATTACCTAGAAACGTCTAACTTTGAGAGGCGGGACTGTAGATGGCATTAAAGCTAATCTGGGTTAATTTTGATCAGATGTTAGTTAATTTTTTTAACCGAGATTCTTGGTTAAAATTTCACTGAACGGATACACCCAAATACACAGGTAAATCATCAATAGCAATCGAACTGAATTAAGATTGGACTGGAAATGTTACAATTTAACTGATATTTTCGTGAATCCATATTATAAGCTATATTTCGATTAAACAACGCTACATTTTGATCATAAACTAATGTGATTACAGTTAGTTCAATGATAAATTACTCACCCCTAGTTACAAAAAGTATTCATCATAATATACTTATTCATTGGTTAGATGTTATTTTCAATTAACGCCTGTTGATTGAATAAATTCGATTAGAACAGACAGTGAATTTTGATGCATAAAGTGTTTCAGCAAAATGGCTAAGCCTTGTGCTGTGTTCTGGGATATTCAAAATGTTGGAGTACCAAAAGGACAATCAGTTAATTCAATCATTGAGCTGATTCGATCAACTATAATTAAACCTCACAATTTGGATGAAATCTTTTTCTTTTGCGTTTGTGATGTTCAAAAGTTACCATCAAATGTTGGAAATTCATTAAAAAATCTTGATGTTGATATTGTTCAAGCTTACAATGAAGTTAAGGATTCCGCTGATATTAAAATATTGGATTTAATGCGAAAGTTTGTCAAAGTTGCTGGACAAGATTGTACAATTATATTGTTAAGTGGTGATGCTGATTATTGTGGTACTTTGAGTGATCTAAAGAAACTTCATAATGTATCCATTCATCTTATTAGATTAGCTAACTCATTTTCACCAAAACTTGATCAACTATCCGACTACACATTCATTTTGAATAATGGTGTATTGAAGTCGATTAAATCAACTGGTTCACCAATGTACTTCATTTCAGTCAAAAATTATCCTCTAACTATGGACATCAACTTCGTTATGACTGCTTTGAATAACCAGATTGCTGAAAGTATTCAAAAGAGTGCGATTTTATTTGATGATTTAATCTGTATTGGATTTCCTACTTTATGGAATGCTGAAAAGCCCATTGAACAATTGAATGGATCGCGGTTTCATAAGCACTTTTTGAAGGTTGTAATGCTATCAGAATCACCTCTAACTGAAATATTAAAATGCGTGAAGCCTAATGTGACTATGGAGACTAAAAGCGATAATGAAGTGAAACAATTGACATTCATCAAGATGAGCAATTCTAATGAAGTCGATATTAGTAAAATCATTAAAGGACAACAGCCAAATCGGCCCATAATTCGAAATTTGTTCAACCATATATCAATCGAAAGTTTATGATGAGTAGAGTATGTCTTCCTGAAAATCTGATCGCAATTCGCATTCCCTGGGGAGTTATTTAGCAAATCCCTTGTGACCCCGTGAAGACCACAGCAGACATGCTTTTCAGATAGAACTTTCTATGCTGATTCCAATGATGATGCATGTGACCCTGAACCTGCGGCTTTGTGAGATATACTACTTTACTCAAAGTTTTTCATAATGCAAAAAAATATTCAAAGCCATGGCGTTTCTTAAAAACCATATGAAGACCAACTCAGACCTAGTACATATTGTTCACCGCGTTTCATACTAGCAGGAAAACTCAAAAATAATTTTCCAAATGTCCGGTTTTAGATTTGCCATCTACATCTCAATATTTAACTATGTAACTGAATCTTCAAAGGCATGGCGTTTCTTAAAAACCATATGAAGACCAACTCAGACCTAGTACATATTGTTCACCGCGTTTCATACTATCAGGAAAACTCAAAAATAATTTTCCAAATGTGCGGTTTTAGATTTGCCATCTACATCTCAATATTTAACTATGTAACTGAATCTTCAAAGGCATGGCGTTTCTTAAAAACCATATGAAGACCAACTCAGACCTAGTACATATTGTTCACCGCGTTTCATACTATCAGGAAAACTCAAAAATAATTTTCCAAATGTGCGGTTTTAGATTTGCCGTCTACATCTCAATATTTTACTATGTAACTGAATATGCAAAAAGTGTTTTAAACCCTGTAAAGGTAACAAATGTCCTAGTACATCTTTTTCAGACACAAATCAGTAATGAAAAATAATGTTCAGAAAAAAATATCATAAAAATATTGCTCTAAAGCAAACGTCTTAGCTTTGCATATTCAGTTACATAGTAAAATATTGCGATGTAGATGGCAAATCTAAAACCGCACATTTGGAAAATTATTTTTGAGTTTTCCTGCTAGTATGAAAGGCGGTGAACAATATGTACTAGGTCTGAGTTGGTCTTCATATGGTTTTTAAGAAACGCCATGCCTTTAAAGATTCAGTCAGATAGAGAAATATTGCGATGTAGATGGCAAATCTAAAACCGCACATTTGGAAAATTATTTTTGAGTTTTCCTGCTAGTATGAAAGGCGGTAAACAATATGTACTAGGTCTGAGTTGGTCTTCATATGGTTTTTAAGAAACGCCATGCCTTTAAAGATTCAGTCAGATAGAGAAATATTGCGATGTAGATGGCAAATCTAAAACCGCACATTTGGAAAATTATTTTTGAGTTTTCCTGCTAGTATGAAACGCGGTGAACAATATGTACTAGGTCTGAGTTGGTCTTCATATGGTTTTTAAGAAACGCCATGGCTTTGAATATTTTTTTGCATTATGAAAAACTTTGAGTAAAGTAGTATATCTCACAAAGCCGCAGGTTCAGGGTCACATGCATCATCATTGGAATCAGCATAGAAAGTTCTATCTGAAAAGCATGTCTGCTGTGGTCTTCACGGGGTCCCAAGGGATTTGCTAAATAACTCCCCAGGGAATGCGAATTTCGATCAGATTTTCAGGAAGACATACTCTACTCATCATAAGCTTTCGATTGATATATGGTTCAATTGATTCTGAATACGGGCTGAAAATCGCACATTTTGGCTATCCTCCTTTTGTATTGCTTGTACTAAACAAGCAGGTAGTCAATGTATTTTATCCAGAAAATCCTTTCTTTGGATAGTCTTTTCATTCAAATCTGATGCACAAGATTGTCTTTCAAAAGTTAAAATAATGTATCCAGATGCAACCATTTCTGATCCACCGGTTGATTTGACATCAAAATACCACGAAAACTTATACACTGTTGACTCTTGCGAACAAAAAGTCACAAACGAAGTGAGTTCGAAGGTAGATAACGCAGCTAAACCAAAACTAGAAAAGAATACGCAAGCAATTTCGTATAATCAAAACGCCAGTAACATCAATCATTCTAACATCGACCCGAGTGCACATATTAAACCGAAAGCATCAAAGAAATCAGTAACCTTGAAAAAAACAATGAATTCAGAGCCAAGAATAGTTTCCCACAGTAATTTTGATGGTTTGAAGATGTTCTTTCATTGTGATAATTATTTTGCTTCTCATGTGGCACATTATCAATTAACCAAATGGTCCCTACTTTATAATCTGTTTGAGCAACTATACGATTTGGGAGCAAAAAAGGTTATATGTGATGGAAATCTTTACTGTGCTCAATTCGACTCTGCTTCTGATTATCAAGATGCTTGTGCAGAAACGGAGTCAGGATATTTTAAACCTTTAGAATTCGTAAAAGCAAAGGATCTCAACAAAAAATTTACTGGGGTTACCATTAAGAAAATGAATCGACATAATCATGAAATTCCTTGGTGTTTAAATATTGAACTTGACATACACTGTCTTGTGGTAAAAGTTAATGAACAGATTCGCATCGAGTTCAACGAAAGGTGCAAAAGAATTTTAGGGAATCGTGAATGTATTTTCATCAAACCAGTTCTGGGCGAGTTTTGGATTGGTTTTCCTGATGAACTAATCTGTAAGAATTCAAAGAAAACAGTACTTAGATTTTTAGCTGATCTCAAGTACTTAAATGATGTTTCAATGGCTAAGCCTTCCAATGCACTTTTGGAATCTGTCAATTTACATGATTTAGTTGGCGATGCTTATGATTTAGCATTTCTTTCGGCCCAGTTAGAAAGTACGAAGCCAATCGCTAAACCGCAAATCATAGAACGGATAAGTTTTCTACGAACGGAAGAACAAGAGTGCAATGCAGCGGTTTTCCACATAACTATCAATGCAAATTTTCGTAATCGGCTGTCTTGGGTTAAATTATCACTCGAACAAATCGTTAAAATTTTAGTGAATTTTAGCAAAGTTATTCCGCTCGCTGCCACAGCATCGTATGATGAAGTCAATTTAATATTCAATTCATGGTATGAAGCACACGCTGCTCGTCATTTCATCAATAACTTAACACCCGCTGAAGTTCCCTATTTTACAGAGTTTAATGGAGCAAGTGAAGTACAACAACAGCAGTCAGCATTTGTCAACATCTTCAAGTACTATATCATTAACGACGAAAGACAAGTTCTCGACGAAATAATACAAAACGAAAGTCAGGTGAATAAACAAGCTTCAAATTCTTCTAAAATTAAATCGCAGACAAATATTAATATGCTGGACGAAGAAATAATACAGAGAATGCAATATAAAAACGTTATAAGAAACTATTCTCATATTGAATTTACATCTGAAATTATCTCAATAATTAAAATGAATTTGATACAAATGGACTGTCCAGTTTGCATTGAATTTGCAGGTGAAGTTTGGGTCGCAGTTGATGATTTAGAGAAAATAAAAAAAGCGGAAGCAAAAATTGAAAAGATCACCTTCAAAATGTTACATGAAAATGATGAAGATGATTTTGATAATGCAGTTGAAATTCAACGGATCACGAGGTTTCCACCAAAATTTGCGAAAATGTTGGTAAATAAATTGATGAATCCAACAAAACCATCTTCATCGAATGTACATTCCATCCCTAGTGCTGTGCCACTAGGTCACTTCAATTATAATTACAGAAAAGCAGTTGGAATGTCAACCAGTCGATATTGTCAGTTAAATGCATCAGCTGGATCCTGAAAACGACGAACTCGAGGGAAGGGGATCAAGGTTCAATAATTCAATAATTACAGAGTCTGTAAAAATTTTGCAGAGTTTGACAGAATGTTTTCCCTAGTTCATGGATTGGTTCAATGTTAACAATTCATTTACGGACAGTATACACGGTACATTAAAGTTTACAACGAAAGAGTTGACGCATTCCCGAGTGTCTGTCCTTTTCAAGTGCTGACATCTATGTGAACTACAATTCAATTTTCAATTTTCAACAATTAGTCAAATCTGGTGCTTTCCCCAAGTAAATAAGATTGAAGGAACATCTGTAATAAGAAACAATGAAAAGGGTGTTTTTCAATCAAAGCCTTCTTCTTTAATTAGTGAAATTAATTTAACAGTGAATTTTTATAATCAAATATATATATAGCTGTAATGACTAAACCTTGTGCTGTGTTTTGGGATATTCAAAATATCGGCGGACCAGAAGGACAATCAGTTAATTCCATTGTGGACCTGATTCGCTCAACTGTAATTAAACCTTACAATTTAGATGAAATCTTTTTCTTTTGTGTTTGTGATGTTCATAAGTTACCTTCCAATGTTGGCCATTCATTAAATCTGTATTTTCAAGCTTACAATGGGGTATCAGCTGATGTTAAAATAATGGACTTAATGCAAAAGTTTGTTAGCTCTGCTGGACAAGATTGTACAATTATATTGTTAATTGGGGATGCTGATTATTATGGTACTTTGAGTGATCTAAAGAAGCGTCATAATGTATCAATTTATCTTATTAGATTAGCTGATTCACCCTCACATAAACTGGATCAAATAGCTGACCACATATTCATTTTAAATGATGGTGTATTAAAGCCAGTTGAACCACCTGGCTCACAAATGTGTTTTATTTTAATCCAATATTTTCCCTTTTCATTCAACATCAGTCAAGTGGTGAATAAATTGAATGCTCAGGCCAATGGAATTATTAAAAACAGTGCCATCATTTACGATGGTGCAATTTGTATTGGATTTTCTACTTTAGAGAATGCTGAAAAGGCCATCGAACAGATTAAAGGATTTCGGTATAAGGCAGTTTTTTTAACGGCTAAATTGATAATAGACTCACTTCTAGCTGAAATATTGAAATGTATAAAGCCTGAAGTGGTAATGCAGACGAAAAGCAACAAGGAAGTGAAACAATTAACATTCATCAAAGTGTTCCACTCTGATGAAGCTTATAAAAAACAAATTTTTAAATTTTGTATCGCTTATGCTGCACAATCAGGCAGTCAATGTGTTTTATCAGTGAAACGATATCATTGGATTGTCTTTTTATTCAAATCTGATGCGCAAAAGTTTTTGCCAAAAGTGAAAATGATTTATTCAGATGCAGTCATAGTCAGACCGTGGGTTGACGTGGAATCAACTCGTCACGAAAGCCCATACTTCGTTGAATCATGCGGAGAAATATACACAAATGAAGCGCCTTCTAGTGTAGCCAGCCTTGATGCCCGTGATGAATGGAGTATATTCTTTCGATATAATCCTGATTTTACTGCTCCTGTGCAATATTACGAACCAACCAAATGGTCACTACTTTATAATCTGTTCGAGAAACTATACGATTTGGGAGCGAAAAAGGTTATATTCGATGGAAATTTTTATTGTGCTCATTTTGACTCTATGTCTGCTTATCAAGATGCTTTTGATAGAATACGCTCCCGTTATTTAGAACCTTTAGAGTTCGTTCCCGTATCTGAGATTCACACCAAACAAGAAGTTAAAGATCCGGGTGCGAAGAAGGTTATATTTGATGGAAATCTTTATTGTGCTCAATTCGACTCTGCTTCTTATCGAGATGCTTTTGAAAAAATACAATCACGTTATCTAGAACCTTTAGAATCCGTGGACGCATCAGAAGCTCACAAACTGAAAGCTGCAAAGAGAATGATTCGATGCACTGGAACTCCTTGGTGTTTAAATGAACAGCTTGGCTTATCTTGTCTCGTGATAAAAATTGAATCTCAGTTTCATGCTCATTTTATGGAAATCAGCAAAAGTATTTTAGGAAATCGTGAATGCATTTTCATCAAATCTATTCCAGGAGAGATTTGGATTGGTTTTCCTGATGAAAATACGTGTAAGAATTCTGAGAAAAATGTAGACGGATTTGTAGCAAGTCTCAAACAACAAAATGATATGTCAATAGCTAAACCTTCAAAGGAACTTCTGGAGTCCATCAATTTACAGGATTTAGCTGGGGATGCTTATGATTTAGCATTTCTTTCGAGCCAATTAGAAGTTTCGAAGCCAATCAAAAGACCAAACTTCATAGAACAAATAAGACTGCAACGAATACAAGAACAAGAATGCAATGAATCGGTTTTTCACTTTACTGTTTCTGGTCAATTCTATAGTCGATGGACTTCACACAAACTACAGCTCGAACAAATCGTTAAAATTTTTGTGAATTTTAGCAAAGTTATTCCACTCGCTGCCACAGCCTCTGTTATTGAGCTCAATTTAATATATAATTCATGGCATGAAGCATCCCTGCTCAACATTTCTTGAAAAAGTTGACAACTGCTGAAGTTCCCTATTTGCAAGAGTTCAGGGAAATGGGTTTTATTAGAAAGCCACAGTTCGCATGTTCCAAGTACTCTGAGTATTATATCATCAACGACAAACGAAAGGTTCTCGAGAAGATTGTACCAAACAAAAGTCTGATTGATCAATTAGATTCATCTACAGTTCAATCGACGACAGATCTGGGTGTATTAATATTAGATGATGAAATGATAAAGAAACTACAATATTTATTCGTTATTACAACAAATTCTCAATTTAAATTTACATCTGGAATGATCTCAATAATCAAATTGAATTTGTTACAAATGGACTGTCCAGTTTGCATTGAATTTGAAGATAAAGTTTGGGTTGCAGTTGAGTATTTGAAGAAAGGAAACAAGGTTAAAACTAGAATTGACCAGATTAAGTTCAAATTATTACATGAGAAGGATGATGATGATTTTGAAGTTGGAGTTGTAATGGAGTCTATCCAAGAAAGTCCTCCAGAAGTTGCTGAAATGCTCGCAAGTAAATTGATGAATACAAAAAAGAGCGTTACGAATATATACTTGAATTATGATGTTTTCCCGTTAGGACACTTCAATTATAGTTACAGAAAAGCAGTTGGAATGCCGATCAGCCGATTTTGTCAGTTGAATGTATAAATTATATTAGAGTTAAATTCAATAGAATAAATTTTTTCTGATTTCAAGAATTGTTGCTCAGGCAAGGAGAGATTCATTTTATCAGGAGTTTTTCATCCCATGGAATAACATTAAGCTATCAGTAAACTGTAAATACAAAAGTCTTTAACATAGAGATATTCCGCGAATAAACATCTCGAACCCATTGACCTGAATACACTATCGTGCTTCAAGCTAAAATAATGTAATAGCACAATTATATAATAAAGTTTCAATTTTTGTTAGGTTAACCTTTGCAAGTCTCATCAATCCAAACTCATGCCGTTTTATGTAAATTTCCATCCACTAATCTCAAATTTGTAATTTGGGTTCAGGTTTAATTTTGAAATTATTGAATAACCATACTAATAAAATTATCAATATTAATCAAATGAATAAAGCTTGGACAAGAAATTCTCCAATTTGGTTCCTAAAAATCAAATTAGGTTTTCAATTTCAAATTTTGATTTGGCATATAATCTTAAAAACAGGTTATGAATGTACTATCCATCGTTAGATAAAGACAATGTATAACTCATACAGAATAATTTTCGTCTACCAATGCTAAAATTTTAGACCATCTTCAATAAAAAGCTAAAAATTGGGATACAATTGTATTATTTACGATATAAGGGCAAATTAAGAACTTTTCATATTTCATTTATAATTAGTTTTCAAGAGAATATTGAAGACGATTTCGAACTACATTTATTTAACTACTGTATTTCACTTTGAACAATGTATGGATAATATGAGTAGTTCACAGAAATTAACTCGATATTTCCAGACATAAATATTATAAGCTATACTAAATGCCAATTCAAGAGCGTAAGGTATATTTTCAACATCAACTAATGAGATAACAGTTAGTTCAATGATACATTACTCACCCATAGTTACAGAATGTGTTTATCATAATAATTGTAAGAAGATGATTAGATCCTAAGATGATTAAATTTAAGCTTTCAATTACCACCTGATCATTGAATCCAATTGAATGAGAAACCAAGTGAACTTTAACGTATCAAGTATTTTAAGATAGCATGGCTAAACCATGTGCTGTGTTTTGGGATATTCAAAATGTTGGAATACCAAGAGGACAATCAGTTAATTCAATCATTAATCAGATTCGATCAACTATAATTAAACCTTACAATTTGAATGAAATCTTTTTCTTTTGTGTCTGTGATGTTAATAGGCTACCGTCAAATGTTGGCCATTCATTAGCAAATCTGGATGTTGATATTGTCCAAGCTTATAATGGAATTAAGGACTCAGCAGATATCAAAATATTGGAATTAATGAGAAAATTTGTTAAATTTTCTGGACAAGATTGTACAATTATATTATTAAGTGGTGATGCTGATTATTATGGTACCTTGAGTGATCTAAAGAAGCTTCATAATGTATCCATTCATCTGATCCGATTAGCTAATTCATTTTCATCTAAACTGGATCAAATAGCTGACTACGCATTCATGTTAAATGATGGTGTATTAAAGCCGATCAAATCAACTGGTTCACCACAGTATTTCATTTCAGTCAAAAACTATCCTCTTACAATGGACATCAACTATGTTATGGATACTTTGAATAACCAGATTGCTGAAAGTATCCAAAATAGTGCGATTTTATTTCAGGATTTAATCTGTATTGGATTCCCTACTTTGTGGAATGCTGAAAAAGCCATCGAACAATTAAATGGATCTCGGTTTCATGGGCACTTTTTAAAGGCCGAATTGCTATTAGACTCACCCCTAACTGAAATATTAAAATGCGTGAACCCTAATGTGACAATGCAAACGAAAAGCAATGAGGAAGTGAAACAATTAACATTCATCAAAATGAGCAATTCTAATGAAGTCGATATTAGCAAAATGATTAAGTTTTGTATCGCTTGTACTAAACAATCAGGCAGTCAATGTATTTTATCAAGGAAACCTTTTCTCTGGATTGTCTTTTCATTCAAATCTGATGCACAAGATTGTCTTTCAAAGATTCAAATAATTTATCCAGATTCAATCATATCTAATCCACCGATAGATTTGGCATCAAAATACCACGAAAACTTATACACTGTTGAATCGTGTGAACAAAAAGTAACAACTGAAGTGAGTTTGCAGGTAGATAACGCAGCTAAACCAAATTCAGCAATGGATGTGCATGCAAATTTACATAATCAAAGCTCCAGTAACATCAATCATCCTAACATCGGCCCGAGAGCTGGTATTAAACCGAAAGCATCAAAGGAATCAGTAAACCTTAAAAAAACAACAAATGCAGAACCTAGAAATGCTGTAAGCCCTAATGAATCAAGCAAAAAAATAGTCAAAAATGCAAAGTCTACAAATATTCCCAGCCTCGATGTTCGAGATGTTAACAATTTGAAGATGTTCTTTCGATGTGATAATAATTCCGTTTCTCATGTGCTTGATTGCCAACCAACCAAATGGTCACTGCTTTATAATCTGTACGAGTAACTGTACGATTTGGGAGCGAAAAAGGTTATATTCGATGGAAATCTTTACTGTGCCCATTTCGATTCTATGTCTGCTTATAGAGATGCCTTTGAAAAAATGCGTTCACGTCATTTAGAACCTTTAGAATTTGTGAACGCATCAGAATCTCTCAAATTGAAAGTTACAATGAAAATGAATCGATATGCTTTCGAAATTCCTTGGTGTTTTAATAAAGAACTTGATTTACACTGTCTCGTGGTAAAAGTTGATGCGGTTTATTATCCTGCTTTCACCGAAATGTGCCAAAACATTTTAGGAAATCGTGATTGTATTTTCAGCAGAGTCTGTTTTGATGATAGTACATTAAATGCATTTCAAGGACAATTCTGGATCGGCTTTCCTGATGAAATTACTTGTAAAAACTCTAAGAAAACAGTACTCAGATTTTTGGCAAGTATCAAGCAATCAAGTAATGTCTCAATGGCTCAGCCTTCCATTAAACTTTTGAAATCTATTAATTTACATGATTTAGTTGGTGATGCTTACGATTTAGCATTTCTTTCGAACCAATTAGAAAGTTTGAAGAAAGTCACCAGACCATTCATCATAGACCGAATAACTAGTACACGAATATACCAAGAACATAGAGGATATGAAGATATTTCCCATATTACTGTCAATGGAAACTTCCGTTGTTGGAGGTCTTGGATTCAACTATCTCTGGAACAGATTGTAAAAATTGTTGTAAAACTTAGTAAAGTTATTCCACTCGCGGCTACAGCATCGTATGATGAAGTCAATTTAATATTCAATTCATGGTATGAAGCATTAGCTGCTAGTCATTTCATCAATCACTTAACATCCTTTGAAGTTCCCTATTTTCCCGAGTTTAATGGAGCAAGTGACGTGCAACAACACCAGTTATCATTTTCCAGCAACTTAAAGTACTATGTCATCAACGACAATCGAAAGGTTCTCGAAAAGATCTTACAAAACAATATTCTGGAGGGTAGATTAACTTTTCACTCATCGAAAGCAGAATCGACACCAGATATTGATGTATTAGATGAAAAAGTGGCAACGAAACTACAGTATTTATTCATTATATCCACTGATTCTGAATTCAAGTTTACATCTGGAATGATCTCAGTAATCGAAATGCATTTGGTACAAATAGGCTGTTCAGTTTGCATTGAGTTTCAAGATAAAATTTGGGTTGCATTTGATGATCTAGAGAAAGGAACCAAAGCAAAAACTGACATCGAACAAATTAAGTTCAAAATGTTACATGAAAAGGATGAAGATGATTTTGAAGTTGGAGTTATAATGCAATCAGTCCCAAGTAGTCCAACAGAAGTTGCTAAAATGTTGGCAATTAAATTGGTTAAGCCAAAAATTATTTTAAATATGCAAAAGCATCGTTATGCTGATCCATTAGGTCACTTCAATTATAATTACAGAAAAGCAGTTGGAATGTCAACCAGCCGATATTGTCAGTTAAGTGCATCAGCTTGGTCTTGAAGACGGCAAGTTCGTACTATCGACACTTTACACATTCTGTGATAAAAAACCAAATAAACAAATTAGCGACTGCAACTCAGTTTTATTTCGCTAGTTATTCCAAGTAGAAAAATTTTTCTTAATTTCATCGGATTGTTACCTACACAGACTCATTTTCTATCGAGTTTTCGCCTTATGCAAATAAGATTTGCGAAAAACACTACATAATTCTTACAATACAATAGTCTTGTTAGTCAAGTTGCTAAATGTATCGAAATTGATCATTTATAAGCAAATCATCTGAAATCATCAAATATAATAATTCATCTTGAACTCATCTATTTTATCAAATAAGCGTAATCTTTAAACTACAAATTACTTTCACATCAAACGAATGGATTCTGCAGCTGAAAATATTTGCATTGAAATCTGAATAGGGAAATTGACCCCCTTAAATAAAATACTGACCGTCTGAATTAAATATTTCCCTTTACAACTTTCAAACTAAATTGACCAAAATATTCCTACCAGTCCAATTCGTTAGGCAAACTGGGCAAATTTTGTCTAGATAACTGTTGAAAGTTACCCCAGCTCAGCAAAATCACGCCCCATTGTTACGATATTATGATTATTGATCGTAATTCTGGTTAATGTTTGATTGTGCTAAAATCTAGGTTTAGTGAAGTTGTTAATGTCTAAATCATACAATTAAGTCTCATTTGACTTAGTGATAAATGCAATTATAATTATGGGTAAACCTTGTGCTGTGTTTTGGGATATTCAAAATGTTGGGATACCAAGAGGACAATCAGTCAATTCAATCATTAAGCTGATTCGATCAACTGTAATTAAACCTCACAATTTAAATGAAATCTTTTTCTTTTGTGTTTGCGATATTCATAAATTATCTTCTAATGTTGGCCATTCGTTAGTAAATCTTGATGTTGATATTGTCCAAGCTTACAATGGAGTTAAGGATTCCGCTGATATTAAAATAATGGATTTGATGAGAAAATTCGTCAAAGTTGCTGGACAAGATTGTACAATCATATTGTTAAGCGGCGATGCTGACTATTATGGTACTTTGAGTGACCTGAAGAAGCTTCATAATGCATCAATTCATCTGATTCGGTTAGCAAATTCATGCTCACCTAAACTTGAACAGATAGCTGACTACACATTCATGTTAAATAATAGTGTATTAAAGCCGATCAAATCAAGTGGTTCACCAAAGTATTTCATTTCAATCGAAAACTATCCTCTTTCAATTAACAGCAATCAAGTGATGAATGAATTGAATGCTCAGGCCATTGGAAGTATTGAAAACAGTGCCATCCTTTACGATGATTTAATTTGTATTGGATTCCCTACTTTGAAGAATGCTGAAAAAGCGATTGATAAATTAAACAGATCGCGATATCATGGACACTTTCTAAAGGTTGAATTAATAAATGATTCACCATTGACCAAGATACTGAAATATTTAAAGCCACAATCCAAAGGTCGTGAAGTGAAAACACTTACATTTGTGAAGAGCAAGCAATTCCTCAAGTCAACTTCTGTTCCTGCTCCAGTCCCGGACGGTCAATGTATTTTGTCGAGTAAATCATTCCTTTGGATTGTCTTTACATTCAAATCTGATGCACAAAAGTGTTTATCAAAAGTTAAGGCGACGTATCCAGATGCAGTTCTTTCAGAACCGCCAGATGACTTGACTTATGCGTGGCACGAAAGCCCTTACACAGTTAAACTTTATAAACAAAAAGTTTCAAACTCACCATCGATCTCAGATCTGAAACCAAATAAACCGGCAAAACTCGTCAACTTGAAAGAAAATGAAAGCGAAATAATTAAACTATTTAATAGATTCTCTTTAATTTTGAACTCTCAGGATTTAAAATTGAGCGATAAAATTTCAACATTAAACGAACTGGTTACGCTGAATGGAGCAAACAATTTACATTCAAATTATCGAGTTACGGATCAATGGAAGCTTGTTTTTTACTATAACTATAAAATACCTTCTCATCTAACCACGAAATGGTCTTTGATTCACAATTTATTTGCACAGTTTTACCATTTAGGGGTCAGAAAGGTCTGTTTCGATGGAAGGTTTTACTGGGTTCATTTGGACTGCGAGGAAAGTTATCAATATGTATGCCATAACAGGGAAAGGCTAGATTTAGCATCTTTAGCTTCTACTTATGTACCAATAACTACTCCACCAGAAGCAGCTTTACATGAAATTACAGATAAGATGAATCGTTATCGTTTCGATAACCCTTGGTGTTTCCTTCCAGATCTTGAATTATACTGTTATGTGATATCCTTGCACAAGGATTTTCACGCTGATTTCATTGATAAAAGTAGAGGTAAACTAAGCCAATGTGAATGTATTTTCATCAAGTCGTTTTCAGGCGAGATTTGGTTGGGATTTCCCGATAAACGCATCTGTAAAGAGTCTGAAAAATACATAGTAAATAAACTTTTATTCAACTCGAGGAAACCAAATAAGCCCATCACTATGGCTCAACCTCCAAAGAAGCTTTTGGAATCAATTGAACTGAAAGACTTAATTGGTGAAGCTTATGATTTAGCATTCCTTTCAAATGAGTTGGTCATCAGTCGAAAACTGAATGAATCCAAAAACTCAAAAATTTTACACCAATTAAGCTTTCAGCCATCATCATTGGTAAAGACTGAACAAGGATGGGATAATCCGCTTTTTTATGTGACTGTCTCAGGACTTGGACCTAATGCTCCTTATCCACCATTAGACCTTACAAAAATCATAAAAATATTAGTTACATTTGGCAAAGTGATTCCAATGGCTGCTATGGCATCCGTGGTACAGGTACCGATGCAGTGGTCGTTCACAGCGAGTATTACTGAAGTTTGTTTTATCTTCTCCTCTTGGGTTGAAGTTAAGACAATGGCTCATTACTTAAGCAACGTCAAAATCGGTTACATAGATAGTCCATATAATGAACCGCGAGTGCAAAGTAGTGGGTTGTTAACTAAAGAAAAATTAAACACACTAGATTACTATATCATCAACGACCAACGAAAGGTTCTCGAGAAGATTGTACAAAACAAAAGTCTGGTGGACAAACTAAACCCAAATTCATCTACCCTTCAACCAACGTCAGATATTGATGTATTAGATGGAGAAATGGCAAAGAAACTACAATATTTATTCGTTATAACAACAAATTCTGAATTTAAATGCACATATGGGATGATATCAATGATAAAAATGCATTTGGTATCGATGGACTGTCCAGTTTACATTGAATTTGAAGATAAAATTTGGGTTGCATTTGATGATTCAGAGAAAGGAATCAAAGCAAAAACTGAAATCGAACAGATTAAGTTCAAAATGTTACATGAAAAGGATAATGATGATTTTTATGTTTGGATTACAATGAATTTAACAACAAGTGCTCCTTTAAAAGTGACTCAAATGTTAGCCAAAAAGTTATTCGATTCAACACAAGACAAAGGACATTATAGAGGATGTGATTTCATGAAGTGCGATATCGAATCATTTGTACCTTTAGGACACTTTAATTATTGTTATAAACAAGCTATGCAAATGGAATGTGCTCACAATCGTTACAAACCCAATATTCCAAGCTTATAATATATTTAAGCTCAAGTTTTCGCTTTACTTGATTCTGTTTTTGCTCAATAAAGTCTTAGGTACAAAAACCAAAGAAATCGTTCAATTGTTATTTATGGTGTTTGTTTCAGCTTCAACAATATTTTTAAATAATTCAACTAATTACTAAGAAACCATATAATGTTTAGATTCTGGTTGTCCCTGGTAGATGTTGTATGAATATAAAAGATTAAGGCCAAACCTGTCTCAAAAGGTATTTATCTAGAGCAGGCTGAAAGTTGGTAAGCTGGTATATGGACCCAGAAAATATCTATCGAATAGTCCAACGAATGACGAGTTCATAGACATCATTTGAAAAATATTCAAATGAACGTTTAAAAAAGGAGTGTAATCAGTGGACTTTGGCCTTTATCTCATCCCCTGTTTTTGTAATCAAATTGTTGCCAACTATGCTACTGATAAAAAACTGTTCAATCTGTGAAAAGCAATGGAAACAATGGCGTTCAACTGAACAAAAGATCGATTGCGATAATAAAATTACACCCGACAAGCAAACATAAACAAACATAATCTACACAACCTTGTATTATAATTTAGTAACAATAGTTATTTACAATGATGATTAAATACATTTAAAGTTGATCAATGTTCATGTTTAACTGAGCGAAATAAAAACACTGTTTACAACATTCCTTCAACACCAGCTTATGATATAATGTGCCATGTTAAATCATTGAACTGAACAGCATCTTGAAATATTTCATCACTTCAGTTTCAACTCATTAACCAAGTGAATTGCCAATCCTTACTGGAATAAATCTCGACCGTCTATACTTGTTGGTCAACGATGGCAATCTTTACTCAAAAATGTGAATACAATACCAGCAAAATGGACCCAACAGGCCACTTGGATTTTTCAATTACATTTAAATTGTGCTTAATAGTCTTGATTCTTCCTCTACTGGTTTACTATACCTTGTTGTTATCTGCTTCAATGGTTATGGGTTACTTTGTCCATCCAATTGATCGAGACAAGATCATTTGTTTCTCCCTGTTAGTCTGTTGGGCACTCTCTGGACTATCAACTTCCCTAGCCAGTTTCATCTTAATAATCAAATTCCGAAAAGCAACAATTATTTTCAGCTTGGCGTCTTTAGCAGCAACGCTTCTCTTTGAATACTCATTGACTCTTTATGGTAAATACAATATCTGCATGTTACAAGTCATGAGAGTCTTGTCTCAATCTTTATTTGTTCATTGACAATTCACTAACCATTCATTTTAAATCTAATTTTCGTACAGAAATCCGTCAACCAAGAGCCTACTTTTTCACTCATATAATGATCATCTTACAACTAGGACTAATTATCATACTTGCAGCAGTGGCCCATCGGCTGAGGAAAGGTGCGAGGAATAACTTGCAATTCAATGAATATGATGACATGAAAGGAGTCTATACTCTTTAGTTGTAACCAAATTATAACCGATCGTCTCGTCGGCATCGAAATTACTTATTCCATGTATCCTGAGCGAATCCATAATCTTTCATCTACGAGACTCCATTTATTCCAGATAATCTGTGTAAAGTCATTTAAAAAGCATCTAGTTTTATACCTACAGTCATTTGGTACGCAAATGACATTTAACTGGCCGCTTTACGCTGGTCTGCAAAATAAATGTAAATAAATTGTGAATATTAAGTGTTATCATGTAAATTTAATGCCCTCTCTTTATCCATTTTAGATTTGCTATTCATTTTTATAATCAACCCATACATCGAATCTATCAAGTACAAAATAAATTGTGAATTCACTCGAAAAACGGTGATAAAGTTGTACTTACCTTCAATTTTTTTACATTTACCAGTAAAACTATTTTAATCGATCAGATGACAAACGTAATTTGCTAACTATTATCAACTTTATCAGATAATTTTGCCTAATTTTTCCTGTGACTTTTAATCATTTCAACAAATCAACGTGAAAATTCATAGTCCATAGTCGAGAGTGACAAAGATTGTTGACAAACAAAACTTGAAATTGGTTGTTGTGAAAAATTTGATTTGGTTGATAACATTGAAACAATAAATGAAGCTTATAACAGCATAAGTGAGGAAACTATCAAAAATTGTTGCAAACTTTGTGGTTTTACTGATTCTCAATCACTAAGTTAAATATAATTATTGATATCTAAAAACATATATCAGTACATAAAATAGTAATATTTGAAATAATCAATTCTTTATTCTAAAAAAACTATTAAAACTTTGACAAAAAATCCGACTTTCTTGCCTTACCAAATCTCTAACCACTTGCCTGTCAACTGGCTCTGAAAATTGTTTAATTAAACATAATTTTGAAGAAAATGGCCAAATTAGAAACCCAAATATCTAAGGAGCCACTAGGCTCACAGATACAAGCATTAAGAGTAGTGTATAAAAGTCCGACTTTGGGTAAAGTTGTCCACTCTAGGATAGCTTTTTTCCGTTTCATGTCAACAATAAATAGCTTTAATGGAAAAGTTCGCTTATTCTCTTCATTTAAAAATATGATATTGTAAAACCGCTTTTTTACTCTTGTCCCAGAGTCGGACATGAAACGGAATTAAGCTATCCTAGAGCGGACAACTTGTCCCAAAGTAGGACTTGCATACACTCTTCTATTATGGTCTTTCATAACTCATCACCCTCTATCGAATGACACCTCTCTCAAATGCGTACCAATATTAGCAGTAGGCAGCGACCACAGCAAAATTCGTGTAGCTTCGGTATCTAACGATCGTAAAATGGAGAAGATGCAGAAGGAAAACGAGAAATCTTTTTCAATGTTTTTTAGTTGTTTCGATTTCGTCACAAAAGCTTTATTTGTTTATTCATATATCCTTAAACAAATCAAGGAGCTAATATTTTGAATCAAATGTTGAATCAAAGATGGAGCCATCAAATTTCGCAAACCTATGGGAATCAACTTTGTGGGAACGAAAAATGGAGAATAAGTGCAGAATAGTCTTCATAGAACATGATTTTCGTTAACGAACGCTTTCTTTCTTATAACTAGTACCTGTAGTTCGCCTGTTTCACGAGTGGTGATATTTTTGTCGATAAGCTCTAGATCCTAAATGAAATAATGCATCTACATGCAACTTTCAGCGAATTTTTTTAATCAAATATTCTTTTTTGTGAAAAAAGATTGATTCCAACCGAGGTCACAGAAAAAAGTTTGCATTTTAACCGTACACTTACACTTGAACCCGCAACATCAACTTTTTTGTGACCTCGGATCAAATCATGCGCCCTCATGAGACCTGGATTTTTGCCCTTAGTTAAAAATTAAACTAAAATTACGCCAGCATTTTGTTTAGCGTTTCTGGAGATCTTGTTGAAATGGAGATGGTTTTCGAGTCAAGATTCGTCTTATTTGTCTTGCTTTGGTAGCGAGGTACAACGCAGAGATGGAAGCAGATAATATCTTATTATCACACACCGAAATAGAGTTTAAAAACAAAAGATTCTAAGCAAAACGACGAGAGCTTCCACAAACTAATGTATGTTAAAGTTGCTGTTTAGAAAGTCAGGATCGCATTTAATGGCCTTAACGAATTCCACTCGAGATTTATCTGGCTTTACGGTCAAGTTATTCATTCAGAGGTACATTTACATGCTGATTTACACTTTACTAACTGATCATTATGACTCTTAGACTTGATTCCCCAAATAATGAGAAAAAATAGTAATCTTTAATGTTTGCATTTGATAATGAAATATTTGTTCCTTTCATTGTGTACAGGCACATGAGGCAATCCATTCTTATGATTTATAGTTTCATTTAAAAGTTCAAGTTTACATTATGTGAGAAACTGACATGGCAATATGTTAATTTTGTCCCAAATCAAAGTTTGAAAACAAACAGTAAAAACCAATAAGAAATGCAAGAGGTAAAAGTAATGAATTTAATTTCCTTAATTTCATTGTTTCTCAGGACTCAAGCAATCGCCAACTTACTAAGCAAATGGTTACCTTGCAAAATTCAAATGTCAAACCACCATTGCTGGTTGTGGAACCAATTTTAGTCAAAGATTGCAATCAATAGTCAACAAGGAAACCAAGTCTCAAATGTGTGATTAACACTTGCAAAGCCTGTGTTGATCAAAGTCATAACATGTTATTGAAACTGATTGTAACTTATTTTTGGCGTTTCTCAGTCTTCTGATTACTCAAATCCAATTTAGACAGATTAAACTTGTCTGATCATCATTAGGTTCAATATAACTTAATAAAACTTCAAACTTGCTTTTCGACTTAATCATATTTGTATTATCCTGGATTCGCTTAGAGACTTTGCCTTCCAATTGTTCATGGAATTCAAATATCAACCAGAAATGGAAGGAAAAAACATTAATGAAAATTACATGATAACAAATGAATCTTTCTTCTTCTTGACATTAACCTGAAACTCAACTTTATTTCTATTATTAATATATTAATACATTAGATGAAAGCTGAATTTTTTTTGCTTCATTCTTTTCTCATAATTATCCATTTCAGGAAAAGTGATGATTGAATATAAAATTCATATTTATATTCAGTAATTAAATGAATTCCTTGAGGGAAACTTATACTGTAAATTAGCTTGTATTCATAAAAATAATGCACAAACCATTTGTAATACATAGTATTAAATTATTTGCTGAAAAGATATTTTCTCAAAAGGATAAATTAAATGCATAATAATGTTCCCTGTACAAATTGTAATCAACTAACCTAAATGGATTACAGTTCAATGTATTACAGATTTAATCTGAAATGTCAACTGATTCAGGCAATGAAACCAAGCAAAATTGAAGCACCTCTGGCATTGATGTAAAACAATTGAAAATAATCTTCGTTTCTAACAGAAGTAATTAAAAACATTAAGCCTTTCGTGTCATCAATTAAACAATACAAATTTAGGTTATCAATAGCATGTAGGTACTTTGAATTAGTCATGCAAACAGATAACCTTTTGAATTGCTTTAAACATTCAAAATGAAATTTTAACAATGAAAAGTCAATCCAATCAAAGCAAGTTCACTCTTCGATGATTGTATCTTGCTTTCACTTTCATATAATTTAGGCATAAAATGGTCTGTAATTTTGATCAATGCTTTCATCTTTGCTCATCTTTCATCTAGCTTTCGCTATCAATGTCATTGCTTTTGATGATTTCATATCAACAAACTCGTGTTCAACTTAGCTGCATAATTCATTACTTCCAGAATCATTAATAACTCCTTCGATAACAAAGGTAATGTGTTTCAATCAACAACTCCACGAGGCAACTACAATCAGACTCAATAAGTTAATAACCTCACAGATGAAAAAAACTTCACAGGCATCTTGGTTTCCCTCTTGATCATCATCTGTTTTACAATCATTCCACTTGGGCTGAACCAGTTTTCTAAATAGGAGACAATGGTTTCCAATAAGCAAGAAATGTTACTTTTAACACCTCTGTGCTAATAGGACCAACTCCAAAAAGCAAGCAATGGTTTCTAAAAAGGAGAAAATACTTTTTAAATAGAAGCAAATGTTAGTCTTTTTTGAGTATTTTCAGTGAAAATGACTCGTAAAGTTAATTAGGCGATCAAAAAATTAATTACTGAATTTTATTTTGAGGATATTAGATGCACGAAAATCGCCGAAATTTATAGTTTGAATATTAATAAAGTTCTTGGTATCTTGATAAGATACAAAAAACGGTGAAATTATTGAAAATTAGCGAAAAACATTTGCTTCGATTTAGAAAGCATTTTCTCCTTTTTAGAAACCATTGCTTGCTATTTGGAGTTGGTCCTATTAGCATAGAGGTGTTAAAAGTAACATTTCTTGCTTATTGGAAACCATTGTCTCCTATTTAGAAAACTGGTTCAGCCCAAGTGGAATCACTGTATCAATTGAGCTTTCCTCTTGGCCTTTATTGTTCGAAGTGAGAAGCAGAAGAACAGCAAAAAATTGACCTTAAAAATTCCAATACATTTTGAATCCTTTTCTAGGGCCACTTAACTTTTATTGCCCGCAATATTGATTTATCGATTCTTATTATAATTTTTCCATTTTTTGTGTCATCCTGAAGTACACAAAAGATACAAAATAAACAGGATTGAGTTGACATTTTGATAAAAAAGAAAGCAAATAATGACGAAAATATCAATTGTGTAAGCAAAATAGAAGCGATAAAAAACTTGAAACAAGATGAATCGGTGGAAATGTCCAAAATCTGATTTGAATTGCAAAGTATCCAAAAAATATAAAAATAAGATAAATGCAATGAAAAAAGTGTAAAAAGGTTGACAAGTTTTGTAAATTGTCAACTATTACTTTGAAGCGACAAAAGTTGCAATTTTTTTCCTTCGACCAGACTTGATTACGTGATTACTTAAAATATCATTAATCTGAAATCATTAAATTGTTGATGGAAGATATGTTTCGTCACATTTAGCATTACATAGTTAACAGAGTCTTTACATTCAACAAATTGATGTCCTTTTTCCGTTCAATGTCATGTTTGGTAATACATGGAAAGATTTTCGATTAATCATCAGCTACATTATCAATCTAATGCATACAGTTGGGAAAAATAAAGAGCCCAGGATTAACCCGATATGTTGAAAGTTAACAGAGCAGGCATGATAATATGCTGGAAAATCAATGAATATGAAGCAAAACTTGTGATCAAATTCAATGACCCGAGTCAAGTGGAGTAAGCAGATGAAGAAGGGAAGATAAATGAAGATATTAGAGAAAGTGTCGGAAGATCGGGAAAGTGTAAGCTCATCAAGTAAAAAATGATTTGTTTATTGGTAAAAGGATTGCTAATAGAGGTAATTTGTTAAGGTGTAGGTGAGTTTGTGATATAAAAATAAAATAACCATCAAAGGAAAAGGTGATAAAAAGGAGTAAAAAAGAGTAAAAAAAAGGAAAAGTAGAAAGCAAAAGAAAAGGAATGAAAAAAAATATGGTTCTTAAAGCACAGGATGTTGAAATGAATGAAGAGTGATGGATGTTGCAAGGTGTTGTTGAGAAATAGAAGCTCAGATCAGGGGAGAAACCGGTGATGTTACCAGAAGAATCAGATGTTATCAGTGAATACCAGAATGTTTAGCTTTTGTTGCATCATAACACAGATAATCAAATATTACAAAAATATTAAATTGTGAGTTGAATGATTTCACTTCACCCAATGTTTTGTAGTCGAATGGCATATCATGGCAAAATGGTGAAAACATGATAATGGAGGAAAGAAATGGCAAGGAAAATGAAAAAAGGATATAAAAGGTAATAAACTTGATGAAAATTTATTTAGCATTTTGCTGGAAAAAAGGTTATCAAATGTCTTACCTTTGTTTTTGTTTTAAAGGTTTCTTGTGTTCAATTTGATTGAAGAAAGGTCATATTGGGTACATTAATTATAATCACTTCTCGTTTCATGACTTACCTAATTAATCCCTGAAATAAATGATTCTTACCTTGTTGATTGAGTTTGCTCCACCCATAGTTAAGTCACACTAGGATGTCCAATGTATTAGGAAATAATAAAGAGATAAATGTTGATTACACAAAGTCAAGTGTAGAGATGAAAGTAATAAAAGACGAGATGATTTTTCGCTTGGGATCGATCATAAACCTTATAATCGATCAAAATTAATATGTAAAGATGCGATTATTTCGGTTAATGAAAGCTAATTGCGAGTCATCAACCTGTTAACCGATGTTGTAAGCCTGTGCACATCATTGGACAATAATTAAAGCTGATAAGAGAGGGAAAATCAAATTCCCTTTTGAACCTTTCATAGAGAACCAGAGATTACACAATTAGTCCTTGAATCTCTATAAAATCAATAAAATCTTCAGAACCAACATGATGATCATCATCGTCTTCCTTTATTCCTTCACTCAAGTCCTCAAGACATTCAGTGTGATTAGTCACAATAACCAGAATCAAGGTTAAACTCAATTGTAAAGCATTGAGTAAGAGGCAAGACTAGAGGCAAAACTTACAGAACCGTGGCTTTGAGGTGAAAATTACATTTTTTTCGGAGAAGTAAAAATTTCAGTTTTGGAATATTATTTCGATGAGTTTTCTGAAACTATTAATAGATAGACATAGTTTTGGAATCTTCTAGCTAGAATTAGTCACAATTTCTCAGATCGTGTAGATCAATCATAGTAATGAACTGTTTCTCAACCGAGTAATCCCAGAATTTGTTTATCTAGTTTCTGCTTTCAATGCCTAATTTTCATCTCAAAGGTTACTGGTTTGATTATCCATGTATACATATTTATTGTGGCAGTTACGCCTTGCTCATCATATGCTTTCATGATAAATGGCTTTCTGTGAGGATTCACTAGACTTTTCAGGCTAAAAAATTCACATAGAATCTCGTTGAAGTCAGCTTAATTAGATCTGGTCATAATTGGCATTGATCCAATTCTTGCTAACTTCCCATTTTAACTCAAAACCAGGTTTTCTCATTTTTACCATTAATCTTGACGCTTTTCAAATGAAGACAATTAACAATTCCAGAAAGAAGAAGATGAATGTTGATTAAATTGGCTTATGGGGAAAAAATTGATTGCATTAACTAACAATAACAAAACATCAAAAAATTTAATTAAAATAAACAGAATTTAATAGAAAAAAAACTAAATTTCCAAACAATCAAAAGCATTCAGAATAGGAAGGAAAATTTTATTGATAAGTTTCACAAAATAGCTTCTTGAATTGAATTGAATATTAGTACGATGTATAAAAATTATCAAAATCGAGGTTGGAATCGATCTTCTATAATAGATAAAATGTTCACATTTCCCAAAATCAATCAACTCATGAACGTGGGTTAAACATGTCAACGAGCATTATTAATCAAATCGATATTTGAAATTGTATTAGAGTAATAGTCTTGACAAATCATTATTCACATTCATTACAATGATAAAGACTTTTATTAGGAAATATGGTATAAAACTGTTTAGCGTAACAAATAATCAATGATAATAATGATTTTACGAAAATGATTATTCAGTTAATACTCATGTTTGCTGCAACATCTCACCATAATAACCCCATGTTAACAATTATCAATGTGATTACACTTGATGTAACTTTCAGAACAATGACTACAGCGCTTACTATTGAGACAGTTTAAGGAAACTTGACCTTTTTTCTGGTTGCAACAGGTAATTTCATTGATTAAACTTGTGTTGCTCAACAAATAACTTGAATATTAACAATTGCCACTTCATTATATTAATAGCATAAAAATACTTTGCAAGCGTAAATCAAACTTTTGGAAATGAATCATTAACATTGGTTAGTTTGATTGTCTATTGAAGATCTTACATTGCAAAATGCACTTAAAAATGTATTAATTAACTGTTCATAAAACTGGATAAATCAACAATTGAAATCATGAAGCAGTCCGCAACACACACAGTTAGTTAACTAGTATTTGGTTGTATTTGTCTTTCAGCAACTATCCTTAACGAATAATAGCAACTTTTATTTGGTTATCAAGTTATTTGGTTTTTGGAATTAAATTAAATGAAAAATTTGAATCGATTGTTAGATTTATTAAGATTGGGATATCCGATTGAATGATTATTGATGATTTAGCAATAAATTGATGTAATCAATGATTTTGCAACTCAGGTGCTCTAGCAAATTTCATGAGTTATGATTGTTAACCATCAAAGTTATAGTTGTCAATATTTCAATACGTAAGATAAAGATTAAAATTATATCTATAAAATGATTATTTGTTCATAAACTTGAAATCGTTTTACAAACTTTATTATCATATAAGGATATTTATCAATTTCAAGTTAAATTGAGACAATCAATTGGTTTAATTGCAAGAGCGAGAGATGAATCAGAGCCTAATGAATACAGTAAACTGAGATCGTGAATGAAACAAATTATTCATGTTTAAATTAAATGCAACTCGTAAATATATTTAAAATGGAGCTTTTGATTTGAATGTAAAAGGAAAAGTGAAATGTACTTAGAATATATGTAGAGAATCTTTTTAATCACTGAATTAAGATTTGTTTTTAGTTTAATAAGCAAACCAATGTCCATTCCATTAAAATGTGCAAATCAATATTCTAGTGCTGAAACAATCATTAACCATTAATTTGTCGTTAACTTACATTAGTTATTTGATCAAAAGATTGTAAATGTATGATTGATAGTAACTTCAGAAATAAAGTCAAATAGAAATGAGTTGAGTTATTTTTGGGTTTTCTGGTTACATTTGTTTGCTCTTTATTTTGCTATGCTTTTTGGCCCTCTTTATTGATTGTTGAATTCAATGAAAAGTCTTCTAATTTTATTTTTGTATAACCTATTGTGTATCTAATTGTGTAAAAATTTGATTAGCCATTTGTCGTTGCACCTTTTTCACCCAAGGTTGGATGGATGAGGCAAGTTGGGTTACCTTCAGTAACTGCTTTGGCTTGTTACACTGATTTGTTCTTGATCTTATCCAATTTAAATCATTTTCATTTGTTAATCTTTAATTGCTGAGGTCATTTATATCAACTGTAAATTTTATGTGCAATCAAAGTAGTTTATTTTAAAGTCAAAATTAAAATCCAAATGCACTTTTGAGTAAATTTCCACTCAAGAGGACAATTTTTCAATGATTCTCACCATGCTAATCTCTTATTTATTTATTCATTTCAATTCTATTCATGTACCTGAATGTTGACCTAGACCTGGATGTGATCAACCATTGCAAAAAAGGTTGTTTTCATTTTTTCATCAATCAATTGTGTTTATTTTAATTGATGTTTGTTTCAATTCAATTTGTATTTTCATGCTTCCGGAAGTCTGTCTCTCACAGAAACAAACAAAATCACAATTACTAGCAACACCTAAATCATGAAACTGGTTTATGGTTTTTTGAACAAAAATTCACTTGAATATCCGTTTACATGTGACAGCTTCAATCTGTTGTTAACAATGTAATATGAACTGTAAACCTGAATTGAAATCTTAAATATGGACGATATTGATCAATTCAAGATTATTGATTGTTCAAATAGCACTTCACCAATGATTAGGAACACAATAAGCTTTATGTTTTGACCATCAAATCTTGTTATTGAGTTTATTATACAGTAATTTAATACACATTAACTTGATTGCGGCTATTAAATGTCAGTGTTGACAATCCCTAAACATACTGAATTACAATAATAAAAATAGGAATTAAACAACAATAGGATCAACAACTGTCAATTGTTTGTTTGTTTGTTTGACCTTTTAAACTCGGGTTATCAGTGCTGTAAGACAATTTAAACCCAATGTTCAACACCAGAATATCTAGACTTACCGTAAATCATCATGTGAAATGCAGCTTCAAGATGTTATACTAATAGCATGTTAAATACAAGGGAAAACAAAGAAAACATTAAACCTTAATGTTTTTATATCAACAACATGATAGTCATGTATATTTTAGGGGGAACCTTTTTGGGTTAAAACATTATCTTGCCTACTTTTACCAGTTCCAACAAAATCATTATCATCTTAACTAGATTTATCATGATTTATGATCAAGGTTACACTTTTAAAGTCTTCAAACCTAAGAAAGCTCTGATGACTCTGGAGCTCTGTTATCATGTTTAACCTAGAACAGTGTAAGTCAGTAAGACGAGTCACTGAACTCAAACATTTATTCATTCATGTAAACTACACCTCTCTTTTCCCTCCTTTTTTATCATCTTTTCCACACTCTTTACGCGTGAACTTTTCTGTGAATCCAGAATGCCAGAGTGCATAAAGTTCAGGACAATCACATTTACCCTTTGCTGAAGCAATCTCATGAGAATAGATCACCATCTATTTACTTACTACTAGAAATGTTTCTTTATTATCTAATTCATACATGTCTAGAATCTCATAAACATTTACTTTTCTTCATAAAACAGGGTAAAATTCACTTTATATTACTGAACATTCGAATCAATAGAAGTTATATAAGAGGAAAAATTGAATAAAATGACGAGACAAATATTCTGACTCTTTTTTTACGATTCTGACTAGTTATGGTTTGTTTCATTACTTTTATTTCGTAACTCCTGAAACTGCTTCTGATTCTGTTTTCCTGATTATGATAGTATAATGATGATGAAGATAGAAGAGTTAACTCCAAAAGCTACACACGCTGTAGGCGTACACCAAAAAAGTAGGTGATACCAGCAGGTGGGGATGAAATTGGGTTACTTGCCTTTTGTCAAGGCTTTTTCCTTTTGACGTCCCCTTTTCTGTTCCCTTTTTTCCCTCTCGCAAGACAACCGCCTTCTCCAACCAGAGCAACCTCTTTCTTCACTCGATTTACACAACAAACTCACTCTCTTTCTTTCCCTCTTTCTCTCTTCTTCCTTTTTCATTTGAAACTCAAGCTGTCAGTCAGAAAAGTCACTTTAATAGGAGATAATCAAAACTTTGAAACTGTTTATATTTATGTTTTCATCGGTTTTCCTTGCAAAGTTTCCATTTCTTTTACTTGTATGATTTGCTTCTTTGCTTTCGTTTATTTATAAAATTACACATTTACCAGATAAAATTTCACGATGAACATGGATATGCTCACATATGTTCGGGATAAAAGAAAGTTAACTGAAAAAGAAGCTCGTCCTCTTTTCCAGCAAATCTGTGCCATTGTTGCCGATTTTCATTCAAAAGGAATCGTACTCAGGGATGTAAAACTACGCAAATTTGTCTTCAAAGATCCTGAAAGGTAAGTTAAACGGTTAGATTGACTTGTTTGGTTTTGTTCATAGTATCCCTTCATATCCATTGTTTTTATTCAAGGAGATTTCACAGGGTGTGGAAACTGTTAGATTGCTTGTATTTAGAGTAACAAATATTTAAGAGATACTTGTATATTCACTATACAAACCTAATCAAGGAAATCATTACGAATTTTGACTCATTTTCACTTCCAAAGTTTCTTCTCTCGTTTCAAAGAATAGTCAGTGTATCAAGTTTAAAACTTTCATTCATACTTGTAGCTTGTTCATGTTACGTCATTTAAAACAAGTTTCTCGTTGATATTTTGTTCAGTTTTGAATCATTTTTAATAATTTTATTTACTATTTATTTATTTTTCACGCAGAACTCAATTGACTTTGGGATCTTGGGATGAAGCTATTGTACTTGCAAATCCACGGAATGATCTAATTGATGACAAAAATGCCTGTCCCCTCTATGCCAGTCCTGAAATATTGCATAAATCAACTACTCACTATTCAGGACGCCGTGTTGATTGTTGGTGTCTTGGTGTCATTTTGTATACAATGTTAACTGGCCACTATCCTTTCCATGATCCTGATATCAATATTTTGTTTGCTAAAATACGAAAAGGACAATTGGAAGTACCAGATTCACTTTCTCCGACTGCTGAATTTTTGATACGAGGTTTACTTAATAGGCAACCCAAAGAGCGACTCACTGCTCGTGCCGCTATGCAAGACAGATGGTTCACCGAGAAAGATGTTTATTTAGAGCCTTCTAACCTTCTCCCTGAAAGCCAACTTCTTGAAACATATTCTTATTCATCCCATTCACCATCAAGGTCACATAATGCATATAAACCCTCATCACATCGTACAGCAGTCAATTCCTCAGCGCAGACTTTACGCTCTCATCACCCTTATTCGCTACAACAAAGATATTTACCATCAAACCGAGTTAACACTCGCCAAGCTCACCGTACTTCGATCTCAAACGACCAAATTGTTCCAGAAATAAACACATTCCAGCATAGAAGTAATGAAATCTTCCATTGGACACTTACTTCTGGTCTTTTGTCCTAACATCAATACTAACTATAGAATAATTGAAATATTTAAAATTTTATTCCAAAGGTATTTTTGTTTTCAACAAACTCATTTTCCTGTATAATCAAACTGTAATTAATTGGCATGAAGCTTGAGTTCATTAAAAACTGGTTTCATTTCCATTTAAACAAAGACTTTAATCGTCGATTCATTTATTTATCAGTTCCAACTAAAGAAAAAGTTATTAATAGAAATGCAGTAAAGTGCTTGCGCTGACTAATCCAATCAAATTAACTATTCATGATGAAAGCTGAAATTTGGATTAGAGTTGAGAATTGGAAAAAAAAGCCAAAGCAGTAACGACCATAGTTAATCACATCATACTGTAAAGTTAACAACTAAACGATGAATGACAGTTAAAATTGAAAAGCTTTGTAATTGATGTTTCAAAATTAGCAAAATTAACTTTAATTGTGGTTGATTAAAGTTAATGTAAAGCTCAAACAAAGAAAGTTTCACAAGTCGGTTATCTGTTGAATGATCAACATCTTAATGGCTATTCACTTTTGGTTAATTTCAATTGTTTTTACAGAGATGTGAGAATGACATTTGAAACCATTTGGCTATTGGACAATCAGATAGTCCAATAAACAGACTGGCTAATATTTCACTTGATTGCTAATGTAATAAATTCATTTCATCACAAACAAAGATTTTTGTGTGGAAATCGATAAAATATTCATTTTTGAAATCTAAAACTAAAAATGTTACTTCATATTACACGTTAATAGCAAGCAATTGGCCCATAGATTCATTTTAAGTGATGATTATCGAACAAAATATTGAATGATTAAAATATTTATACGTCTTATATCAATGGTATTTTGTTTTCAACTTATTTTCTTAGACTGCGTTTTGAAGTCATGAAGCTTGAGTTCATCAAATATTGGTTTCATCTCAAATCAAATAAAGACTTTGATCACCAATTGATTTATTTATCATTTACAACCAAAGGAAAGGTTATTAATAGAAATGTCTACAGACACAGAGGGCGAATAACAATAACAATAACAAATATAATTTATATATTTGTAGCAAAATAGCTGAAACAGCGAAATACATTGATGGCGACTGAAGAAAAAAATTTCTTTAAGTGAGTACTTAGCTGTAATTGAAAGTTCTGGAAATGATTCGAAGAAGTTCATGAAATTAATGTTTTTATTTTCACGAAATGGAAGATTTTGAAAATGGCGCTCAAAACTAACTTAAGCTGATTTAAAGAGCAATGGCTTGTGAGGCTGCTCAGCTCTCTAAATGTAAACAATTTTTCTGTTGTTTAAATTCACAATAATTTGAAATTCATGGTGAAGACCTTAAGGCCTTAGTAATTATTTATTTTGACTGAGTTAATCTGTTATTTTTTAAATATGTTTAACAGATTGAAAAAACCTTGTGGTATCTTCTGGGATATCGAGAATGTTTCTGTACCAAAAACTTGTTCTGCTGATGTGATAGCTCAAAATATTCGAACTAACATCGTTATGCCAAATGAGCTGAAGGAACGTGAATTTTTTTGTGTTTGCAATGTACAAAAACTACCTAAGGTAGTGGGAAATACTCTTGAATCTATTGGTGTAACGATTGTTCAACCTTTTTATCATGTAAAGGAAAATGCAGCTGATACCAAAATATTATTTCTCATAACAAAATTTATTGCTGATTGGGGATCCAATGGATGTGCCATTGTTGTTGTCACTGGTGACTCAGATTTTATTGATACTCTGATTAATTTAAAGCTTAATTACGATCTGAAAGTTTATCTAGTTCACCCCAAAAACTCATTCTCTAAAGAGTTGCTTTGGTGTGCAGATGAATCGTATTGTTTAAATAATTTTCTCTTGGTTGAATCTACACCAACCTCGGCTCTTAGAGGTTCACCTAATTCTAGTTTTATCAAAATTTCGGATCTCCCACAAATCTCTACTGGTCAATTTATGGTTAGAGAAATAGAAAAACGCTGTCAAAAATTTTGTCCTGGTAGCCGAGTTTTGCGAATCACTAAAGGAGCTGTATTGATCGGGTATGCTAGTTCTACTGATAGACCCATGAATGAAAGGGATCTAAGTCATTTTGATGGTTTTAGAGTTCTGGGGAATTTATTAAAAGCTGAATTGGTCAATTCATTATGGACTAACTCTTCTCCAAAAGTTGAACATAATGTGCCAAAGAGTGAACCCAATTTGGAGCTAATAAGGAAGTCTGTACAAATATCATATGGAAAGAAAGTGTTTCAGGGTCATCAAAACAAAAGATTTAAACCATATCCACGGCCACATCCACAGCCACATCCACAGCCACCACCAAGAGAAGCTCCAAAAAAATTATTATATGTTAAAGTTACTGGTTTTAAAGACTGTAAATCTGGATCGCCTTTAATTTATGGCCTTAGCGAATTCAATTCTAGATTTATCCGACTTTACGGACAAGATGTTTGGCTATCTTTCACTGAAGCTAGCGAAGCTGAATTTGCAATTGATAAAATATGCACTTATGAATTAGATGGTAGTAAATTAACGGCAAAACTTGAAGAAAGTCCTCCCGAAGATCTATTATCTAATTCAACCTGTTTTACTGATGATGGACCTGAAAATGACTTAGATAATCCTCCAATGACAAATGCGCCTTCATCTTCTTCGTCTTCTTCAAATGGTTCAACTTCTTACCAACAGTTTAGGTCTTCTCAAGGAGCTCGAAGGATTCTGATTCAAACAACTAACGACCAGCTTCCAAGAGATCGCCCAACTTTGGTTGATCTAACTGATACACCGCCTGCTAGACCAAATCGTATCCGTGTTAACCCCTCCACAGACTTTATACCTATAGTGGACTTAACTAAAGACGAAACTTAATTAATCCCTCCTCGTCAACTATTTTTCTGAAAGTAATTGAATTACCTTCATCGCAAATATTTCTGCCCACCAATATCGCAATTATATGAATCTACAGTGCATCTTAGTACAAACGAAAAATAACTTTTCACAAACCAGCATATACAAATCATCTTGTTTGTAAATAGCATAAATCATATTTTTTGTAAAGATCATAAAATTATAATACATGTATATTCCTTGAAACCAATGAGAATGATAAAGATATATCCAAAATTAAACGTTTCTTGTTATTTCAATATCAGCTTGTGTGACTTCCTGAGAATAATGTTTTATTTTGCTAGCAAAAACAATAAAAAGCGAAATCAATGCTTAATTCCTTTCACGGTAATCATCCAATCATCTGGTAATGTTGATCAAAAAATTATCCACTAATTTGCCATGTCTGGTAGAGGGAATTACTGTTATCATATGCAAAAGGATGTCATGATAATTTATGTGTTACAGTTTTGCGTAAAATGATACATTTAAGCTTACATTTAATGAATGTAATCAGTGTGATTTAATATCCATGGATGTTTATTGAGTGTCTGAAATTTGAAATTATTCGTGAACATTAATCGAGAAAAGTTAACCAACCAATAAATTTGTTTACCAGAAAAAAGGCAAATTACCCAACCATGAACCTTTAGGTGGAGCCACTAAACTGCTTGTGTCTTTTTTGGTTGCCAATTTTGCAATTATTTTGTATTGCCAAATGGATCCACGGTGAGAACCATAAGAGGACCGCTTTTATTATTTCATTGTCTTTTAAATTAATCTAGTGATTTTTATCGAACTCATCTACTGTTGAACCTTCGATCAACTGTACTCGACTGTCATCCGTTTTAATCGCAAGTTTTAAGTATTACTCAGCTTGTTCCAAGTATCCAATTCTCGGTTTACTTCTTTTTCCTATTTATTGATCCAAAGACAAGGTAAGTAAACAATGGCTGTAATCATTAATGTTTGCCATACCATGATTGAAACCATTGAATTTTCTAGTTTTTTATTTCCCTATTACCATGACATCTCTTTGTCTATGCCCCAATCTTTAACGCTGTCATTGTCGTTAATTATGTAGACTAAGAATTTTTATCATGTTCTTACATGGTCCAATGCTGAGTAAGCTTTTATTTATTATTCTTGTGCTTTCTCTTTTTTCCTTTCTCTCTCCTTTCACCCATCTTCTCCTTTATACTATACCCTTCATCCTATTCTATGCTATCCTATTCCATTTCATATCCCTATCTGTAGATCAGGATAAATGCAAGGCGACTCTGATCATCACTTGAGACACATTTACTCCACTCGGTCCCAGAAAAATAATCGATTGAGTCCCACGTTTGAGGATTTCATCCAGACTGGGCGAACTGGACGTCGAAATGCACTTCCCAACATTTTATCCGATGCAGCCGCCAAGATTGCATCATGCAATCTCAACAATGAGTTTGAAAAACTGACCTGCTCTGGTAATTAACTGGACCCATTACCATGACGACTCTCAAAATTATTTATTATTATTCAACAACTTAGAAAGATTTAGCTTCTTTCTATTTCTAATTTTTCGCTTTTTTTCTTACTTTGACATTTTTATACTTCTTGAATACCTTTGGCAAAGCTCACAATGACTCTGTCAAAAATTTGATACCATAAAACTTCTGTGCGCTAAGTCCTTTTTTGCACTTGTCTGAAAAAATGAAGAAAAACAAAAACAAAACCTTTAGTACCAAAAAATCAAAAAAAAGTAACTTAACAAACATGTTTGTTTTGATTTTCTAATTTTTCGATTTCAAATAATCTCAAATTGTATTTGTATTTATAATCGTACAACGATTCTTTTTTTCTTGTGATCACTTATAAAGTCTGTAGATAACACATTTCTTAATCAATGATAAATTGAACTCTTTTACTTGAAAAATTCTAGTCTCAATTTCTTCCCTGTTAATGGTTAATCAACCTAAAAACATAAACATAGCTCAATATCGAGCCAAAAACTGAAAGGTAAATGAACAGAGAGTAAATAAAGGAAACAAAACATGAATTCAACTTTACAAATCCCAACAAAATCCATCAAAGATTGATTATTTTTTTTAAAAAATGGTTAAAGACAGAGATACAAAAGCAAATATAAATCCTTTCACTTTTCATATTCAAAGTAAAGTTGATTAACTTGGAAAGATAAATATAATTAATGTAAACTGATGAGGAACCATTTAGGAAACGAGAAAAGGTAAACGCATTGAAAGGCGATTACAATTATCATGTAAACCTTTCAATTGCATGAGGAAAAGTGAAATCCTCAGAGAAGGTTGAAGTAAAGAAAAGAAGATGAAAAAACGAAGATTGATTAATTCCTAAGGAAGAAGAAGAAGGAAAAAGATGAGGAAAAGAAAAGACGAAAAATTTTATGTTAAAGGTTATTGCTCTTGTAACTTGTATATTTTGCCTTACATTTTACATTCATCCTAATCATCTTCCTATTTTCATATCTTTTCAATTCTCGTCCGAGTTGATGATAAATATTAGTCTATGAACAATAAAACGAGGAAAAGGTAAGAAACATTTACAACCTGGAAAAGGTTAATGTAACCAAGAAATGGGTGATTGTGGGACAATCAAAATGATCAATCATGTTAACAAGATCTTTGCTCATTTTGTATTTCCTATCAATTGCCATTATTTTATTTCACCTTCCCTGTTATCTGAAATTTCACGCAATCTCGCCTTTATTGGAACCAGTTTTTTCAATATTATAATCATGAGCCACAACACAGAACACAAGTAAATATCTTTTTCTCCTTTTTTCCCTTTTCTTCATCTTCTTCCTTCCTTCCTTTTCCTAGCAACTTCTTGGTCTTTTCACCACTCAATACAATTACTTGTTTACCCTCATCATCATCAACAACATCACAAGGTTGTCAAGAGTAAGAAAAATAAATACATTTCTCACGTCAAAATGCAAAACTGACTGGGAATGTGAATGGACTTTAAACTGGCTTGGAGTTTATTTTCACTTGATTAAGGCCATTCTAAATTTAACTGATTTCCAAGAGAAAATGAACTTTTCTTTTCCCTTTTTTTCACATCAAAATATTTCAACTCTACCATTTGGATAGCAAATGTAGATTGATATTGGTAAGCCACCAAGTTTGACATGAAAATGAAATATTTTCTTCCAGTTTTGCCATTTACGTCTTGTTTAGTTATCATGAAAATTGACACATTTTTTCATCAATTTTATCCATCTATATGAATAGATATATTTAATAATTATATTTATAAAGCAATATGATCACAATACGCTGAAGAAGGAATATGTTAGCCTTATGTTATTTTGGTACACTTTTAGTTTCATCTTGTCTTGCTTGTGTGTTTGATGGAAGTGGAGAGTTGGTGAGACACAATTAACTCTCGGTTGATATTTACATTGGATTACAATTTAAAAAAGACGATTACAGCGATTGGAAAAGATGAAATATGGCGATGACAGAGAAATGGGTTGACTTGGGCAATTGTGAGAAGTGAGGTTTTTCATGTAAAGGGAATTATTACATTGATCTAGCAAAAGTTTGAACAAAAAGATGACAATATATATAAAAAAAGCTTAATTATGATTAATGAGAAGCGTTCAATCTCGGTGGGAATATCAATTTCATTTCAAGATGACTTTCTTTTCATCTTCATAGCTTTAACTTTTGCTTCCCTTTAATGACGATTACCAGTTGATGGCAGTCAAATCAATTGCTTTCTAGTGTTGGCTCAAGGTTCAGTAAAGTTTCATTGTTCAGCCCAAAATACGATTCAACCAAGATGTGTAACATGATATGGCTTTAGTTATAAATACAGTCAAACTATTTAATTTGAACATCATTCCTATCTGGTTGAGTCCTGCTTCATACAACTTGAAACGTCTGTCGTCTTGATTTGCTATGAATCCTTTTGAAACTTTTGAGATTTAGTTTGAATCCAATAATCAAGAAAATACCATTAAAAACATCTGACAATTTTGCATAATGTTTAAGTTGGTTAAGCAAATAGGATGTTAACAGCTAAAAGATTAATAAAAATAGCAATTCTCAACCAAAATTTAGCTTTTATTTAGTCTTTCTGGATTTGGCCACAACCCAAAGTCTACGTGTTGACTATGAAGGATTCAAATAAAACCTCTTGACTGTTTCGTGTTGAATCAAACCGATCAACGAGCAAATTAAGATCGAGTCGATTCAAGCCAAATAAAGCTGGGTTCGATCAGATAGGAAAAGGAGTTCAATTTAAGTAGTTTGGGTGCATAAACGTCGAGCGATTGATTGGTTTTCACATTGGCTTTGGCTTGGAGACAGCTAGAATCGGGTTGACATTATAAATTGTACAATTGTAACAATGAAGACATTAATATATATAAATATGAAATTGCACCAGAAAATTTGAGGGGAAAAACAAGAAACAAAAGAGTTAACAAACAAAAAGGGCAGCACATTGAAGGTAAACAAACGGAAAAGCAATTACCATTTATATAAAGGTAAATTGCTGTTGATTTTGCAAAATGTGTTTTGTGCCAGAGTCTTTTGTTTTTGTATCTTTATGTGCGTGTGACGAGCAATGTGTTCACAACCAAAGGAACCAGATAATTAAAATGAATATATTAAATGTAACATTGATATGCTACACTGGATTTAACTCTCAAATAGTCAGCCCAAAACATTAATGTGATAATATTTGCTGTTTATGAAGAGATCAGACCATAACAGTTAATCAGTTAATTAAAATAAGCTGAACACACAAGTTTGGTCAATTTCTTGTGTTTTAGTCTGTCGATTGGTTCATTTAAACATTAAATTGGCACAATGTAACCATTTTTTGTTGAAAAAACTCCTCTTTTGCTATAATTTGTTTTACTATTTCTGATTGATTGGTTTAACCAGCAGAAACACATTATTGCTTCAATTTTATATCCTTTTTCTGCAGGTTGTTTTGGTCTGACAATTTGAGAAATAATTAATCGATAACTGCATTTAAAATAAAGCTGGATTAGCTTAAGTAAATGAGTTAATTGTTTGAGTGTAACAAAGGTAAAGTTTTTCACATGTATATTAAACATAAAAGATTGCGATTAATTGGTTTTCATAATTAGTAAATAGTTTTGATTTGAATTTTGAAATGGTGAGAATGAGAAATGCAAGGTAGAGACTACAATTATAATCATATGTAAGTTAATAGTTGGGTGAAAAATGGTCCATTGATTGCGATTTAAATTATTTTTGGCCTGTAAACGTGTCATCTAATGACACAAATGGCAGATACATTGTCTCATGATAAATATCACCACTGCAAAAACCAATCAATTGATTTTACAATTTGTTTAAGGCATAGGAATAAAACGGTTGTCTAATTAATATGGAAATGATAAGTTTCTTTCGTAAGGACCACATAAAAACACCAATTAAATCGATATATTTATATATTTATATATAAATAAGATTGCTTTTACGGAATTATAAACATCGGCTTTCCTTGAAACCTTGTCCACTATGATATCAATAATAATGGTAATAGATTTACTTGGATGAAATGATGAAGTCCACCAGTCTTTATTTACCCTTTGCCATTTAGCTTTTACCTTTCATTTTGGTCTTGATTTCCAAGTCAAGGGAAGACATGAAGAGTAATCTGATATCCTTTGAATTCATTGAATATGGTCAACAAATGATTAGTTAATAGGAAAATGATTGCTTGACTTTGGTTTCCCATATAATGGCTATTTACTCCTTAACTGCCTCTCCTGGCTTGGATATTTTATCTTCCATCTCCTTTTTTTTATTTGACCCATAAAACACACTGGTTCCTCTTGGTATCCTTTTAAATGGTGATAATGATGAGAAACAATGAAGACGGAAAAATGAAAAAGTTTGCTTTCACGATGATGATAGTAATAAAAAATATTTAACCAGAATCCAATGGATGCCATATTTTTGATACACTTATCGTTTCTCGTTTGTTTTTTTTATTGGATTTTATCCTTCCTTTCCATCATCAACAATATTATCGTCAGGGTTAATATCAAGAAGAAATGCTTTTTGTCGAATGATTATGGTCCTTGAGAAGATGATTGTTGTCTTGATGGTCTATATAAAGAAATACAATGAAGGTGAAAGAAAGGAGGGAAAGATAAGATGAAAAAAAGTGTGTGTTTGTGTGAAAAATGAGACATGAACATTTCAATGGTGGTGAAATGGCGAAATGGTGAAGATGATGATTCAAGTGAAGAATAATAATAATAAGAAGATAAAGTCAGAAGTTGTGTGTGAGTTGTTTCTTTTCTGGAACATTTTCCTTTTTTCTTTTCCCTCTTTTTTGGCTTAACGGTATTTCCTTTGAAGGATTAACTAGGATTCTTTGAATGAATGCATTGAGTCGTGTTTTGTTTTACATAAACAAGCTCGAGCTACCAAACGTCTGAATATTTGTCGAAGCCTTTCAAACCATGGAAGACTCGTTGCTCTAGAGATTCTGTGATGTGAAAGCTCTGTAAGGAAGAAATAGAAAAAAACAATTGTTAGAAATAATAAAGAAAAAATAAGTGTAAAAATCAAAACAATACTAAGAAATCAAGTTGACTATAAATAAACTTTTGTTATAACAAATGAATAATTTACAGCCAAATTATACCAAACAATGAATGGCGATGAAGGTGAATGATAAAGACTTTTCAGTATTTCAATGTTCCCAATAATATTTCATTTTCTTTCGTTTTTAGTTTAAATTTTAAGCTTGAACACGTTTTAAACTGAAATATTCGTAGGATGAAATTGCTTGAAACAGCAATTTAAATGGGTTTACAAATAGGTTGAAATTCAAGTTGAACACTGTTCTGATGGTTTTTTTTCATCAAAAATTGAAACAAATGAAAAGAATGGAAATTTTAATGAAATAAAGAGAAAAATTAATGTTAAAACTGGGTCATGAGAATTATCAGATTTCTCTAGACTGATTCTTATGACTATTCAATAATAAATAAGAGCCTAATGATTAGTAATGATTTGTTGAAAGGTTTAAATGTTGCTGGTAATGTTACTTGAAACAATTGTTGATTTTTTCCCCTATCATCTATTAAAGTAGGATCAATGTTGAATATTATCGATAAGATGTTATGGTGAGTTACTTGCAAGTAAACTGAAACAGCAGAACCTTTGATAACTGATTATTTCAAGAGACTTTTTCCGGTGTTTTGAGTTTATGATAATCATTTAACCATCATAAGATGTTGATGTAAGTCGGTTCAATTTGATGCATTGAAACAAGTAGCAATTATTTAGATAATGAACTTGACCTAATCATTTAAACTGAACATGAAAGTGATTGAAAACTAATGAATGAAAACTCGGCAAGTCTGTGGTGAAATGTGCCAGATGGAAGACTAGATAAATTTTGATTTACACCATGCTGAGTAAAAGTTATTCAATCAAAAATATCTATGAATATAAATAAAGATGCAAGTGAACAATGATAAATGTAATGATAGCAATCACAGAGCGACAGGAAAAAAAATAGTGAGCTCAATTGAATTAGGTTGGGTGAAAAGAAAGTTTACATCAAGAAAAATGGAAATAAATTGATTTCAGTCAACAATAGATTTGAAAAATATCACAATTATTCAAATCATGAAAACCTGTTTGCATTCAATCTCGAACGGATTGTTTGCATAGCCCGTGATTCTGCTATCTTACATTAGAGTTAATTTATTGACTATGAAATGTAATAGCTTTTTGAAAAACCAACTCAGCGTTTCTTCGTGAAAATCAAACAGCTATTAAATGATTACTATCTAATTTTTTTTCTCCTCAACTAATGACTATGATTAACTATAGTTGATTTCATTGCTTGGCCATACTGAAGATTCATATTGGAGATTGATAACATACCAGAACGCAAAGAATGGAATGTTGCTTCTCTTTCGGAGGCTAGAACAGTGGCTTTGGAAATTATATCTTTGACGTATTCCAGCGCAAATTGGTGAATAATCTCTTCATTGTACGATTCCTGGAGGGAAATGAGGAGAGAATAGAAAAAAAGAAGAAGTGGTTATAAATAAATGGAGAATCGTTATTAGATAAAAAAGCAATTAAAGAAAAGATAATCAAAAGCTATACTTCTGTAGCAAAATGATCAATAAAATGGATATTAGTAAAACAAACAGATAAAAAAAGGTAAAACACTGCGAGTTGAAGGGAAAAATGATTTTGTGTTGAGGTAATGTAAATTTTTCAATTTTGCTGATTGATGTATCTTGTACTGCTTCGGGGAAAATGTTGCTTTAAAACTCACATCAATTTTTGTTTCAGGTGGATCATTGGATACAGGTTCAATACTATCAGGACGTGATTCCAGTTCATCTTGCTTTGTGCTCCTATCTGGTTCATTACTTATTATTACATTGTCTTCTTCTTTTCGATCTTCATCCGCTTTATCGTCTTCTTCACTTTCCTCTCTTATAATTTGGTCTCTCCTGGCCTCTTCAACCCATGGGAAGGATTCTTCTTCAGGTGTTGGACTTCGTGGTCCTATCAAATCTATTTGAATGGATGGAGTTGGATTCTGTAAAGTAAACCCATAGGTAAATGGATGCAAGACAAATAAAGAAAGTGAACCAGAAAATGATATATGAGATATGGGACGAGGGAGGGAAAAAGAGAGAAAAAATATGCATAGAAAACCATAAGGAAAAAAATGATTAATACAAATGTTCAATAAAAAACCATAAGCCAGATTACAGCAGACTAATTCCTACCTTTAATCTATTGGGTTTATCAACAGTTGTTTGGTTACATTGGTTTAATCGGTTGGCAGCTTCCTCTGATGCTATTTTGATTATATTATCAACAAAAGTTGCCGCTAACTGACGGCAGGCATCAACAGTTACATCACCAGAATCACTATCAACACCATTTACATGGTAAGATTGATTAACATAAGAGTCACTGGATGGTAATGTAATAAAAAAATAAAGACATGTAAAAATGGCGAGAAGCACAGTTAACTATTTAGGAATCAGGAAAAAAATGGTGAATGTGTAATGGGATTGAACAGACAAAAATGTGGTAAAGCTAAAATGGGTAAAAGCAAAACATTGGTAAATGTATAGTTTTTTTACCTTATTAAATCCAGTTTGATGTAGTTCGATGGAGACAGAGATTTGTAATGGTGATGATAGGCAGGTTAGAGGAAATATTGAAGATCACTATTTGACGATTGGGTGAAAAGAGTGGAACCAAATAATATCAGAAGATGAAGGAAAAACAAAACAAACAGATAAGCGGGTTAACTGTGTGAGAGGTTGAAGAGAAAGAAGATTGAGATTGGCAATGGTATTTTGACTAGAGGATAGTCTTTAAATAAAAACAACTGAACAGGTTAAACGAGGTTAATTAAACACATCTATCAAGGTGAACCATTAAACTAAAAGTTGATAGTTAATTGTAGTAATCGTATTTTTGTATTAATAACAATCAAAATAAGTAAAAATGAGAATGAAGATGAGAGGAAAAAAAAGGTAACAGGTTAGTTGTGCTACTGGCAACAGAAAACACGATTTGCCAGTCTCACTGAGGCTCTCTTTCTCCTTCTCACTCTATCTTCTTTCTTTTTTCTCACATTCACTCTCATTCATAAATGCATCCAGTGATGAGGATGATGAAGATGATGATGGAAATGGTGATAATTTCAACTAACCCAATGATCAATTCACTCTTATTTTCGGTAATCAAAGTTGACAGTTGACAAGCATTTGGTAAAAGCTAGAGATACCAAAAACAGTAGATGCAAGATGAACACAAACCAGAAACTGATAGCAGATTCTGTTACCGATTTGACTGCGGAAACAATTTTACATTAACTTGATTAAATCAAACAAAGTAATTCCATAGTAAATGCTTGTTGCATTTTAATTTGCTGTTCAAATTACCAAGTAAGCAAATGCTGTATGGTTAACAAAACAAGGAAAATGAAATGCCAGTTGAAAACTGTAAAACAACAACTGTTGATTGTTTGATCTTTTGGTTAAACTTGAAAACTGAATTTTTATGTTCTCATTCCAAGGCAATTGAAAGTTAATGATGTCAATCTTGAATTAGGAATAATCAATTGTTTAAATGATATAATCTTGAAAAAATATTTACCATATTTATATTTAATTACCCAAACCGAATCAAGCTGTATCATCTTATTGCATTGAAAGATTGAATTTTGACAAAGCTGGTGACTCCAATTTTTTCATTTCAAATAATCCGAAACATTTCTTAATGGGAATTAGATGTAATATCTCTAAATTAGTTTAATTTAAGCAACCAATTATCTCCTGAATTTTATTCACTTTCACTAGATATTCTGATTTGGAGCTAAACAATATTTTACAAATCTTTTGTTTTGATTCCATCCATAAACGTAATACAATAGATTTTTGTTTGAACAACTTGCAATCCTTGACATTGATGTAATTTAACCAATTAGTCGGTGAATCTAATCAGTTGATTGACTTATTCGACTCTAGTCATTGACCTTAGTTCTCCATGAGTCTCATAGACACCTTTTGTCCCACGTCTTCTGCAATATGAAGTAGCGTATATTTCATTATAATTAACTAAATTTAAATTTAATTTCCTTAAAAACATCCTTGTTAACGAAATGAAATGTGCGATAGTTAACTCCATCTGTGATGCTTCAAAATTACTACCAAATCGCTTGATAGTGATTGAAATTGATACTCCCTGAAATTGAAGTAAACCCTCGTACTTTTTAATTCCCTGCCTACCTGGGTCATGGTACCCAGGATGTTGAAACAGATGAAGTATTTCTGAAACATGCTAAAGATGTCCTCTGTAGTGGGCTTGAGGTTTAGTACAGGTAAAATAAAAGCTTGATCAACGTAATAGATCTTGTTATCTTCAACATTTTGACACAACTGCTGACATTGACCCGCAATCATTAACAGCGATCGTTTAAGAGTCGGTGAGTTATTTTTCAAGGGTCAACAGACCAGTACTGTAATAGATATACTTTATGACTTCTTAACGAGTATTATCAAATGAAAGAGGTGACAAAAATCAAAAATGATACAAAAATATTTGAATCAAGAGTTTGAATTGACAAAAAGGTGAAATTGATACTAATTGTTAGTAAGTGTCCGTAAATAACTTACCAATATTTGTATTTAACATGAGAAGCTTCATTCATTATGAAACTCAAAAAGAACTCAACTTCAATCGGTTGATTAAATAGTAGATTGATGATAAAATGGCTTCTCATTGAATTTTACAATCTGGCCAATTGACCAATTCATATAAAAAATACAATTGAATATTTTATTTGAATCATTTTTAATTTGTTAATTGATTTCAGTGAAATACAGTAATCAAATGTAAGTAAATTTATCATATTAACATAATTCATAATTGAAAGCTTGAAATACCATTTTTACCTTTGAGCTTTCATTGATTTTGTTTGTTTATCTTAATTAGTTGATCTTAAGTTAACTAGCAAGAAGTTCAATTTAATAACAAGATGATTTGATTTAACTATTCTAAATTAGAAAAGAGGTAAACAAGGTTTGAGATGAAACCTGATATCGATGGTGATGAAGAGTTTCAAAGTTATTAAATAATCAGAAAATTGTGATGGATGGTTTATCTTACAAATGCCCATGAAGAACTCATTTCCATGCGGAATAACTTAAATAGTGACCAAAAAGTTCCAAAGAGAGAAGTAATAACTTGTTAAGAGCAGCAATAGCCAGAAGGTTGTTGCGTCAAAAATGTTCAAAATCCATGGATCCATACGTGTTATATTAAGTTAACAATAAAGAATGATTGGTCAAGTTTCCGGGCCAATGGTGAGTTTCTTTACAATAAAGAAAAATCCAGCAAATTTAAGCATTAAACTTGCTTTTGAACGAAAAATAACAAGAACAATGGGATCCATTAACGTTTTTTGATTCCAGTTTTGTTTCAAACTGTTTTCAAATCAACAAATTTGTTCAGTATTAATGCTCAATGTTCAATATTAATGTTTACGAATGGAAATAAATTAATTGATTTGGGGAAAATAGAGATGTCCCAAGGTCTGTGATCTGGTTGTGCACTTATGTCTTTCTGAAGGGAGAATATTTATTTCTTCCGGTCATTCACACATTTGTATCACCGGGTTGTAAAGACATAGTCGAATTTGGAGTTGATAAAGATAACGTTGAAGAGGCGACTGATATAGTAGAAGTGTTTGAAGTTGCAGATCCTAGTTGATTATCTGATGAATCTAATGAGGCTTTGACTCGTTTTGGTCTCAAATTTCTTGATGGTGTTGTTAAAGTTGAATCACGCTTATTTAATTCATCCTGTGTTTGATCAGTTTGTCTTCTTTTCGATTTCAAATTATTTCCAAGATCGTCTAACTCGCTATTGGGTATTGTATTTGTAGAGGCAGATTGAAGACTTAATCCATTTTGAGTTTGAGTTTGCTGCTGCAATGTCTGTTTTTTTGGTTCTAAATCTTTATAACATAACGGTGAATCATTGGTACGTGATGATAAATTAGATCTCGGTGAGTCAGTAGGTCGAGGTTTGTTATTTTCGCTGGAATTATCACTCTTTGTTTTATCGTCCTTTGTTTCTTTTTTACGTCTATCAAAACTGAATTGATTGATTTTTTGTTGACTTTCGAACCAAGCTTTCCAATCAACTCTATTGGCTCGACTTTTGGCTGACAATCTAGTCGTAGCTACTGCAGCTTTCAGTTTAGCGGTTCGAGCTTTCCATCGAGAGTCACCACTTTTAACAGGTCGTGCTGATGTCCGTGTTATGCTTGTAGTTCGATTTGTAGTGGGTTTGACTACCTTTTTCTTGCGAAGATTAAGTGATTTCTTAGTTGGTTCAGAGTCAATATTACGCTTAGTTTTAGTAGCTGCAATGCTTTGGTTTGTTGAGGTAGTTTCGGTGTTTTGTTTTTCACAACCTTCTGATAATTTAGATTTTCGTGATCTAGTTGTAACTGAAGATACCGATTGAGTATCATCGTCTCGTCTCGGATTCATTTTAAGATTAGATTTTTCATAGACAAATTGTCTCATATAGGTGCCCATTTCTTCATCAGTTGCATCAGGAGGATGACTTGGATCGGAGACTTCTTCTTTGGAACTGCCAGAAGCTTCATCAAAAAGTTTCATGAGTTTGCAGTTTCGTCTCACTGGTTCTAAAGGCTTCTTGAATTCTGGGGTTTTATTTGAAATATTAGTTAGTTGCTGTCCAACAACTAACTCTTTAAGACAATCTCCAATGTTTTCATTTACAGTCTGATCCGAACTCGTTTTTACATTTGAATTTTCTACATTGGCGATAGGTTCACAAATGGACGACGACCTTCTATCTTTCGGGATTTTTTGGTCAGTCACATCATTACAAGACTTATTTTGAATGTCCGATCGCTTTATCTTTTCAGAACTTTCTTCTCCTTCTTTAAGTTTAACTCGAAAATTATATCTCATTTCACGGCGAGAACTATCATCAAGCTTAGCCGATTGATCATCCTTAGATTCAGAAATATTTTCTTGAGTTTTTCTCCTAACATTTCCAAGAGGCGCTTTGCTTTTTCCTTCAGAAGAAACAAGCGGTGCACGACGATCACTGCTACGAGTACCTCTTGTGGATGTAGAAATTTCCGATGTAGTTTTTTTGGGTAGAGAGGCGGATGATTTTTCAGTTGCGTTACTGGTTTTTCGCTGTAAAGTTGAGTTATCCTGAAAACGGTGGGAATTTGATTTTCCTGATAAGTTTCCATTAGATTGGACTTCGGACCCGTTTTCATTAGGAGAGTTTAAATCATTTTCGGTGGAAGTTTTACTTGAAACATGGTTAACTGGGTTTGGGTCAATTTTATTCAGTCCAGAGATATCAAGAGTCTCCGCACTTCTAACTAAAGATTCCAATTGGTCACCACAAATCCTTACTTCACCCGAATAAACAAATTCAATGATTGCTTTGAGATCGACCATTTTCATATCTTTCACAACAATAACTGGATTACTTTGACTTTTAAGCATCGGGTTTTGAAATATCGTTTGAAAGTAATTTGAAACGGAAGAAAGAATTAATTTATGAGCATGAATGAGTTGCCCTTCACAAGCTAATGTAACATCAGTCAGTTGGCCATCTTCCAATAAATTTCGCATCACATTGAGAACTTTAGCTTCATGATCAATGCGGGTTAATAGCAAGTGAGATGTACTTGCTGCTGCCATCCTTAATACAGAATTCTAATAAACTGATAATTTAAAGCGGGAATAATGTTCAGTAACAACAAAAGACAAAAGTTTTGTACTCAAGTGAAGCTCTAATAAATGATAAGAGAATATCGAGATTGTTGTGATAAAATGACAAACACAAAGAAAAGTTCCAACAGCAATAAAGGTGTCGTAGTGTAATATTAGAGACGAACAAACGTTGGCAATAAACACAAATTAACAGCATAAAACCAAATGATGACCATTGGAACGTTATTTAAATGTCAAAGCATCAATCCAAGATTGCAATCATGCAATAACCAAGGTTAAAGTGGCAAATAATAACATATGATAGAGCGTCAAGTTTTAGCCAAGAATAGTGTGAAACCAATGCCAACCAGATAGAAACGATAATAACAAGAATAGGAAAGAAAATGGAAGACAAATAAATAAATAATTAGAAATTATTACCACCTAGTGTTTATATGTATGGAAAGTTGGGTAAATAAACAATAACAAATAATAGAAAGTTAATTTGATTGAGAAAGAAAGAGAGGGAAAGAGAGAGAAACAAGAAAAGAATGGCAAAAAAGAGGGAAGAAAGAAAATAGGAGAGAAGCAAACAATTAAGGGTATGAGGGAAGAAGGATACCCGTAGTAGACATAAACAATCTTACCTGAGAAGGTTTAGTTCAATTGAATGGATGTCAAATGTGGATCAATTTCAAATGGATTTTGATGAATGTTTAATCTGTACAGAAAGTGACAAAATTAGTGTGTAAATGAACAAGTTAATCAACAAAATTATATTGTAAATAAAAGCAAGAGTTGAAAAAAGAAAAGAAAACAAAAACAGCCAAAGCAAACGCTTAAAAAAAGTAGAAACCCTCTTTCTCTTGCCTCTGTCTATTCTGCTCTTTCTACTATTTCTACTTTTTTTACGTACATGCTCATTGCTCATACGTATTAAATAAATGTTACAACTAAACGTATTCAGAAGTTTCCAGAGAGGAAAGTAAAAGGTACCCTGTTATCAAGAAGCACACAGAATTTATCAGAATTGTCAAATATTTGAAGATGTTCACCTTACCTAAAAACACTTTGAATAACAAATGATGAATGATCAATAAAACACAAAGTTACTCTAATCGCAAGTATCCGCACATTAACAAATCCCAATTTGAACACTTACTAAGCATAATGCTATCATTATGGTCATCATAGTTTCAATTAACTCAGAGTTAATTTTACTTTATCAAATGTTTTCAATGTTGCTTGGTTTACTGGTTTCACTTTTATGGGCTTACATTTTTCAAGGTTTCTCAGCAGCTTTGAATCTGGTTAGAATCATTTCAGTCTTTTGTTTCATTGTTTGCTTCATTGTAATCATAGTGAATTTAAAGTAACCTCGGTCCGAGTATTATGTTAAAATAATTTGAATGAAACAAAACACTTAAATGACCATTAAATATAAACATCAGTTTTAATGGTCTCTTTAACTTAATATGTTATTTCAGGAATAATGCTAGTCTTTTTTTAAATAAATTGATAACGTTATACGATTAAATTATTTTCACCAGCGCATCGGAAATCTCAACTCTGGGCGTATTTTTAATTGGGTTATTATTGAATCATGAAAAGTTGAATTATCACAATAAATTTTTACGTTTAAATCCACCAGTTGGAATGACTTTAAAAGGGCAAGAAAATTCAAATAGCCAAGTTTAACATGTAATCGAAGTCTTTTGGTTAGAATAATCTATTTAAATTAAATAATGTAACATTCAGCAAATAATCGTAGTCGTAATTATTGAAGGCTCAGCGGTTAGCCCACAATATGCGATTTGAACCAAGGATTAATAACCAAACGAACAGATTTTCCTTTTTGATCAGTTCATTACTCAGAATTGTGTCAATGCTATAAACATGAGGCTGTTTATTACCTGTAAAGGTTAGAGCAATATTTAGTGTGATTGTAACATTTGCTTACTAAAAAATATTGTATTAAAATAGATGTAAGAATTATATGAAATAGTTGATGATGTGATACTTATAAGATAATGAGTTCATTTCATCTCATTTACCAAGCGCTTTCATTTTTAGCTAAAATTTTAATTTACTAACTTTAATACTCATCTGGGTGAGAACCATTATTCAGAAATGTATTTTTAAGGAAGATCAAAAGTTAAAATTAAACAAGTTATATTATAAAATACATGGATGGATAAACTAAACAATTGATTATCATTTCTGATGGCTTCTGCTTGTTTCTGTGTTTTATGACTTCACATCGAAGAAATGTATTGCAGGGTGAGAATAGAAAGATTAAACAATTTAATTAGATTTCAAGACCAAAACCTTTTTTCTCAAACATTTTTTTAGTTGTTTTTTCTGGTCTGTAATCAATCAAGTAATGAAACATTGTAATCAATGTGTTACTTGAAAGAGACACTTTTAAAGTTTTGTGCTAACAAATTATTGAAAACAATCCAGTGGTTAACACCATTTTTGATCGTTTGTTAGCCATCAAGGCAAGGGAAAGGTAAAAATAGGAAAAGAAATGTAAAAGAAATTCGGTGCAAAATAAAGAAAAGAATGATTCAAATGAGAGCACCAAAAACAGGATTGTGACGACAAATACTAGGACCATACTCTTCATATTTCTGTTTAGTATGGGATGTTGTATAGAACTCATTTGTCGAGGCTAAAATGGATCCACCAAACCAAACAGCATAACGTTGCATTGAATGGGAAACGACTTTTACGTTCATTTGACTTGGAGTGATGTTTCCTTGAGATAGCTGGGTGCTTAATTTTTGCCGGGCATTGCATAATCGTTTGATATCACGTTCTAAACGCTTATCGAAATCTTTAAACATTGTTGAGCCACCAGAGAGTACAATATTCTGAGGATAAATTAAAGTTAAAAGAAAATTTTTAACATTAGATGACTTAAAAGTTGAACAGTTGGTTAATAAATTAAATGCATAAAGATCAATTGATAAAAAAGTGATAATTTTCAGCTCATTCTGTGATTGTGATGAATCATGAGGGAGGGTAAAGATTGGATAAGAGGGAAAAGCGGATGTCCTACGTGATACTCTGAGTGAATGAAACAGATGCAGCACCTAATTTGGTAGGCTTTTAATCCAATAGAAATATTGGATAGAAGATTGAAGTACAGTAAAATAATGATTGATTACAGAATTTCCTTTCTAACTGAAATCACGAGAAAGTAAACAAATTTTTCACCAGGATGATTATTCCTTACCTTATACAGAGGTCTTCGCACATCGATGGGACAGTTTTGTATACAATTGTCTACAATATCTGAGATTGATGTACTGAAATCAGGGTTAGCAATTTCAGGATTAAAAAATATTTCCGGACCAAGGAATCGCTCAAATCCTACATCGACGTCAAAGGGTTGTTTAGTAATGTGATTGACACCGGAATATTTTTTGACACATTTAGAAGGATTTTTGTCAAATTTATCAAACTCTTTAGCAATATCGGGACATATATAGCAAAACTTTTCTTTTATTGCCTTGGCAGTTTCTAGAGATTGTTCAGGTGGAATGTTGAATTCACGTTCACGGAGAAGACTCTGAATAAAATAAGTAATATCACGTCCAGCAATTGGAATATGTTTGATACAACTTCCAATAACATAGCCATCGGCAACGGGAATAACATGGGTAACACCATCCCCAGAGTCAACAACAATTCCGGTCAAACTTTGAACACCATTAGTGGCAGACCAGGAAGCCACCAAGGCAAGAACAGCCTGAACAGCGATATATAAACCAGGTACATTGAAAGACTCGAACATGATTTCAGCCGTATATTCCCGATTTTCTGGTGTATTTAAGGGCGGTTCCGTTAAAAGAAAATAATGATCCTCTGGTTCTGCTCTCAAGTATTTGAAGATGCATTGTTCCCAAAATCGTTCCATAAGGTCCCAATCTTCAACAATTCCATGACGAATAGGATATTTTATAGAGTATCCGTTGAGATCAATACATTCATCTCCAATAAAAAAGTCTAGATCATCAATTCCTCTAGCTAACCGGCGAGAAGCCTGATCACCAACTTTAGATGTCTCCTTGATAGCTATGGACGAGGGAATAATGTATTGAGGTCCAGTGTTTCCAGCATAACCTAACTTGGTATAACCGGTACCATTGTCAATAACGATTGCGGGTAGATGATTAGCCATATCCAGTGGAGATGAGAGAAATTTGACTCAGGTATGAATTATGGGTGAGGCAAGATTGTAATGTAGACTACAGATGAGAAGAGAAAACAAGGTTGAAAGATATCAGTTGAGCTCTACGAAGGAAAAGAAGTCAGATGGCAAGAGAAGAACACAGAAAATATAAAGGCAAGATGAAAGAAGAGGGTCAATAATCCATAAAAATATAAATAAAACATTAAAATAACAATACTTACATTTAAATTGATAAATGATGAATTGAATACTCAATAAAATTTCTCATTCATTCGGCTAATCTCATCACAGAGATTGAACAATTTGAGTGAAAAACAGTTTTCAATGATTAAGCCGGTGAGCCAATAAAATGTTTACGCGCAAAGTTTGATAAGTCTAAAACTGCAATCTCCATTGAAACACAGTAAAAGAGTACAAGTTAATTTACCAACAATTCAAATCACAAGAGTATTACTAATCAAAAAATCACTAATCATAATCATTAATTTAAACAAAAATAAACAAAATTATTAAAAATCTTCTGGAAAGGTTTAAAAATGAAACACAAAATGACTTGTAACCAAACAAACTGCTCAAAAACGAAGATGAAATTTAAACTTTCCAGACGACAACATTCATATTATTAAATCAAACAATTCAATGAGGAACAATTTCTTTAGAGTAATATTTCAGATCAAAAACAAAACTTGAATTAAAAATAACACAAAAACGGCAAAAAAACATTCATTCATGAACCAATGGATGAATAAGAAAACAAGAAACATGCAAAGGGTTTATATTGCAACAGAATCACATAAAACTGGAAGCCATTTTAAAATCTCAATAATCTCTTGAAATTGTCAGTTATTCAATCAAAATTGGCATTTCACTCGATTGCCAAACATTCCTGTTAGCATTATAATCAATAAGAAACAGATTTTAAAGATAAAATCGTGAGAATTTGATAGAAAACAAAAAGAGACGGGGTCGTCCGGGATTTGAACCCGGGACCTCTCGCACCCTAAGCGAAAATCATACCCCTAGACCAACGACCCGTTCTGTAGGAAATGGTTAAATATTTTGTACAGTAAATTAAAATAGCGATATCTTGATAGTTAATTGCGTCCAAATATTGTAAGACACTTAATTAAGTCATTTGTTTTAGTTGACACTTTATAGTTATAGTGTCTATACAAAACACTTAAACACTTGTACAAGACAAATGGGTAATTTGCTTGTTATCCTTTTGATAAAACTGAAGCCTTTTCATTGAAAGCCATCATCGTTTATCGTTATTAGTGTTATTTCATAGTAATTCGCAAGATTTTGACATAACTTCTGATTATCACAGTTGTTAATTTATTCTCGAGCTTTTCTCGCCATCTGAATAACTTTAATAGCAACCGAATTCGGGAAAATTTTGATAGTAAAGTCACTTGACTAAAGTGTTTAATGGTTTGCTTTGGTTAGTTTCAAATGGCAACAATAGATGGCTTTAGTGATTGCAGTGATTGCATCTTGATTCGAGGGAAAATTTTTTACTTGATATTGTATTATAAGTTTTTTATCTGTTACTGTTGAGAATGTTTATTATGCAAATTAGTATTTTTTTGAATCAAAGTATAACCTAAATTGGTCTGATTTTGGTTTAGTATCAACTGATCTGACTAGATTGTGATTCAAGTTAACCTAATCTTTGGCAGTTGGGTGAAACCTATTTCGATGTGACTTTGATATTGCAGACTTTACAGCTTAAGTGGAGTATTTTTTATACTCTGTTGAGCAATTTTTTTGCTTTTATTGCATTTTTAAGTAAATTCAAGGTCTCTATTTATAGAGTTACTAGTAAATCCGATAATCCGGATTACCAAATAATAGGAGCGAGTGAAAGGTGCTCAAACACTGGTAAAGTTTACTTTCGTTTAGCATAAAATATTAGTCTAATGGAAATGGAAAGAGTTGAAGAGTTGACAGTTTTTAAAACAATAGATGGCGGTCAAATTATGTCTCGTAAGTAACGTTTTTTTTGTATATCATATTAACTATATTGAATTAGGAAACTACTTGTACATTATTTAATTATCTTTTATACAATTTATTATTTATCGTGTTTGTTATTTGATAGACATACAAGGTTTACAAAGAAACAACAAGAAACTATTGGAGCGTCTATTGGAGTTAAATTAGTGTTTGTTGGTGTTGTTTGGTTCAACTGCTAAGATGAAGCCATTTCGTTTTGCAACTGATTGGTTGACTCCTGCTGGTCTTTAGTTGTAATTAACAATCAATTGGAGTGATGGAAATGCAAATTTGATTTTGTGAAGCAAGGGAAAAAAGGTTACAAACAGAAACCAAGAAACAATTTTGTATTAATGTATCAATCCAAGATGACATTTGAAGATGGAACAAGCAAGCCAGCAAAGAGAAGCAAAAAAAGCTAATATTTCTGTCAACAAAAGCGATGGCTGTGTAAAATAATAATGCTGAAAGTCCGATTTTACTTGGTTTTATACGTTTATATATTTATATCATCATCACCATCATGATTGGAACGATTTTTTGGCACGAAAATATCTTAAACCTTTCCCTTTACATTCTGTGCTGTTGTTTTTTACGATTGTTACAAGCTAACCTTTTCGCCTTGAGGGCTTGGAGTTGCTGTTTGTTGCATCTTTAAGGCTGTTTCTCTATACATCTTACTTTTATTTTATAGTTTATATATAAAATAAATGTGTATTAACATCTTCAACAGAGTCAACCTTCAACCTAGTCCACAGTATATATGTGTGTTCAGTTAAAGCTGTGTGTCTCAAATTATTCAGCTAAACCAAATAAAAATGGAATGGAAAGAGCGTTGATATTGACGCGTTTATCTTTATCATTTTCATCATCATCATCAACATGAACCTTCTTCTTTTCAAGCCAATTAACTCGTCTTTAACTAACGACACTGTATTGGTCTTGGGTGGCCTTCAAGATGATCCTGATGATTGAAAAAGAGCCAGATATTCAGGAGAAAAAAAAACTAGTCAAGAAAGAAGCAAAGGAGAAAAAAATGTTTCATTGAACAACAAGGAGAAGGAGCAAGAAGCTATAAATTTAATAAGGAATCACAACTAATGTCAAACACAATTTTACTATTTTGGTTAAAAGTGAAACAGATTTAACAAGCAAAATGTTTTATAATCAAACAATTATTCAACATTATTATTATTACTATTATTATTATCATCTCAACAAAAGAAATGGAAAAAGAAGAAGCAAAAGGAAAGGCAAAATTTTCTGCTGCTCTTCATCTTCTTCTCTTCATCATCGTTCGCCATCTCACTCATCTTCACATTCAATTTCTTGTATACAAAAAGATGAAAATTTTGTTCAACAACAAAACCATATAAACATCATTTTTATCATCTTTTCATATTCACTTGATTCATAAGCAGTCGCTGCAATGTAAACAGAATTAAGATGAGAAAAGATGTTTTAAGATGATGAACAAAGATGCTGATGATGTTACCACTGTTGATGATGATGTTGCTGGTTGGTAAAGATGAAGATAAAGCCTTTCCTTTGTAATCTCAACTCTATTTATTAAACAATATTTAAAAATGGCTTCTTAAAGATTGATGTAAGTGATGATTGACTGTTAAGTATAAAACTTAACTGTACGTTTAAAATGTTATTTTAAGGTCAATTTGGCTGTTGTTAAGGTCAGTTTTGTGATTCTTTAATCAACCTTTCATCACTTCATTTAATCATTGTAACACACACACAATAAATACAATTCAATGAATTGGTTGATTACAAGCAACAACAACAACAAAAACCTCAATAAGAAAGTCAAAGAAGGCAAAAAAACATTGTAAAATCGAAACATAAAGAAAAGGACTTTTCAATGCAATTTAATTTCTTTTCAATTCAACCTTTTATGATTAAATTAACAGCCTCAGTTGAACATTTTTCACCCTCTTTTTTACACTAATAAATTTAATATTACAATTTATGATTTGATTGAGAAGGCAAGCAAAAAAAAAGTCCAACAAAAAGCTCATTTTCTTAGCGTTCATTGATAATAAAATTGATTGTTGAAGGCAAACAATAATATGGTTTGTTGAAATTAAATTTACATTGTAAAACAGTTGCCCAGATTGTCATCAATCATAGCAACAAGTTTTAATATAAATTGATGATATTATTAAATTTACCATTCAAATCTGGTTGTTGATTGTAGATTCAAACACTGAAACATTTTCCTTCATTTATTGATTATTGTAAAGATTAAAAGCTGTACATTATTTGTTTCAATATCAATAACATGTAAATGAAGTTCAATAAATTATCATTAGATGAAGAAATGAATCTCATCAATAATGTTTTTTTGTTTCTCGCTCTAAATTACGTTTACATTAATCATTTAGATGACAAACATTTTGACCCTTTATTATTGTAATTGAACAATTTAACATCCAATAGCAATCATCAATTGTCAACTTGTCACCCTTAATTCCCAAATGAACTATAATAGTCGACTTTATTATCAACAATTTATTAACTCCCAGTTTTCACTCCCAAACAGCACCAGAAGTCAAAAAATAAGTCAAAATCTCAACTTTTTTATATCAACTTGATTCTCACTTGAAAAACACTTTTAATGTTTGAATGGAAAAAAAACTAACATTGAATGTGTCCTTTGATTGTAACTTTAATATCACTTTGACATTGATTAGGTTAATCTGAAAATCTGTTTGCTCAACAGATTAACCATTCAGATTTGATGATTAAGTGGTAACTGAACTGCAAACAAACATTTGATTGTATTAACCAGTAAAGTGGGATAATTGTAATAAAAGCGTTGAGTAAAAAAGTGACAATAAAAAGGTTAATCAATAAATGTTGTCATTAAACCGCAATAAATCAACTGATTACCTTTTTTACTTTGATCTTGAATTTTGGTCTTTGTCAGCTTGATCAAATATTTGATGAGTTTTAACTTTTTTTGATTCATTGATTATTTAGTTTCAGCTCAATTGATTGTGCATTGTTGCTTGTGACTTATTGGTGTGTCCAATGACAAGGAATTGTCGTCCATGTTAGTCCAGTTTAACTTTGACCTGCCTTGAAGACAATGAGAGTCAAATAAATATATACACAAGTCAACTGGATATTATCATGTCTATTATAAACACATACAAGTATTATAAGGAGAGAGAGAGCGACAACAATGAGGGAAGGAAAAAAGGTAAACTTTAAAGGCTATTAGGCCTTTTCAATGACCTAAGGTCACTTGAGTGTCACCAAAAAAGACCAAGACAAGTGGAAATGTGTGTATAAATATAATAGGAAATAATGGATTGGTGAGTGGTGAAGAAAAGGAAAAGTCAGGAAAACAAAAGAAAAGGTAAAAATTATTACAATTGGTTGTGGGTTAAGTATTATTTTGACAATTGTCAAGAATAATGGTTAATTAATGTTACCCTTGAGATATTGGTCAATTATTGCCTCTTAATTGTTACCAGTTGAAAGAGGTAAAAGGTCAACAATTAACACTGATTAATTTTCAGTTGAAATGAGCGTAAAAACAAAAGGTAAAGAAGGAGGGAAAGCTGATCAATCTTGAGTTAAACAATTACATCTCAACCAGTCATTACAATTGTCAACTGAATGATGTATTTTTATGGTAACAATTTTGTCATTTCAATCAATTCCATTTCAATTTAAATTGTTGAAAAGCCTTGTAATATTTGATTAGTTTCATGATTGATAAATTGTACAATTTACTTTTCACTAGAAAATGTCTTTTCTTGTAAATGTTTTTTCTCCTAAAAACATGTTCGTCTCTTCTTCGGGTAACCTCAATGGTAACATTGAAAGCAAAGCAAAAAACAATTTACGTTTTCACCTTTGGCTTGAGTCTTTCTTGACCATTAAACTGTCATTCAAAGGTTAAAGGTATTCAGACAATGTTTTTAAATGTTTCACCAAAATGTTAATCAAAAAAACATAGAATATCCATAATAAGTTGAAATGGAATTGAAAAGGAAAGCTAATTTTCAATATATTACAATAAAAATGGTAAACTTTGAACAAAAAAAAGGTATAAAAGGTTGAAAAAATGTACTTAAAACCAATTTTACGTTTTTATCCCTTTTGGCCAAACGTTATCATTTATCTGTCCATCTTTTCAGGTCATTTCATCCTCTTTCTTTGTCTCCTTTTCTTGTTTCGTCTCCTTTGTGTCTTAAAGGTGTACCTGTTATAATAATGATGATGAAGATAAAAGAAGAAGAGAAAGAAGAGAGAAGAAGAAGAGACACAAAAATATTGGTAAAGACGAAGAAAAGAAGAAGATGGTAAAGATGAAGAAGAAGATGTTGATGATGCTGATGAAGATGATGAAGACTGAGGTTAAGAATGGCGAAACAAAAAAAAAGGTAAAGAAACGTCTTTAAGGCTCTTCTAATATTGAACTGGCCTTTGAGGCTTTACCTGAACGTAACGGAGATCAATTATCTGTCAGTGCTCAAGAAACGCCTTCTTGTCACAGACAAAAACATAGCTTCATATCGTTAAAGGAAAAATATTTCATTCTTTTAGTCTTGTTTCTTGCATTCTCATCTCTCATCTTCATCATCATCTTGTTGATCACTGATCGTAATTTGCAAGGCTAATCCATAGTGAATCAGGTTGGTCACAAAGAAACTGGTATTTCTGTTGGCCAGCAAAACCGACCAACTTATTATTAAATAAGTTAAACTTTGACTTTTAACCTGAACGCAAAATAAACAAAATGAGGCTACAATGAGATGATGATCAAGATTGTAAAGATAAGGTGAAAAACATAATTTACCAAGACAAGGCTGAAAAAAGGATGAAAATGATGATGAGCTTAGTTGATAACTTGAAATTGAATTGAAAAGAGACTAATTTTGTTGAAAAGAAATGGTTAAACCAGTAAAGCATAAAGTGACCTTTTTTTGTTTCAAAATTACCTTTACTTGTAATGTCATTTGTAATAATCAAAATGGTAAACGCTATTATGATATTGACATGAATCTACCTTGTTAAACTGACCTTGCTATTGAGTCAAGGTAAGGAAAGCAAAAAACAAGGTAAACCGATGAAAATGAGCTGATAAGGCAAAAATGGCATAAATTGTTATCAGATTTACAAGGAAAAAAAAGTTGATTGTTTTTGCACAAAAAAGAAAGCATTTAAACGTCATTTAGTTGATTAATCGTCAACGAACTCAATAGATGTCAATGTTGGTAAAACTATTCACAGTTTAGGGCCGATCCGATGAACCAAAAAATGTTTAAAATGTTGTTTAAATCTTTGTTAGTAGGTAATGTTTGTTTGATTTTGTTACGTCATCAACATTAACACTGTCCGATCAAAAAATATACAATCATTTTATTCATGCGCCTTTACATTTTTTCAGATTAAATTTCTTATCTTTTGATTATAAATTATTTTTAGTTATCTTTTAAAATCATTAAAAAACAAAAGATGGCGCTTTCCAATTAAGATTTAAAATGACATTAATCAAAATTTATCAATTTTAACAAACATTGCCAATAAACAAACATTTTGACAAACATTTTAGTTCATCGGATCGGCCCTTAATCGATAAACAGCATTCTTCAATTGATGTCTTTACATTGCAATTTGTAAATCCAATAAATCTAAAGTTAAAATCAAAAGCCAAAAAAATGAACACTTTAACCTAAAATAAAAGTCAAATGCAAAAATCGAAGTTTAAAAACAGAATAAAAAACATTTAAAACGCAAAATCGTAAAAAACTCGTAAAAAATACAAAAAGTCAAACAGCAAAAACCGAAACTCGAAGTAAAACTTGACCAAAATGAATTTGAAATCAGAGTTGGACTCTTCAGTTTCCATCTTGAGTGAAAAGGGAAAGTCAAAATCAAAAAATAAATTTTTTTTTGACAAAATTTTGTTCACCAAAACGATTGACAAGAATTGTCGACATTTAATCGTTGCCTTAAATTGGTTTGAAACTCGTACAAATCAAAGCCCAAAAAATCAAAACTCAAAGGAATAGAAAGTGAAACTTGACATAAATTGATTTAAAATTCAGAATTGAACTAAACTCTTCAGCTCCAATATTAAGATGGAAAAATATAAAGGCGAAAATTGATTTTTTGACGAAATTTCGTTTTCTTAAATCATATTCAAGAATCATTACCTATATCTTTAAAGGCTTAATTGAACTGATTGGGAACTTGTGTGCATCTGAGCAAGAAAATAAAACCTGATGAAAATGAATTTAAAATTCAGAATCTTCGGTTTCAATTTCAAGTTGAAGGCTGAAATTAAACGCTAAAAAATTGATTTTTAAACAAAAGTGTGTTTTCAAATCATTGACTCAAATCGTTGAAATTCATTGAGAGAAAGCGAAACTTGTTAAATGAATGCAAGATGCAAAACTGAATTGATCTTTTCTATTCTATTAAAGTCCAAAGAAAAGGTAAAAATGAATTTTTTGACAAAATTTTGTTTCCCAAAATGATTGGCAAGAATCGTTGACTTTAAATTGTTGCCTTTAAATATTTAAGACATAATTGAATTGATTGGAAACAATGGGATTTATTCATTATAACCGTGAGATAATGTAATATTTGTCTTATCCCAATCCATTGGCATTGGAAGGAAAAGTTCACGGTTTCAATGAAGGTCAGAATATTTATGAATAAACTCATGATTGATGATGTTACCTTTCCATGCAAACATACATTCACATTTATAAATATGAATCATTGTCTGTACCTTTAATTATTACCTTTTTTTTGTTTACAATTGTTCTGTTTACCTTTTGTTTCGTATCATTTGGCTTTTTTATACTCAACATAATTTGTTGAACGTCCAGTTATTGTTATCAACTTAAATCCAAATGTCATTCTGTAATCATTAATCTGATTGATTAGTTACTTCAATTGTTTCCATTGTTTTAATTGTTTCATCCTTTTTCACCTTTCAGCTTTTACTGTTTGCGTTCAGTGATTTACAGGTTTTAATTGTTGTTTATGTTTGTTTGGTGTGTTAAATTTGTGTGTTAATTTGCTATTTAATAAGTCACTTTAATCACATATTTATATTTATATTTGTATTAATAACATTAATCGTCTTTATCCAATTAATTTTCCTTCCCTTAAATTGTGAGTTACTTTTCAAGTTTTCAAGAAAAAAATCACAGTTTCTCTTTCCACTTTTGGTAAGTTAATCAAATGTGAAAAGCAAAATTAAATCAAAAGTAAAACCAGATTATAACTTGATTTTTGATCCGATTCAAGCAAATTAATCTTAACCTTGCCATTAAAGTTGTCTCATCTCATCCCAATCAAGTTAATCATTAACTTGCTTTCCAAGCTTTAAAACCTTAATTGAGTTGGAAACTCACAAGTCACATTAACAGATTTCAATTACATTATTATCAACATAATTCAAATGCAATTGAAAAGTTGAACCTGAAAAAGTTAACATTGTAACTTGATTAACTATCCTTCAAATGAACAATTTTTCATTGAAACAATAACACCAGAAAATGGTGAAAAATTTAAATCAAAAAATTGATCAACAATCAAATCGACAGTTGATTACACTCCTACAAATTTAAACTCGTGGGTTGGCCAATGGTTGAGTTGGGAACAAAAGGTGAAACAATTAACTTAACAAGATTAAAATTTACGATTAAAAGGAAGGAAAAAGTTTCTCATTAAGTTTTGTCATTCATTGAATTTTGCATATTTAAGGTGATTTATGAATTTTCAGAGTTAATTGTTGAACATCAACAAAGGTAAGGAAAAAATTTATGAAAACAAACAAAAGATGGCAAAATGGATGATGGATGATCAATGATGATAAACTTTATTGATGAATCTTAATTTCATCTTCTTCTTAGAAGCTGCTCAGTAAAGGTAAGTTTGTACAATTAAAGTTAATTTTGTGAATGTCAGGTTATTTACTATGTGAATGTAATGGGAATCCAGCCGAGATAATCCAATGAAAAATGTGAATAACAAAATAAATGCAAACCTAAAGTTATCTTCAATGTAAAATTAATCGCAACTCATCATCAACTCAACTTTGTTGCCATCATCCTCATCATCCTCATTCTCATCCTCATCTTAATCAAAGACAAACAATTTTGGTCAAACAATTGATTAACTCTCCATTTTCACAGTCCCAGTGATACAATGTTACTCTTTATCCTCGATCATTATCACGATCAATTTTATCATTTTCACCATTTCCACCAGTCTCATCCTCTTTCATCTTTTCATAATCACTTTCATAGTCATCATCATAATCTTGATCATTATCACTGTTGGACTGAGTTGAGGCCGAATGAGGTGAACCTCTCAACCCAAGAGAGTGACTTGTGTTGCATCAAAAGATGCATATAATTAGGGTTCTGTTGGCGTGAAAACCCTTGTATTTACATATTTATTTTCATCTTTACTCTCATCTTCATTTCCATCTTCATCATCATTTGGATCATCTTTTTTTGCTTCTTCTGTTGAATGGGAAAAACGGTTAAAACCATTTTTATGCATTGCAATAGTCAGTTGCTTTTGACAGGGAATCAGGAAGACATGATAAGTGTTCGTAAAGCACTGAGCGTATAAAAAAATCGGAAACATATTGCATTTTGTGTAGCTTTTTTTTCATCATCATTTTCAGCTTTTTTTTCATCATCATTTTCAGCTTTGTTTTCACTCATCTTTCTCTTCACCAAGTTGATCATCATTTTCCTCCTCCTCATCATCGGATGCTGGCTATTATCATCATTATTATCAAACCCACATCATCTTCATCAATTCCATTTCCTTCTCTATTTATTTATCTATCTATTTGTTATTACTTTTTAGCTTTTCTCTTCTTCTCTTGTTCATTCATTCAACCGATTCTGAATCAAAATTATTTTACCCAACACTTTAATGTTGAACAATTTCACCATTTTATCATCTTTTCCTTCCCAATCAATCTTCCCTATTCATTGACTATTCAATGATTCCAATTGAATTAATTGGCAACCAATTTATGATTTAAATTGAACAGTTTCAAGTTGTAAACAACTTATCATAAACTAACAAATAAAAGGTTCAACAAATGTTTTTGCAATTACTTCAAATAGCATTAAACATTTTCAAGAAACAAAAAAGTTCCCTAAATGATACATTCAATAGCACCAAATTAACCCGACAATCAACAGGTATAATCAGCAATGAATTTTGATCCAAAAAGTAACCAAATCAAACCATGAAAGGGAAAGAATAAAAAGAATTAAATTTTCATGATAAATTATTTTCCTACAGAATTGATATCTTTGTAAATATTAGCAGTTGAGGACCAAAATGTTTACATTTGGATCAACAAGTAACAAGTAAATCAATCAACTAATGTAATCATAGTTATAGGTGTTAATAACAAGTTAATTACACTTTTTCATCGTTTATAGAGTATAAATAATCAATTTATAGAGAAGCAGGAAAACTGTAGTTACAAGTAAAACTAGTCAAAATTGATAATCAATAAGGCCAACTATCAAATCTTTTTATTATGTAAATCATTTGCAATCAAATGAAGGAAAAGAAACACTTTTTTCTTACTCTGTGGTTAATCAAATGATTGATGTTGACGATTACAATCAGAAACATGACATTGATTCCAACGATAAGAACAAGTCGAAATAATTGAAACACGTTTCGATACTATCAGTTAAATGGTACAAAAAAGATCATTAAATCGAAATATTCAGTTTGACTGAATCACTAAACAATATCCATAAGTCAATATCAAATGTTGTTTTATTGTTATCTTATTCAAGCTTATTTTTTACACTTTTTCTTGCCTTCTTTTTTTTATCGATATCATTTCACTGATTTTTCCGCTCTTTTTTTCATGTAATAATAATTTTCTGAGAATCAACTAATGACTGTTAATATGATTGATAATTTGTGGTGGTTGAAACCTCACGCCCTGACAATAAACTTATCAATTTTTGGAGCCTTTCGCTCAAACCTAACCAATGTTATTAGTTTTAAAGGGAGTCGTAAAAATATCACAAAAAAAAGTAGATCAATGGTTGAGATGTTTTTAGGCGCTTTTGGGAAACATTATAAATTTGTATCCTTTACCTTTTTTCCCTGTGATATTATAACATGTTCAGTATCTCCAGTGGCAACTTTGAGAGCATAAATTGTTGACTTATTGCTTTTTTTATCCACATTATGATAGACATACATTTTTCAACTGACCAAGTCTATCCTTTTGTCTTTGACTTTGGGAGGTCTTTGGGCTTTTATTTTTTCAACTTTTTATTATCATTGTAAGATGCTCACTCCCATCCCACCCACTAACCTTAACATCACTTTGAAGCACACAGCAAATATAAAATATCTTTAACCCTGTCTCTCTCTCTGTGAGTTACCTGTTGTTTCCCTGGCTGCCTCTTTCCTGGTCAAATGAAACATTGCTTTTAATGGTTAAGATAAACAATTGACTGAGTAAACTTCATTTGTCATAATCAACTAATGATAGGTTTGCTTTGAGTCAACAATTATCTGATCGCTAACAATATTGTTAATATTGGTGTTAACCATAATCATAAACATATCAGCTTTAGATGGCCTTAAATCATCCTCTAATCAGAGACCGTCTTTAAGCGCCTTTTCATTGTTGAATATTATTTTACCAAAAATTGGATCAACATTCAAAGTGAGTTTATGTAAAATGGTTGATATTTGGATTCAGTAAATGGTACATTTACAGTGAAATAACAAATGGAATCAGTAAAAGTCGACATTCATTTAAGGCCACTAAATGACGTTAATCGTTGTACATTTGTCTTGTTTCACCTGTAAATGGGTTTCACTTTTTGTTCCCATGTCTTGTCCACATTATCCAATATGAAACTGTGTTTAAACATGATAACAAACATCCTTCATCTTGATTCCTCCTCCTCCGCCTTCATCATCATCCTTCCTCAACTGTTCCTCCTCTAGTCTCAACACAAAACAGTCAATCTTAATCAACCTCCTCCGGTGGGTAGAGCTAACCTTACCTCATTTTCATCATCATTTTCATCTCAATTCTCATCATTATCATCATTTCCATCTTCGCTTTTTTCCTTCTTCTTCTTCTCCTTTTTTTCAATAATGTTTTTTGTTTGTTTCTTGTGTCAACCTTTTTTTTAACACTGAAAATTAAGTAACAACAAAACATACAAAACAAGAGATTCATTTTACTCAAATGACTATTCAAACTGCATATTCATGTTGCTCCACTCAGGGGTTGTTTCCTTGCATAGTTGCACCCCTCAGTGGGTGGGAATAAATGTACACATACATATATTCAATATCTCGTTATTGACCATTTCTGATCCCATTTTATCAATATCAATCGATCATCGCTATCAAAAGTCAACCGATAAACCAGTAAATTGCATTTTGTAGACACTTTTGTTTTTTGTTGTTGGAGATGAAACAACATTTACGTTCAACTAAAATTACAATCATTTCATTAATCTTTTAAACTGACACAATTTTTTCATGTACTTTTCTTGATGATATTTCAACTCACAACCCATTAGGATTAACAAGATTGAAATGATTGAATTAGTGAATGATCAAAGATTCGTAGATTTAAACAATCAACTTGAAAAATGCAATCCAAATGATTAACTTGAAAGATTCATGTTTACCTGAATTGATGTTTAATGTTCACTTTAATCAATGGTGATTATGGTTGATGGTTTGCAAAAACAAAAACACAGCATATTAAGCATTTTGAGCGCTTTGAAACCCGCTAAGATGATAAAGATGAAGATGGCCTTAGATCCGCCCTTTAACTCCCCATGTAACCATCATTGATCATTTTTTTGCTGGTTGCTTCTTCTTCATTATCAACTTTGTCTTCATCTTAAAACGTCCTTTTTTTATATATATTTGCAAACTAAGGTGTTTGCAAACCTAGGTGGGTGGTTTATTGGCCCACCGGGTTTGATTTTCAAACGAAATGTTTGTCTTTCAAATTAAACCATTTGTTAACCTTTAAAGCTTGTAAAACTGTTAATCATTTAATTGCTATTGGCATTTAATTATTTCAAGTCATATATAACTAATGTTATTCCTCAATCATATTTATCATTGTCTCGGGAATGCAACTTGAACATTTTAAATGTTAATATCTCAATAAAGCCTGAAATGAAACAATAAAAATTTCTGATTCATTAAGATTTCAAGTTTTTACTGATTTTCAACAAATTGAAATTGCAATTTTGGGTTTACAGCTCAAATTTGCATCAATATTTTTTCTTGTAAAGTATAGTTGGGTTTATGAGTTGAAAGATGAAAACAGGTTGACAATTTGCAATTAAAAAGGTGAATCTGGTTATGGTTAAGGCAACGGCTGGAACCATTTGAATGGTGGAAACAATAATGATTATGTTTTAGGGAAAATTGTTAGGAATTAAAAAAGAAAAGGTAGAAAAGTTGAATTGAAATTGTAAACGGAAACATTGATTGGTAAAGCAATTTCAATTGCAATCTTAAATCTCATTTCCGCTATCACTCAATTTGATTTGGTTACCCCCTGAGGATTCAATGGAAAACAAAAAGAGATAAGAAAAATGTTACTAAGAAATTGACCTTGAGAATTGGAGAAACTGAAATAGGAACCCCGAAAATTTATAACATTTAAATAACAGAACAGGTAACCAAAAAAAAAAATGGAAATGAAAATGAAAATGTTAACAATGGCGATGAAGAGCATGAGTTTGGTGTCAACTCGTTTGGTTCTGCATTTTATATTGTTGAATCGAGTGAGAAGCGACTTTAATTTGAAACCAGTTTAACTTTCAAGTGTTGATTGACATTGGCGTAACAATTATGTTGTTGAAAAGATGTGAATCACTTTTAGCCAGCATCAATATTGTGTTACATTTGTAAGGTATACCAAAATCCCTAGCGAGCAAGGATCCGAACAGTTGGAAGACTCAAGAGATGCCAGTTGACCCAATACAATTTAATCCGAATCAGAGGGACACTTGTGTACCATAGACCTGTATAATAAACAATTAAGCTTAGATTAACATTTAATCCGACACAAAGTAAATTTAAAATGTTAGTTATTAGAAATCAAAAACAAAAGTACAAACCTGTAAAGATCGGTAAGACCGAGTAAGCCTAACAGTGAAAAGCGTAAAACACATGGGAAAAGAGATGAAATTGGCTTGGATAAAAATAAAACTAGACAATGACCAACTTGACCATGAATAGATGAACTGTTAAAAGGTACAAAAAATTGATTAATAATTGTTCAATTGCACAAAACCAGATTAAAACAATAACCCAAAAGAGATGACAATAAAAACAAAAGGCAAAAATCACAGCAATAAGGGAACGTATTCTAATTGCATCTGACAAAGTGGATAAATGATTGAAATAAGTTAATACATTGATTAATAATTTATGCAATGATCTGAGACTTGGAAACAATTATTTTTAGTTAACTTTAAACAGGTAAATTTGATTATGAAAAGAAAATGATCAGAAAATCAATCATGAAACTAATAATAATACCATTTATTATTGGTTAACTTATTTCTGTTTCCAGTTTTTCCTTCAATGTTGAAGCAAACAAAATTTAAAGGTAAGAAAATTGTAAATACACTTCAACAGATGATGAGGAATGATGGTGAAAAGAAGCTAAATCATCTGCATAATTTAATGGTTATGCATAATAATAGAGTAATTGTGGAAAAAACAAGATAGTCTAATTTACATTTTATGGTTCCTTTTTGGTGTAAATTTTGTCAAATTTTTTTTGTTACCAAATCGCTGTCTTGAGGTCAAATCAATGAGGTCAGTTTAAGGTAACTGACAAATGCAATTAAAAGTGACGATTATGATGATGATTACGATGATGATGCATGTTTACCTTTCATTGCTACTTGTATTAAGTGTTCAATAATAGCAATATTTTACCTTTTTTCACTTCATCTTCAAGGATTGATTCAATCAATCAGCTGTCAGTAAGCTAAAAAGATGATGAAGAGCAAAAGAAGAAGAAGAAGAAGAAGGAAAAAAAGCGATGAAAAAAATGGCTGAAAATGACTTAAAATGACCTTTTTTTAGCCTTCATCTTCATCAGGTTAGACCGTTGTAAAGAGTCCCTTGAGTTGTCTGGAAAGCGGTCAAATGATAACAATTAGAAACAATCAATTTCACAGTAAAATAAGGTGAGAGTAAAAGGATGACAATTATGATGTTATTGTTACAATTAAACATCATTCATCAAGAGTAAAGTTTTTGTTCAATCTTCAAATTGGGAATTGATTTCAATTGTCATTAGCAAGATTAACGGTTCTAATGGATTTTGCCTCTTTGCAAGGTTTTTTTACCTTAATTGTTATCATCATTAGAGTCATCTTTTCAAAATGATCATCAGACAGAGCAACCAGATAATAATGAGGATAAAGATGAGAATGATGAAGATAAGTGAAAAGAAGGCGAAAAGAAAAGAAATGAAAAAAAAGTTGAAATTGGTTGAAAAGAGGGAAAAAAAGATTCAAACAATGAAAAGTTAAAAGGACAAGATTCATGAGAAGAGATTTTTCGTTGAGAGAGAGAAAAAAGTGATTCAAATGATGGATGATTTCCTTATTGTGATGAGAGGAAGATTAAGACGATAATAGTTTTTATTTTATAAGAAAATGAACAAGAAAATGAATAAGAATTGAAATGTTTCATGGATGGCTTCTCTATCGTGTCCAACTTGATATTGTACAAGTTGAAGGGAAAAACCTTTGTTTCTTAATTGTTTTGTCAACATTCAACACAGTTTTATTGATATTATCATTACCAATATCATTACTGATCTTATTATTGTTGATCTCATTATTGACGATATTATTGTTCATTTTATATTGCCATTTGCATGATTATTTTATATCAAAACTCCCAGTCAATTATTGCATTTTAAGATTAACTTTGAAACAGTTAATCAAAGGTTGGTGTTCCCTGTTAATCTCAATAGGCTTTCAAGCTTAACCGTAACTTATCACTTTTCAATAGTTAAACATTGACAATTTTCATTCAACTTTATTTGCGATTGAATTATTTCTCTCTATTTTCACCATCATAATAGGATAATCATGTTGATTTGATTGTGAACAGCAAACAAAATATACTGATTATCTAATTACAGTTTGTTTGATTTACCAGTAAACTTGGGCTCAACAACAAGCAAAAAAAGGATAAGCTTGTTACTCTCAGCAGGTTGTATTATCAATATAAGGCTGTAATTTTTTATAATAATATATTAAAAGTTAATTTTGATGATTAAAGAAAAGTTACATTTTCATTTCTACTCAATGTTAAGACATAATTGTCACAATTAATGTCTAATTGTCCTCATGATTATATGATGCTAATGAGGTTGGTAAACAAGTTGCCTTTAATTGTTTGCAATTAAAAGTAAAACTTGATCAAATGTCTTTTGTAAGCTTCACGCTGAGTTGAACATTAATTACAAAAGAATTGGTTAATTGTGGTTAAATTTTGGTCAGTAATGAAAGGAAAAACAGTTTACGTAAAAAGAGGTTCATGAGTAAACATTTGATGGGACAAGATAGGCCTTTTAGGTTGAGTTAACTCACAACCTTCAGCCTGATTAAACGATGAGAGTCAAGCTGAGGATGAAAGGGAAATGAAATTCAGTGTAAATTAATTGTCATCAATAACAATTTGCATCATTTTTACCATGATAACATGATAATGATGGTGAAATTGAATTGAGATTGAAATTTGTAATTAAATTAAAATCAAATTAAAAAAAGTTTGATGAACTAAATAGAGAGCAAAATTGAAAGTCTAACAAAAGACGAAACAACAATTAACTCTCATGAGATTATGATTATTAATGATATTGTTTGGGATTGAATTAAATGACAAAAGTTGAGCGAAAAGGGTTAAAACTTTTTCCTATTTTCTTCTTTTCTCTATTAAATTAAATTAAAATGTTATCAATTAAAATATTGTTACCAAAAAGCTGAATCTTAATATAAATACGAAAAAAGATGATTTAGTTGATTGTCAAAGGAAAAGTGAAACTCACCATGAACAACTTGAATAATGGTAAAGATGAAAAGGGTTAAACAGCAAAGAATCAGTTGATTGATGATATTATATTAATCTTTTAGGTTTTCATTACTGTAATGATTAAAATGAAAAATCAATATAAACCTAAATAGTGTTGATTGTCTTGTGAACCGTTTAATATCACGCAAAAATGAATAACATTGACTGGTAATGATATTCATCATTTCCTAAGTTCATTTAAAGGCATTTTAATTGATCAATTGTTCATTTAATTGCAGCACATTCGTGATTAAGACAATTAAATCATTTACAGTTTGGTTCTAGTTTTAATTGTAAAAATTAGAAATGCAATTAAAGTGGAAATGAAAATTGTCATTGCAAATGAAATACAGTTTTGTTTCATTTTGTCAATGTTTCTTTTACTTTTGTTTCAATATCTTTTCTTGTGAATCAAATTCAATTAAAAAAAGATATTTATAGTTGATTCATTTTTCATCATATTTTCTTTCATCCTCATCATTCTGATTATCATCCCGATCATCCTGAATATTACATACAATTTATGAAAATAAAAATATGCTCAACAGGAGAGTGAAGATGATAACAGTAAGAGGTCTCAGCCCTTTATCATCATCAACAGAAGAAGCAATATTTTTCCATTTTGATTTACTTTTTTTTTCTTCTTCTTCACCATCTTTATCATTCTCATCCTCATCTATCCTGATCATCATAATTATCATTCAGTATTCAAATTTTTATCATGACCTTTTTGGCAACAACAAACAACATTCATTTTCAATCATTGTAACCTGTTTAGTCTTGTTTCAATTTGTTTTCAACGCCAAATCAAGTTGAAGCAAAGAAGCAAAGAAGAAGAAGAAGAAAAGTAAAAAAAAATTTCATTTCCAACATTTATTTTCATTCTCATTTTCAATTCCTTTTCATATTTCTTACATCATTATCATCATTTGTTTATATCATCATCATCAACATCAAAATCAACATCATCTTCGTCATCATTTGAAGCCATTTTTTTGTTTCGTTTTTTCTTTTCCTTTTCTTTAAAGTTTCGCCTGAAGAGAGATTTATGAAGTCAACCTTTAAAACAGATACATCATTTGTTTCCGTTGTTACCGTGGAAATTATGATCAAGATGAAACTGAAGATGATGATGATGAGAAAGAGACTCAATTCATTAATTCCCCTTTTAATCTTGTATTTAAATCGTTTCCAGTTCCCTCCTACTGTTCAGAGTTTTACTCTTCATCTTCATAACAACAAACCTAAATATCTTCAACAACAACATCTTAATACATTAGTCCAATCATCTTCATCTTCATCTTTTTTTCCTCTTTCTTCTCTTTCTTCCCTCTTCTTCTTCTGATTTGTATAGCAAAAATTGTTATGGATTAGGCTAAACTTGATATTTACCTTGTCGAGGTTTTGTTACCTTTGTTTCCTTACATCAAAACTCCAATACAATCAAATGTTGTCCTTCATTATAATTTTATGTCTTTGATTAATTTGTTAATTTTTCTTCTTCTTCTTACCATCAAAAGTCAATAATCTTGATTAATTATCATTTGTTAACCTTAAATATTACACCAACAAAAGTAATTGAACAGAAAAGACAACAAAAAATTTCTCATAAAATGATCATCATTCACAAAAGCTAATCACCATCATAATTATGTTAATCATGATAATCAGGATAATAATGCATCGCCTACAGGTTTGAAATGAAATCAATATTAATGAACAATTTGAACAATGAAACGATTAATCTTGTAACCAGCTAAAAACAATAACTGAATCCATTGGTTAAATTGATCAACTGATCAGATTTGATGATTAAAAGTTATTATAATAAAGTGATTGCTCGAGTAAACGTGAAAAAAGGTTGGCATTAAGTGACTGGTAAAAGGTGGTTGGTAGACATTAATTGTAACCTGGATGCGTCTCTACGCAGCATTGGAGGTTGAACTTACTTGGCCTGATAAATGGTTGCTCTTGACTTGCCTTTGCATTCTGACAATGTTCATGTTCATCTTCATTTCTCATCTTTACCTGCGCATGATTTTGGGTGTGGTTCATCAATTCTGATCCATTCATTGCTTCACCATGAAAACTGATGATGATGATTGAAAGAAAAAATCAACTCACCAGAAAAAAAAGAGAAAAATATAAAATGAAATAAAAAATAAAAAACGATGATGAGAAACAAAAGCGCCAGAATCCAACAGTGAATCTTCAATTAAATTTTTGTTCAAAAAAAGTCTCAGCAGGAACATTTTAACATTGAGTTTATGATTTTTTTTTACCTTTTTGCTTTACACCTTAACATTTCTTTTCCCTCACAATACGGAAAAAATGCTTTCTTCTTACCTTTCTTATTTATCTGTTATTGTTGTTACATTGATAATCAACTGAACAATAACAATAACGCGTCCAGTTTTTTGGGGAGTAAAGAAGAAAAAAAGATTTCATTTTTTGTTCGCATTCACTTTGAACTAAACCTTCACTCCCACTTTGACCCACTCCTTTTTGTTCAACACTTTTCTGTGATTTTTGATCGAAAGGTTTGAAGGTTCAATTTTCACTTGAGACTTGTCATATTTATTGAAACTCATTGGTCAACTTTGAATGATCAACGTTTTTGCTCGAGTTTGAAGTTCGTTCAAAGTTGAAACATTGTGACATTAAACTATCGCTTTGTCATGAATTTACCATGGATTTTTATGAAAACTCAACAATGTCAAGGGAAAAATGAAACGAAGTGTAAAGCAATAACGAAGTTTGAGTTTTTGAACATTAACCTTTAAGACTCGCTAGACCTTATGATTGCCGTTTTGGTTCGAGTTTTATCATCCATTGGAATATATTTAAGGATTAAATTTTATATTGAGCTTCATCAACCATTTTGATTTCAGATTAAATGTTTTTTTTTTCATTAAAATTAAAAGTGTTTTTAAACTCTAAACGGGTTTTGAATGAAACTTGAAGCATAACCTTAAACTGTTTCATTGCAAATATGATTGACTGAATATATTTATGCTAAGTGTTGATATTATAAGCAAAAAAGGGTTAAATTGTTCATTGCATTTATTGATTGCATTTGATTTGTTGAGGCCAAGAAAAGAAATGAATCGATCAATTTGTTTTTAATAAGAATCACTTTTCACTTTTGTTTTAACCATTTTTTGTTTTTTGTCCAAGTTTTAAGTTATTGTTTGCATTTATTTCAAGCTGATTGTTTTGTTGAAGCTCGGTTGATTGTTGAAGTTGATTGTTTGATAAATGATAAGAAGTGTAAAATAATAATAATAAGTGACAGTTATACTAAAGGCTATAGCAATAATTATCATAGTTAATATAATTAATTAATTAATTTAATATGAAGTTGCAACATGAAGATGAGACATATGAGGTAGAGTATGACCTGGGTATAAGGAGGGTGCATTAGCCACTGGTGAGAGTTCATTTGAAGGCGGTGTGGGAAGTCCACCTGGTCCATTTGGATGGCAAACATACCAATCAGTTAAATGGGTCCCGTGATGAAGTGAATTTGAATTGAAGACCGGTGTGTTACCGGTTAAATTGTTGTTACTACGATTGGAAAGGGAGGAAAAATTAGTGTATGGATGGAGTCCATTGTGAGGTCCAAGAGCACCGTACAAATTGGTGTTACTACTGCTGTTGCTGTTGCTATTTGAATTGCTATTAACATTGTTTGATGGATTGTTACTGGTGTTGCTCGAGTTGTTGCTTGAATTGTTGGTGTTACTTCCATTGCTGGATGAGGTTGGCGTTAAACTGTTGCTGTTGTTGGTCGAGTTGTTGGTGTTACCGTTACTTGGATTGTTGCTGTTGTTGCCAGTGTTGCTGTTTGTGTTACCATTGCTTGAATGATTTACATTTTGTAAATGATTTGAATGGTTAATTAAGGGGTGATGGGAAGAGGCTGAGGTTGGCCCATGATGTGGATGGTGGTGTGGATGATGGGATGGATGTGAATAGAGAGAGTGTTGATGATGGTGAGGTGCATGATGATGGGATGTTGGTGCTACTAGTCCAGGTGGTTGGAGTGGTGAACCATGATGGTGAAGAGGTGAATGGTACAGAGATGAGTTTGAATTGGATGAAGGTGAAGTGTGATGTTGATGTTGTTGTTGGGATTGTTGAGAGGGTGGCTGAAGGTGGCTTGGATGGTGTCCCGAAAGGTGTGAGTGATGAAGTAAATCCGATGAAGATGAGTTGCCATTGATTGAACTTGTTCCGTGATTGCTGTGGTTTGAAGATGAGTTTGGGCTAAGGTTGTTTAAATTTAAATTATTAACATTATTATTATTATTGTTGTTGTTGTTGGTGTTGGATGAGTTTAAATTGCCTAACGGTGTACCCAACAGTTTAGCTTGAAGTTCACTTTTTGAATCAATTAGGTCACCCGTTGTTGATAGTGGGGCAGACGATGTATTCCTCATGGTTGTATCACCGTCAAGTGAGGATGGAGGTGGACTACGACCGTGAACTTTCATGTGTTTCCTCAGTGAACTTGGATGGGTATAACTCTTATCACAACCTCGAATCTTGCAGTTGTAGGGTTTGTCACTTGTATGAACATGACTATGCTTCTTACGGTCAGAAGAGTTGGCAAATTTTCGGTCACAACCTTCATATTCACATTTAAATGGCTTTTCTCCTGTAAACAGAAAAAAAAGGTCAACAAGATGAACAGAATGAACATTATCATCATGAAACAGAGAAGGATAAATAGGAGGATAAAGAGAAGAAAAATGGAATGAAAAATCAATAAAAATCAATGAAAGCTCAGTGAAAGAAAATCGATGAAAATGCAATGAAAAGTCAATGTTTTCACACTTTTACAGTCAATGAATCAATTGCATCTTCATTGAAAAACTGTTTTCCAGTTTTTTTTCAGTTTTTTTCAATTTCTTCAACTTTTATGGTTTTTTCAATCTTTTTGTGCATCTTTCAGTTGTCTTTCAAGTCGGCTTTGAGGGCCATAATTGGAAGGGATTCAAGTCTTACCTGTATGAGTTCGCCTGTGAATCTTGAGATTTTCACTTCGGGCAAAAACTTTGTTACAAACTGTACATGCAAAGGGCTTTTCACCCGTATGAACCCTAATATGGTTAACCAATTTGTACTTGGCTTTGAAGGGTTTCCCGTTACGAGGACAATCTTCCCAGTAACAGGTGTGATTGGAGCACTCGGGTCCACCAACATGATCATGGGTTATGTGTTGCACAATGTCACCCATACCTGGAAATGAACGATTACAGGTTTTCCTTGGTGAAGGTTGATTCGGATCAATCCATAGACAAGTCATAATCTCCTGTTTCACTGAACTGGGAGTTGATCTCATGTACCTGAGAAGGGCTGCCGTTGAAGAGGGATGATGATGTGTACCAGGGTGATGGTGCATCGTTAAATGGGAAGGTGTAATCATGTTGTGGGCATGATGAGCCACTGCAGCAACCATAGACTGTTGATGGTGATGATGATGATGGGCTGCAGCAGCAGCAGCACTAGCCGGATGATGATGATGATGATGGTGATGGTGGTGGTGAGGATCAATCAGTGAGGGATGAAAAAATAAATCACTATCCGAACTATGTCCATTGGGCACAAAAAGTGATGAAGTTTGTGAGTGACTGAAAAAATCACGAGAAACTGGATAATTATAATTTCGATCCATAATAATATAATATAATAATATAATAATATATACACAATTTGACAAAAAAACACAAACAAACAAACAACAAAAAAATGTATTCCTAATTAGTGTTACTCTGTTGGCTTTTTTTGTTGCTTTTTTTACTTTCAAATTTTTACTTAATTCCCAGTTCTTGTTGTTGTTGTTGCTGCTGCTGTTACTACTACTGATGCAGATGATGATAATGATGATGATAAGTGAACACTATTTTACAGGAAGGAGGAGATTTAGCATCACCTTGAAGACATGAGCCGATCTGATGGTGAACCATGCGCATCTTGATGGGAAGGCGTGCGCACCAAGTTTAGCTCAACCAACGGAAAAAGAGAAAAAAAAAGTTTTCTTCTCTTCTTCATCTTCATCTTCATCTTCTCATCTATACAACATTATCTATATCATGATATTATATACACATAAACATTGCGTAAAGTAAATTTACACTGTCATCTGAGCTTATCTCAATCTTAAACTTTCAACCTTTTCTCACCAATTTTGGGTGAAAAAATAGCTTCAATTTTTCATCTTTCATCAATTTCATTTCGCGATTGAGTAAAAATTTCAAAAACAAAAATTTAAAATGATTGATAAAACTGAGTTATTAATGAAAAACAGATTCAGATTAAAAGTGAAGGGAAGTTTGCTTCAATTGAGCCAATCCTCTTCAACTAATAATATCAATTTTTGATTCAACCTCAACCGACTTTAATATAAACTGAATTAGTTAACATTTGAAAATAATTATCAACTGAATTTGCGAATTGAGAAGATAAATAAACAATTATTACTTCGTTTTCATGTTAACCATCTAATTGACTCCCAAGTCAATGCTTATTCATTGTTATGTCAACAAAAGGATTGAAACCTTTAATCCTCTCAGGAAAAGATAACAACACTTTATCCAGTTTTGTATCTTTTTTTTCATCCTTCTCATCATCATCATCATCATCCCATCATCATTGTCATGTTATAAACTCTTCTCTCTGCTAAACATTCAGTTGTTGAAAGGTTGGTCATGAAGATGATGATGATGATGAGCATCAGTTTTCAGTGACTAAGCCTATAGCTTTATCCTAACACAGATATTGTTAATATTTGCTCATTCATAATATTATCATCCGCATCTTCATCTCTCTTCCAGCAAACCCAGTGGCTTTGACATATCTATCAACATAATTGGTCTTCCCATTATTCTTGCCATTAAACGTCTGTTCTCGTCACTTTCCTAGTAACACAAAAATAACTTTTTTTTCCTCTTCTTCTTCCTCATCATTTCATCTTGTTCAGTCTTTTTTACCATTCCTTACCTTCATCATCATCAGTGTCTTCAAATGATTTTTGGCCCATTTAAATGGGTCACTTCAATCTAAATAATGTTCACCTTTTCACTGATCTTCATTTAATCTTGTTGAGAAATGGATGTTCATTTATCCTCATCATTACTGTTTTGTCATCATCATTATTCAATATTGCACATTATAAACACACAGTTTGTCAGGGAAAAGCAAAACATGCCAATAACAATAGTTAATCATTTATCCTTTTAATTTTATCCTCCATTAATCAACTCATTGTGCTTATTAAACTTGCACTTTGTGAAACTTGCAACATGAACTGGTTAAGCTTATAATCATGATTCAACAATCAACTTATATTTTTAAATCAACATTTCTCCTTTTTTCCCTTCATTCACATTTCAAGTAAACCTCTTTTTTTTTGCAAATTCATGCATTTCATGATTGAAACTAGATTGTGAACAATTTAACAAACATATTTAGGTTATAACTTAAAATAAAAAGCTCAATACAAGTAAACCTAAAATGATCAATGAAACCTTCAAAAGTAAATGGTTCAAAGCTTCATTCATCTCTCTGTAAATGAGTGTCAGCAAGAAGAAGAAGAAGAAAAAGATGAGTAAAGATGAGAAGAAGAAAAGAGTTGATCTTCTTTACCTTTTCATCTTGGTTCATTGTGAAACATGAAAAGACTTTGAGAAGATACAATTTAAAGAAAAAGAAGCAAAGAGAAAGAAAAAAAAACTGTCGTAAATCAAAACATCTTTAGGTCGAAATAAAAAGCCATAAACTGGACAGTAACCAAACTGACCTCTTCACCCTAAAGAAATTATGCCCTTAAATTTTTCGCTCTATTGTCCTTTGACTCCCTTCGCCCTATGGCCTAAGGCCATCATCATCATCACCAAGCACTAGCACCATCAGCTTCAAGATGATCATCATAATAATAACCATTAACCGTCAAGATTTGTCTCTTTCAGTTTCCCAAAAACATGATTAATCTTTGCCATTGAAATCGTTAAATGAAACAGTCTCGATGTACTTTAAAGGTTAACCTGACAATAAACTGTTTTGCCATCGATACAACTTTCGACTGTGACTTTGATTAAATTTAATTCAACAATTTACTTTTACTTGTTGGCGCGATTCCGTCCAATTAAACACTTTAATTTTGAGTGTTGACCCATTGACTGGCTGAACCTTTTTTTACACCTTTAACAACCTTTAACCTCAACCTTTTCATTATTATTTGGAAAGACACAAATCAAACAATTACTCTTCTATGGACCAATAATAGTGTAATTGAAGGATTGATTTATTTGTTTGATTGTTTGGGTTGTCAGAGTGGGAATTGACCTCAAAATTGAATCTCAAGTTACACACTTTACCTCATTATTTAATTATGTCCTCTTACAGTGTTAACAAGCGTATATATTGTTGTCATTTGATTTGCCTTTGAAGACTAGAAATAAAAATACCCAAAATTAAATAGTTTTTGCCTTTGATTTTGGTTAGGCCTTTCAATTGTTTTGCATTTTCGGGTTATTTATTTATATTCATTTGCCTTTTTGTTTATTATTTGTTTATTGTGTCTCCTGAGGAGTTAAAAGATACAGCTTTTTAGATACTAATGGCCTAAAATGGTAACAATTACATTTGAATATATTACTGTACATGGGAGAGGAAGAAGAAAGGAAAGAGATGATCAAGAATGGGATGAGAAAGAAGATGAGAAAATGAGATTGACAATCCTCATTGGTTTTGATATTGACCTTATTATGAACAAAAAAAAGAGACACTCTTTTGTTCATATTGGCTTTTGGCTTCACTCTGGTGAACAATATAATAAAATAAGGATCATCATCATCAACATCATCTTCTTCTTCATCAATATCAAACATTATCTTCTCTTCATTATTATTATTAAGATGAGGATGTAAAAACTGTTAAAGGTTTATTGTGTCCCTTCATGTGGATGTGTCTATGAATGTGTGTTTCAATCTCACGCCAAATAAAACTGGCTACATTATAATGGTTTCCTTCAACTGCCTTTAACTGTTGGTTTTCAGTGTGTTGTTACTTTGATACAATTGAAAATCAATTCCTTCCCAGCAATATAATTTAAATTGCTTGGCTTTTGCTGTCAGTATAAGTGTGTCTCTGTCATTTGGCTGAATTAATCAATTTTCATCAATCAAATCTGAAAAATAGAGAGAAAAGAGAAAAAATCAAATTTACAATTAATCAAAATAAATTGAGCTCGAAAGTCCTTCTTTCTGATTTCACAGCAATCAGGATAAATGGTGAACATACACATTAACCTTTTGGCTTTTGTTTTAATTTTCATTCAATACAAAAATTCCTTGACTCTATCCTGAACCTGCAATACGATTATTGGGATAACTTGATTTGCGTTCAAATTAAAAGTTGTCTTATTACTGTTAACATCATGATAAATTGTTAAGCAAATAAGAAAGTTGTTACAAGTTGTTCCCATAGCATTTGTTTGTTTCACCTTACTCTAAGTAAATATTCATATGAAAAGGTATGTTATTATCCACTTAAGTTAACCTTTTTTCATTCATCATCTTTTCAACGGTCTTCCTCTTCCTTTACACTTCTCTCTTTTTTTATCTTCTTACTCTCTTTCCTATCATCTTGCTCATCTTTCTTTCTCTTCTTCCTTCCATTCACTTTCTATTCTCATCGTTTTTTGGCTCAAAAATCAATGTCAATGTCAATTGAATGATTCAACATTCAATTGAAGAACCTTTTCTTCTCCGTCTTAGGCCTCTTCTCCTGATCAAAGCCTTATTAGCCTAATTATCCACTTTTAACCATGTAAACAATTAGATGTTGATGTACTTAGATGGGAACC